>NC_092875.1:379719445-380919445 GCF_028372415.1 Notamacropus eugenii
TTTCCAATTTCATGGGACCTCATTTTATACTTTGGTAGTACACAGATTTAGGAACTGCTGTGTATAGGGCATTCTAAAATAATGCAGGTGCCCCAGAATGCTGTAAATAGCCTTCCTTCCAAATGGGTTTGAATCTAGATAAGGAATTAGGATGGATATATCACAAGATATTTAATTATAGAAGAGAAAACTGGCTACTTGCCTAAAGAGGAATGAAGATAATAACGTGCTCTAGACATATATAAAGTGCTCCAGGGAGAGGCCTGAGGGAGAAAAAGATTGAAAGAGGAGCTAGGACTTAGGATCCTGTGATTTAGAAGTAGAAAGCATATTGGAGATTATCTAGCTTTAACCTCTCATTTTAGAGGTGATAAATTAGGTCCAAAGTAGTTTCTATATAATAAATCACTGCTATTTTTACTTGTTTCTCAATAGGAAAGTTAATGTAACTTGGGGTGGAGGGAAGGTATGTTTCTTCCCTGTTATAAGAAAACAAACTTTGCAAATGTTTTTTTCTTCAACCGTTCCTAGAACATTTTATCTACATATCTCCTTTGCCCTTATTATATGCTACTTCCTCAAATGCCCTGTGCATTCACTTAAAAAAAAAATGGCTTCGCATACGCATCACTTTTTACTTGGTTCTGACTTTATTAATGTTTGTTGGATTTATATGAATGGAATTTAATTGAGTCATTAGCATTTAAGTGTAAGCAATAATAATAATATGATTCATATAGTACTTTAAGATTACTTTATAAATATTATCTCATTTGTTTTCAGAACTACTCTGAGAAGTAGGAACTATTATTATCCCCATTTCACAGATTAGGAAAATGAGGCAAACAGAAAGGTTAAGTGACTTACCCAAAGATAGTATCTAAGGCCAGATTTGAACTGAAGTCTTGGCTCAAGGTTCAGCAATCTATCTATCCACTATGCTAGTTAGCTAGCTTCCCCTAAAGTAGACAAAATCAAAAAAACTGGATCTTAAATCTTTCCTCCGAAAAACAGATGTATTAATTTTAGTCAATCGTTAACTTCTCTGAGTACAGAGCTTCAAATTCAGATTTCCCTCCATAATAGTGGAGATGATAATAGTATTCATAATATGCTCTTGCTCTCTATTGCTCTTTATCTCTATGTAGTAAAATACAGAGATGTATTTATATATTTATATGTGAATACACATACACACACATATATAATTTGCAAAACTTAAAGCTCTATACATATACCAGTTATTATTCTTACAAATTACTGAAAGTCTATTAAAATTCTTTCTAAACTACTTTGCACTTAAACTAGCTTGTAGGAGAAAGTGTTTTGCATTTCCCTACCCAGAGTATATTCAGTTTATGTGGGGTTATTTATACTGAGAAATGAAATTTATAGCCTTAGGGAAAAAGAGGTTTGGGGAGGTGGGGGTGGGGTAGTGGTGATTAGCTTTTTTAAATGCATCCTATGAAGAGAAATCATTCTATGTTTTCTCTTGACAGTATTTTTAAAGATCTTCTTTGAAGCAAAGTTGAGCACACTAGCTCAAGTTTGTAATAACCTTCAGTGAACTTAAAGTGACTTGGTTATTTTATTTAATTATTTTGATATAGAACTCAATTCACTACAGCCAATGGTCCAGATCCCCAACTCTGTGTTTATATGTACTGGATTGCAATGTCTCACAAGTAAGTCCCTTGCTCTTTCCCGTATCAATGATATTCCCTGGGAACATGACGATTTCATTTGTTTTCTATCTTTCAGCTTATTCTCTTAGAATATCAAAGTATAGCTCACATCTGGGTTTCTTTAGAAAAGGTAAAAAGGTCCTTCA
This sequence comes from Notamacropus eugenii, assembly GCF_028372415.1. NCBI lineage: Eukaryota > Metazoa > Chordata > Mammalia > Diprotodontia > Macropodidae > Notamacropus > Notamacropus eugenii. The sequence continues at coordinate 379,721,277 of NC_092875.1, forward strand.
AGCACTCAGGCTAGCAATATATCATACACAGAAAAGATTTTATTCCACCCAATAGAAAATTCATAATATAATGGACTCAAAACTGATTATATAGTCAGTAAAAAAGAAAAAAAAAAAACTCTCCTCTCTCCAGTAAGTTTTATCTTTCTCAGCGATAGAAATATTCCTCTAAGCTTAAGGTATTATCTTAGCATTGAAGATGTAATGTAAAGGAAGGTCACTTTCTGTTGAGATCATGTCCATAAATGACCTCCACACCATGTAGAATACTGATAGCCAGTACTGCCAACACAGTACTGCTTTAAATGAGTCCTTACCGTGGGATCCTGTACTCAGCTTCATAATTACACAGAGTAAAGGAGTTGCTAGACAATACCATTTTCCAGACCATGTTATCTAGTTCTGAGAATAAGAAGCAGTCTGAGCTGGAAAAAAAGGGCCAGGATGTAGAAGAGCAAAGCTAAACTTTGTTCTACATAAACATTGTAAGTTACGTGACAGAACTTATCTGGGGCAAGGAAAGTGGATTGAATTTTCAGTTGCCTCCATGCTGTCTCATTCCTGAGAAGATACAAATAAAAATATCAGGGAAGGGGTTGGATGAGAAACACTGATAATGATCTTAGTAGCTGGCATTTTAGTATTATGTTTTCCAAGAGCTTTCTAAATGTTAAGTAATTTTATCCTTACAATAACTTTGGGAGGTAGGTGCTAATATTACCCCAATTTTAAAGATGATAAAACTGAAGCAGGCAGAAGTTAAGTGACTTGTCCAGCGTCACATATTCATTGTCTGGAAAAGTATTCTAACTCAGACCTCCTTGACTTCAGGTCCAGGTCTCTATGCACTACATCCCAGGTTCTGAGCCCTGCATTCTGTTATCTTGCCTAAGTTGCTAACTAAGGTTTATATCAAATGTACCATCAAGTATATCTAAGTTGCTGACTAAGGTATATAACAAACATATGTCAGTATCCATAGCCAGATATTGTTCTCATATGTAAAACTGTGACTAGTTTAGTTTAGTTTAGTTTTTTTTTTGACCTATACTGTCCTCCTTATAGTGCCATCACAAGAAAAGCATTTTGTAAACCCAGAAGAGCTACATAAACATGGGCTATTGTTCCTGCTGTGCATTTTAGGTAATGTGCATTATGTTTCTGCTTGTTTCACAGTTGTCAGCTCTGAGCTTATCCACTTAGACTCTCTTTAGAAAAACTTTACCTTTTCCTCTGGATTCAATCATCACAGATTTTTAATTTTTTCTTTCTTAGCTATTCCTTTAGGAAATGAAATTGTATTTGCATTTCACAATACATACTTAAGTTAAAAAGAAAAGAATAGCTTGCATTAATTTTAGAGAGCCAGTTTCACTAAACATACTTGCAAGTAATCATTTTATCATTCTAGAAAGCCTTAATTAAATAAATTATTAGTATTGCTAATAGAAGTACAACTAATGATGATAAGTAATGTATTTTACAAATGCTCTTCCTAGAATTTATATAGATTTTGATCATAGAATTATAGAATGTTAGATGTGAAAGAAACCTTAAAGGCTATTTATTCTAATTCATTCATTTTTAAGGTGAGGAAACTAAAGTCATTTTTTTAAAATAATTATTTCATTTGTTTTCAGTATTCTATAATCACTTCCATATATCTAAGATTTTTTTCCCCTTCTTTCCTCTCGTTCCCCCCTCCCTCCCCAAGATGGCTTGCAATCTTATATAGGTTCTACACATACATTCCTATTACATACAATTTCACCATAGTCATGTTGAATAGAAGAATTAAAATGAATGGGAGGAACCATAAAACAAACCAAAACATAACACAGAAGACAATGGTCTGCTTCATTCTGCAATCCAATTCCCCAGTTCCTTCTCTGGATGTGGACTACATTTTGCCTCAAAAGTCCATTGGGAATTTTTTAGATCCTTCCATTACTATGACGGACTAAGTCTACCAGAAAAATTCCTCACACACTGTGGTTGTTGCTGTGTGCAAAGAGCACCTGGTTCTGCTTCTTTCACTCAACATCAGTTCATATAAGTCTTTCCAGGTCTCTCTAAAGTCTTCCTGTTCATCATTTCTTATAGCACATTTATACTCCATTACATTCATGTACCACAAATTGTTCAGCCATTCCCCAGTTGATGGGCATCCCCTTGATTTCCAGTTTTTGGCCACCATGAAGAGAGCTGTTATAAATATTTTTGTAAATGTGGTACCCTTTCCCATTTCTATGATCTCTTGGGGATACAGTCCTAGAAGTGATATTGCTGGGTCAAAGGATATGCACATTTTTGTAGCTCTTTGGGTGTAGTTCCATATTGCTCTCCAGAATAGTTGGATCAGCTCACAGCTCCACCAACAATGAATTAGTGTTCCAACTCTCCCATGTCTTTTCCAACATTTATCATCTTCCTATTTTGCCATATTAACCAACCTGATAGGTGTGATGTAGTATCTTAGAGTTGTTTTGATTTACATCTCTCTAATCATTATTAATTTAGAGCATTTTTTTCATATGACTACAGATAGTTTTAATTTCTTCCTCTGAAAACTGACTGTTCATATCCTTTGACCATTTATCAACTGGGGAATGACTTGTATTTATGTGCTTTTGGCTCAATTCTCTATATATTTTAGAAATGAGTTCTTTATCCCAGACACTAGTTGTAAAAATTCATTCCCAGTTGTCTGCTTTCCTCCTAATCTTGGTTGCATTGGTTTTGTTTGTGCAACAACTTTTCAATTTAATATAATCAAAATTATCTATGTTGTACTTCATAATATTTTCTGTCTCTTGTTTAGTCAAAATTCTTCCCTTCTTCACAAATCTGATAAATATACTATTCCTTGCTCCACTAATTTGTTTATAGTATCAATCTTATACTTAGATCATGTAACCATTTGGACTTTATTCTTATATATGGTGTCAGGCATTGGTCTATGCCCAGTTTCCACCACACTGTTACCAGTTTTCCCAGCAATTTTTGTCAAACAGTAAGTTCTTATCCCAGAAGCTGGGGTCCTTGGGTTTATCATACAGTAGATTGCTATATTCATTGACTACTGTGTCTTGAGTACCTATAAGGATAAGAGATTGCTAATTGCTACCTTAGGTCTAACTAACTGTGCCATATATAACTTTTTAAATAATTTTATAATACTATAAATGACAATCTTATGTGTAGGAGTTTGATTTGCTTATAGACAGAAATCACATCAAGGATATATATGACAACATTATTTCTTGTGGGAAAAATTTCACTATTTTAAAAAATATTGTTAAAAATGTATAAGCCATCCTGGGAAAATCACTTAACCCCTTTTACCTTAAAAAAAATATGTTGGCTTTTCTTACTGTTTTGTATAACATCGTGAAAAGTACTAAGGTGCTTTCCAGAAAACATGAAAATATGGTTGTGACAACACTGAAAAGACATCATTTCAGATAAAGTTGACCTTCACATAGAAATGTTTCAGTACATCCATAGGTATGGAATCACTTATTCTGTTTTCATCTCTGTTGATGTACAAATAGGACTGAGGGTCCAGGGGTTGACCTTTATTAAATCAGCAATTAGAAATGATTCACTTTAGTCTAGACCAATAAATTGTGACCTCACTGCATTATATTAGGAAGACTTTTCTTTTTTAATGATTAGAAGTAATGTTGAAAAATTGAGGAAGGTTATGGTCTTCAAAGAAGAGTTATCTCTGTTGTAACCGTTCAAACATATTGTTTCACAGGGGATGTATATTCAGATAGGGCAGATGGTAGCATTTCCCAGAACATCTGTTACCCATCATTCTTCCACACAGCAACCCAGATGCTGTTGACAACTTGTATGTAAATCATGCTGACAATTTGTTCAATGTCTTTCCTGCTGAGACTGAGGTTGTCCTGGTCATACCATTTATCAGATAGAGGAGATATTACAGTCCCGCAAGAATAGTTCCAACTGTTTCTTTGGCCAGGGAACAATAGCAGTCATTAAATCAATGAAACAATTTATCTACCTTGAATTTATCTCCATATTACAGCAGGGATTTTCTCCCTCCCTTCCTTCTTCAGTCCTGTGTAAAGATGAACATTAGATATTTAATGCTTTGCAGAATAGAAAAAATTTAAATGGCTTCTTAGTGATTGTTCTTAACCTCTCATTATATTTTTAGTGACATTGACAGTCATTTCTCTGACCTTGTGTTTTAAAATTACTTTCATCTCAAGGATTTGACATATAAGAGAGAAATTATGCATGTATTACTGTATAAATGTCAGGCTTTTTAGTTTGCAAATGCCTACTATAAAATATTCACATTACGGGAAGTTGATTTACTACCCATTTTGGGCTTGAATCTTTCTCAATATAATTGTGTTCCCTACTTCAGACTGCAACTTTGACATTGTTGAAAATAAAAGGAAAAAAATATGGAGGAAACACCTTTCTTTAATTAACCTAGCTACCCAAGTAATAAACTAAAACCATTGGCATTTAATAGGTAATTATAGCTTTTCTAAACAACCTTAATCAGACGATAACACAGGCAGTAAAAAGGAAAAAAAAATGTATAATTAAATTCAAATGCATACGTACTACAAAAGAATTAGACCTGTAGATACAGGTTTACATAGAGAAAACCTTTTCTGGACCAAACAATTTATGAAAGTTTTATTAAACATTCCTCCCCTTTAAAATTCCACTGCACATAAATTAGATAGTTATATTATAATTTATTTACATCTATAATCATTTGATTTAGCCATGGGCATTTTAGTTATGTGATCACAGATGAACTTAGAACACCATGGGGAAGCTATTGGACACACTGCATAAATTCAGGCATGTTCTTTAAATAGGCATTCACAATAAATAAAATTCAAATTTAGAAAACCTTACATGGTTACCTGAATTTTCTTGCCCATGAAATTTGATATTCTAACTCAATATCTGATTGATCTGTCCTTCTCCATATTTCTTTTGACACTGGGGGTACACAGAATATTTTTCTGTGCTGCTACCAAATGAGGCAACCATGATTTTGTCTGGCCCTGTTGACAGGTAGTAAGCCCATCAAATTCTAATCATTTTCAACTTATGACAGGGTTGAAAGTAAATTGTACCTAGGGATTAGAATCATAACCCCTTAGTTCAGGGGCATCTATGTAAACCACAAAGCCATATGGCTGACTACCTGAGAGGTTCAAAAGACTATTTCAAGCTTTTCCTATAATTGGGAATAGGGTTGGGGGAGAGAAGGAGCAATATTTCCTGGCACAATAATACTTCAGTAAAGTATGTTCAAGTAATTTACCTGAAATTGAACATACTTGCAACATCTGGAAAGAGTATTTCACAAAATATTATTCATGACTGTGTTAAACTATGAATAATGAGATCCAAATTTAACTTGATTTCACATTAAGGTATTTATATTTTAATCATATTTAATAATGTTTTTTAGTAAGTTGTGGTAATTCCCTAAGAAAAGTTGCTCTAAATGTTTAGGAAAACAAGACAAAATGACAGAATCAGTTACCACAGCAGCAACGTATTTTAGAGATCACATAGGCCAGTACCTCTTTAGACAGATTAGAAAACCAAAGGTCCAAAAAGAAAAATGACTTCTTCAAGTCCCTGTTGCTAGATGGGAAGAGAGAAAACAAGAAAGAGAAAGGCATGGAGGCAGAGACAGATCCAGGGAGGCAGATTCAAATCTTGCCTTTGGCACAGATGTAGAGCAGCTACTAATCTGCATTACACTCATAATATCAGAAGGGAGGAAGGAAGGAAGGAAAGAAGGATGGGAAGGAGAGAATTCTTTGAGTTAAGAAGACTTGAGTTCAAGTCCAGCACTGGAAACATAATGTGGGGATGACTCCACTCAAGACCCTTAGTCTCTCAATATGCCAAACACCTCTCTATCGCGTAAAGTTGAAGAGAAATTTATCTGCATTTTTGAGGGAGTTTTCTAATTGGTAATTTGTCATATCAGTGAAAACACAAAATAGAGAGAGAGAGAGGGAGAGAGAGAGAGAGAGAGAGAGAGAGAGAGAGAGAGAGAGAGAGAGAGAGACAGAGAGACAGAGACAGAGACAGAGAGAGACAGAGAGAGAGAGAGAGTCTCACAGAGTCCCTAAGCATTCTGACTCTGGAACTCTTGGCTATTTTTAGTAGAGTCTACGCAAATATTTTGTGTAATCAATTTTGCATGTCATAGTCCAAGATTCCAACAGCATAATATTCTGTTTTAGAATATTAAGTAGCACAGTGAAGTAGCACTAGACTTGGCGTCAGGAGGTCTAAATTCAAATCCAACTTCAAATACTTACTAGCTCAAAATCTGTTTCCCTCAGTTTCCTCAGTTCTAAAATGAGAATATTAATAATAGTATGCTCCCAGGGTTGTTATGAGGATCAAATGAGTCAAATTATGTAAAGTGCTTAGAACAGTGTCTGGTATATAGTAAGCATGTATAAATATTACTATTCCTTCCAACTTACGAGATTCATCAGTCCAATAAAAAACACATGAACTATCATGGATACAAGTCATCTAAAAAACAAAAAAGAAATAAGTTGAATCATTTCTTCCCTCATATACAAATAGTTGTATTAAGTTATCCAAGATGATGAGTGAGGTAGCATCTTGGGAAAATTTTTAAGGAGTCTGAGAAACTCTCCCAATATATTCACCAAGAAAATGGTCAGCTATTTCATGATCTTAGTGGCCACAAAAGTCTCCAGAATTCCTTTTTCCCTGGCTTACTCTCTGGTCTGACTCTGGGCTACAGAGTCAATTCCTGGGGAGTGTTTGTGGACCTGTATCTCCAGCTCAGAGAGACATGGCATTCTATCAGACCTATAAGGAATAGCTAAGGAGTTCTCTATCTTTGCATTCCCACTCTTGTACTCAGTTCTTTTACCAAGTGACTGGCCCTCTCTTTTCTACATTTTCAAAATGTGCACATTCATATTTGGATAGTACCATCTCTAGGCTAGCCTGGTGGTCCCCTCAAGATCAACCCTGTGATCCCAGGATCCATAGAGGAAGGGAAGTGATTCCTAGTGAGATGAGAGACTTATATGAAACAAGCAAAGGGAAAAAAAAAAATAAAGAGAGAATGTGTGTGTATGTGTGCATGAGAGAGACAGACAGACAGACACAGAGAGACAGAGACAAGAGAGACAGAGAGAGAGACAGACAGATACAGAGAGAGAGAGAGAGAGAGAGAGAGAGAGAGAGAGAGAGAGAGAGAGAGAGAGAGAGAGAGAGGGAGGGAGGGAGGGAGGGAGGGAGGGAGAGAGAGAGAGAGAGAAAGAGAGAGAGAGAGAGAAAGAGAGAGAAAGAGAGAAACTAGATCACAAGAGATTCCTGGGGTTCTAAGCTAATGGGGAAGGGACAATACCACAGCATGCCTCTTGATTCTTAGCACCTGCACCCATATAATAAGAGCAGACTATTCAATTGAGTTAATTTTCTTCCCTCATGAGCTAAGGTCTCACTTATGTGACACAAGGTCCTTCTGACTTGTGCATCCTGTTGCCTAAATTCATTTGTATGGCTTCTCTGATTTCTGATTTTAATTTATTGTTCTGTTAAATATATTTAGATCATCCTTCAACGAGTAGCAGCTTTCTTGTCTCATTATGTTACTAAAAATATTTATGTAATGCAAATTATGTTCAATGTTGAGCCATAATTATTCAGTCAGTGATTAGTTGAACTGAGTTCAATTACCTGCTTGCTCTGGAACCTGTTTTAATAGGACCTACAGCCATGTGAGATCAATCTACCTGTTTTACTTCAGCCATAGTACAGCTCACACCAAGGTACTTGCTAAGTCTTCTTCCCATTACTGATTTGGGAGAGTTGGATTCATACCCTAAAACTTCTCAAAGGCTATATTTTGAAGTTATCTTTTAGTTTTGAACCTACAGCCAGAAATGAAATTATACCTGAATAACTAAGTTTTACCAAATTGTGGCCTCCCTAACTACCAAGTCTCTCTCCCCAGAACCTTATGGAAGATCACGTTCTTAGATATCCAACTTGTCTTGAAGTTGTTGGCACATGTTGTATATGGATTATCTTCTTAGTATATCACTACCACCTCGTTTAACATAGCACAGAACTACACTCTATCTTGGCATTAAAGAAACTGTAACTATCTGTGAATTGAGTCAGCCCCATAAAAATCAAATCAGTGTTTTCCAATTCAAATATCAGGTACAATCTCTTACTTTGAAGTTCACATTGTGATAGAAATAGAAACTTTTTCAAAAGAGTTGAATGGTTTCCCTTAGGTTGGTCTGGAGGACTAGAGGCATAAGAGTATGCCCTAGGGGGATATGGTGCTTTAGAGGTCTATCAAAGTTTCTGAATCCCCGCTAGGCATCTTTTTGATTTAGTATTGCTGTCATGGTGAAGGCAAGGGTGGGGGCTGATGGGGGCAAAAAACCTTTTATTTTTAGCAATTAATATTATTTTCAATTATTTAATATAGAGCTATCTAATTATATTTTATGACTTTTGAATTTCAGTCCTTTACTGTCCTGACCTAGGCCTAGAATTGGTAGCAATATGTTTGTTTTGGTATTCTACTCACTGTAAGTCATTCCCCTTCCTTTCTTGAGATCCTCAGTCATCTTTACCCTAACCTAGTGAAAATCGTTCTGGATTTGGAGTAAGAGAGTCTAGATTCAAATATCTGATACTTATAATCCATGTGACCTTGTACATTTTACTAGTTACCTATTTTTGGTCACAGTTTCCTCATCTGTGAAATGAGAGGTTTGGATTAGATTACCTGTAGAGTTCCTTCCAGTTCTAAATCTATGGTCATAGAGGCATGCTTTCAGCCACTGCACCCAACCAGCATACTACAGAAGGTCAATAGGCATACTGTGAGTTTTTTAAACTGAGCTTTCTCCATTGCTGCCAAATTGGACTCAGTTTAACTCTCATCTACATTATAGTGAGAAAATTCCTATCATAATCCTGTTCCCAATAGATTATTTCCCAGGACTCCAATTAGTAAATTCCCTAGGTGCTTGCTAAAGAGTGATAAGGAGACTCTTCTCAGTTCCTCATCTCACTATATCCCTTTTCCCCAACAATCATGTCCCTGGAATTGATGAGGCTAAGGGGTGCTGGGGACCCCAAAATACTGACAGTCTGGGTCATGCTCGAATGAATTCGACTCAAGCCTTCTTAAAGCCAAAGAAAACAAAGTTTATTAAAGATTTGCCATCTTGGGTTGGCTCTTAAGGATCCTAAGCATTAGTAAGGCTTGTATTCACAAGTGGGCCAGATAGAAATTCAGCTAGACAGAGTCTAAGCTGAATTGCATCTGAGTGCCTTCATGGAGGAGAGATGGAACTAAATACAGAAAAGATTATAGGAGGGATCTGGGGATGATCTAGTAGTCCAGAGTGATGGGAGGAGGGGTTCAGGGAGTGTCCTGAGGAGAAGTCCAAGGAGGGAATTCAGGAGGGTTGGAGACAGCTGGAGGCAATCAGGAGATATCAGACAATAGAGCAACTGGGTGGGAAGCAGGTGGGGCAATCAAGAGGTAACATAATGGTCACAGAGTTGAATATGAAAAGCCAGATTATGTGGGGAGATTCAAGGAGAATTCAATTTGAGTATGAAAAGCCAGGTTCAGTGGGGAGATTCAAGGAGAATTCAATTTGAGTATGAAAAGCCAGGTTCAGTGAGGAGATTCAAGGGGAGCTCAAGGAGGCTCCCAAAGTCTGACCCCCATCAGAATCATAATGGATAAACTGAATTGAGAAAACCAAAAAGGGCAGGTGATATTTGTTTGAATAGGGAAAATGTGACCACTTGTCTCATTCTGTTCAGTAATAAAGATCAAGAGTTAGTAACCCTATTTCCATTACCATTGAGGGGCCTCAGTGCTACTGTACTTCATTCACAGTTCTACTTGCCTGACCTCCTCGTCAGCCACAGTGCTCCTAGTCTAGTAACTTCTTCACTCCTGTTTTCTAGCTCTCTTTTATGTGTCATCTTTCACCATTAGAATATCAACTCCCTAAAGGTAGAAATCTTCTTCCTTGTTTATATTTGAATCTCCAGCACTTAGCCCAGGGCCTGGCACATTCTTGAATACTTAATAAACCTCCTCCTCCCTTCCTCTGCTTCCAGACCCCCCAACAGTGTTCTACTGTATCAATAGAGATTATTCACTTAGATCAAACCAAAGAGAATTCTAGGATGAACTCTTTGGCTTTGAGAGAGCTGGATACCTTTCTCCACTTGTTCTGTCCACTAGTCTAAGGGCCATATGGATTTAGCTAATCAGAGCTTTTATTGTCATAGTTATTCATGAAAATTCTGTCTCCTCTTTATATTTCAATTGAGTTGCTGCATTACATTTTTCAAGTGATAAGTTATACCAGGTTCTTTAATCAGAATATATTGAACACATTCAAATACATGAAATAAAATAGAGAACTCTCTATTACTTCTTCTCTGAAGACTCCCTTAATCCTTCTCTGAAGAAGCAACATCAAATCTGCCTCTGTCTACAGCAAGCCAAAACTTGGGTACAAAGAAATACCTTAGGAGCTCAGAACCAAAATTAGGCTAAGTGCCGGGTCCCATCAGTCCTTGCCTTTGATATCTGCCCTGACTACTTTTATGACAATGGCCACTCTGCTTTATCCATGCTTCTTCTTTGAGGGCATGATATGTATGCCTGATTTTACCCTGGGCTTACCTGTGGTCTAATTGTTAAATTCATCTCAGGAAATAAGCTGGAGAGTAACACTCAAGAGATGACCTGTTCCAATTGTCATGGTTTTTCTTTCTCTGTATCTCCATTTCTAAAGTGCTTGATCATTCTGCCTAGTATGAAAATACCATATTCAAGTCCTACTCTCCATTCTCCCCCTCTCTTTCCTCCTTGTCACATTCCTACTACACCCCAGTCTAATCTACTAAATTTAATTTTCCAGCAGAAGGTATAATGGAACTCAATGGTACTTAGTCTCAAAGGTCAGTTCCTCAAATAATCATGACACTACACCTGAACTCCTGTAACTCCCCCAAAGAGAGTATTACAAATGAAGAGCATTTATTATCATTAGTAGTAGCTGTAGAGGAGTATTCTGAATATGCACTGTTTTTCAATGTTAGTGCAATATATGTAGGTGTATATATACTTATATATGTGTGCATATATGTATATGCACACATATATAGTGTACATGTGTGTCTATATAACACACACATACCTTTAAAAAATACTTTTTGTATTTTGTTCACTTAGTGTTTTCATAATTTTGAGTTTAAGGATGCGTGTTTTCCTCATAGTAGTTTTTATAACAACAAAAGACTATCAAATACTTTCCTTTATCCGTTACTGACAACTGATATAATGATTAGATCTTGGAAAGAAAGTATGGGATCTCATCAAAGTTGGACAGCTACAAAAAGAGTAAGTACAATTTCCAGTACTACTGGGAAACAATGAAATTGGACTTTTGACAAGTAACTGATAAGACCCAGTATGTTGAGGTACCTTACAGAGTTTGATATCAGTCACCTTATGGGAATTGCTTGTACAAAACCACTGACTAGAAGTCATGGTTGGTGGACCGGAACTGATTCTTATATTGAAAACACTGGACCTCATTCCTACATAAAACTCTGCATAGCAATCACAGATCTGAACCAGTGGTTTTCAATGATAGGTTATTTCTTCTGAAATGGGGGTCATCATTTACTACAGCTGAATTTAAGAAATCTGTAGACAAGCACATTGCATGTACTCTCCTTCATTGTATTTTATTATCCTCAATCAAATGGTCAAGAAGAAGGGATAATGAAGGCCTTTAAAGATATCCCAAAATGGACAGTCAAAGGACATTGGCCAGTAAAAAGTGCTAACTTCTATGCACCATTCGCTGTCGCAGAGAATTTAAAAAAAAATAGTCCTCAAGTATATTCCATTCTATTAGGGGAAAGTGCAAATCTATTCTTTCCTAGTGGTATGCATATTTACATACAAATTAAGTAAATAAAATAAAAACAAAATCATTTTGAAGGATGGAAAAAAGTAGAAATCAGCAAGATTTGAGAATTGATACTTCAACTGAATCTTGAAGGGCACTAAAAATTATAAGAGGCAGAAGAGAGAAAGAAGAGCATTCCATGTGTGTGGGGCAACCTATAAAAAATCAAGAGGATGGAGATGGAATGTTATATATGGGAATATGAAATCACTTATTTCCACTGTAATACAGAACAAATGAAAGAGAGTAAAATGAAAACAACTTCGAAATATTCCCAAGATAAAATTCCCAAGATATGTTGTGAGGTGTCAGTGATCAAAATGCATATTCCTTTGGGCAGAGCAGCCACAGATAAGGGTATGATTCCCCAAATGACTAGAAAGGAAGAACAGGAGGGAGAAAAGGGAGGTAAGGAGCTAAGGAATGTAAGCTTCCCTCAGAAGCCATATCTGCTTTAGAGGTAGCTAGATGGTACTGGGTCTGATGTCACAAATCCCTAGGTTCAAATCCAGATTCAGTTACTAGCTGTATGACCCTGGAGAAGACACTTAACCTCCTTTTTCCTCATTTTACTTAATTGTAAAATGCAGATAAAGTAGCCCTTACTTTCCTGCAATGCTGTGAGGATCAAATGAGGGAATATTTATAAAGCCATTAGGACAGTCTGGCACATTGAAGGCATCTAACAAATTCTTGTTTTCTTCCTTCTTGAGATGGTAAATAATGGAGATAATCCCTAAGAATGCTGAAATATAAAGAATTTAAACACAGACATATGCTTGTCCAAATGGTTTTATCAAGTAGAAAATATTGAAAGAATCTTGTATGTTTTGGAATGTGCATGGCAGACATCTTGTTGGAGGAAAACATTTAAGGGCAACATTTTACTCTGTCCAATCAGATTCTTTTTCGAACTCAGAAAGAAAAAAAAAAAATATATATATATATATATATATATATCACTACCTTTAAATCAATCATGTCACTAAACATGTTTTACAATAGACAGGCAATAACTTGTGAAAGCCTATTGCCTTCATATCACCTTCACCAAGGGTGCCCATGATATATTAGAGATTATACTCATAATGATTTTGTGGACATCAGAAAATAGGCTTGTAGTTTGGTTACAAGGATTGCTATTATTTTCTCCATCAAGTTTAATAAGGGTTTTTAAAAAAAAAAAAATTAAGTATTTTGTTTTTTACTTTACGAACATTTATAGAAAACTCTCACTTTATGAGAGGGCTTCTATATGAAAGTAAAGCATAAGTAAAAATAAAAATACAGTAACCTCTTCTGAAAATGCACATAGCATTCCACATCTATAACATCCCATTATTACTATCATATTGTTGCTATTATTAGTAGTAGTATTTTAAGTGTAGTGAAATACAAGTAAATCTTCCTATCTAAAGATAAGAAAATCTGTTTTTCCTCACTCCCACTCCCAAATTCTATTAAAAAATGAAAAAGAAAATAAATTTCTTATTAAAAAGATGCATAAATTCCCTCTCAATTTTAAAAGTCCTAAAATTTGTTATTTATATAAAATTGATTTTAAAGTATAATTTGTACTGGTTTTAGTTTGCTTCAATTGTATCACTTCATACAAATACTTCCAGGTAGTTTTCAGATCATCTATTCTCTCATGAATTACAGCAAACTTATACTCCATCACATTCATATACTAAAAATTATGTAGCCATTCCTCTATTGGTAGACGTCCTCTTATTTTGAAGCTTTTTTGTCACCACAAATGAAAGCAATGTAAATTTTGTACCTATAGGACTCTCCTCAGTTTCTTTGATCTCCTTTAGGGATAAGTGTAGAAGTGGTGTAGCTAGGTTGAGAATCATGAGCTGCTAAATATTTTTTTTTTTTTATAACACAAATTGATTTCCAAAGGTACCTATTTACAACTCTACCAAAAGTACATCAATGTGGCTATTTTTCCAAAGCCCCTAAACTGTTTATAATTTTTCCTTTTTGTCATCTTTGAAACTATGAGGAATGTGAGGTAGAATCTGGGAATTGATTTGATTTGCATTTCTCTAATCAATAGTGATTTGAAACTTTTTTTTTTTTTTGACTTGGCTATAGATAGCCTGTGTCTCTTCCCTTGAGAGCTGCTTTTTCCTAACCTAAGGCCATTTACCAATCAGGGAATAGTTCTTTTTCTTATAAATTTGAACCAGTTTCTTATATTATCTTGGAAGTGAGTTTTTTATCAGCAAAATTTGTTACAATGTTCATTTTTCCAGTAATGTTTTCATTTTATTTTAGCCTTATTAGAATCTTTTGTGAAACATTTTGAAATTTTGCTCAATTAAAATTTTCCATTTTATTTCCTATGATCTTTATTTCTTATTTGGTAATTACCATCTCTCCTACCTATAGTTCTGATGTGGAATTTTTTTCATAATTTGTTTATGATATGATCTTTGACATCTAGATCATAAGAAAAGAATCATAAAAGAAACCTTACCAGATTTCAGAGCCAGAGGGCAAAGTAGGAATTGTAAAAATACTCTGCTTACCTCCTGAAGGGAACTGCAACATGAAAACACTGAAGAACATTATAGCCAATATTTCGAGCTTCCAGGTCAAAGATAGATACAGTACTTTAAGTAAGCAGAAAGAAATAATTTAAGTCCCAAAAAGTCACAGGCAGTATCACAAAAGATTTAGCAATAGCTATTATTAAGAAGTGGAAAGTTTAATGGAAAATCATTAAAAGTATATGACATCTAATTATTGATGATCAAAAAAAAACATCTGAATAAAAGCATTGATATAAAAACATAGACATCAAGAGTAGCATAAAATACATAAAAATTCAGAAGCAATCATAAGGGACCAAACAGTCTAAATTCTAATACGGAGAAATGCTACATGTATCCTTTCAGAATTCTCATCAGTAGAAGTCATAAATGTAGTATTAGACAAAGAGCCTGGAAAAGGTTCTGTTATAGTTTGATAACCTTAAAAGAAGAATTTAAAAAAGTGGAAGAAGTGTACATTGAAGAGGGAGAAGGGAGAAGGATGGGCAAAGTTATCTCACAGAGATAAGGTGCACAATTTGAATTCCACTCTCATCTGAATGGGTTAAAGAAGTGAAGAATATACACACACATGGATAGAAAAGTACATTTTCAAAAAAGAGGGATATGGAAGAAAAGAGAAGAGGGAGTTATTATGAAGGTAGTTTAAGGAAATAATGAACAAGAAAAGATGCAAATAATTTTTATAAAGTTCTTATAAAGAACTTATTTTATTCCTATAAAATTCTTATAAAGAAAAAAAAAAGAAAGGAACGACCTAAATCAAATTTTAGGAAAGTCAGATATGATAATTTTCATTAAATGAGAATATAAAGGAATACTTGAATTGTTTAGATGTTCATGATGTCTTTACAAAAATATACTATGTAAAAAAAAAAAATCACTAACAAATCCATAAAAGCAAAAATTATTAAATGCACTTTTTACACACCACAATATAATAAAAATTACATAAAATAAAGGGTCTCTGTAGCAAATATTAAGAATTATCTAGATATAACTGACTCCTAAAAAATAGGTGAGTCAAAGAAGAAATCATAGAAACAGCCAGTAATTTCACGAACAGTAATTATAACGCTGAAATGTGTCAAACATTTTGGTATGCAGCTAAAACAGTACTTAGGGGAAAATAATATCTCTGAACATTTTCATCAATAAAAGAAAGAGCTCAATGTGTCCATTAAATAACACCCCCCCACACACACACACACCCACACACCAAAAAATTAATCCTCTGCAATTAAACACCAAAATAGAAACCTTAATTATCAAAGGAAATACTAACAAAATTGAACGCAAAATAATAAAAATGATTGAATTAATAAATAAAATAAGTAGCTGTTTCTTAAAACAAAATGAAGAAATAAACTAAATTACCATTAAGAAAAATGGTAATTAGCATTACAATATCACAAAAATCATGCAGCTAAAACACATTAAATTTACATCATATGTATAGAACTGGTTAATTCTTTGGAAAACTATGAAAGTAATTGACCAAAAATTATAACAAGATTAATAAGTATTGAAGCATTATATAAATATATTCAGGGAAATGTTTTTGACAAGCTATAATGCTCATGCCTGTCAAAAACAAGCAAGCAAACTGGAAAGCATAAGAATAAACAGATATTCCTTGATATGATAAGAAACATCTATTTAAAACCAAGAGCCAGCATTATCTTCTGTGGCTATAAACTAATTTCAAGCATGATCAGGAATTTAAAAAAAAAAAGGATAGCAGTCATCACCAATATGATTTATCATAGTACTATAAGAACTAGCTATTTAAAACATTTTGGAAAAGAAAAGTTGAAGGAATAAATATAGGGTAATAAATAAAATAATTACTTTTGTTTACTTACAGAAATATAAAGTCAAATAACAAACTAATTGAAACAATTATCAACATTAACAGAGGTGCAGTAGAGAAAATAAAACCATATTAATGACAAATATTTCTGTATCTTACCAACAAAATACAGCCAGAAGAAATAGAGAAATTCCCTTCAAAATTATTACAAACACAATGAAATACCTGAGAGTTTACCTGCCAAGACAAACTCTGTAACAATATGATCACACTTAGAAAACACTTCTTACATAGAGATTTAAATAATTGGAGAGATATTAGTTGTATATAGGTAGATTGTACCAATATAATAAAAATGAGAATACTACATAAATTAATTTTCTTATTTATTCCCATACCACTCAAACTACTAAAGGATTATTTATAAAGATTGAAAAACTAACATTGAAATTCATTAGGAGGAACAGTCAATCATGAATATTAAGGAAATATTAATGGGGGAAAAAGTAAGAAGTAGCAGAACCAGATTTTAAGTTATACTATAAAGCTATGATCATCCAACCAAATTGGTATTGATTAATAGGCTGACCAGTGGACAAATTAGGTAGATAACATTCAGAAGTAAAAAAAAACAAAGCAAAAACGCAAAGCACATTAACCTCATAAATGATTAACCCCTCAAATCCTAGTTACTGAAGCAAGCACCCATGACTGTCCAAAAATGACTGGAAAAACTGAAAAAAATTATAGAAGAAACGATTTGCAACATATATTGATACACACTCTATATGAGTACATGATTTAGATATAAAGGTGGCCATCAAAACCAAATTAGAAGACAAAGGAAGAAATTTCTTGTCTTATCAGGAGAAAGGGTAAGAGTCCATGACCAAAGAAGAGACTGAGAGAATTATAGGAGGTAAAATAGACAATTAAACAAAATATAAAAGCTTTTGCACAAACAAAACCAATAAAGCTAAAATTAGAAGAGAGGAGATAGATTGTAGTGAGAAGGAATTTTTGCAAAGATTTTCTCTCATAAAGGTCTCATTTCCATGGCACATAGGGAACTGACTCAGATCAATAATAAGAAGAGCCATTTCTCTCTTGCTAAATGATCGAAAGATCTGAATACAAAATTCAGAGGGGAAGAAATCTGGGCTATCAGTAGCCATATGAAAAATTCTCTAAATCACCAATAATTAGAGAAATTATAATTAAAACCATTCTGATCTTATACTTCTCTCAGATTGGAAAAGCTGACAAAAAGGGAAATAGACAAATGCTAGAGTGGGTGTATAAGGATATTCAAGCATTGTTTGTCTTCCTATTAGACTGGTATTCCTTCTAGAGAAAACAATTTTAAATTATCCCCAAAATTACTTGTAGTAGCTGTGTGTGCCTATGTGTGTGTGTGTGTGTGTGTGTTTGTGTGTGTGTGTGGTGGTGAAGAATTAAAAACTAAAGGGGTGACCATTAATTGGAAAATGGCTGAAGAAATTACAACATATAAATGTAATGGAGTAATATTGAATTTAAGAAATAAAAGGGAAGAATTTAGAGAAATATAGCAAACTTTGTATGAACTGATGCAGAGTGAAGTAAGTAAAATCTATAGAATAATTAATAGAGCAACAAACAGTATTGTAAAGAGAAAAAAAAATGAAAAAAAATTAGGTACTCTGATAAAGGCAGTTGTCAACTCAAGAGGATTCATGCTACTAGAGAAATAATGAATTTGGAATGTATATGTGCATGTGCACTCCTCTTCTGGTTTGCAGTCTCATCCTTACCCAGGAGGGGTCCCTGATTCTTTGGGATTGCAATCAGTACTGCTTCTAAGAGCCTTTCCTTCTTTGTGACCTAATGTGCTCTTCTTTACCTTTGAACTTTGACCCAGAAGTGGATATAGGCAATAGAGGTGCTAAACAAGTCCTCTGTGATCTCTTTCTGACCAGATTTTCTTACCTTCTCTGGCTTGAGAGCTCCTAAAGCTGCTGTTGCTTCTGTCACTATCAGCCAGTTCCTTCACTGCTATTGCATATATGTGTGCTCCTGATTAGCCTTAACTTTTATTACAGATCTCTCCTTAAAATTTTCTAAGTTGTCTCATACTGGAAGAATATCTCAACCTGACCTTTGCATTGGCTCTGCTGCTTCAGAATTCAATCTAAGTCATTATTTTAAAGTTGTTTAGAAGTCAATGAAGAACTTAGCTGACTACTTCCTCTATTCTACCATCTTGGCTCTGCCCCTAGGACTCTATTTACAATATTTTAAAAGCAATAAATTCCATGATTTCTTCCCCAATCATTTAGTATATTTCTCTGTTTCAGAACAGATCCTTCAGTTGTCTCAAAACTATTCCATTTCCAACATAGTTCTTCTCTGTGTAAACTTGGAATATTTGAACTATTCTTCCCATCTTCATTTACTTGAGTGCTATTTCTAATGTCTCATGTAACACATCAAGGGCTGGTAATGATGGTTCCCAAACATTACAGTTTCATTGTCATTGAAGGAGGAGTACTTTGCTAAGGAAATATTTCCCTAGTATTTACATTTTTGTTTGTTTATTGCCCTTACATGTTATCCAAAACTTCCCTTTTGATGGTCTAGTTTGCTTGCCTCTGAAAACTTGTTTTCCCTCCACTAGTTATTTTTGTTATTCTCATAATCTTCTACCATCTTCATTTTTATATTTTGAAATAAAGTTTCTATTATTTTTATATATTTTGTCTCATGAGGGCTATTTTTTTCCTTCCATCATATCCTGGGAAACAAAAAAGCCTCCTTCAAGTTCCTTTGCCTTCTAGGTTCTAGTAAGGATGCAAGCCTACACTTGAACACAAGCAACAAATACTTAGCTGATTGTGGAAGAACAAAGATGATACAATATAGGTTATTAAAAAAATATATCCCATTCTCTAAACTTTCTGAAAATGAGATTACATATCCATACACATATATGTATATATATATATTTTATTTCTAGCTCAAAATATTTGTGATTCACATATAATGTTAGTATTTTTCTTCCTTGTGTGTTCCTCTCAATGTCTTTTTATTTTCCACTTTTAGCTTCCATAGTTATGTGCTGGGGTGCCTAGGTGGTAAAACGGATAGAGAGAGCATCTGGTTTGCAGTCAGGAGGACTTGATTTTAAATCTGGTCTTAGATACTTACTAGCTCTGTGACCCTGGAAAAAATCAATTAGCTCTGTTTGCCTCAGTTTCCTCATCTGTAAAGTGAGCTGGAGAAGTAAATGGCAAACCATTCCAGTATCTTTGCCAAGAAAATCCCAAATGGGGTTGTAAGGAGGCATACACAACTGAAACAACAACAACAAAATTATATGCTGCGCTCATTTGTATGTTAGATATTTTTCTAAGAAAAATAAAAACATTTTTTTTTTTGCAGTAAAAGTAATTCTCTTTTTAAACCTGGCTGTTCTTTGCTTGCAATTGAAAAAAACAAAAATAAACCAACAAAAAACCGCCATCTTAAAATTCAGTTGGTGCTATTATTTTTCTTTTCTTTTTCTCTTTTAAATCTAGAAGCTTTAGACCAGTTCTGGATCCCTACAAGCCAGCAATGGAGCTTGCCAGTCATAGTAAAATGGTATTCAGGCAGGGCTGACTAGCAATCACATAGGTTTGATTGGCACAATAGTCTTTCTCCTAGTTCCTATTTTTATTTCTGATTATATCAATGCCTAAGTAAATGGATCAAAAGCTAAGGAGACAACTTTATCCACCCACTACTTCTCCTCCCTCCTCCCAAACTCATCAGCTTCTTAAAAAGAGAAAGGAGAATTTGTCATGACACCACTCTAACCTTCCTGGTCAATGCAAATACAGTTCTCCAGAGGCCTAGGCTTTCACTCATGTCACATTCCTTAGAATCTACCTAGAAATGTTATTTAAATTGTCCTTGACTAGATAAACTTTGCAAAGTTGCGTAGAGATTGCTTAGAAAATGCTGAAAAACAAGAGAGTAATGCATTGTCACTTTAGCTTTTCATTCAAAGTTCCAGGTCACAAAATCGGCTGTCTCATTGATTCCAGATTTTCACATTTTCATGGAATCGTTTAGACAGCCAAATGCTAGCTTATTCTATATCCCCTACCTAGGAATCTTTGAAATTAGCACATCCCTTTGATTTTTTCTCCCTTGATATTCTTGTGTTATAGAAACAAAAGCCATTCTTTACAATTTGGGGTACTGTAATGTTAATTATGTTAATGAGAGTTAAAGATCTTTCCCACCCATTCATGGTCCTGCCCATTAAGAGAAGTTTGATTAGGGGATATTTGTTTTGTAGGGAAGTTCACACTTTTGGTTAATTTATACTGAGGCACTGAGTCAGAGGGTCCTTCCTTCCAGTTCTGTAATGTGTATAAATACTGGGAAGTGAGGTTTTACTTTGGGGCTTACTCACTGAAAGTGTTTGGCCAGACAAGACTCCGGGTAGCCACTCAGGAACCCTCGCTTTGAAAACCCAGATGTTGCTGCTTCTTTCTCTGTTAACTATGTACGTATGTAACGGTCAGACATCTGAAAAGTCCTATCTAATGGTCTTTATTTCTCTGTATTTTCTCTGAAGTTCAGGGTGATGAGGTTCAGACTCTGGGAGCCTCCTTGAGCTCCCCTTGAATCTTCCCACTTAATCTGGCCTTTCTTACTCAAATCTAATCTTCCCATTTGTTCCTGCAGTCTCAGGAAGCCCATGGGCTTTTCATTATCATTTCATGTCTCTGTTTTACTCCCCACCCTTGATCCCATCAACCCCATACCCATACTGCCCCTATCAAGATCTCTGGATTGCCCCACCTGCTTCCCACCCAAACCCTCCCTAGTCTGATATCTCCTGATAGCCTCCAGCTGTTTCCAGCCTTTGACCCTCCTTAGACTTCTCCTCAAGACCCTTCCTAAACCCCTCCTCCCATCACCCTGGACTACCAGACCCCCCCCCCTTCCCCCATCCCTCCTATACTCTTTTCTGTATTTAAGTTCCATCCTGCCTCCATGAAGGCGCTCAGATCCAATCCAGCTCAGACTGTCTAGCTGGGATTGTGTCTGGCCCGCTTGTGAATACAAGCGTTACAAAAGCTTAGGCTCCTTAAGAGGCAACCCAATTAGACGAATCCTTAATAAATTTTGTTTTCTTTGGCTTTAAGAAGGCTTGAGTCGAATTCATTCGAGCACGACCTCTGAACCTCATCATTTTGGTTCCCTGACCGGGAATCGAACCCGGGCCGCGGCGGTGAGAGCGCCGAATCCTAACCACTAGACCACCAGGGAGTTAGAGACTCAGGTTGTCGATCCATTGGTTAGGCAGTGGACCTGGGAATTCTTTGGATTTCCTGGGCGCAAGGAAATAGGGGAAAACTTGGTTACTTTTCTTGTGTGTGCCAAAGTCTCTGAACTTTCTGGGCGCTAGAGAGTTAGAGACTCAGGTTGTCGGTCCATTGGTTAGGCAGTGGACCTGGGAATTCTCTGGATTTCCTGGGCGCAAGGAAATCGGGGAAAACTTGGTTACTTTTCTTGTGTGTGCCAAAGTCTCTGAACTTTCTGGGCGCTAGAGAGTTAGAGACTCAGGTTGTCGGTCCATTGGTTAGGCAGTGGACCTGGGAAATCTCGATTTCCTGGGCGCAAGGAAATCAGAAAGCTCGGTTATTTTTTGTCCTCTTGTGTTTTTTTTTCTCAAGGCTTATTTCCACATCCTCCTTTAAGGAGGGGGGGGACTTCCAGTCCCAAAGGAAAAAAAAAAAAAATGGGTCAAAATTCATGAATTCCAAGGAATTCGCCTTTGGGCTGTCTTTTACAAAATTGGAAAAAATTTAACTGCTCTAAAGACCTTAAAAAGAAAAAGTTGGTATTCTTTTGCAACACACTTTGGCCTCAGTATCACCTGAAGGACAACGAAGTGTGGCCCATATTTGGGACCTTACAAAGTGATATCCTTTTAAAATTACAATTATGTTGCCTCCAAAAGGGAAAATGGATTGAAATAGCTTATGTAAGGGCCTTCGTGGAACTCTCTCAGGACCCCATTCTCAGAACAGATTGTAAGATGCTTGTAGCTAAAGTCGTCCCACAAAAGGGAAGTGGGGGTGAATTGGATGTTTTGGACGATCCCCTGTTTATGGTTCCTGGGATCTTGACCTCACCTCCTTCTCTACCTCCATTACCGCCATCCCAACCCCTTCCCCAACCCCTCCTGAGTCCTCCTCCAGCTCCCCAACCTCCTACTGCTTCCCCATCCCCCGTGAGTCCTTCCACCCCCCCCCCAGCTACCTCTACCCCAAGCTTTCCTTTGCCCCAATCCCCCCCAATTCCTGACCCTGTACTTCCTCCTGTGCCTCCCCCCCCTTCGGTACCCCTTTCCCCTCCTCCTCCACAACCCCTCCCGAGCCCTACTCCAGCTCCCCAACCTCCCACTGCTCCCCCACTCCCCCTGAGTCCTTCCACCTCCCCCTCAGTCACCTCTACCCCAACCTTTCCTTTACCCCAGTCCCCCCCAATTCCTGCTTCATTTGCCTATCCTGTATCTCCTCCCGTGCCTCCCTCCATCCCGGTAACCCCCGATCAGTTCCCAGCCACGAGGCTTGCTGAGGTGCCTCCCTCTGCAGCCCCTCTTGCTGGGGCAACACTCACTCAGGTCTCAGGCCCCACCCCCACAGCAGTCTCTACAGTAACACTGCCTGTAACCCACCCCTCCTTGGGGACCCTACCTCAGTTCCCAACTATGGGTCTTGCTGGGGTGCCTCCCTCTGCAGCCCCTCTCGCTGGGGCAATATTCACTCAGGCCTTAGGCCCCGCTCCTGTGGCATTCTCTGGGGCATCTCCCCCTTTGATCCCTACTCTTCCTCAGGCACCAGCAGATCTTTCCCCTTGCCAGCCAAATCCCCTGGCCCTGCAGCCTAATCCAGTTCAGCAGGCATTCCCCAATCCCTCCCTCACAAGAAGTGGGACTTCCTATCTTCCTCCACAAGCCCCTGTCCCCACTGGGCTGTCAGGGCTGTTTCCCTTGAGAGAAGTGCCTACCCCACCCAGTGGGACAACCAGTATGCGTGTTCCGTTCTCTTTTTCGGATCTCCCCCAGATTAAACAGAAACTGGGGAGATACTCGGAAGACCCCACTAGGTTCACTGAGCGTTTTAGGGACATATCCCTACAATTTGAACTTTCTTGGAAGGATCTGCATATTCTTTTCTCTGTCTGTTGTACCTTTGAGGAGAAGGGGAGAATTTGGGAACATGCCCAAAAGTTTGGGGATCATATGGCTAGCAATAATCCCATAAAATACCCCCAGGAACAGCTGCTGTTCCCATGAGTGACCCCAGATGGGACTACCAAAAGAGTGAGGACAGGGAAAAGAGAGACTTTATGGTAATTTGCTTGATAGAAGGCCTAAAAACTGCATTTCAAAAACAAGTAAATTTTCAAAAAATTAGGGAAATTACTCAGGAAGAAAAGGAAAACCCAGCCCTTTTTCAAAACCGGCTAGTAGAAGCTATTAAAAAGCATACAAATTTGGATCCTGACTCTGTGGAAGGGGCAATGATCCTTAGCATGTATTTTATTAATCAGTCTGCCGCAGATATTAGGAGGAAACTGCAGAAATTGGCAATGGGGCCCCAAACACCTCAGGCCCAGTTACTGGAGATGGCCTTTGGAGTCTTTAACAACAGAGACCTCGTTGAAGCAGAGGAAAGAGAACGAAGGAGAAGGGCCAGGGAGCAGGCTCAATTCTTGGCTGCTGCCTTGGCCAGGAAGAGACAAAGGGAGCACCCCTCCAGGGCACCCCCTTGGAGGAAGGCTGGCTACTTGGGCAGTGGGGAAACCTGCTTTCATTGCCACAAGGAGGGTCACTGGTCCAAGGAGTGCCCCTCCAGGGCGCCCTCCCAGAGGGAGCCCCAGGAACCAACGCCTGTGGAACCGTGCCCATGTGACCAGAAGGGACATTGGAGGAAGGATTGTCCCCAAGGTTGGAAAAGTGGTGGATCCGCCCCCCAGTACCCCGTCCTCCAGTCTTCTCAAGACTTGGAACATCGGGAAAGCCTGGGTGCTGGCAGTGCTCCTGCTTTCTCCACCTCTCTCGTCAAGTCCTGGGCAAAAACGAAGGCTGAAGGTAAGGTTACCCACTTTAACATGGCTAAATTCTCTGCTTTAACCAGTCACTCTGGCTCTACTGTCCCTTGACCCCTCGGGTCATAGGCATTGAAGGGAAAATTAAGGAATGTCTCCAGACATATCCCCTCCCCAGCCTGCTTGAGAATCTGTTGTTTAAACGCTCCTTCCTTATGCCCTCCTCTGACCCTGCCCCCTTGTTGGGAAGGGACCTGATGGTGAAATTGGGGAGACAATTTTCTCTAGTTAAACCTCCCATCTCCCTTTTGCCTATGTTCACTATATCTTCCCAGGTTTGCTTGAGTGTGGGAGACAGTCAGGCCAAGTATCTGGGACCCTGGAATTCCAGAGAGAGCTACTTATGCCACCCCAGCCATTGTTAGTCTCTCAGACGCTAAAGTGTTCCCCCATCTCAGCCAGTATCTGATTAAGCCTGAGACCTGGGAAGGACTACAACCTTTAATTGAAAAATTCCTTAAGTATAGAATCTTGGTCCCTTGTCCATCTCCATGCAACACTGCAACCATTCCCACAAAAAAGCCTAATGGAGAATATGTTTTTGCTTTTGAATGTACTTTTCCTGGGGAATCGAGTCCATATAGACTGGCACGGACAGTTTTGCCCCAAGGCTTTCGAGATAACCCTCATTTGTTTAGCCAGGCTTTGAGAAGGGATTTAAGGCGCCCGAAACTAGCAGGCAGTAGCTTAATTCAGTATGTGCATGATATTCTTATTTGTAGCCCCAAACAGGCAGGTTCTTTGGCTACTGCCTCAGAAGCCCTTAATCTCTTAGGCATTCGAGGCTATAGGGTCTCTTGGAACAAAGTCCAGATAGCATGCCAGTCCATAAGGTATCTGGGCCAAGAACTCAAGCCCACCCCTCTATCCTTAACCTCTGAGAGAAAAAGGACGATCCTGTCTATCCCTGTTCCAGCTACTAAGAAACAAGTTCAAGTGTTTTTGGAAATGACTGGATTTTGTAGACTCTGGATTCCTAATTTTGGTTTTATTGCTAAATCCCTTTATGACCCTACTCAGGGCATTGACTCCCACCAGGCTAAAGTTTTTGAGACTCTGAAAACTAATTTGACCACCACCCTATCACTAGATCTACCCAATCTGGGAAAACCTTTCACTCTGTACATTGATGAAAGGCGAGGACAGGCTTTGGGAGTCTTAACCCACTCCTTAGAACCTGATTCCAGGGGAGTTGATGTTTTTATTTACTCAAAATATGCTTTCCTTGTTCTACATACCCATGGAGCAATCTGGAAAGAAAGGGGATATCTGACAGCAAAAAACTCCCCTATCAAACATGCCCTTCTATGTTTTGGCCTTGCCACAGTCATCTTTAATTCTCTCCAGAAAAATTATCTTTTATGCCAGGGAAATTGTCTTTTCTTTATACTCCTTTTGTACCTGTTTGGTGTGTGTTGGCCTAACCTCCTTGCCAGGTTTGTCTTTTCCAGAGTGCAAGCCATCAACTTCCAGATGACAGCCCAGGCTGTCTGAATCCTAGGTCTCCAGCCCACTGGACCCGGCACGACCCAGATTCTGAACTCTGACCCCTTGAACAGAACCCATTGAGGCAGGGACAGCTCTACGCCCCTTGCCAGCAGGAAGAAGTTTCAGAAGCTGAGACCTTCGTCCTTTACCCCAAAAGAATTTGGGTTCAATCTGTTTGAGGGGGGAATGATGAGGTTCAGACTCTGGGAGCCTCCTTGAGCTCCCCTTGAATCTTCCCACTTAATCTGGCCTTTCTTACTCAAATCTAATCTTCCATTTGTTCCTGCAGTCTCAGGAAGCCCATGGGCTTTTCATTATCATTTCATGTCTCTGTTTTACTCCCCACCCTTGATCCCATCAACCCCATACCCATACTGCCCCTATCAAAATCTCTGGATTGCCCCACCTGCTTCCCACCCAAACCCTCCCTAGTCTGATATCTCCTGATAGCCTCCAGCTGTTTCCATCCTTTGACCCTCCTTGGACTTCTCCTCAAGGCCCTTCCTAAACCCCTCCTCCCATCACCCTGGACCCCTCCCTCCCCCATCCCTCCTATACTCTTTTCTGTATTTAAGTTCCATCCTGCCTCCATGAAGGCGCTCAGATCCAATCCAGCTCAGACTCTGTCTAGCTGGGATTGTGTCTGGCCCGCTTGTGAATACAAGCGTTACAAAAGCTTAGGCTCCTTAAGAGGCAACCCAATTAGACGAATCCTTAATAAACTTTGTTTTCTTTGGCTTTAAGAAGGCTTGAGTCGAATTCATTCGAGCACGACCTGGACCGTCGGGTATTTTGGGGTTCCCGATCACCGCTGAACCTCATCAAGGGTACTGACTTTTTCCCCTGAACTAAGTGAATGATATATGTGTTTGATTAAAGTGATTGTTAATCCCTCAAAAGTTGTTTTCCTTTTAGAAAAGCAGATCTAAGAACCATGCAGCAGGCCCTCACGTGTACGCTGGGGTCCTTGCTGTTACAGGTGCAAATTAGTGAAATATTATGTTTCATTCATAGTCACAATCCAAAGCAGAGAAAAATATCAATGAGAATTTGGAAAAATTTCTATGGAGAAAGTAGACACTTCAATATAAACCATTTCCCACTGCCATTATAGTAGAAATACATAACTATTCTGGATTTATAATATCAACTAGAAGTAGGAAGGAAGGAAGGAAGGAAAAAAGGAAGGGAGGAGGGAAGGAAATAATTGTGTGTTAAGTGCCTACTATGTGCCAGACACTGTGCTGAGGACTTTACAAGTATCTCCCTTGATCCTAACAACTACTAGGAAACTAAGGTAGTCACAAGTAAGGTAACTTGTACAGGGTCAAGTAGGTACTAAGTATCAGGCTGGATTTCAATTCAAGTTTTCCCAACTTTAGGCCTAGAACTCCATCTGCTCTGTTACCTAGCTGCCTATTGGTCTTGGGCAGGGGAGTCTTGTGTTCCTGGGTAGAGGAGATTTAAAAAAAAAAAAAATTTCTCCCACTACTGAGATGTTGTTAGCATTGGAGTTGAGACAATATGACTTTTATGTTTTGACAGCCCTAGAACCAAAAGTCAGATAAAGGAAGGCAAAACACAGGGGTTAGCCATTACCATAAATTTATGCTGAAATGGAAGCTGTTATTCTAAAGTGACATTATCTTATCAAGAAAAGGTAAAAACATTTCCCTCCCCTACTTCCTCTGCTACCATGCTTCCTACCTGCCTTTGAAGCTTCCTATCTCTCTTAAGATCTCACCATCTGTTTCACCCCAAATGAAGTCGAAATTGTTCAGGCAATATGGATTTTGTGAATGAGTACAGATGTTTTATCTCTCCAACTAGAGACTGTTTTATTCTTTAATAGTCTAGATTTCAGCCAAACAGGGTAACATACACAAGAGGAGAGGATAAATGTTTTGTAGCCAGACCATTTCTGACTGCCTTAATGACCACTAATTAAACATTTTGGCTCTTCTTAAAAACCTCTGGAAAAGACAGCAGCACAGCAGCTTCTCCAAGATGATTTCATCAGGTGCTTAATCAGGTGGAACATGCAAGTCATTAGACCTGCTGCTAGGAACTCATTGAAATACTTTATTATATTTCAAAATATTTTTCTTGCATCATGTAGGCACTATCATTTTTTGCTTGAAAAGGATCATCTCTTTCTCTGTATATGCATTTTTGTTTATATTATAAAGTGGTAGATTCATAAGCTTCATTTTATATTATACCCATTTGGAACACTGACACAAAAAAATGAGGAAAAATGCTTCTGTTGAGATATTTTTCTAAAATTGTGTATTTTATCTTCATATATTTATAATGAGAACTAGGTGTTGCATCCCTCTATCTTATCTGAAGAACTCTTCTTTCCTTATGTTTTAATAATCTTAATTTTTATCCCTCTTTCTAACATTGCACTGTGAGCTCTTTACAAACAGGTTCTTTGTTGTTGGTGGTGGTGGTGAGTTTGTTATTTTATGTTATTTTGGTCAGTCTTTGTATCACCACTCAGTGGCTGACTCTTACTAGCCACTTAAGAAATGTTTATTAATGTCTGTTGACTAACCTGGAGCAGATGGGATTTGGGAAAAAGAGGAGAAAAAGTTGAGGGGAAGAAAAGGAGAACAAGAAGGGTTTGGACCAAGAAAAGAAAGAGAGCATTTAGTAAGAGGAGTTAATATCATATAACTGGTTTGTAAAGGCAAGGAAGTTAGATGTGGCAGTTAGGTGCTAAGGAGGTAAGAAGAGTGACATCTTGGGAGACAGCAAACTCCATGAGTAATTTGTCACAGTAGTCCTCTGGTGAAGTTTAATAGAAGAGGAAATAAAATACATATATAACCCTGTCTTAGAAAAGGAAGTTGAATAAACAGTAAATGAGCTCCCCAAGAAAGAAATCCTTAGGACCAGATCGATATACATGTGAATTTTACCAAACATTTAAAGAACAATTCCAATACTATATAAACTGAAAAAATAAGTAAAGAAGTTCTACTGTGTCATCTCCAGTCATGCTGATGAATATCTGGTCACTGGATTCAGAAGACTCTGGAGGAGAAGTGAGGCTGGTGACCTGCACAGCCTACCCTCACACAGAACAAAGTCAAATGCAAGTCATGTCATCATTTCTCTGGTGGCATGGTCTTCTTCAGCAACAAAGGAGGAACACATATGACATATGCTCAAAGAAAGACAAGGAATCTAACTTCAAGCCAGTATAGTGACCGTAGGAATTTTATAATAATCTGCATATAGGGTTCAATGTTCATAGTTTTGCCATGGCCAAATGGTTGCTGTAAATGCTCAAAATGCAATCTGGTTTTCCTCCAAGAAAATGTAGGTAAAAAGGGGACTGCCTCATTAATCTCTTTGTTATCAAAGGGAATGTAGTATTTCTAAAACAAAACAAGGAGAAATTCGATTGGAAAGCAAAACAGAAAATTATCTGAAGAGGTAGAAAGTAACCTTGTCCTCTGTTATGTGACTAGAGAATGGAAGAATATAGAAGTGGAGAAAGAAAGGGAGGATGGCTTACTACTTGGAGCTAAGTAGAGAAACATGAAAAAAATTATCAAAAGAGAAGGAAACTGAAACTCTGAAAGAGAATTGTCTGCTTGTCCTCTAAGCCATTGTGATGTGAATTCATAGATACTAAAGGTGAGAAATTATCTCAAAAAGTTCACAAGAAGAAAAGAATGATTGTGTGACCTGATACTAACAAAGGAGAAGTGTGCTATCATTCTTGGACATGTATCAAGGATTTGAAAGAGAATGTCAGAACTTCTAAGATGTAATGGCTACTACCCATTTTTCATGATTCAAGTGAAATTTTCATAGAGAATTTATATGCTTATAAAAATTAAAATCTATGATAGGGCAAGGGGAGAGTCATAGGCGATATTGTCATCCTTGTTGCCATTTGAAAGTAGTAGAGACAAAGAAAATGGTGTCTGAGCATGGGATTTACATTTCTGGATTACAAATTAAAAATATAGGAATTACAGACTCCTGGTAAAAGGTATAGTTTTTATGTAGCAGTGGGCTCCAAAGTACAAGTTGTCTAATTACTCCTAGATGGCATTATACCAAGACATATGTGACCAACCAATCAGAGGGTGGGAAGATAGGCCTTATCCCACCCTCCAAAACTCATTATGGGGCTTATCTCCAAGCCACCACCTATTCCTATCTACCTACATTCTCCAACTCAAATCTCCTCCCTCTGTTGGAGAAGTTCCTCATTTCCTCCCCTATAAAACTCATATCACATCCTTTAGGAGAATTATAACCTAAACTAACAGCTACCCACAGAAGTTGTACAAGTGGAACTGGGAAAAGTCTATATTTATTTCCTAACCTTCATATTACCTCACAGGACAGGCTCTGAGCTCCAGGATAATAAGAGTCTTTCCTCTTTCTGTTTTCATTTGGTATAGGAAATAATGAACCCTACATAATGAAAAACCCTGGTTAGATTATGACCTGAATGTTAGATATCATTATTTCATTTTCCTTATCCAACCTCACCCATCTTCAACATTTTCCCATTACCAGTGAGGATACCATCATTCACCTGGTCACTCAAGTTTTCATAGCTTCTGTGGCATCTTCAAATCACCATTTTCTTTCATTCCCCACTCATATATCCAGTCTCCTAATCTTGGCATTACAACCTCCACATCTCCTGCACCTATTCCTTTCTTTTCCCTCACAAAGCCACTACCTTTCAGGCCTTCACCATCCCTCACCTGGACTTCTATAATAGACTCCTAATTGTTCTCCCTGATTTATATTTCCCTTCTCCAAACAATCTTCCACATAGTTGGCTGCCACATACTTTTTTTTTCTAAAACTTCAGGGCAGCCCATGTCACTCTAATACTAAATAAATTCCAGTAGTTCTCTATTAATTCTCAAAATATTGCACAGAATTTAAGAAAATGATAGTCTAATTTCATTCTTATGTAATAAAGAAGTATAAGCTAAAAATAGCACATAATTAATTGGATTCAGAACTGGCTGAATACAAAGAGTTTTCATTAATATTTAATATCAACTTAGAAAAAGATCTGTAGTGGAAAAGTCCTAAGATCTGTATTCTAGGCAATATATATATAAAGCCTTTCACTTAGATTTGAAAAAATCAACTTTGTATGCATATGATAGAAGTATTGGTGCTTGATGAAATTCATCAGAAAAAAAATGATCCAGGTGAAATACAGTAAGTTCATTATGAGTCAGGAAGAGTAGCATGATGTCTATGACTAATTGAACAGAACTTCCTCTCTTCTCTTGCCTTGCCAGACTGCACTTGGTGTTTAGTTCTGAGTGTCATATTTTAGGAAGCGTATTGTTAAGTTGGAGAATGTCCAGAGAGAAACCAGCACAGTGAAAAGTTTATACAAATTTACTGTATAAAATGAGGCTCTTTATCTTGGACAAGACTAGAATTGGGAAGGGGAAATCATGACAGCTAACTTTATGTGTTTCCAGGGCTGTCATGTATTTTAGAAATGGGATAACAATTTAAAGCACTCTCAAACTCTGACAATCTGAAGTTTTCTCATTGTTTCACTAGAATGTTAGCTTCATAGGAAGAGACACGTAAAGATTTTATTAGTCACAGTATCTGACACAGTTCCCTGTATATAACAGACAATAAACAAAAATTTGCTCAAGACTGAAAATATAAAAAAAAAATGTAGATGTCTATTGGATTTGCATTAAATAACATTATAAGCTCTTTCAGTTTTAGTTTACATAATTTTCTTTACTAATTAGAATACAGAAATAAACCACAAAATACATAAAATATATTTTATATTTTTACTTCTGAAATTTAAATTGTTCAAGGACATATGGCTTTATCAAGGTGGCATTCCTTCCACTGACATAAGTCAGTATTCTTCTCTAATTTACCAAATGAGCTCCCGTAGTAATGATTAGACCTCAAAATGATCACTCTCAATCTGATTTGGTGATGATTCTCTGTGGATTTAGCTAATCTGGACTGATTAGTACAGACATAGAAAGACACAATGGTCTTGAATCCTTTCTAGCTTATTAGGACATTCCAGATTTTATCTCTGCTAGCATATCCTTTGAAAAAACCACACCATGATATGGTGTCGTAGTAGGGCATCAATGGATATCATTTTTTTAAATTAAATACAGCTCATTTTGATAGATAAAACTTCATCTTTTATGGATTTCAAGTTCATGGTTTTGAATGACATCAATTTAATGAAATTAAATAGTGTATCAATTTAATGATATAACTTGTTTGTTCTTTTTTCCTTAAATTCAACAGTTGTTTTATTGGATGTATATAATTGCGACTCCTGTTACGTAAGAAAAGCCATAAATTAATGAATGAATGAGGATACATTTATTAATTTCTTAACATATGTCAGCATCTATGATAATTGTTTTTCCTCCTCTCTCGTTTTCCCCTTCTCTTGTCTTATTTTCTTCTCATTTTAGATAAATTAATGGACATCAAGGAGATAAATAAGAAGGACTTTAAAGGAGCAGCTGCTGCTTTTGGCATGTACTTTAAGGCAATGAGCTGAACTTCAAATGCTATGCCAGTTTATCTAAACTTTAATCTGTTTCCTACTGATAGCTCTAAGTTTCTGGGCCAGCAGTAGTAGGCTGCCCTTTGAAACCTCACTCATTTGTCCCAGAGCCATCCAGTAATTTAGCGGCATCAGTATAGCCTGAAAGCAAAAGAAAAAAAATTTACAGGTTATTCTTGTGATGATTTGACTCTTTGCTTTGGTTATGTATCAAAGTATTATCACTCTGATATTCCAAGAAATCTTTGATCTCCCTGAAATGTGCATTCCCTTCAAAGGTGAGATTGCAACGTATTTATTCCTGCTCTTCTTGTACTACTTTTGTCTATTCCCATAATTCCACAAAACCAATGTGCCAGTAGATTTCATCATATTATTTTGGTATTTTAAGGCTATAAATGGACCATCTGGTTTGTCCCTCATTATTACATCTTTACTGGTACATCTTTTTGTAATCTGTATTTCTAGGTTGAGATTCTTACACCACTCCTCCTGAATAATTGTTTATTTGTAATGTTACAATCCACTCCTGCCTACCCTGAGTATCTTCATTCAATTTTGAGTCATTCTTATCTTCAGATATGCAGAGTCTTTGGTACTAAACACAATGGCTTATGGTTATTGACTGAATGATTAAAATACTTATTGTGACACTGTTTTACTGAAAGAACATTGAAATGAAAAAGATAGTGCTTAATTTTAGGAAAAACCTTGCGTTCATTAAAAGAATTTTGTAATTTCTTAAAGGCAATTCGAGCACAAAGAGTTGTATAGACTTCCAATGCTCATATATCAGCATCTTTATAACAACATCGGTATTGATGTCAATATCTCCATCACCTATATCTCCATTTATCTATATCTATGTTTTTATATCTATATCTAACATATCTATAGCTATTTCTCTATATCATTTTATATCACTATAGAATCTATAGCTGAATCTGTATCTATATTAATACCTCTACATATTGACATATTGAATAAAAGCTGAATATAAAATTAATATTGCAAAAACTCATTAATTTTATGACTTTCAATTTAGTCTATTACTTAAATAATTCAATATTTAATGCTGTGTAAATTAATACAGAATATGTGATAAATTTATCTTAGGTAATTTTCTAAGAATATGATTTACGTATAAGTTGATAATCCCATTGGTAGACATCATTTTCGCACTGAGTACTGTCTATGTAAATGAAACTCAGGCAGCTAGATGGCATGAAAGATACTGGATTTGGATTTAAGCATTCATGAGTTAAAAATATAGCCTCAGACACTTAATAACTATGTGACCTAGCAAGTTACCTAACCTGTCTCAATCTCCTCAACACCTACCTTCTGAAATTGTTGTGAAGATAAGATGAAATAATATTCGTAAAGTTCTTTGCAAATCTTGAAGCAGTATATAAATGCTAGCTATTGTTACTGTCATAGATCCAGACCAAAATGAAATATATCCAGATTAACATATTAACATTGCTCATAATTTCCACTTACCTTTATGCCATCTTTACTTGCTATGGGATCGGGAATTTTTTTATTGTGATTACTTACATTCATAGCTTACAAGTGAAGCAATTAATTTATTCCAGCTTTAGATGGAAAATAAATTTTTAATCATTTAAAACTGTGTAGTATTTATTGAGGCAAAAAAAAAATTACGGATTTTTTTTTGAGTTGTAGGAATTGGTTAAACCTTAGATGGTGTGTTGCTCAATTTGTAACAGTATCCATGAATGAAAGGATCTATTCTGATAATTCTTTGAAAAAGAAATTAGTCAAATGAATCATTCCACTGAGTTGGACATTTTATTCATTTGAAACAGCCACTTTGGAATAAGGCTATTTTACAACCAGCCTATTCATTTTGTCCATCTATGCCACTGACATTAGTAACAGAATTGAATCAATAATATGTCATGTATTGAGCTTTAAAATGAAAATGACTCATTTTATTAAATTTACACTTAGACTGTCTATATACTCAGTCTATACAATGAAGCAAAGAAAATTTGTCATTTCTCTGACATTCCTAATAATTGGTATATGAATTAATCCAACATGAAGCTGAACCAATTTTTTCCAAATTAAAAAATATATTAGGTTTCAATGTTTTCTCATGATATACGATAATGTTTGTTTATTTATTCCACCCCCCTTCCTATCTCACATCTCAGAATTTAAAAAAATCTTCATTTTATATTACTATCACTTAAACAAAGAGATAAAAGGTTATCAAGAAAATTCATGCTGTGAAGAGAAGACAGGATGGTCACAGTGGAATGTGGGAGACTGCTCATAACACCTTACTATAGTTAAATTTTCAGTGATATTTATGCCTTGTAAATCCATAAATGCTACAAACTAAGACTTATTGCTTTGTTAATACTACAGAATTAAGAAGGTGATGGGGAAAATGTTAATAATGCATATTAAACTTGAATATGTGTCCTATATACTTTTTTTAGGCAATATCCTTTATTACTTGATAATGAATGGTTTTGCCAGACTCAATTTTAGACTTCCTTGTCTTTCTAAGAAGTTCAAACATGAAGAAGCCATTAGATTTCCACAAAGCTAAATTCCTTAGATTTGAATAAGAGCATTTCTTTCTTTTTAGTTTATTTTATTTATTTTCAGCATTCTACAATCACTACCATATAACTTACATTTTTTTCCCTTCCCTCCCCCTCCTTTCCTCCTACCTCCCTCCTTCTTTCCTGAGACAGCACACAATTTTATGTAGGTTTTACAGAAATATTCCTATTAAATATGCTTTCACCATAATCATGTTGCATAGAAGAATTAAAATGAAAAGGAGAAATCATAAAACAAACCAAAGCATAATACAAAAAAAAAAAATGATCTGCTACATTCTGTGGTTGAATTCCATACTTCCTTCTCTGGATGTGGAAGGCATTTTGCCTTAAAAGACCATTGGGAATTTTTTAAGTCCTTGCATTACAATGAAGTTCTAAGTCTACTACAAAAAATCCTCACACACTGTGGTTATTGCTGTATACAAATTTCTCCTAGTTCTGTTCCTTTCTCTCATCATCAGATCATATAAGTATCCAGGCCTCTCTGAAGTCTTCGTGTTCATTATTTCTTATAGCACAATGGTATTCTATTACATTCATATACCATAATTTATTCAGCTATTCCCCAGCTGATGGGCATTCCCTTGATTTCCAGTTTTTGACCACCACAAAGAGAGCTGCTATAAATATTTTTGTACATGTGGGACCCTCTCCCATTTTTATGATCTCTTGGGGATACAGTCCTAGTAATGATATTGCTGGGTCAAAGGGCATGCACATTTTTGTAGCCCTTTGGGCATAATTCCAAATTGCTCTTCGGAATGGTTGGATCAGCTCACAGCTCCACCAACAATGAATTAGTGATTCAACTTTCCCACATCTTCTCCAACATTTATCAACTTCCTGTTCTGTCATGTTAGCCAATTCAATAGGTGTGATGTGGTACCTCAGAGTTGTTTTGATTTGCATCTCTCTAATCAATAGTGATTTAAAGCACTTTTTCATATAACTAGAGATAGCTTTAATTTCTTCCTCTGAAAACTGCCTGTTCATATCCTTTGACTGTTTATTGGTTGGGAAAATGACCTGTATTCTTGCACATTTGACTCAGTTCTCTATATATTTTAGAAATGAGACCTTAATCAGAGATACTACTTGTAAAAATTCTTTCCCAGTTTTCTGCTTTCCTCCTAATCTTGGTTGCATTGGGTTTGGTTGTGCAGAAACTTTTCAGTTTAATGTAATCAAAATTACTGTTTTGCACTTCATAATGCCTGCTATGTATACTTTTTTTTTTTTTTCTGGAGAGTCACTTGTGAAACATTTATGAACACATTACTGGTGGGTCACACTAAGAAAAAAGATTAACAAATGAACCAGTCTCTGTTACTATCTTCATAATATTAGGAAATAATAAGAAAATCCTTCAAAGTCTCAAGCTCATTCACTATGGCAAACATTTCCAAGAACATAGATAACAATTGTGTAACATGGTTAATAATGGATGAATTATGATCTACAACATAGCAAGAATAAAAGAACTGATTATATCAGAAATCCACTGGAGGATTTTAGTGATGCCATCTAATATTTTCATAAATTTTTTTAGATGTACTGTCACACTTTTACTATATTTCGTATACTTATATTTCCATCAATTTGAATGCTAATTTTGTTTGGAAATTTCATTATTACCCTTAAAATGTTTGCTAACATGCTGTCAGGTTATAAAATAAAACTTGAAGTTGTGGACCAATGTTATCACATTTACTTTCACTTGCTATACTCAAGAAAAAAGAAAGTAATATAAGTACTTATATGTAAATGCGTGATATCCAAAAAATCAATGAATTCATAACTATGACTTTATTTGGACTGTTTGTACACTTCCACATGTAAAGCATGAATGTACATTAAAATGACTATGGGAACCCAGACAATACAATTATGTAGATTTAAAGTGGTTTCTCCAAGGTCTAATGAATCCTTCAAGGTTAATTTAGATATCTCTTTGTGAATCATCTTCTATTAGCTTCCATTAATGTCAGGGTGAGGTAAGAATACAGTTGCTGTCAGTTAAAAACAGCTGAAGTTCACAATATTATCTAATTAAGAGAAAAGATGAAAAGCCCACCCTAAACAATGAAATTTTCTCTTAAGAAACATGAAATAAACATTTAGCACAATAAATAGATATATGACAGTTCAAAACAACAGTTAAGTTCAAGGGGTACCGATAATCAAGTTAAAATGTTTGTACTCAAGAAGTTTGTCATCTAATTGAAGAGACAGACATAAACGTGAACAACTTTACAAGTTAAATTATGGAATTAATTAAAAGCAATAATAGAAGAAGAGCACAAGTGTATGTATTGATGCTACAATGTCTAAAGAATCAAATTCAAACATTTGAGTCAATATTCAACGACCTTCAGAATCTAGCACAAAGCAAAAACTAAAAAAGGAGATTGGGACACTAGCGTGGAAGGCTTTAAACTGCAGGCCAAGGAACTGGGCCTCTATTCAGACAACGAAGAGCCATTTACGTTTTTGTTTTGTTTTTTCTTATATCAAGTGATATGATCAAAGTTGTATCTGAATAACATTAAAGACTGAAATTGAGGAAAACTGTACCCTGGTAACTTGCACATTTTATATATTTATATAACTCTAAATAGATAAACAATGAATAGATGGCTAAAATGTCTTCTCTAACATATACTAATGTACTGTTCTTACAGTATATAAATTGGGAACATGCATTATGACACTTTATCCTAGCAAAGTATTTATTACTTATATAGCCCATAAAAAGCTCTATATATCTTCTTAAATGGCAATAACTACTACAAAATCCTGTGAACATCTTATTAATATTGCAACAGCCATTAGGAATATACAACATATATCTTATTAATATAACAGTAACCATTAGTTTATTTTAATATTAATAAAAGCATACAAACATTTGTCAGCATAATATACACTACTAAAGGCACATATACATAAGACAATGATTTTAATGGTATGATTAAAAGAAGCTAACATTCTACAAATATAGTTAAAAAAAACAGTAACTTTAAAATTGGTAGTCTGGGTAAACACACCATTGATATTATTTGAATGCTGCCAAACATTTAGGTGGAAAAGTAAATCAGTTATCATTAGGAAAAATTCTTTATATATCTGTAAATACACAGATGCTTGACAGAAATGTTCAGACAGCACTGTGCAAATTAAAGCCAGACTTAATATGAGATGAAAAATGGTAAATGGTTCATGTTCCAAAAGGAACAGGTATAACTGAATGATAAAACTTATACAGGGAAGTGTACGTGCAAGGGTGATTTTCCATGGATATATTATAAACATTATAATTTTATTCAATAAATCTTATTTCTATGGAAGTTAGGTGGCACAGTGGATAGAGTGTTCGAGGTGGAATGAAGAAGACTCATCATCCTGGGTACAAATTTGGCCACAGACGTGCTAGCTTTATGATCCTGGACAAGTCACTTAAACCTGTTTCTCTTTCCTTATCTGTAAAATGAACAGGCGAAGGAAATAGCAAACTGCTCCAGTATCTTTGCCAAGAAAACCCTAAATGGTGTCATGAAGGCTTGAACAGAACTAAAATGACTAAACAACAAGAGTACCACAAAAATCTCTTATTTCTAGCCTCATTTTTCAGCATTATCATTTCATATAAGTGAATTTATTGTGGACTCTATCACTATTTCTGTTTATAATCCAGCAGGACCTATAAAGGAATAATGTTTGAGGTTTGTCTTTTTTATTCAATAAGCTTCTGAAACCTTTCCCACCCTATTGTCATTCAGTCATTTAGTCCTGTCCTACTCTTTGTCACACCATGGACCATAGCACACTGAGAATTTCTGTCTTCCACTGTCTCCCAAATTCTGCCCAAGCTCATGTTCATTACTTCCATGGCACTGTCAATCCATCTCATCCTTTGTAGTCCCCCTTTACTTTTATCTACAATCTTTCCCAACAATAGCATCTTCCTGTCTTCTCCTAATGTGGCCAAAGTACTTATGTTTCAGTGTTTAGCCTTCCAAAGAATAGTCTGCATTAATTTCTTTAACTATTGACTGATTTGATCTTGCAATCCAAGGGATTCTTGAAAGTCCTCAGCAGCACTACAATTCAAAAGTGTTGATTCTGCAGTGTTCTGCTTTCCTTATAATCCTACTAGAAAAATTATGACTTTGACTATACAAACTTTTTTCAGCAAGGTGATGTCTCTGCTTTATAGTATACTGTCAAAATCTGCCATAGTGTGCCTTCCAAGTAACAAATTCTTTTACTTTCTTAGTTGTTGCTTTCTGCAGCCATCTTTGAACTCAAGAACATAAAATCTGACAATGCTTCCATTTCTTCTCCCTCTCTTTGCCAGGAAGTGATGGGAGGAGTCACTAAGATCTAGGTTTTTTTTTTTTTTTTATGTTAAATTTCAACTCAGCTTTTACATATCCCTCTTTCACTCTAATTAAAAGGCTATTTAATTCTTCACTTTCTGCCACTATAGTGGTATCATCTGCATATCCAAAACTGTTAATATTTCTCCTGGCAAGCTTAATGCTGACCTTTGATTCATTCATCCACTTTGGCATTTCTCATGATGTTTTCTGCATATAAATTAAATAAAGAAGATGACAATATGTAGACTTGTCATACCACTTTTCCCCATCTTAAATCTATTGTTCCATGTTCAACTCTGAATGTTACTTCTTGACCCACATGCTGGTTCCTCAGGAGACAAGCAAGATGATCTGGTACTCTCCTACAAAGGAAAAAGTAGATAGGAGAAAGGAGAGGAGGAAAACCACTATTATTTGGGAAGGGGTTTCATCCCTACCCCTCTAAGTTTTGATAATAGAAATAGTAAGAGCTATTCATGGTATTAGAAAATTGAATTAGAAAATTTTCTAATATTAACTAAATAAACATACATATTATGCATATATATATATATATATATATATATATATATAGTGCCTTAAATGAAGTGAATCCTCAAAAATAGCATTCACAAGTTATTCAGAGGTAAAAATGTATCATTTTAAAAATTCTGAAAAGAAATTCTTTATGACTTTCACCAATAATTAGCTATAATATATTCTTTTTGCGTTACTATTTTTGATTAGAACATAATCAGTTATAGAAACCTCTTTCTTTTCCTACTTGGCATGTTGGATTTATTTTTAATTTTGTTGAAGATGGATAAATTTACTATACGTTTGTATGCATGCATATATGCATATGTATGCATTCTTGTATGTATGTATAAATCACCTTAGTCTACCATGTATATAATAGAGATACACAGATGAAAATGAAGCACTCTGCTATCACAGAGCTTCCTTTCTATTAAGGGATACAACAGACCCATAAATAAATACATGCAAAGCTGACTGCAAACACCAAGTCAGGATTTACTGAGATCAAGTCTATATTGCAGTTTGCCAAGCCTCTTTCTCCTTATGACAAAAATAAGATGACAGAAGACAATATATTGATGGGCACAGTTCTTGAGATCTTCCTCTTGGACTTGCCTAGCTTATTAACAGTTATTGGCCCTAAAGAAAATGATAACTCCATGATAACCCAAGAGTGGTTCTTCCTTCTCATTGTTGACTTATATATAATACCAAACTTTTATATCAGTACCATGTATCAGGCACTGTGCTAATCACCTTACATTTATCTCATTTGATCCTCCTGATAACCTTGGAAAGTAGATCCAATTATTATTCCCATTATACAGATATGAAAACTGAGCTAGACAGGTTAAAAGATCGCCCAGGGTAATCCACCTAATGATGTCAGATTAGAATTCAGGTCTTCCTGACTCCACATCTGTGCCCCCTAGGTCATGATAAGAAGCACTTAGTGCTTTTAAGTTAATCAGTTAAGGAAGAGTGCTCTATTATGATGCTAAACATACCCTCCTTTAGAGTTTCCAAGACCAACAAGTATGCATATGTCTGAAATCATTCATTTAATACCATGCACCCTAGTTAACATGTAGAAGGAGAAGTTCCCAAGCTTTTTCTGTGTTTCAAACTACCTTTAAATTAGATAGACTATGTGATTGTAAGGAGAAGAGATAGACAAGATGTGAGAGTGACAAAGGCAATATGTGGTGTAAAGTGCTGGGCTGATCTTAGACTTATCCTTTCCAAGTTAAATATTTGCATTCATCAAAAGCGCCACCACCAAGGCAAAATGACTACCAGAAGAATTAATGTCATCAAATTAGAGCTCTTCTCTGAGCCTGAACAGTTTGCTGTTGACTTGGAGGGAAAGTTAATCAAAACACAGTTGTCAACAGTGGAGCAGAAGAGGAGTGGGCAGCTTTCAGAGATATGGTGTACAGCACTGCATTTGTTCATCTGGCTCAGAACACTGGCAAACACTAAGGCTGCTCTGATGAAAATGGTGGCGAAATTCAGAAGCTGCTAAATGAAAACACAAGAACTCCACAGGATTTACCAGCAGGATAGTTCATCCAGCTCTAAGAAGGCAGCATTTAATTCCATCAAAAGCAAAGAACAAGCAAAGCTTACAGAGATACAGGATTCCTGGCTCAGTAAGAAGACAGATGAAGTTCAGTTTTATGCTGACAGTAACAATCCAAAGCACTTTTATAATTCCCTGAAACTATTTATGGACCAAAAACCTATGGTGCATCACAACTACTCAGTGCTGATGGAGTCACATTGATTAGACACGATCCTAGAGAGATGGGCTGAACACTTCCATAGTGTTCTCAACAGACCATCTGCAATCAATGCTGAGGCCATTGACAGTTTACCACAGGTTGAAGTCAATTCCTCCTTAGCTGAAGTTACAACTGAAGAAGAGGTTTTGAAGGCCATTAGGCTCCTTTCATGTGCTAAAGAATCTGGTGCTGATTCTATTCCAGCTGAGATTTACAAGGTAGGGGGACCATTGTCCATACAAAAGATTACTGAAATT
Organism: Notamacropus eugenii; assembly: GCF_028372415.1. Classification (NCBI taxonomy): domain Eukaryota; kingdom Metazoa; phylum Chordata; class Mammalia; order Diprotodontia; family Macropodidae; genus Notamacropus; species Notamacropus eugenii. Next base: position 379,763,468 of record NC_092875.1, read on the forward strand.
TTCCAGGTTGTATGGCAAGAGGAGGTTATCTCCCAGGAGTTCAAGGATGCCTCCATTGTCCATCTCCATAAGGGTAAAGAGAATAGACTATTCTGCAACAATCACAGTGGGATCTCACTCTTAGTCATTGCTGGCAAAATTCTTGGTAGAATCCACCTTAATAGGCTGATCCTTCACCTAGAAGATGGTCATGTACCTGGGAGCCAGTGTGGCTTCAGAAAGGACCAAGGAATAGTTGATATGGTATTTGCTGTCTGACAACTCCAGGAGAAATGCCAGGAGCCTAACACAGGTCTGTACACAATGTTTGTATATCTAAACAAAGCCTTTGACACTGATAGTCATGACGGTTTATAGAAAATTATGTCAAAATTTGGTAGCCCAGAGAAGTTCATCATATTTGTATGTCAGTTTCATGATGGTATGTTTGCTCGAGTTATGGATAATGTACAATGCTCTCATGCTTTCCCACTCACCAGTGGAGTGAAACAGGGCTGTGTGCTTTTTAGTTCCCATATTTTATAGCATGAGGTTTTCCATGCTGACAAATGCTTTCAATGAGGATGAACATGGCATCAAGGTCAGCTATCATACTGATGGCAAATTCTTCACTTTGAAAAGGCTACAAGCCTAGATCAAAGTGGAAGGAGTGTTGGTGCATGATTTTCTGTTTGCAGATGATTGTGCATTCAATACAGCCTCTGAAACTATGATGAAACAAAGTATGGATCAATTCTCTGCTGCCTTTGCTAATTTTGGTCTAATAATTAACACCAAGAAAACACAGGTGCTCCATTAGCCACCACCACACCATCCATACATGGAACCATTGGCTACAACAAATAGAGAAGTTTTGAATGCTGTGCATAAGTTCATTTACCTTGGTAGTGTACTTTCCAGGGATGTACACATTGACAAATGAGGTTGATGCACTCACTCATTGCCAGAGCTAGCTCAGTGTTTGGGAGACTCTGAAGAAAAGTTTGGGAGAGAAGAGGTATTAGACTGACTACCAAACTGAAGGTCTACAGAGCCACTGTTCTGATCTCTTTATTATATGCTTGTGAAACATCAACCAGTGCCATGTCAGGAAAATGAATTGCTTCCATTTGAACTGTCTTAGGAAGATTCTGAGGATCAACTGGCAGGATAAAGCACCAAACACCAAAGTCCTTGCTTGAGCTGAACTGCCAAGTATTCAAACTATGATTCAGAGAGCGCAACTCCAATGGGCTGGCCACATTATTTGAATACAAAATGTACACTTGCCGAAAAGACTATTTTATGGAGAACTTTCATGGGGCAGGCGATCACATGGTGGCCAGAAGAAATGATCCAAGGACACTCTCAAGGTCTCTCTCAAGAACTTTGGATTTGACTGTGCAACATGGGAGACTCTGGCACAGGACCACACAGCATGGCATGCCCACATCAAAAAGGGTGCTGTGCTCTTTGAGCAAAGCAGAATTGAGGCAACACAAAGTAAACACAGGATGCACAAATTTGGAATATCCACCCCAAATATTCACATGAACTATCTGTGCCCAACCTGTGGTAGAGCATTCAGAGATTTATTGGTCTGATTGGTCACAGTTGGACACACTGACATTTCACTTTGTCATGGTGATGTCATTTTGGTCCTTTTCGAAGATGAAGAAAAACAAGCAGCCATATGTGTGTGTGTGTCTGTGTGTACGTGTGTGTCTGTGTGTATGTGTATTAGCTGATTGTTGTCCTTCATTTTTTTCTTCATTTTTTTAAAATTTATTTATTTAACTTTTAACATTCATTTTCACAAAATTTTGGGTTCCAAATTTTCTCTCCATTTGTCCCCTCCCCACACCGCAAAACACCAAGCATTCTGATTGCCCCTATCACCAATCTGCCCTCTCTTCTATCATTCCTCCCTTCCCTTGTCCTCATCTTCTCTTTTGTCCTGTAGGACCAGATAACTTTCTATACCCCATTACCTGTATTTCTTATTTCCTAGTAGCAAGAGCAGTACTCCACAGTTGTTCCTAAAACGTTGAGTTCCAACTTCTCTTCATCCCTCCCTCCCCACCCATTCCCTTTGGGGAGGCAAGCAATTCAATATAGGCCATATCTGTGTAATTTTGCAAATAACTTCCATGATAGTTGTGTTGTGTAAGACTAACTATATTTCCCTCCATCCTATCCTGTCCCCCATTGCTTCTATTCTCTCTTTTGATCCTGTCCCTCCCCAAGAGTGCTGACTTCAAATTGCTCCCTCCTCCCATTGTCCTCCCTTCCATCATCCCCCCTACCCTGCTTATCCCCTTCTCCCCCACTTTCCTGTATTGTAAGATAGGTTTTCATACCAAAATGAGTGTGCATTTTATGCCTTCCTTTAGTCAAATGTGATAAGAGAAAACTTCATATTTTTCTCTCACCTCTCCACTTTTTCTCCCCACTAAAAAGTCTTTTGCTTGCCTCTTTTATGAGAGATAATTTGCCCCATTCCATTTCTACCTTTCTTCTCCCAATATATTTCTCTCTCACTGCTTAATTTCATTTTTTTAACATTTGATCCCATCCTATTCCATTCACTCTGTGCTCTCTGCCTCTGTGTGTGCATGTGTGTGTGTGTGTGTGTGTGTGTGTGTGTGTGTGTGTGTGTGTGTATGTATGTAATCCCACCCACTACCCAGATACTGAACAGTTTCAGGAGTTACAAATATTGTCTTTCCATGTAGGAATGTAAACAGTTCAACTTTAGTGAAGTCCCTAATGACTTCTCTTTACTGTTTACCTTTTCATGCTTCTCTTCATTCTTGTGTTTGGAAGTCAAATTTTCTTTTCAGCTCTGGTCTTTTCATCAAGAATGCTTGAAAGTCCTTGATTTCATTGAAAGACCATGTTTTCCCCTGAAGTATTATACTCAGTTTTGCTGGGTAGGTGATTCTTGGTTTTAGTCCTAGTTCCTGTGACTTCTGGAATATCCTATTCCATGCCCTTTGATCCCTTAATGTAGAAGCTGCTAGATCTTTTGTTATCCTGATTATATTTCCACAATAATTGAATTGTTTCTTTCTAGCTGCTTGCAATATTTTCTCCTTGACCAGGGAACTCTGAAATTTGGACACGATGTTCCTAGGAGTTTCTCTTTTTGGATCTCTTTCAGGCAATCATCAGTGGATAACTTGAATACTGATTTTGCCTTCTGGTTCTAGAATATCAGGGCAGTTTTCTTGAAAATTTCATGAAAGATGATGTCTAGGCTCTTGTTTTGATCATGGCTTTCAGGTAGTCCCATAATTTTTAAATTGTCTCTCCTGGATCTATTTTTCAGGTCAGATGTTTTTCCAATGAGATATTTCACATTCTCTTCCATTTTTTCATTCTTTTGGTTTTGTTTGTGATTTCTTGGTTTTTCACAAAGTCATTAGCCTCCATCTGTTCCATTCTAATATTTAAAGAACTATTTTCTTCAGAGAGCTTTTGAACCTCCTTCTCCATTTGGCTAATTCTGCTTTTGAAAGCATTCTTCTCCTCATTGGCTTTTTGAACCACTTTTGCCACTGGAGTTAGCCTATTTTTCAAGGTGTTATTTTCTTCAGCATTTTTGGGGTCTCTTTTAGCAAGGTGTTGACCTGCTTTCCATGCTTTTCTTACATCTCTCTCATTTCTCTTCCCAGTTTTTCCTCCACCTCTCTAACTTGATTTTCAAAATCTTTTTTGAGCTCTTCCATGGCCTGAGCCCATTGAATATTTATTTTCGATGTTTGGGATACAGAAGCCTTGACTTTTTTGCCTTTCCTTGATGGTAAGCACTGTTCTTTCTCATCTGAAAGGATGGGAGGAGATATCTGTTAACCAAGAAAGTAGCCTTCTATGGTCTTATTTTTTTTCCCCTTTTCCAGGCATTTTCCCAGCCAGTTACTTGACTTCTGAATTTCCTCTCCACACCCACCTCTCCTCCAGATCCACCCAGCAAGAGCTTGGGGTCTGAGATTCAAATGCTGCTTCCCAGCCTCAGGGCTTTTGGTGGGGTCGGGGCTGCTATTTGGTTTGAGATTAAGTTCAGTTGCTCAGGTGGGGGCAGGGCTGCCACACTGGGCTTAGTTCCCTCAGGGGCTTTATGTGGAGACCTTCAACAATGGATCCAAGCTCCTGCCTGCTTTGGGAGCCCCTGTCTGCTGCTGTCTCTGCTGCTGCTTCCTGAGGGGTCCTGAGTCACAGGGACACCTTGCTCCCCTCTCAGTGAGCCAAAAAGACCCTCTCACTGACCTTTGGTGCCTGGGGGTGCCTGCTGCTGCTGGAGATTCTGTCCCTGAAGCCTGCTTGGATCTGCTCCTCTCAGTGCTGCGCAGCCAATACTGGGCTCTGCTCCAGGTTTGGGGTGTGACAGACCTTGCATGTCAGTGTTTCAGGTCTCCCTGGAACAGAAATCTCCTCTACTCCATTGTTCTATGGCTTCTGCTGCTCTAGAATTTATTGGGAGTTCTTCTTTAAAGATATTTTATGGGCTGTGGGTTCGGAGCTAGCATATGTGTATCTTTCTACTCCGCCATCTGGACTCCTCCCCTCTTCATTTTTTTAGAGGACCAAAATGGCATCTCTATGCTAGAGTCAAGTTTCATGTGTCTGACTGTGACTGATCAGACCAATACAAATGGTCCATGTGAACATTTTGGTTGGATATTCTAAATTTGCATATCCTACATTTCCTTTGAGCTGCTTTAGTTCTACTTTGGTCACAGAGCAGAGCAATTTCTCTGATGTGAGCATGCCATGCTGAGCAGTCCTGTGCCATTCTCTCCCATGCCACACAATCAATTCCAAAGTCCCTAAGAGAGATCTTGAGAGTGTCTTCTTTTGACCAATGTGTGAACTCTTGCCCTATGTGAATTTCTTATAAACAGCATCAATTCTCTGCTGCTTGTGCTGATTTTGGTCTAACAATTAACACCAAAAAAAACACAGGTGCTCCATCAACCACCACTACACCACCCATATATGGAACCTATAGTCATAGAAAATGGAGAAGCTTTGAATTCTGTGGATAAGTCCACTTACCTTGGTAGTGTACTTTCCAGGGATGTACACAATGATAATGAGGTTGACACATGCATTGCCAGAGCTAGCTCAGTGTTTGGGAGCTTCTGAAGGAAAGTATGGGAGCACTATGTGGGGAAACTGAATTGCTTCCATTTGAATTGCCTTAAGAAGGTTCTGAAGATAACCTGGCAGGATAAGGTACCAAACACTGAGGTCCTTACTCAAACTAAACTGCCAAACCTTCACACTCTGCTTCAGAAAGAATGACTCTGATAGAAAAAAAAGAAGACATGTGTGTGTACACATATCATATATATATATATATATATATATACACACAACATATGTGCATGTATAACAAACACACATGGTGTATATATGTATCATTATGTATATGCACATTATATTGTTGTACATGTATATATGCATGTGCATATATGATACTTCTATATATGATTAAAAGTTTATGTTATTATACATGTCTATACATGTGTAATATTATTATACATGCATATGTGTTGTTATATATGTATACATTGTGTATGTGTGTGTATATATATATATATATATATATATATGTATATATATATATATATAATTTTTTGCAGTGCCCATAGGCTTATAGGCCAAAATAAGTTCCATTTATAAAATAGGTCCAAATAACTCAATTAGTATTTATGTGAGAATAATTTATCCCTTTTAGAAAAGCTAATACTCCATAAAGTTTGATATTTGGTAGTAGTAGTAATAATACTAGTAACCAAGTCAAGTTGAATATATTAAGTGTCTTACTATGTGCCAGGCACTGGGATAAGCCCTCTGTGACAAAGAAATGCCAAAAAACCTCAAACAAAAAGAAACAAATAAAAACAAGTTTTGCTCTTAAGAGCTTAGAGACTAAAGAGGTTGACACTATGCCAAGAACTTTGAATGAACAAATATGTACAAAATAAATTGGGGATAATCTCAGAGAGAAGGCACTAAGGTGGAAATTTAGCTGAGAATTGGCAGAAATCAAGGAAGCAATGAAGCAGAAATGAGGAGAAAGAGAATTATAGGCATAGCAGATAGCAAATGAAAATATTCAGACTTGGGGAAATTAACTGTCTTGTGATAGGAACAGCAAGGAGGTCAGTATCACTGGACTGCACAGTACTTTGACGGGGAGGAAGTCTCTGTCCTCATCTCTGCTTTGATGTACTATTTCTACTGCCTCTTCTTAGTTGTACTTTTCTTATTTTTTTTTTTTTTTTTAGCTAGTGATGTCCATATGGATTTTTCTCATCAGGTGTTCTGGACTGCAAAGAAACTATAGATATACTCTTCTGTAAAAGAAAAAAATAGCAAAAAACAAAAGGGTAAGAAAACAAAAACTTTAAATTCTTCCTGACCTTGAGAATCAATACATATAATTTATATATATATATTTTAATATGGTTAGTATAGTCCTAATCTTCCAGGAGCTGAACTGCTGAAGCATAAAGCCGTTAGAGGCCCTTCATTACTCTAAGGAGATGAAGAGCTATTTTTTTTCTGCTGTTCATTTAAATCTCTTGTGTCTCTTTCCTTTTTAGCATCCTGAAAACCAGAATCCCTATTCGATTTAACCATTTAATACCTGATTAGCTCCTACAAAAGGATATTTATTTCAACGACATCTGAAGCAAAATATACAAACATTTTCGCCAACAACCAAGGAGACATATTCCACCTCCGTTTCATTGGGAGAGTGAGGATTATCTTCTTAGATTAGTTCAGTTTCTTTCTAGCATTAGCACACCAAATATACATCCAAAGCTGTCAAGGTGGCCTTTACTGACTGGAAGTTTTAGAACCCTTGTTGCTCAGTACATTGCTGCTGTGCTGGCTACAATATCTAGCCACAATTTCTGGAAATCTGTAACCCCATAGCTCTTGCTACTGGGTCAGATCAGAGACTCCACTCATTGCACGTAGAACAGAGAAGAAGAAACAAAAGACCAGAGTCTCAGGTCCACCACTTTGGGCTACATGGCCTCAGAAAAGGGAAAATGTCATTTCCTCATTCAGTTACAAATATTACACCACATGTGGCTATGTAGTCAATAGAAAGAAGATTGCTCTAAACCATGTGGTAGGCCAGCACAAAATGTCCATGCAGGCTCCAGTCATCCAGTCTCACAGAAAAGGTTTCAGATGACACAATAATAAGTGGTCTAGTCATGTGTCAAACCCCCTTTATGCTCCTACTGATAACATAGGACATATTTGTATTAAGATAAGCACACAGGACAGCATAAGCTTGGTGCTAAATAACAGTTACAGAGAATGCATTTGAAGGATAATGTAATTCTCCTGAAATCAGTGAACTTAATCAGCTCCCATAAAGCTTGGCCCTGTGCTCAACCCTCCTGCCCTAGAAGAGATACTTAATTTGGTTATTGGTTTTAGTTGGTTGTATTTGTGTAGAAACAGACCAGAAGTGACATAAGGACTAGCTAATCTTTATCATTCTCTTTCTAATTGGTATCCTGTGGCTCTCCAAAATAGATTTTATGTAATTTACAGTCATTCTGCTATTAGAATATTGGAACAGGCAGAGTGTGCAGTATCTCAAACAGTAATCTACCATTACCAAATATATCCCTAATGTGAAAGAAATCCATTGGAGCAATCTTCCAAGGGCTATCAGCTACTGATGACTAATTGAAAGTATCTTTTGATTCATGTTTCTGTTTTCCCTATACATGGAATATTAAGGGACAACATTCTCCATTATTTGAACTGACATCGTAATCCAAAGCCTTTCTTTTTTGCTTTTTACCTCTTTATTATTCCCATTTAACGTTGGCTCCTGATTTAGAACTTGCAAAATTCCATTCCTTATAATGCTGAGCCTAAGCATTCCTGTCTCTTAAACAGCAATCTATCACATTTCATAAGCTTCACTCAGAAATTGTAATACTGTAATTTTGCATGTCACTTGCTCTATTATTTGGTAATCCATCCTTCATTTAAATTATCTTTTTCTTTTTTGCACATTCATACTTATGGCAGTTAAATTTCATGTGTAAGACAAATTTTAAAGATTGTTATCTTTTAAACTCGGGAAACAGACATTAAATAATATAATACTTGGTCAACCTGGAGTTCAAATATTTTAAATATATAAAAACATCTAAAAGTATTCTTAGGGTCAATTTTTCACAGCAAAGTGTGAATTGTATGATTGTTGGCTGATTTCTACAAACCACATTAATGCCAAAATATAGTCTTGTCACTTCTCTTGTGAATGACATGTAGCCATTCTTATTCTGAGGACAAAATGTTGGACTTGTATTCAGGAAAGCTTGAGTTCACATTCAGGCTCAGTCACCTATTAGCCATGTGAGTCTGGACAAATAACATAATGTCTGCCAGTCTCAGTTTTTTTCAATTATAAAATAGGCATAATAATAGCACCTACCTTCCATAGTGACCTCCTAACAACTCTAATATCTTGAAGATCAAATGAGATAAATATATATTTGTGAAGTGTTTAACACGTTTCTTTGCACATGATAGATACTTATTTCTTCTTTCCTTCATTTCTTCCATAACTTTAATTTGTTGAATAACGACTATTTCTCTGCCTACATTTAGGTCATGTCAATTTTGACAGAGGGAGGAAGGCAATTCAGGTAATAAGAATAACACCCTAAGAAAAGTTTTTGAGAGAGGGATTAACAGGATAAATTCAGACAATAACAAGTAGACCATTTTGTCTGGAATTCGTATTTTGCGAAAAGGAATTGATTCAGGTTCTTCAAACTTGCCTTACCCATTCTGTGAGTAAGGACACATCAACAGAATTAGTCAGAGCAAATGGTTAAGCTGAACAATCCCTGAGTTTTCATTCTTATTTGTCTTGGTATTTTTATGCTCATAGGATTTTGAGAATTTCTTCCCCCACACTGGTATTCAAGTGCACTTGAATAACTTATTCAGTTAAAAACAATAGCAACAAAGTGAACTTACTCTTAGAGTCGCAATTGTCCACTCATACCAGCCAGCAACCTTAATTGCCTTCTAATTCCTCCATCTTACTTGTGCACTGTATATTTCAAGATTAGGATGAAAGGTTGGGACCCAAGGGCATCTACATCACAGTTAAATGAATATGTCCTCTCTTCATCCTTTGTTTTCATATTGATACTGCTTCTGTAAGTGCTATGAATGTCAAAAGTTTGCCTTGATTGTAGATAACTCACTTAAAAGGAATAGGCACAGTTGGAGATAACATTTAAAATGTAAGTACAATTAGGTAAGAACAAGTTAGACAGTGTTGTGTGCTATATACCAAGCACTGTGCTAAAGCCTGGGGGATACAAAAAATGACAAAAATAGTATATGCTCTCTAAAGATCATACTAACAAGGAATATTCAAACTACATACAGCATAAATAGGAGGTAATTTCAGATTGGAATGCACTAGTAGCTGTTGAGGGGACAGAAAGGAAGTGCTGGAAAAAGCCTCCTCACTTGAATGCATATTAAATCATTTCAGATAGGGTGTGGCATGATACAAGGAGACTCACCTGGTGACAGAAAAAAGAAAAATAATAATTTAAAAGGCGAATGCTATATACATAACAATTGGAATCCCTGTATTTCCCAAACAGAGACCAGATTGGATGTGAAAATGAGATCACAGCACCTCTTCTTCCTTTTCTTGCAAAAGACACCTCAGGAATCCTCCGAGTCCATAATTAAATTCAGGTTATTAGTCTTGGAGAGAGGAAAGTCTCAGATTTCCTTTCAAATTTCTACTTTATGGATTTAATAACTATCAAAAAAATGCTACATAAATGTCTCGGACTGTGTGCTCTCCAGCTGTTATGGTTTGTCCTTTGTTCTTGAAGAGGACTGTGACTTCAGGCAGGTGATGCCATGACAGGCAAGTGAACCTAATTTAAGTGAGGCAGGACTGTGCAAAGTAAGCAGCCTCACTTTCTTCCCTGGAACCATCTGCGTTCAGTGGTGAATTAAAAGATCAGGATGACTGGAGATGGTGCTGGATGCCACCCAAAACCTTGGCCTTTTTAAGCTAATGTCTTCAATAGATCTCAGACTGACTGAAGCAATGCCTATTTCATGATTAAGGCTAGGTAAGAAATGAACGCCCCCTTACTAGAGAGATTTTCTAACAATGGACCAGTGACTAGGTTTCCAGCCCACTACCAGGAAAAACAAAACAAAACAAAACAAAACAAAACAAAACAAAACAAAAAAAAGCTTACCGAACAGCATGTCTTTCTCAATGTCTCTAAAACTACCAGAATTTTCATTGCACATTAAAGTCATGAACAAGGGATATAAAGGCAAGTACATGTCTGGTTTAACTATAGATATTTATGAGAAATAAAACTCAGGCAATAAAAAATTAGAACTTACAGCCAATGGACAAAGGATTTCAGAAACATTACTCAGCTGATGGAAGAAAATGGGAGGGAAATAAAGTCAATCACTTCTTTTACATTCCTTGCAACAACATATTTGCTTTAAATAGAACTCCAGACAAAGGAGGAGTTAAAATTCAAAGAGAAAAAAAGAAGTCTTATGTTTTTCCTCTTGAGTAGGCTTCCAATTCTTCTGTGAACTTGAGAGAAAAACCATTTTAGTCACTTATATTTGGTATGGTACTACTCTTTTTTTTAAATCTCAACCATATTTCATGCTCAGACTTTCTTCCTCCATTGACGTAGAAAAAAGTTATATGCACCTATTACCTTTTTTTTAAAAACTTTTTTCCTTGGGTCTTTCTAAGTTTCACTCCTACTTCAATACTATACCAAATTTAGTTGTCTTGGGAAATAAGTAAATTCTCAAAACCCCAGAGTTCTATATTGATCTATATTGGTCTAGGCCAATCCTCCCACCTAGAGGAAAGACAGAATCCAACAACATTCTACCCACACACTTCCACCCAGGAAGCTTTTGTATGAATTCATTAAATGCCTAATTTTGGTTGGCTGTTTCTTTAACCACCTAAATGAATGACTTTAACCATGAAATGTCAAGAAGACATGATTCAATTTGACCAGGAACATATTAAGGGTTTTATCATTATTATTATGAAAAAGAAAGGCATCAAGTACCAATTAGGTCAACATTTGAGACCAAGGAACTATTGTTGTGATCCATGTAATATTTAATAGTAGGGAATAGAAAATGAGCTTTAGAGTCAGGAAAAACAAACTCCCTCCCCTGGTACATACTGCTTATGTAACTCTGGACAAGGCATTTAACTTCTCATTGCCCCAAAGATTTGTTTATTTGAATTATTAAATAGTTGCCTTGTTAGGAGTCCTCACATTGATCAAAATCGTAAGTATAGATTCTTCTACCCATCTCCCCACTCCTTTCAAGAGGGGGAGAAAGAAAGAGAGACAGAGATACAGAGAGATACAGACAGAGAATTATTACTATAACTTGATAGATGGCTTCTTTGCCCCTAGGTTTTCATCACGTATTAGTCCTATATACAAATGGAAGAATAAAGCCTCCTCTTCTACATTATTATCATGTTACTACATGATGAAATAGAACATTCTCTTATATTAAATCCAACTTCTCAGTTTAGTAGACTTTCCTTTTATTACCAATACTCGCAAATACTTTAAACTTGAATTCTGCCTCAGACACCTAGTACCTTTCTTACTGTAGACAATTTACTATATCTCTCTCCGCTATAATGTCCATAACTGCAAAATGGAAATATAATAGCAGCTATCTTAGAGGAAAACATTTTGCAAACCTTAAATCCCCAAATAAAAGATAACTAATATTATTATTATTTCTTATTCATTTCTAATGTTTATTTCATTGTAGCCTAACTCACCAGTTTAGGACTTGTTTTTTTCTAGTTGGTGCCACATCTTTTCAACTCACTTTCTCATCTACAATCCAATTATTTTTGTAATCTATCAAGTAATACATTTTTATTACCTCTAAAGTCCAGTTCAGAAAATGCTCTTTTTTTCTTCTATACCTAGCACTTACAAGCTTACATTGTACTGGATTACAATATATATTGTTTGTAAGTTGTTATACTGTAGCATTCATAAGCTCTTTCAAGTATGCTAAGAAATAGATTTTTCAATTATTGAATATTTTTTAAAGCATCCAGAAGTTTATAATGGTTTGAATATTGCTGCCTCTTACTTAACAGGTGTCAAAGATTCACAGGAGCTGTCTATAGGTGAGTTGCATTGGTAAAAGTAGGAGGGACAAGCTAACCCCTCATACCTGGGCTTAAATATTCAAAACCATACTCTGCTCAGAGTGAGAACACATCGTAAGAACATTACATTGGAGCTCAGACCTTTCTCTTGACCTAGTCACTATATACTTTTTATGTCTTCTGTACTTTTGGCTTCAGATTCTGCCAGCTCACTAGAGGTCTGTTGACCCCATGTTGACTTCATTACTGAATGATATGCTCCACACGTCCTTTTGCTTCTAGCTTTCCAAGATTCAGTTTTTTACTACTTGATAAGAGATTCATTTTCTCTCCTTAAACCACCCCCCTCTCTCACTCTGCTCATTTTGTTGCTTATTTAACTCATTTATTTGTTCCTAGATTTTATTTTGGAGGGACTCTTTTAAATCACTTGGATTTTGGCCATTTTCATTAACTTATCTTTAGATCTCATGAACTCAGCCTGTCTTATTTGATGACTTCCTTTTACCATCCCAAACATGTATCCATAGTACCAAATTCCCCAAGATCCCTATGTAAGTTATGGAAAACATTCTTTTTGATCCTATTGCTATCTATAGCCATTTCTGTCTGGCCCACTCCTTGTACCTGAGAAGGGGAAAGACTATGCAGCCTATCCCTATTATAAGAAATCTATTTCATTGTAAATTGTCTATTTTTAGTGACTGTATTTCTAGTCACTTAAATGATGGCTTTATCACTTATGATGTTAAGAGAGTATGTTCAAAGACAGGGACTCAGGAGAAACAGGGTATCAGTTCCTCTTTTATATTCAAGTACTACATGTGTCCTTATTGATTTAACTCAAGAGCAATAAAAAAATGAACTGCATATATAGTAGGTTGCTCTCTCATGAAATAAATGACTTGAAGCATGACAAATTATACATTTCAACTATATAGTGGTTCCTTTGCATAATCTCTTCCTTTAGTAGTTGTAATTGCATCACTAAGGTGAACAAAATTGCCAGATGCACATTTCACTTTTTGTTTCCTACTGTTGTGGATTTGTGACTGCTCTTCAACTTTTAGTCTTAGAGGGTTTCCTGGGATACTAGGACTTTAAGTGCTTTGACTAGAGTAAAAAATTCAGTACATGGTAGAAATAAGACCTGAATCCAAGAGTTCCTGAGTCTAAGGCCAAATATTTATCCTTTTTCTGCTCTGCATAATATAATTAATCCTGCTGAACAATTAGGTACAAACTTAGATCCTACAAAAATGTTTCTTGTTGTTGTTTTTGTTGCTCTGTTGCATTTATTGATTTTGTTTGTAGTTTCTTTCTTAAACAGTCCTACAACTTTTAACATTTCTATGGCTTTAGTGATTTATTTATTCACTATTTTTGATGATTTGCTTCTGTCATCATGTAGCTACTTCAAGTTTATAATCAAGCAGCCATCTCCATTTATCTGCTCATGTAGTTTGCCTCTCCACTGAAATCACATTTCCATTTTCTACAATAATTAGGAACACCACATAAAAAGGACCATTAGTATCTTTATTATGTGCCAGCATAAGATAATGATTCTACTAGTAATTAGTGGAAAACTTATTTTTACATGATGTGAGAGATTTTCATCTTTCTCTCTTTTAACTCTTAGGTTAGACCTCTAGATAATTGTTGAGCATTCTATAATTATCCTGTTTATTTGTAGTATTCTTGATGGTTAATCAGTCTAATTTGTGAAGAAGTTACTTTGATGAGTCTATATTTCCATTATTGTGATCATTCTGTGCTGATACAAATTGAAATGCATACCATGCCTTCCCATTGTGTGCAATCCTTATCCTTGTATTTCCATAAATTCTCCATTCAGTGCCACCAACATATTGAAAAACTTCATCTGAGTGTTTTTATGTAGCAACACTAATGTTGTTTCTCTTTCCTATTCTTAATATATTAGAGACCAGCAAACTTCTTCAATCATACACTTTCCATGATTTCTTCAATTTTTGCCACTTATGTCATACATCATCCTTGATAATCTTTGTAGTCTTTTTTCACCATTCTGTTTTATTTTTATTACATTTTCAATATTTTAGCATTTATTTGTCCCCACCCACCTCCTCAAAAAATAAAATAAGAAATAAAATAATATTTCATAATACATCAGAAAATTCAAGACAAATGCCCCTATTGACTATGTCTGAAAATTTTTGGTTCATCACCTCTCTGTTACGAGGTAGGTGACATTTTTCACCATAAATGCTCTAGAATCATGGTTGATTACTGTTTTGATCAGAGATTCTAAGTTCATTCTGAACTATTTGTTTGTTTAACATTGGTGTTTTAATATTGATGAGTTCTCCTGTTTCTTCTCATTTTCTCCTATCAATTCATGTATGTGTTCCCAGGCTCCTCTGAAACTGTCTCCTTAATTCTAAAAGCACAAGAGCATTCCCATTCATATGCCATCATTTCTTCAATCATTCCCCAAACCAAGGAAAACCCCTTGATTTCTAGTTCTTTGACATTACAAAAGGAACTGCTATAAATATTTTTGTATTATTAATACATTGGTGGAGTTATGAACCATTCTGGGGAGCAATTTGGAACCATGCTCAAGACTGTCCATATCCTTTGACCTTGCAATGCCATGTCTAGGTCTTTATTCCAAAGACATCACAAAAAAGGGAAAGGAACAACATGTACAAAAATATTTATAGTAGTGTAGTACCAATGAGATATTCACAGTGCTCATGGCAGCCATTAATATCCCAGCTCAATTCTGAATCTCAAAATACAACAGACTTTCCACATGGAAGACAGAGCCAAAACATTTATTCAGACACCAGAAATCCAAATCCATCATAGTACCAAAAACTTATACATAATAACAATGTAGAGAATACCATCCCCAAGCCTTCTCCTTGCTAGGCTTTCTATAAACCAGCTCCATTAAGCAAATCACCAGCAGGCCACTCTTAAGTAAGATCACAACAAACTCTTTCACTCAGTATCCTGCTTTCCTGCATCCTTACTAGCTCTGACTAGACTGACCAATTTCCTCTCAGCTCTGCTCTAGCTCAAACACTTCCACTTCCACCCTTCCTGATCCACCCATTCAGCAAATCCCTCCCACAGGCTCCATGTGACTCAGACTTACATGTGACCCAGGCAGGTCACATGGACCTATTAATGAATAGGAAAGTTCTCCCCATTTATTTTACCATTATCACTAACTTTTTTTCTGGTGGCCAAGAATTAGAGATTGAGGGGATGAACATCACTTGGGGAATGGCTGACAAGTTGTAGTATATAAATGTAATGGAATATTACTGTTTCACAAGAAATGATGAGCAGATGGACTTCAGGAAAGCCTGGAAAGACATACATCAACTGATGAGTGAAGTGAGTAGAACTAGGAGAACATTGTATAGAGAAATAACAACATTATGTGATGACTAATTTTGATAGACTTAACTCTTCTTAGCAATGCATGGATCCAAGACACTCTAAAAGACTCATGATGGGAAATGCTATCCATATCCAGAGAAAGAACTATGGAATCTAAATGCAGAATAAACCCTACAATTTGGTCTCTTTTTGTTGCTCTTTCTGCTTTCTCATGGTTTTTCCCATTGGTTCCTTTTCTTCACTACAATATGACTAGTTTGAAAAAAGTGTATAATATGAAAAAAATTTAAAAAGTAAAGTTCTGAAAAAATATTTTTGTACACATGAGATTTTTTCATCTTTCTTTGATTTCTTTGCTTTTCAGAGTGGCTGAATCAATTCACAGGTCCACCATCAATGCATCAGTGTGCCTATTTTCTTTCAGAGCTTTTAAAGAAGGGCTTTTAAAGAGGAGCTTTCGCCCCTTAATTATGTCAGCTTCAATACAGGTATTATTATTATTATTATTATTATTTACATTCAGGCCTTGACTTCATCTTTATTTCAATGCTATTTAGTCACATCAGGTACAAAGGTAATAAACTTTAACTATGGTCAATTCACTATTGCCATTGATGCAGATAGATCCATTGTCATTTCTCTTTTACAGTTGTAGGGAAGAAATGATGAATAACCCAATTATCACCCAATTCTTTGAGTATCTACAAATCCTAACTTAATTTTTAGTACTCTATACATGAAACTTTTGCATAATGACCAGCAATTTGACATAGCACATGTAATGATTCAAATCCATATTGACATAATTGTTATAAAAGAAATGAAAAGATATCAAGTTGTAGCTGAATGAAAATATGGTTCATAGGATTTATTTGAAAAGGCAGGTAACAGAATTTGAGGAATTGGTACATCATGTGCCCAAATGCAACATTTACTGTCATCTCTAGGGACACGAAGTCATCTCCTCTGCAGTACTAAGATGAACATAAACATGAAGACAATTGCAACTTATGTACCAACATGTGTTTCAGAGGATGGAGAAATTAAGAAATTTTATGAAGAACATGACAAGATTCTTCAAATGAAGTTGAGATCTGTTTTCATACTTACTGCTCAATGACATTAGTGCAATGATGAGAATGCTGAGAACATTAAAAAAAAAATAAATCTATGTTTTGAAATATACTATAAAAAACAAATGAAGGAGCCCATACAGACTTGTCAATAACCTTCTGCCTGTGCATCATGAATATATTATTTAAGCAAACTCAAGAAATGCTAAATGTGGAAAACACTGAACAACATCACGAAATTGAAGTTTACTATGTTGTAACAAATTGGAAATAACATTTTGGACAATATTTATTTGGTCAGTTGGAGTAAATGTCAAAGTCAATACTAAATGGAAAGAAAGGACAAAAATGAAAAGGTAGTTTGTTAATAACGTAAACAAATTGTTGTTCAAATCAGTAGTCACTTAAATGGGAATTGTAGAAAAGGAAAAATGTTAACATTGTGATTATTTCTTACAGACATTAAAACTGCAAATCAGTCATTGGAACAATGACATTGAAGAAACCCAGAAGCCATTTACTTCAGTCAATAAGTACTTAATCTCTTTGTCAATAAGAATTAAAAAAAGGAAGAAAGAAGGACCCTAGACAAAGGTAACTCTGGTTTAGAAAAATTAATTAAAGAGAAAATTGTAGGAAAATAAGCAATGAAAAAAGTGGTGAAGGGAAGAGGAGCCTATGGTGAAATTACCATGAACTTTAATTATGCTAGGTCATCCAATGATCATTTATAGATAAAGCCTGCAAAAATTATTGTTTCTTTCCACACAACTGGCAAGATCAAAAGAAACAGAAATGCTCAAAACAGATCTTTCAGCTTCAATTATTTACTTTTGGTGTTACCTTCTGTTTTAAAAAGTGTACCTAGTGTCTAGGTCCTATCTAGATCTTATTCAATATTCACACATATTTAGGAAGGAAAACTTCATTATGGTTTTATTTTAAAAAATAAAATCTTTTTTTTTTTAAAATATACAGCCAGTATTTACAAAGACACATTGTATTGTTGGATGGAAAATTAAATGCCTTCTTCTGGTGATATTAATCTTTAGTGTTAGAGAGTATGTCAAAGGTAAGAAGAGTTGGATTCTAGATAGGGTGCCTATATTAAAAATGAAACAAAGATTTTTCAGGATACTTCCTTATGTCAATTCGAAGTATGTATTTTGATGTACCATTTTCATTGTCAGAAATATCCTCATTTTATATATATATATATATACATATATATATATATATGTATATGTATATATGTATATGTATATATGCATATATATATGCATGCATGATATATGTATTTGTGTATATCTATCCATATATGTATATATATAGGGGGTATGTGTAGCATATTATAGCATCCAGATAGATAAATATAGATATATATTATGTTTTCCTCACAAAGTAGTTTTGGGGGCAGTGCGTAGCGAAAGCAAAGCCTTAGAACTTAACACCATTAAAAATATAACCATTTAAATTAAGTGAAAATTTCACAATTTTACCATTTTGTTATTTTTATCTGTTAAAGATTTTTATGATGATGATAATATGTATGAAATATATTCCCTCTTTGGGGTCCACTATTTAAAAATGAATGATATATAAATATGGAAGCTAATATATAGAAAAGAAATGTCTATGTATATAAAGCCAGAGCAATATTGGGCTGTCTCCTCTAGTTTATTATTATAATAGTATAATAGCTCAGCATTGTGCTTATTTGGATGAAGTGGAGATTGCAACTTACGAACTATGTGTGAGGATGATTGTATACTTTCTATATATATGTATATTTACTTCTTGTATAAGTATTTATTGGATAACAGACCTGTTTCCCAGGAGGAAGTTGGACCTATACAATGGCAGAAATGAACAGTGAAAAATCCATCGATTATCCAGGTGTTTCTGAACAGCCATCTGCTTTATGTCATTAAAACTTTATCCGAGTAATAGTTGTTTGGCCTTGCATTCCTTTTTATTCATCACCTGGCTGTTTCAGAGTTTTGCAGTTAAAGCCAAAATCCCAGATAGGGGTATATATTGTATAGACTAATAAAGAAGCAAGTATAGAAAGTTGTCCATAAGCAAATATGGTGACAAATTTATTTAAAAGCATCATCACTATTAGGTAATTAATTATAACTGATATGTGACTTACTTAAATTTCTAAAAATTTGTTAAAAATTACATTATCTTTATTATTTTCCTAATAACATATCTTCAGATAAAATGATTCCTACCAGAACAGTTTTCCTGGTATAATGTATTAAAATATTTTGTTAAGGAAGTAAAAAATAAAATACAGTTCTTTCGTTTGTTGAAGGTGTCAGCACTGTTATTGAGACTTGAGGTTATAAGAATTATCATCATGAATAAAATCCATGATCCTTCCAGTCCGGTTATCTGTCTAGGGCAATGGCATTAAGATTTATGGTGTAGGAGAGTGTGATGATCTTCCTTCAGGCCAAAACTGAAATATGTATAAATATTAAAAAAAAAATCTAAAATATGTATAAATATTTCAAAAAACCTTCGTGTTATGAAATAGTCACAGATCCAATTGGAGTTCATACTGGATGACCTCTAAGCCACTTTTCACTCTAAGATAATAGCATGACCCTGTTTCATTTGAATGTCCTTTAGGTATCTACCATGAACATATATGAAATCCCATTTGAGGTTATTTGAATATTTTTGGGGTGGTAAGCCTCATTAATTTTACTATTCACTTTGTCAAGTAGCAGAGTTTATTCTCAAAGATTGTATCAGTGGCAAAATCTGGCAGACCTAACACACCTTGGAGCCCCAAAAAGCTTTCAGTATGAGCCTCTTGTGTAGTCTCAAGTATCAGATGGAAATGTGAAAGCAGATCCTATGACTCAGAGCCAAGGATCTCCACCTCTGCTTGAAAGAAAACAAAACAAAAATACGTCTCCTTTCCATTGCCCATTATCAACTTTCAGTCTATACTATACACTAATCTTATCCCTTATATCCCTTTCATACTTCATGAAATAGCCAGTATAACCCACTTTGTTGTACAAGCTATTCTTGATGGTGCCATCTTTTTCTGACTTTTGGCATAGTGGATAGAGTGCCAGACTTGGAGCCAGGAAGACCTGAGGTCAAATTCAACTTCAGTCACCAGCTATGTGACCCTAGAACATCATTTAAACCTGTTTACTTCAATTTTTCCATTTGTAAAATGGGGGTAATAGTAGCATCTACCTCCCAGAGTTGTTATGAGGATCTAAGAGGCAGTAAGTGTAAAATAATTATTATAGTTCCTGGCAAATAGTAAGTGATACACTCACATAACACACACACACACACGCACACACATACACATATATGTCTATATGCTATTGTTATTAATTTTGAGATAGTTCTTACTAGATAGTGCCACACTGAGTTCTGTTAATTTGTTAGCTATTTTTTATAATTATATGCATATGTTTCTATATCTATATATGTATACATGTTTACGTGTGTATATATGTATATCATTTGGGAATGGACACTGATTTTTGCTGATATGGGCGATAATGTCCTGAGAAATATCTCCGTGAGTTTTGCCAATATTTTACAAATGAGTACACATTTTGTTTTCTCTGCCTCAAATCTCTGGGGGCAAGGTGTAAGGTGTTTTACAACAGTGATGTCAAACTCAAATGGAAATGAAACCTTATATAAGGATACCTAAAGGTAGCATATAGCAAACCACATATTAACATTATCTATGTTCTATAATTTTATTTATTTTATTAAGCATTTCTCAATTACATTTTAATCTTGTTTGGGCCACACTACTTTGCCAGCAACAATGCTGTCCCTAGGCCATGTTTGACACCTCTGTGTTCCCTACCCCAGGAATCCCCAGTATCTTTCGGGGGTTGGGAAGGTATCTCTTTACTGACTTTGGTAAGAGTCCACACCATTTTTGTTCCCCATATGGTAAGGTTCCCTTTAGTATCACCTGTTTCATATAACCACTTACATGAAATTCACTTTTACAAAGGAATATTTGTTTCAAATATATGACATATCTTAATATGTGCCAAAATTGCTTTATTCTCTTTGTTTGGAAAAAAAAATTCTTTCGTTTTTTTTTTTTTTGAATGAATACTCAAAGGCTCATTTTGAACACTCTATATCCCCAATTCAGAGCATTTCTGTGTAGTCTCTGGAGAAGCCTAAACATGGTTCTTTCCGTCACTTCAATGCCATACAGGAAAGAGTCTCAAAAAAGTATTATGACATCTTAAAGTCCTGCATGCACATATGAAAATCATAATTATCCTTAAATACAAGGTTGAGCATATTCAACAAATAATGAACATTTTACAAAGATTATGTCTTGCTTACCACCCAAAAGCTGCCACTCACAGGGCAGTTCTCAACCTACAAGTTAAAGAACTTGTAAAAGCAAAGAAAAGGTCTCTTGCATGCTCCACACTGGTATTTCTTACTACACAGAACTCTCTCCATAGAGATTTAGGATCTCAGGTCAATATCTCAGATATTACCACTTCTCTTAGGTGAGAAAATTGTCCAGGAGTGAGAACTCCTAGAACTCAGTACATGAAGGCATACATATATTTTGAGAGCTGAACAAAATTTTCCAATTTCCCTTTCTACTCAGGGTGCATAAAGTTTAAGTGTCCCAGGACCATAGACAATCCTCTTAGAAGTACAGGTAAATTTCCTCTTGGTCTTTATTCCAAAGGCATCCAGTTAACCCCCAATAGATTCCTGCTTCTGAAATGGAAAGTCTAGTGGAATTGGCAGAATTAGAAGACAAGTTAGGTCTTTCTGGTTCCAGGAAAACCTCACTCTTAAGTTGTAGGACATAATGCTCTCACAGTAAGGAAAACAGTCTAGGTTTATTTAAATGAAGAAACAAAATAAACATTTTTTCCTAGGCAGCAGCATTCTGGTAATATAAACTCTATATTTCTTATTATAGTAGACTCAAAATCAATACTTATACAGGATTCGATAATACAACAGCTCTAAGTATCTAAACATTCAAGAAATCAGCAAATGCAGAGCTTGCAAAACTACTTGAATGCAGCTGACTTGGGAAGGAACACACTGGAAAGAAAAATTAACTGTATAATATACAGCTGGGGGAAAAAATGGATATTTTCTCTAGGATCTCACAAACTGGGGTATCCAGAATTTAAAATTCTGGACTGAAAATCTCTCCATGTGTCCCTATCAATTCAAAGGGCCAAATGATGCTCAATGCTCCATGTGCACATGAATGAATGAATTTTGGCCCTACTTTCTAAAAGTTTCATGTTTTACATTTTACAGCTGCCAGAGGGTTTTCCAGTACCCTATGGTAGCTATAGGGTTCTTTTTTCTCTTCCATTGGCTAAGGTCCCCACAGATTTTATTCCTTCAATGTTAGAGTCACTGAGACTACTGATCTAAGTCAATTTAACCACTTGACATCTGATTACCATTTAAGAAAGGATATTTACTTCAAAGATATAAGAAGAATAATCACACAGACATTTCCCCTAATGCTTTAGGCACATATCCTCCCCACACTCCCTTTTAAGATTCCAGTGTCTAGGGCAGAAGGGGGATTAGGATCAAAGTTTAGCTCAACTGAATTATATAGCATTAGTCTCATCAAGTTCACATCCAAAGTCTCCCTAGGCTAGCTTCCCTGGATTTTGGTTCTCAAGGCTTTCTTACTAGGCTGATGGTAATGTCTGGCTTGAAATTCTGGCCTCCAAGATTCCTCTGGCTCAGCCTTCTGGGTAAAGGACTTTACTCCCTACACTTGGAACTGAAAAAAGGACAAATGAAACAGACTGAAACCCCAAGACCACTTCTAAGAAAGGATAGAGGCCTCGGGTCCTTTCCTGTTACAATATGGAGTCAATTGCTAAGAAAAAATGAGTTCACTACTAGGTGTTAATAGGGGACGTGAGGAGGGGCAATGAGGAGGTAGAGTGCTCAAGCTCGAGCAAAAGTCCTTAGGAGAGATTTAAAGATATGGACATTTGCAGCTGTATCGTCAATAGAAAAATGCTACTCCCAAGCATCTGGTTAAAACAAAATAGTATGCTCAAAGATTTGCCAGTTCTTTCTCCGAAAATCAAGTCCCCAGCAGCTCCCACAAAGATGATTCTATTTTAGAGAGTCTGAGTATGTGCAGAAAACCTATTATATCTAGATTTTAGGGGTATTTAGGAGAGAGCAGAAAAAAGAAAGAGACAGAGAGACAGGCAGAGACAAAGTGAATTTCTCCATGGAAGTATAATATTCAGAGCACATCACAAAAGTAATTAAAGCTTTTATTCCTGAATCCTCAACTTTTATTTCATCAAGTCATCTCTTTGACCTTTCTGGACACAGCAATATTATATTCCAATTCAATCTTTCAACTATCTACTACATTTCAAGCTAGTTTAGTAAGTAGAATTGGTATATTGTGAAAATGCAGTCTACAAAACTTCTTTCATGTGGTCTAAACATATAAAATGAAGAGTCCTGCTTAAAAACAATTAAAAATGATTGAACCATTTTTATATTTTGTTTTGTCTATGTAGTCAGTTTTTGTGGATATTTTTGGCAATTTGCTTTCTTGTTTGTGTGTGTGTGTGCACTTTGTATCTCAAAGAGATCATACAAATGGGAAAGGACCCACATGTACAAACATATTTATTTATAGCTCTTTTAGTGGTGTCAAAGAATTAGAAATTGAGGGGACATCCATCAATTTGGGAATGACTGAATAAGTTGTAGTGTACAGTTGTGATGGAATACTAATGTTCTGTAAGAAATGATGAGGAAGCAGGATTTCAGAAAAACCTGAAAAGGTTTATATGATCTGATGCAAAATGAAGTGAGCAGAACCAGGAAAATATTGTACCCAGTTAACAACCATATTGTGTGATGGTCAACTATGAATGACTTAGCTCTTCTCAATAATACAGTGATCCAAGACCATTCCAAAGGACTCATGATGGAAAATCCTAGCTACATTCAGAGAAAGAATGGATGGAGTTCGAATGAAGATCAAAACAAACTCTTTTCACATTTTTGTGCTTTTTTTCCTTCTGATCTGTTTCTTCTTTCACAATATGACTAATATCAAATTGTGTTTTGCATGACTGCAGTTATTTAACCTATGTCAAATTGCTTATCATTTTAGGAAGGAGGTAAAGGGGAGAGAGGGAGAAAATTTGGAACTCAAATTTTTTTTGCAAGATAAGTGGTAGAAATTGTCTTTACATATAATTGGAAAAAATATAATACTACTAAAATATACTCTCCAGTGCTTTTGCTTCTTGATAGTTTAAGAGAATTTGATGCTGTTGTCAACCCTCTGATACTAGATATTGTCTGTTTTTTTGGGATTTTCATTAGATTGTAAAATCTTTGAAGGCATAAACTGTTTTTTGCCTCTTTTTGTATCCCAAGCACTTAGTACAGTGTCTGGCACATAGTAGACACTTAAATGCTTATTGCTTGATGTATGGATTTTCATTACAAGACTATCTTCTGGTTGTTCTCTTACTTGTCTGACTCCCTTTTTTCTGACTTATCACGTAAAGAACATCCACTAATCACACACATGCACACACATACACATACATGCACTTTCCTTTCTATATGTTTTATTATTCATGTTAAAAAAAAAAAAAAGCCTGCCAAATCTATCTAAGCACCTTCAGCTTCTCACTTGCATTACATTTCTGCATCACCAAATGCCCACTAGACATTTCAAACTAGAAACCCTGTAGAGAACTCTAACTCCACATGTCCCTGATAGGAATCATTACCTTTCGCCAAAAACCAACTACTCTCATGTTTATCTGTCAAGAAAACTAATAGTTTTCTAAGTCTTCTTGGCATCAATTTTTACTCCTCACTTTCCCTCTTCTTATGTATCATATCAGCTACTGAATCTTGCTATTTTTAATTCCTAAAAGTGCTTTGTATCCACCCCTTTTTCACAACTCACAGTCATTACCTTTGTTCTGGCCTCATCATTTCTGGAATGGGCTGTTACTTTTAGTTTATTGTAATTCAATTTTTATTTATTTTTATCTCTGAATTTTTTCTCTCTCTCCATTGAGAAAGCAAGAAAAACAAAACTTGTCACAAAAATCAAAATTCAAGAAAAACAAATTTGTTCATTAGCCAAGTCCTCCAAAAGTAATTGGATTCCCTATCTTAAGTTTCTGCCTATTTAGATCTCTCATCTCCACAACTTTGAAAGCAACTTACCTTACGTATAGATATGCTCATGTCTCTCCCTACTCAATAAACTCTGGCAAATTCCTATGGCTTCTAAGATTAAATCAAACTCTTATGACTTTTAAAGTCTTTCATATTATATCCCCAAACTATCTTTTTACCTTTATTGCACATTATTTTTCCTTCTCATATTCTGTGCTGCTAAGTGATCTTCTAACTGTCCTAACATGACTTTCTGCTTTTGGACCTGTACATTGGTGGTCTCCTATGCCTGTAATACCCTCCCTCTTCACTTCTTCCTCACTATATACTTCACCTCTGTTGCTATTTACAAAAAAATGTATAGATATCTACATATACATACACATGTTTATATACAAATATACCTATATGTATTTATCTGTGTATATATACAAAATATGTGTGGTATGGTCATTAATATGCTACATATTACATAGTGCACACATACATGAACATGTGCAGGCACATGTGTATGCAGACATGCACATGTATATACACATGTACACACATGTATACGTACATGTGTATGTGTGTGTGTGTAAAATCTTAATACCCCATTTGGGCCTATCTTGTCTCAAAAGGAGATTATAATTTCCACATTTATAGAGAGTAGAACAACAGCACCACCAACAGCCTAGAAAGGAAGGGATGAATCTACCACCATCATGACTGGGTAAATTCTCTTTCACATTTCCATCTCCAAGGGGGATACCAGGGTAGAACTTTATTTATCTGCCACACAACAAAAATTTATTTTTCTAGAAGCATGATTAGAGATGTAGAAATTATTTTTAATTCTTTTTTTTAGCATATCTATTTTATTTATACCATGTTTACTTTTATATTGATGAAATTTTCCAATGCACCTCCTCCCCTCATACAATAAAATTTTATAGCATCCTCTGTCAGTACATAAAAGGACAGTTAAGAAAAAGACATCAATTCATTGTCTTTGTCTGATTACGCATGTTCAGTTTTTCACCTGTAGTTGCCACTTCTGAGGAAAAACAAGCTAATACATTGATTGTATCTTATAGAAACTGTCATCTTTCCTCATCTGTAGTCCTGTAACCTCTCTTTGTTTGGTTCTGTTGTTTTTTTCGGTTAACATTTATTTTTGCTCCCTCCCCAACTTGTTTTATTTAAAATATATTTTAATTTATTTTAAAAATATTTTCCAATTAAATTAAATATTTTTTAACTTTTGAAAAAATTTGTGGTTGTAAATTTTCTCCCTCCCTGACCCACCCATTGATAAGGCAAGCAGTATGATAGCGTTAATACATGTGAAGTCATTCAAAACATACTTCCATATTAGCCACATTACAAAAGAACCCCCCCCCACACACACACACACAGAAAAATAAAGCATGTTACAATCTCCACTTGGAGTTCATCAATTGTCTTCCTGAAGGTCTATAGTACTTTCTTCATGGGATTTTTAGAAGTGTCTTAGATTACTTGTCTTGATCAGATTATCTAAGTTTTTGTTTTTTGGTTGTGTTTTTTTTTTTTTTTTTACAGTTATTCATCATTACATTATGGCTGTTATTGTTCACAGTGTTTTCCTGGTTCTTTAAGACTTCTCAAGATTTTTCTGAAACCGTCCTACTCATCATTTCTTATAGAATAATAGTATTTCATCACAATCATATAATATAATTTGTACAATCATTCCTCAATTGATAGGCATCCTCTCAGTTTCCAATTCATTGCCAACACAAAGAGAGCTGTTCTAATTATTTTTGTACTAATATGTCCTTTTCCCATATTTTTATACTTCTTTGGGAGACAGATCTAATAGGAGTCAAAGGGTATAAACAGTGTTACAGCCATTTGTGCATAGTTTCACATTATTCTCAATAAGTTGAATCAATTAACAACTCCACCAACAATGCATTAATGTAACAGAAAACATCCTGACATACATGGGGGGAGGAGCTACTATCACAGGTTCTTTGATCTGCTTTTTAAAAGGAAAGGCAATTTTGAGGGGGTAACAATCATTTTAATAAAGAAAACAGTCAGCACCGTGAACTTCAGAGAAAATACAGAGAAATCGTAATCAACAGAGAGCACGTTTAAATTGTCTGATATAACCAATACATACATCATAGATCAACAGACAAATCCAAATGTCTAACTATAGTTACCAGAGAGGGAAGCACCAACATCTGAGTTTTCAAATTGGGGATGGTCCTTAGCAGCTTCTCAGAGTCTTGTCTGGCCAGGTAATACTTCTTGTCAGTAAGCCCCAAAGTAAAACCTCACCCTCAGAGCATTTATACATTTTTTAGAGCCAGAGGGCATCACAACCCTTGAGAACAAGTGCCTCATTAACAAAAGGGGTGGACCTTCCTACAAATCTTCCCAGGCCCTTTAATGGGAGGGGAAGATCTTATTTAATCACATTATAATAATTAACAATACAAATACATATACTGTTTCTAGTTAAAGAAACTCTTGTTTCTCTACTTTACTCCTAGTAAACACTCTTGGTTTAGTATTTATTTAAATTTTTTGCATTGACATTCATTAGGGAAATAGGTCTATGGATTTATTTTGTTGTGTTTGCTCTCCATAGTTCATTATCAAAACTTTATTTGTTTCATAGAAAGAATTTCTTCTTTACCTGTTTTTAAAAATTGTTTTTATAGTATTGCAATTCCTTAAATGGCATAATTCATTTATAAATCCATCTGACACCAGGGATTTTTTTCTTAGGGAACTTGTTTATGGTTTGTTCACCTTCCTTTTCTAAGATATGTTTTTTCTTAGTAAGTATTCTATTTCCTCTTTTGTTAATCTGGGCATATTTTTAATATTTAAAAAGGATTCATTCATTTTACTTAGATTGTTCTTTTTCTTGGCATGTACTTTGGCAAAAATAACTTAATATTTGTGTTAGCTTCATCTGGATTGGTGGTGAATTCATCTTTTTACATTTAAGGTGGATAATTTCATTTTCTTAATTTTGAAATTCAAAAATTTATACTATCCTTACTTCCCCATGAACAATGAATATTGCTTCAATTATTTAGATATGAGGTTATTTGTATAAAAAGTGTTTTATTTTTATGTTCATATAGTTCCTGTGTCTATTTTGGCAAGTATACACTCAGGTATATATACTCTCTAGGTTATGGGTGTGAAACCTGCAGCTTCAGGGACACATGTGGCCCTCTAGGTCCTCAAGTGCTTCCCTTTGACTGAATCCAAACATCACAGAACAAACATCTTTAATAAAAATATTTGTTCTGAAAAACTTGGACTCAGTCAAAAAGTCATACCTAAGGACCTAGAAGGACACATGTACCTTTAAGGCCACAGATTCCCCATCCCTTGTCTAGGTATTTTAAATAGTCTAAAACAATATCAAATAATATTGCTATCACATGGTGTAGTTTCTCTATTTTTCTCTTTTGATTAAATCTATTTTAACTTTAACTTTTTCTGAGATCATGAATATCATTCCTGCTTTTTTTTACATACCAAATTCTACTCTGGTCCTTTATTTAACTTTGTGTCTTTGTGTGTCACTTTTATAATGCTTCCTGAAAGCAACATACTGTTGAATTCATACTTTTAACCTGTTATGCATTTCTGTTTTTTGGGTAAATTTGTCCTATTCACATTCTAAGTTATAATTGCTTGTTGTGTATTTTCCTCCTTCTTATTCTTCTTCTCTATCCTTCTCACCTTACTTACTTATCCTTCCTTAGGGCAGCTAGGTAGTGCAGTGGATAAAGCACCAGTGCAGGAGTCAGGAGGACCTGAGTTCAAATCTCACCTCAGTTGCTTGACACTCACTAGCTATGTGACCTTGGGCAAGTCACTTAACCTCAATTGCCTCATCCTGGGTCATCTCCAGTCATCCCAATGAATATCTGGTCACTGAATTCAGGTGACTCTGGAGGAGAAGTGAGGCTAGTGACCTGTACAGCCCTCCCTCACCCAAAACAGAGTCAAGTGCAAGTCGTGTCATTATTTCTCTGATGGCATGGTCTTCTTCAGCAACTAAGGATGCACACACACACTTATCCTTCCTTACTCC
This sequence comes from Notamacropus eugenii, assembly GCF_028372415.1. Classification (NCBI taxonomy): domain Eukaryota; kingdom Metazoa; phylum Chordata; class Mammalia; order Diprotodontia; family Macropodidae; genus Notamacropus; species Notamacropus eugenii. Next base: position 379,792,455 of record NC_092875.1, read on the forward strand.
TCTGCTTTACTTCTATCCACTACCTTGTCCTCTTACTCCATAACCTGCTCACCCCTCCAAGAGTCTCTCCCTTATCCTTTCCTTCCACCCTGTTCCCATGCATTCTTATTTCATTCAGAATTTAAAAGAATGTTGTAACCTTCTAGATATATATGCTATTCCATCTTTAACCCATTCCTGATGAGAGTAAAATAACAGCAAGAAGGACCTGAGACTTGAGGCCTCATTCTCCATACCTTGGAACTGCAACTTGATTACATTAATAGCTGCTAAAATCAAAATAAATGGGGCAGAGCCAAGATGGTGGAGTAGAAAGAAGCATGTACTCTAGCTCTTCCCTCATAGCCCATAAAATGCCTGAAAAGAATGGCTCTCAACAAATTCTAGAGCAGTAGAAGCCACAGAAAGACAGAGTGGATGAGATTTCCAGTCCAGGGTGACCAGGAAGGCCAGTGGGAAAGGTCAGTCACACTAGAGGTGGAGCAGACCCTAGCCCAGCCTTGATCACAGTGCAGGGAAGAGGATCAGAGCATGACTCAGGGGTGGAATCCCCAGCAGCATCAGTGGCAGTTCACAGTTCCCTCAATGCACAGGCACCAAAAGTCAGTGGGAGGGCTGTTTCAGCTAGCTGAGAAGGGAGCAGGGTCCTCTCCATAGCTCCAGCCTCATATGGCAGAGGCTTTAGCTGGCAGCTGAGGCTCCCATGGCAGGTAGCAGCCACTATCTGTTGGTGGAGGCCTCATCATAAAGCCAATGGGGGAACTGAGTACCTGATCTAAACGTCAGCCCTCAGTGCTGGCATGCCAGAAAAGGAGGTGAGATTGCTGTGGAGAAGAAATTTTACTACTCACAAATTCTGGGCACAAAAGTTTCTGGTTGCTCCCAGATCAGTAAGCATTTTTGATTGTGCCACCTTGAAACCTGAAACCTTAAAGAGTATACCCTACTCTTGACAAAGAACCCAAAAGTCAAGTAACTGGTTGGGAAAATGTCCAAAAGAGAGGGAAACAAATAACACTATAGAAGGTTACTTTCTTGGTGAACAGGTACTTTTTCCCATTTTTTCGGATGAGGAAGAACAATGCTTAGTACCAGGGAAAGACATGAAAGTCAAGGCTTCTGTATTCCAAATATCTAAAAGAAATATTCAGTGGTTTCAAGCCATGGAAGAGCTCAAAAAGGATTTTGAAAATCAAGTAAGAGTGGTGAAGGAAAAACTGGGAAGAGGAATGAGAGAGATGCAAGAAAATCATGAAAAGTGAGTCAACAGCTTGCTAAAAGAGACCCCAAAAAATGCTAAAGAAAATAACACCTTTAAAAATAGGCTAGCTCAAATGGCAAAAGAGGTTCAAAAAGCCAATGAGGAGAAGAATGCTTTAAAAAGCAGAATTAGCCAAGTGGAAAAGAAGATTCAAAAGCTCACTGAAGAAAATAGTTCTTTAAAAATTAGAATGGAACAGATGGAAACTAATGACTTCATGAGAAATCAAGAAATCACAAAACCAAACTAAAAGAATGGAAAAATGGAAGATAATGTGAAATACCTCATTGGAAAAAGAGATGACCTGGAAAATAGATCCTGGAGAGACAATTTAAAAATTATGGGACTACCTGAAAGTCATGATCAAAAAAAGAGCCTAGACATCATCTTTCAAGAAATTATTGAGGAAAACTGCCCTGTTATTCTAGAGCCAGAAGACAAAATGAATATTAGAAGTATTCATTGATCACATCCTGAAAGAGATCCAGAAAGAGAAACTTCTAGGAACTTTGTAGCCAAATTCCAGAGTTCCCAGGTCAAGGAGAAAATATTGCAAGCAGCTAGAAAGAAACAATTCCAGTATTGTGCAAGCACAATCAGGATAACACAAGATCTAGAATTGTCTACATTAAGGGATAGAAGGGCATGGAATATGATATTCCAGAAGTCAAAGGAACTATGATTAAAACCAAGAATCACTTACCCAGCAAAACTGAGTATAATGCTTCAGGGGGGAAAAAATGGTGTTTCAATGAAATAGAGTACTTTCAAGCATTCTTGATGAAAAGACCAGAGCTGAAAAGAAAATTTAACTTTCACACATAAGAATCAAGAGAAGCATGAAAAGATAAACAGGAAATAGAAATCATAAGGGACTTATTGAAGTTGAGCTGTTTACATTCCTACATGGAAAGACAATATTTGCAACTCTTGAAACTTTTCTCAATATCTGGTAGTTGGAGGGATTACACACACCCGCACACATGCACACACACACACACACACACACACACACACACCCATATATGAAGAGAGAGACAGAGAACAGGGTGAGTTGAATAGGAAGGTATGATATCTAAAAAAATAAAATTAAGGGGTGAGAGAGGAATATATTGGGAGGAGAAAGGGAGAAATGGAATGGGGCATATTATCTCTCATAAAAGAGGCAAGGAAAAGCCTTTTCAATGGAGGGAAAAAGAGGGAAGGAGAGAGGGAAAAAGTGAAGCTTACTCTCATTACATTTAGCTCAAGAAAGGAATAACATGCACACTCAATTTGGTATGAAAATCTATCTTACAATACAGGAAAGTAGGAGAGAAGGGGATAAGCACAGTGGGTGAGATGATGGAAGGGAGGCAAATGGGAAGAGGGAGCAACTTAAAATCAACAATCTTGGGGAGGGACAGGATCAAAAGAGAGAATAGAAGCAATGGGGGGCAGGATAGGATGGAAGGAAATATATTTAGTCTTACACAACACGACTATTATGGAAGTCATTTGCAAAACTACACAGATATGGCCTATATTGAATTGCTTGCCTTCCCAAAGGGAATGAGTGGGGAGGGAGGGATGAAGAGAAGTTGGAAATCAAAGTTTTAGGAACAATTATTGAGTACTGCTCTTGCTAGTAGGAAATAAGAAATACAGGTAATGGGGTATAGAAAGTTATCTGGCCCTACAGGATAAAAGAGAAGATGGGGACAAGGGAAGGGAGGGATGATAGAAGAGAGGGCAGATTAGTGATAGAGGCAATCAGAATGCTTGGTGTTTAGGGGTGGGGGGAGGGAACAAACGGGGAGAAAATGCACAAAACTAGTTCTTAGAAGAACATAAAAAGGACTTTAAAAATTATGTAAGAAAGATCAAGGAAAAGTTAGAAAAAAATAAGACTAATACATAAAAATCAGGAAAATTGTGAAAAGAAAGGCAACCAACTGGAAATAGAGAATCAAAATGTTAAGGAAAAAAATAATTCCTTGAAAACGAGAATTGAGCAAAGTGGAACTGAAAATCTAAGCTACCAAGAAATCATAAAACGAGATTGAAAGAATGAAAAATTAAAAAAGAAAACAAAGCACCACATGAGAGAAACAACTCATGTGTGAGAACATTTCAAGGAAAAATAAGAATAGTGAGACTACCTGAAAATTACAGTAAAAAAGACTCTTGATTCAATGTTATAACAAATTATCAAGAAAAATTGTCCTGAAGTTCTAGAATAAGAAGACAAAGTAGAAATAAGAAAAAATCTACTGATCACCACCTGAAAGTGTTCCCAAAAAGAAAACTTACAGAAATAGCGTAGCCAAGTTTCAAACCTCCCAGGTTAAGGAGAAAATATTAGAAGCAACAAGAAAAAAACAACAATTTAAATATCATGGAGATACAATGAGGATTATAAATAATCTATCAGTCACTATATTGAAGGACCATAGGTCCTTCAAAAGATCTAGGATTATATGTTCTAGCTCCTTCTCCCTACAGGGACAGACAGGCACACATTTTGTCACCACAGCTGTACTTGACATCTCTCAACAATGGAAGGTCCTTCAATTTTTTTCCTGTTTGGAAGTTAGACCACCACACTCCCTGTGAGATGAAAGTTTCTATGATTTAGGCTGCTGGGCCTTTCCTAGGGTCTTCTCAAATTCAATTAAGAGGACAACTGCTTTCTTCTGTGTTTGCTTCTGCTACTCAGAAGTGACATTCAGTCTTTTCTTTGTGGAGGAAATTTGGAGAGCTTAAAATTTTCTGATCTACTCTGCCATTTTCCAAGGTATTAATTTGAAGTTGTTTGAATGGGAATGTTGGGAGAAGTCAGCTGTAGAGCTTCCTCCACTCTGTTGTCTTGGCTCTCCCCCAAGAAGTCCCAAAATCTTTTTCCATAATTGCTCTCATGGGGAGAGCAATAGCCTACTGCAGCCAACTTTGTATTTTTTTAAAATACTGGTTACATGAAAGACCATCCTGGTAAGGCAATAAATATTTTTTTTAATCTAAATAAACAGCAAAGAGAATTTGCATACATTTTGTAGATTTGAATAAATAATAGAATATGCACAATACATTGTCTCTTCAGTATTGAAACAAGATTAACCTTCACCACAATAATCTGGTTCTTTTAGACAGTAGAATCAAGGTACATATTGAGAAATAAACTGCATGTATTTGTGGCTCTGGGGAGATCTACACTGAGCAATTCAAAAGTCTGGAAGTATCTTTCCTTTGAGATTCAAAGGTCAATCATCTAATCAGCTGTCTGTCATTACTAACTCTGCCACAGGAACTCAGCAGGAATATCCCTTGAGAAATCCTCAGACTTGTACGATAGTTAGAAGATGGTAAAGAGATAGACACAGAGATGATAGAGAGAAAGAGACACAGATATAGAGATGATAGGAATAGATTCATACATACACATACACATACATATGTATTATATGTGCTATAGGTCTGAATTCAGGTGTGTATATACATGGACATGCACATAATATGCATATCTACATATAATATTGCTTGCATTGTCTTATAAATTTGATGAAAACAAGGAATATTTCATTTTTTTCATATTAGCAGTCATGTGCAGTGTTTTGCAAATTGTGATTTTAATAAATTTTGATTTAGCCAATGCTACTCAAAGTTACATTAACAATAAGAAACAATAAATAAAAAAACCTTATCTGTCTGTGGACAGTCAATTCATGAACTAATCTCTGGTTCTCTTGGGAAAATATATGTTCTATGAATACATTTACACTCCAAGCCTCTCTAGGAAAATAGGCACTATTAAGTAGAGTGTCTCCTGATAAATTTTTGAGAAACAAGTTTCATCTTCATATCACAACCAGGTAGCAGAGGAGGAAGCCCACATTCTCACAGCTTATAAATGGCAAAGCTATATGCTGTCACTAGGTCTTCTAAATATCAAATTGAGTTGAGTGTTCTTTCAACTATGCCAGGAATTCAGAGAAGCATTTTCCCTTTAGGCAAAAAAAAAAAAAATAGCTTTTTTTATAGTATGTTGCACATTCTTCTGTTGAAAATTTGTTCTAATATAATTTTAGGTCATCTATATTTCACTCATTGTTATCTTTTGCAATGTGAACACAAAGCAAGCATATTGGGCTATTTGTCCCAAGACATCTTTTCACAGATTTGTATTGATTGTCTGCATGACCTGTAATGAAATGAAGTGAAAAAGCAAATCTACCCACTCTGGGCTAGGTCCATTAACATGAATGACCAAGTAAGAAACTTTAAGTCAATATCTGTAAATTCCTATTGAATACAAACAATTATCTTCAGCATAGGGGAAAAGTGAAGTCAGGCACTGAATGTAAGTAGGTACTTATTTATATGGAAAATCATATTCAGGAAAGGGATGTTGTTTTTCAGTTCTTTCAGTTACGTCTGACTCGTCATGAACTCATTTGCAGTTCTCTTGGCAAAGATACTATAATAGTTTGTCAGTTCCTACTACAACTTATTTTACAGATAAGGAAACTGAGACAAACAAAATTAAGTGACTTGCTCAGAGTCACATGGCTAATAAGTCTCTGAGTTCAAATTTGAACTCATGTCTTCTGACTCTAGACCCCATCATCCCTACCCTAGGACTCTATCCACCATGCCATTTAACTCCCCAGGAAAGGAATAACATCTGGGATGGGGATGGGGGTGTTATAACATTTAGGGAATTCATGTAGATAATAGTTTTCTGAAAATCATCAGTTTCTGAACTAGTCCGTGTTTTCATCCTAGCTTTTTTCGGGCTTGGTATACTTGTGAAATTCTCACCTGTAATCCTACTAATTAATCATGTTTGACATTCTCCTAATTTTTCAGCACTTAAGGAGTTTGTTGTTTTGTTTTTTTCCTATAGTTCTTCTCTTGAGATTTTTGTCATACGGAACTGGCATTGTAAATATTAACATACTTATCTTGTCTTCCATTTCTTATTATAATTTGCTTGAGGTCAGGGATTATGCATAAAATATATTTTAAAATATTTTAACACTAGATAAGTGTTGTCTATCATCATCATCACGATTAGTAGCAGCGATTTCACCATTATCATCTTTTTCATATATCTTTATATTTCTCTCTGTACCCAGGACAGCAATTTCCCAAATAATTGTCTTTTAAGCTAAATTAAATCATCTTTATTTGATTGTTTTCAACATGTATAAATAAATAAATTTGATTAAATTTGGTAACTTTCACTAAAATTAACTGTTCATAATTTATTTAAGCCAATTTTATACTTAGATTACAATTAATTTTTTAATATTGAATTATATCTTTGGAACTATGTAGATTCCTGAGGTTTCAGATCAGGTCAGCTTGGAATCAAATGTCTACTTTCAGAGACTTTGCTGTATTTTACCCACAAGTGCTTGTTTCACTTTGATTTATTCTGTTAGTTCCACTGGAAAAAAAAATTGCTTTGATCCATCTGTTTGGAATTGTCAAGGAGGCAGAATGGTTCATTTTACTCCCTTAATCCCCTATATTCTAAAATTCTATTTTTTTCGCCTACCAGACAATGCAATTAAAAACAAAAAAACCTATGTGGAATAGTAATTGATTCTTGACAGTTTTAAAACAGGGTTTCTTAACTTTTGTTCCAAGTAACATCCTAGCAGTGTATTGAAATTTACTGACCTCTTCAAAAAATGTTTTGTTTTTTTTTTAATAATTAAAGGAAATACTAAATTTCAGGTATAGGTTAATAAAAACAAAGATGTTTTATTTTTCCATCAAAGCTTGTGGACTCCCTGAAATCTATCCATGCAGTCTTTAGGGTTTTCATGCCCCAGACTAAGAACTTAAACATGACAAAGAATTTTATATACATTATCTCATTTGTTCCTTGTATGCCCAAATCTATGAAGTATATGACTTTTATTACTTATGAGAAAACTGAGTTTTTACAGAAATTTAAAAAAAAAAAGAGTGGCTAAGAACCAGAGGCAGAATTTGAATTTAGGTCTTCCTTATTCCAAGTCTAGCATTCTTACCACTATGTCAAGTTACTTCTCTATAGGCATGGCTATGTAGTGTGTTACTCTGCTGAGAATATTAAAGCTCCATAACTAACTTCTTTCCAATAAGAAGGATATAATGATTCATTTTATTTAGAAATGCAAGTCATAGGTGACTGGTGCATGAGAACTCAGTGTCTAGGAGCATTTGCCTGATTCAAGTCCCCATACTGAGGATGGAGACGAGTGTGTATCTGGAATACATGTCAGTGGGGAATGTTATACTATACTCCACTACAGAGTATTCTCTGTTTCCTGCCTACTGATTAGATGTGGAAGAAAAGACCTTTTGATTGGTCACTGAGTTAGATCTAAGTGTTCATACAGCAGGTAGAAGTTGAACAGATTTCTATTTTTATGCCGGTGTTTGAGTAAGGAGCGCTAAATGCAACAAGCTTCCATGTCCGAAAGCAGTCTCAGAATTTTATCTCCCTATCTGGGTCACATCATATAAGCTATGACTGAATGAACTCATATTGCTGTTTCTCTATTTCATTTCTTAGTTCTATCCTTAGGTGAATATGGAATATCAGCTATGGGATGGACTATGCAACAAGTTCATGAGTTTTGAAAGTTTGGAAGAGTGAGCAAAGATTGCCAGCAGTCATATGAAGAGTAGTCTGTTGGTATGAATAGACTTGGCTCCTGTGATTAGTTCTACAGCAAAGCTCTCCTCTCTGTCATTTAGAAGTCTTAGTCTTGCCTGTCACCCTTATCCCTCAAATTCTGCTTTCAAACTCCCTCCACCTTACGTAGAATCCCAGCTTTGATGTCTCTCAGCTAATCAGAAATCATCTCTTTCTGTATACAATGTCACAGTCTGTCTTTTGGGACATTGTCTCAGGCTGGGGAAGTGGGTAAGTTTACAATGTAGTGACATGACTGGTCACCTGATGGCTTCCAAGTTAGGGACCTGTTTAAATTTGCAATTACTTACAAGTAATTACTTGAATATATCCCCACCTTAGTGAGATGATTTTTATTTAAAATTGTATTCAATAAAATTTTATTTGTATCATTGTGTGTTTTCCTAATACAGAAATTATGAAAATAATGAAATTCATGAAATTATGAAAAGTATTGCATCTGATATCCGTAACTAAAATTTTATTCATTTATGTTGAATTAAGAAAAGACAATGCCTTCTTTCCACTCTTGGTGTAAGATACAAGAGCAAATCAACATCGTGTTTACTTTTTCTTTTCTTCTTTTGCGCATACTCATTCTCACAGTGCTATGATACTGGAAAGAGCCAGTTTTGCTTTAAATAAAAGTCTTCTGACATGTAGACTAATTTTTCCTCAATGGAGAAAAAAATAAGATTGCCCTTAAAGAAATGTCAAAAAGTCAAATATGCCTGCCAAGGCAACGCCTCCCTAAGCTTCCCTCCCCCCCCCCAAAAAAAGTTAACTGCTTGCTATGTATCAGACATTATAAGAAAAGTTTTTTTTCACTGTAATTATATGTAGCAAGGTTTAAGTGCTCTGCATGTAATGAGGCCATAATTATTCACTTGTAGCAAACAGGGTTGAATTGCCAGGGGCAGAGGAATAGCAGAACAGCACATGAAGTACAATTCCTCTTCTGTAGTCCTCTTTCTGTTTTTGCTCCTGGGCTTATAATATTGGACTCCTCCTCTGCCTAGTGATAAATAATAACACCCTCTCTAGTCTTTATGTTTCCTGTTTACAACTTTGAACTGGTGCCGTATGCAATGCCAGCCAATCCAGCAGGGTTGGTAAATTGTTAAGGGAACTCTATTATTTGACTGCCTTAAGTGGGATTCTGCTATGTTGGTCTTTATTAAAGATGAATTCTATCTGTCCCCTCTCCAACACTTTTCAAATGATCACATAGCCAAAGTTAACATGCTAAAATTGCTTATATAGTATAAAGGAGTATTGATTATGTAAAAACAGATTGCAAACAGATCATTCAATGGTTTGGGAGGGAAACTCATCAATCAGCATGGAGAAAATATTCTGCCAGTGATTTTTCTGCTTGCAGAAAAATTTTTAAAAATGAGGATGATATATAAACAAATTATGTAAGGTTGTGGTTTACCTGTCAGGTCCCTAGGAAAGGGAAGAATTTATGACAAAACAAGAGCTAGAGAGCATTATGAAATGCAAAATGGATCATTTTGATTACATTAAGTTAAAAAGGTTTTGCACAAACAAAACCAACCTAAGATTAGAAGGAAAGCAGAAAGATGAGAAACAATTTTTTTACAGCAAATGTTTCTGATAAGGGCCTCACTTCTACAATATATAGAGAACTGAGTCAAATTTGCAAAAGTACAAGTCATTCTCCAATTAATAAATGGTGAAAAGATACAAACAAGCAGTTTTCAGATGAATAAATTAAAACTGTCTATAGTCATATGAAACAATTCTCTAAATCACTATCGACTAGACAAACACAAATTAAAACAACTCTGAGGTACCACCTCTTATAAGATAGACTAATATGACAGAAAAGGAAAATGATAAATGTTGGAGAATATGTGGGAAAATTGAGACTCTAATGCATTGTTGGTAGAATTGTGAACTGACCCAACCACTTCGGAGAGTAATTTAGAACTATGACTAAAGGGCAATTAAACTGTGTATACTCTTTGATCTATCATTACCACTACTAGGTCTGCAACCCACAGAAATCCTAAAAAAGAGAAAAGGACAATATGTACAAAAATATTTATATAAGATCTTTTCTGTGAGGGCAAAGAACTGGAAATTGAGGGAATGCTCATCAATTGGGATTTGGCTGAACAAGTTGTGGTAGATGAGTGTAATGGAAAACTATTGTGCTATAAGAAATAATGAGCAGGTAGATTTCAGGAAAAAATATGGAAAAACTTACATGAACTGATTCTGAGGGTATTGAGCAGAGTCAAGATAATATTATACACAGTAAAAGCAACTATGTACGATGGCCAACTTTGATAGACTTCACTCTTCTCAGTAATATAGTGATCTGAGATAATTCCAAAAGACTCCTGATTGAAAATGCTATCCACATCCAGAAAAAGAACTGTGGAATCTGAATACAGATCAGAACATACTATTTTCAATTTTTTGTATTTTTTTCCCTTTTATTCTGTTTATTCTTTCACAACATGACTAACATGGAAATATGTTTACATGATTGCACATGTATAACTTATATCAGATTCTTGCCCTCTGGGGGAGGTGGGTGGGAGAAGGGATGGAGAATAAATTTGGAACTCAAAATTTTATTAAAAAATGAATGTTGATATATAATCTATATTGAATTGCTTGCCTTCTCAATGAAGTGGGGATGAGGCGGGAAGAAGGGAGAAAATTTGGAACTCAAAATGCAAAAAAAAAAAAAAAAACCCTAATGTTAAAATTGTATTTACCTGGGGAAATAAAATAATAAATTCAAAACCTTAAAAAGTTAAATTATTGTTGAAAACTATCTTCATGTTTAATTGGAAAAAAATATTATTTAAAAAAAAGTAAGGGCTTCAAATTAGCAAAAGTTTCTGCTTAAATTCTGGAGAGGCACAGTTCATTAATACCTTCATGTCCATTCTGTATGAGTACAGGATGAGGGTGTTAAGAATAGCATTAGCGAAGGGATATGTCCCCTCCAACTAGCTATATATTATTTTATCACTTCCATGAAATCAGCAATGTTTTTGAGTTCATTGTTTCTCACCTTCAGGATATAAGAATTGAGAGGAAACAATTTGCTCCTCATATCTCTCTCCTTCAGGATGCAGAATGTGCCATCTCCTCTTCTTGTCTAATACCCACAAACCAATCTTATTCACATACATACATGTTCAAGATTGTCCTTGTATATCTTGATATCACTGTGCCTCAAGGGAAATTTCTTTTAAATCTTCCTTTTGCTTGGCTTGCCTGAATAAACCATGGGTAAATAGTCTTTGCAATAACAGTAATAATTTGTATTTATTTAGAAAGGATATATATCAAAGATGGTAGATTGCCTCGAAACTCAAGAGAATGGGTTTCAAGTCTTATTTATGACACATGCTGATTTGTAATCCTGTGCAAGTCATATAATCTCTAGTGTCCCACAAATTCTTTTAGATGAAAAGTTGTGTAGAAAGTGAAAATTTGCATCCTCACAGGAAGGTTTCTACACCTGTAAAATCACAGGTCTGAGATATATATATATATATATATATATATATATGCATGGATGTATGGATGCATATATATGCATATACATATATGTGTAGATATAAGTGTGTATATATATATATATATGTATATATACACATATGTGTATATGTAGTGTGTGTATGTGGGTGTATAGAGAGTATATGGTCAAAAGCCATAATCATAATCATTCATGTGCCACCTAATTTCACTGGAATCCTTCAGAAGTAGGTAACATAATCCACACCCCCAGGCTTTCACCCCCACCTAAAGATGAGGGTTGTTGTTGTTGATGTTGTTTGTCCTTCATTCTTGAAGAAGATGAGGACATAAGGGAGTTGATACCATAAAATGTAAGTAAATTGATTTAAGTGAGGGAGGGCTATGCAAAGTCAACAACCTCACTCTCTCCTCGGGAGTCAGTGACCAGATGTACATCAGGACATGGAGATGGCACCAGATGCAATGGAAGAACTTGACTGTTTAAAGCTAAAGTCTTTAACAGGTCTCAGTTTGACTGAGGCAAAGCCCATTCAATGACTAAGGTTAGGCAAAAAAAAAAAAAGAGGTAAAGAATGCTTATTTAATCTAGCCCCCCTCCCCCTCCCCCCCAAAAAAAAGAAGAAATCAAATTGGGAGGGGAAGACCCTTAAGGTTTCTGGACAAAACAGAAACAATTCCTATTTACATTCACTCCTAATTCAACAGTGACCAAGAGGGAGTTGGCCTGGGATCTATTGTTGGTCAATCAATGAGAGTTAAAGTGATTTCGTTCTAAGGCAAGGGTAGAGAACCTGTGGTCTCAAGGCTACATGTGACCTTCTAGGTTCTCAAGCATGTACCTTTGACTGAATCCAAACTTTTAATTTTTATTAATTATTTTTTATTATTATTTATTTTATTATTTATCTTGGATTCTGTCAAAATGTCACATCCAAGGATCTAGGTCACATGTGGCTTTGAGGTCATAGGTTCCCTACCTCTAACTTAAAGTATAGTCCTTAAGAAAAAAATCCAGTTTGTAAACTTCAAGATATTTCAGAAGGGGGAGAGAGAGGGAGGGAGAGAAGGAAGGAGGAACATAGGAAGGAAGGAAGGAAGGGAGGAAGGAAGGAAGGAAGGAAGGAAGGAAGGAAGGAAGGAAGGAAGGAAGGAAGGAAGGAAGGAAGGAAGGAAGGAAGGAAGCATATCTTACCCAGCTAGCTTTCCTAGTCACCTATGCAGTGAAGAAAGGTTGTGTGCTTGCTCCCATGCTCTTTAGCATGATGTTTTCAGCAATGTTGTCTGATGCCTTCAATGAGGACAAAATCAGCTACCTGCACTGATGGTAAATTATTTTAACTTAAAAAGCTACAAGCCAAGACTTAAGTGGAGGGAGAGTTGGTGCAAGATTTTGGCTCACAGATAGTTGTGTACTCAGTGTAGCCTCTGAAGGTGATATTGATCAGTTCTCTGATGCTTGTGCTAATTTTAGGATAACAGTTTATCCCAAGAAACCACAGATGCTCCACCAGCCAGCACCATGCAATCCACATGTGGAACCATTGGTTACAACAAATGGTGAAGTTTTGACTATTGTGAACAAATTTGCTTACCTTGGCAGTATACTTTTCAGGGATGTACACATTAATACTGGAATAGATGCATACATTGCCAGAACTAGGGTAGTGTTTGGGAGGCTCTGAAGGAAAGTGTAAGGGAGAAGAGATATTAGACTGAGTACCAAACTAAAGGTCTACACAATGATTATGCTGATCTCATTGTGGACCGTATATAAGCACCTGGACAGTATACAAGCACCACCCCAGGAAATGAATGGCTTCCATCTGAATTGTCTTAGGAAGATTCTAAAGACAACCTGGCATCATAAGGCACCATACTCTGAAGTCCTTTCTCAAACTAAACTGCCAAGTCAAACTCTACAGCAGTGACTACAACTCTGATGGGCTGGTTACATTGGTGAAGTGCCAAACATGCATATGGCTAAAGACTATTTTATGAAAAACTCACACAAGGCAAACATTCGCATGGTGGTCAGAAGAAACAATACAGAGACATTTTCAAGGTCTCTCTATAGAGCTTTTAATGGATTATATGACCTGGGACACTGGCAAAGCATTGCCCAGCATTGCATAGTAGCATCAAAGAAGGCACTATGCTCTATGAGCAAAGCAAAATTGAAGTAGTTCAAAAGAAACATGAGAGGTTCAAATTTAGAGAATCTACCCCAAATACTCACATGGATTATTTGTGCCTGATCTGCAGTAGAGCATTCTGAACTCATATTGGTCTCATCAGCCACAGTTGGACCCACTGTAACTTGATTCTCTCATGGTGATATAATTTTGGTCCTCTTTGAGAATGAAGGACAACAGCCAATCAACCAACCAATGAGCCAGCATGCCCTATTAATAAATGATGTGCTCAGAGAAATGGCCTTATTTATTGACTAAATTACTCCCACTACAATTCAGTAGTCGTGGTGGGATGAGGATTAAGAGGCCTATACTCCAGATCCTTATCAGAACCTCCCCCTGTTTTATTGTGCCAAAGATGAAAAAATTTTTCACAAAGAAAAAACTTCCTATTGAGGGAGTCTGTAGTGGTGGATTTGCTGTCTCCCTGTTCACAGTAGTCAGATTTTCTCTGAGGAATGAGAGTGAGTGAATAATCTTATATATTTTGTTTTGTAATTGACTGTGCCCTAGTTTATGTTAGAAGTTTGTAGCCTGTAAAATATGGAAATATTTGATGATATTTAAACCTTCGCTATATTTCCTAGATGTTCCTTTGAAGGAAAATTCATCTCTCCAAAAAAGATCTCTCAAAATTTATCGGGAAATATTCCTCTTGAAAGATTTTTCATAATCAAGCTTTTTAAGCATTCAAGAAAGACCCATTCCCCAAAAAAATCTATTGAAGTGTGCACCATTTGATGATTTTTGAGACTAAAGAGTTTGGGTTATCCTATAATTCCAGTCATGAAAGCAGCCACATGGCATTCTATTGCAGTACTAATATTTCTAGCTTAAAGGTTTAAGACATGCGTGCTTTTCCAATGCACTTTTGGCAAGGAAAATTGCGGAACCTAGTGAACTATCACCACTTGATTTCTTAGTCTAGATGTAAGGGAAATATAATGTACATATTTCTTCTGCCTGTGGGGGCAATAGCACAGTCTGAAGAAGTATCTAGTGACTAAGTTGAAAATGACATGCGTATATGTTTGGATTCTGAGACAAAGGTTGTTTTTATGCCTCATGAACTGAGCAAAAGTTGTCTGTACCTTTGAACTGGCATTCATATGAAGCTCTACTTTATTAAATCAGAAAATAAAAATTAGATTTTTCCCTTTTCCTATTTGAACACTGTTTTACTCTGTAATTTTCTAATTTTTACTCTTTAGATCCAGGGATAGGCAGGATAATTTATATGTTAAGATATTGTTATGTGGTATTTTTCAGAAGGATATGTTAAAGTTCCTTGTTTGTTACAAATTACTTTCATAACTTAAATGACAAATTCCTACATTTTATGAATATTGATCACTAATATTAATTAAGATAAATGTTAGTGCATATTCAGCCTTAGTATGATCCTGTTACTGTTTTTCTGATTGATTTTTTTGCATTCAAGGTCCTTTAGACTTCTTTATTTTGAAGTCTTTCCTACTTTCAGCCTTCCCTTCCCCCTTTATTTTACTAATCCTTCACTTCCTAACTGTCTCCCCTGTAATTGTGGCTTTCTTTGGATTGGATTTCAAAGTATCTCAACCCTCACCAACACTGGGTAATTCAAGGCTCACCAGGTTAGCACACATTTTCTTTCAGGCTTGGTGAAGTGCTGCACAGTTAGCAACATATGAAGTATCCTGTCCTGAAGAACTGAATCATTCCCCTTGTTCCACAGTTCTTTGGTCCAGCACTAGCAGGTCAGAATCTGCTTTCCTTGGAACTGCCATTTCAAAGCTTTTCTGCACTAGTGCTAGGGATTACAACTCCTGAAATGTCACAGCCAAACTGGCTTTCAAGGCCTGGGCAACGTTACATATACTGGAGTTGGGATTTTCTACAGCATTGGAAAGAAGGAAGAGAGAAAGAGGGTGTGTGTGTGTGTGTGTGTGTGTGTGTGTGTGTGTGTGTGTGTGTGCATGTTTATTGATGGAGGTTTGCATTGTGTCCTTGGGTCTCCTAAAGAGGTCTCACTGCCAATAGCTTGGGAGATGAGGATGGGATACTGAGTAAGCTCAAGGCTAGTGAGAATCAGTTGCTGAAATTATCTTTCTGTTTGTTTATTTTTTTGTTTTGTTTTGTTTTTAAACCTTCTTTTGGATTCTGATTATCCTAAGGCATGGAAAAACCTGAAGTCGCTTTACTTGGCACATAATTTCTGTGTTCACAAGGCTTGAGAGGTTGTGGATGGAGATCTAACAAAATATCTAATCTATCATCTGTTTGCTTACTATGATTCAGAACTCTTAGCAATCATTTCCACCTCTGAGGGACTTAATGAGGTACACTGAGGCAGGAAACAAATAATTGGAACATTGAATTTCACTTTACATTCGCTTTAATTTTTCTAATATTTTCTCAAGCATGGCACTGTGAACAAAGGGCATTTTATCCAATCACATTTTGAATTTTGATACATCCAACTCTTAAAATATTTGAGGTAAAAATAAGAGACAGAAATAATCTCATTCCTTTTAAAGAGACTTATAATGAGGATTCAAATTGAAGGTAAACTTCCTCCTTTGATCTTCTGAAATTTAGAAATCAGGCAAAAAGAGCTCCAACGTTGTGAAGTCAATCAATAAAAGAAAATAAAAACAGAAATAAAC
Source organism: Notamacropus eugenii (assembly GCF_028372415.1). Classification (NCBI taxonomy): domain Eukaryota; kingdom Metazoa; phylum Chordata; class Mammalia; order Diprotodontia; family Macropodidae; genus Notamacropus; species Notamacropus eugenii. The sequence goes on from NC_092875.1 coordinate 379,808,754, forward strand.
AAATAATAATTCTTAAGGGTTTTGATCTTACATAACATGCAATTTTTCATATTGAAGCAGTAATAATCATTAGAATGCAAAGTGTCTACATTTTTAAAACATTTGCCAAAATAATGTCTTTAGACTTTTTGTATCTTTCTTATCATTAACCTGAATGAAAATGAGAGAAAGAGGGAAGACTGCCAGGAAGAACCATTTGCCATTTTGACTATAGAGGTTAATATTGTAACAGAAAAATAAAGCAATATTTTAAAATATATGTTCTGAAAATAACATCTCAGATGCTTATGAAAATGCTATAGAGGACATCAATAATGTCACATCACATGAAATTTTCTGAACATTAGCTAAATTCACCATTTAATCCTCATTAACTTCAACTTGTAAATACCCATGAGCAAAATACAGAGCTGCACAGTCAGAACAGAGAAGTAAACATCAGAGTTCATTTGTTAAAAATAATTTCAAATTTAAAAGAGATTTTGCTAGGATATTGCTATGTGTATTTTAGAGCTTTATCCAAATGTAAGTGACAGTAAGTAGGGTGGAAATCAGTTCTTGGACTGCTCCATGCTTGCTATGTGACTGTTCCTTGTGTGTCAATTAAATGGTAGGATGAATAATAGAAGAATCATTTTGTTGCTTTTTAAACCAAGAAATCAACAACAAATCAAATTATCCATGGTAAATTTAAAAAGTAATCTTAAATTTCTCACCATTTTACTTTGAAAATCAACTTAAAATTTTCATATTGTATAGTAATTCAACCTAAAAATGAACTTTGAAAACCTGAGAGGCTATTTCTATGACATTTCTAATTCAGAGCATATGGCATATTTAACTCGAAGATGCTCTCACTAATTGAATGATGATATGAGGACAGGCAAAGTCCATTCTAAAGGCTGAGTCTATATTTCCCTCCCAGCACCTAAAAAACCCTCATGTCCTTTTAAATGAATAATCTAGATATGCACACATTCAAAAAAGGGACATAACAAATGCTTATAAGTTCATTAATTGATTGATTCTTTTCACATTCTAGTGTCCAGACTGGTCTTCTTCCTATTCTTTACAGAGGAACTCCCATCTTCCATCTCCCTATTTATGTTGCCTGCCCCTTATACCAGGATTGTTGACCTCTATAATTCTACATCTTAAAATCCATTGTTTCTTTCAAAGCTTTACTCAATGTACATTTTTTTATTTGGAATCTTTCCTCATCCAACCAGCTACTAGTGCTTTCCTTCCACAAAACTTTCCTTGTTTTTCTTCTATATATATATTGTTTTTATGTATGAACATGCTCTCTATCCTGATGCAGTGTAAGATCCTTGAGATAAGAAATAAATTCAGTTTTGTCCTTGTATTCCTACCTCTTGACCCAGAGTTTAATATGCAATTGGTGTGTAATAAAATGTCCATTGATTATTTTAATGTATTTTTTTAAATTTTCCAATTGTATGTAAAAAACTAACATTCTTTTTTTTTAAATGGTGAGTTTCAAATTCTCTTCCTCCCTTTCCTCTTGTACCCCTTAAGAAGGCCAGTAACATACCAGTTATGCAAGTGAAGTCATTCAAAACAAATTTCCATACTAGCCAAATTGCAAAAAAATAAAAAAAAACGCTTACAAACACACAAAACAAGAAAAATAAAGAAAGTTGAAAAAGTTTCTTTCAATCTTCATTCAGAGTTCATCAGTTCTCTTTCTGGAACTGGTTACCATTTTTGACATAGGGCCTGTGAATTGTCTTGATCAGAGCAGCTAAATCTTTTACAGTTGATAATTCTACAAATACTGCCATTATATTGTGCATATTTTTACTGGTTTTGCTCAGTTTGCTTTGAATGACTTCATATAAATCTTCCCAGTTTTTCTCTTCTTCGGAAACCATCCTACTCCTCATTTCTTATGATAAAAGCATTCTATCACTATCACGTGCCATAATTTGTTTAATCATATCCCAACTGATGGGCAACTCCTCCATTTCTAATTATTTGCCACTACAAAAATAGCTACTATATGTATGTTTTAATATACATACGTATATGTGTATACACATACACACATACATATAGGTCCTTCCTTTTCCCTTTCCTTTGATGTCTTTGATATACAGACCTAGTAGTAGTACTGCTAGGCCAAAGGGTATGCACAATTTTATAGCCCTTTGAACATAGTTCCAAATTGTTCTCCAAATTGGTTGGACTAATTTACAACTACACCAAAAGTCCATTAGTGCTCCATGCTTTCCCACATCTCCTTCAGCATTTGTTTTCCTTTTCTGTCATATTAGCCAGTTTGATAGGTGTGAGGTGGTGTCTCAGAGTTGATTTAATTTTCATTTCTTGAATCAATAGTGATTTAGAGCATTTTTTATGTGAAAATTGATAGTTTTGGTTTCTTCTAAAATATTCATTGATTACTTCTGAGGAAAATGTATGAAATAGATTTATTTAACTCAAGTCAATTCAATGAACATTAACTGTCAAATTATATACCAGGTACTTTGCTATGTGCTAAGCATGAAAACAAAGAAATCACACAGTTCTTGTACTGAAGGAGCTTGTGGTCCAATGGATGTAATGAGACACAAGCAATTATAAATAAGGATATTACCGATGATATAGTTGGAATTAAGCAGTTAGATTTGAGAGGTCTGAGGTTGAGACAATAATTTTTATCTGTGGGAAATCAGGATAAAGGGATACCAGCCTTGAAGGGGGAGGATTTTAAAAGGCATTGATAGTTGTTAATAGGGAATGGAGGTGCAGGAACGCACTGGAATTCATTTAATATTTTAAGATTAGCATTTACAAGACCACAAAGGTAGTAGAGGTTAGGAAAGATTGAAGAATGGAAAGGAAATTTTATTGGTTCAGAGATAGAGGGATTCATGTCAAATATAATTTGGACAAATTAGATGGTTCTCTAGATGTTATAATATGGGGGTAATATTGTGCTAACTGTAGAGCCCCCAAAAGTAGATTTTTCCTTAATAAGCTCTGCAAACAATAAAAGATTTTGGATTAACAAACCACATGAGAAAAACAAGTAAAGGAAGAATGTTCATTGTCCAGATTATGGAAAAGCCACCATTAGTCTATCATGAAATCAGTCATGGCTAGTGGTTTCATAATGTAATGCACACATAAAAATTGACCTTTCAGAAGCCTGAATCTATGGCTAATTTGTATGCTAACATTAAGCATGCAAATTATATTTACTTGCATGTATAATAGACTAGCTCTAAATTTATAATCCTAAGATCTTGAAATAAATATCTTAAGGATACGTGTGTGTGTGTGTGTGTGTGTGTGTGTGTGTGGTGTGTGTAGGAGTTCGAAAGAATAATATCATGAGGTCAAGTTAGGGTATGCATAGTTAGAAAAACAGAGTTTTTTGGAAGATATATTAGGGTTTAGTTCCCATAAGCTCAGTAAAAGTAAACAATGTGACATTGCAATCCTCTAAAGCTGACACAATCATTGAACAGCATAGTATCTAAAATTTGATGTTTCAGTTGTGTCTCACTTTTCTTGACCCCATTTTGGGTTTTCTTGGCAAAGAAACTGGAGTGGTTTGCCATTTTCTTCTCTAGCTCATTTTATAAGTGAGGAAACTGAGGCAAACAGGGTCAAGTGACTTGCCAGGGTCACCTACTTAGTAACTATCTGAGGTCAAATTTGATCTCAGGTGTCCTTGACTCCTGGCTTGGCAATCTATCCACCATGCCACTTAGCTGCCCCAGTATTTAGAATTTGGAAGTTACTGTCCTTCCTGTGCTATGACCTTTCCAGAACACATTAGGAATATTATATTCAATTCTGTGTAGAACAAAATGGAGACCACATAACTCTATGGTAGTTTGAAGTCAAAAGGAATTGTTAGTTTGGAGCAAAGGGCATTAGAAGCTGAGGTATTGGGAGGTCATAAGAGTTATCTTCAAAAATTTGAAATTTGAAAGCTTGTCATACAGCACAGAGTTTATGGCTGACTGGCTATGGAATAGGAGATATTGAGTAGAAGTTGAAAAGCAACATACTAATATTTAATGTAGGAAAACAACCTTTACCTATTCCAATTTGTCAAAAAGTAGAATGTAGTATCTTTAGATTTACTATGAACATAGATTTAGGTTTTGAAGGGAACATTCAAGTAATCTAATTCAAAACTTTCATTTATAGATGAGAGGTAAAATAAAATGTTCAAAGTAGTAAGTGGTACAGCTGAGATTTGAACTCAGGTCCTCTGACTATCTAGTAGTCTTCCCACTCAGACTTCAATGAATGTCTTCAAGCAGAGAGAGGATAGAATGACAATTTGCTAGGGAGATCATAGAGGACACTTCCTCATCACTCCATAAAAAAAGCAAGCAATATTGGTGACACTTGAAATATACTTATTTTAAAGGAGAGGAATATACTGTTATGAAAATGACTAGTGTTTATCACACTTTAGGTACATTATGATTAAAAAGTGCCAAGCCTAGAGGCCTGTATTGGGCTACCCGAGTCTTTCTTACCTGTCCAGGTCTTCGGCTGGCCACGCCGGATGCACGTATGAGAGAAAGGACGTTCCAGAGTCAAACAGGGGTTGAGCTTTATTACAGGGTTTCGGTTACAAGTGCAGGGGATCTTCTTTCTTAGGACGAAGAGGGGGAGATTTCCTAAGAAGGCTAAGCTTAAGGGAATGGAAGTAGAAGTACAAGCGGGGAGAGAGGGGGAGGGGAGAGAGGAAAGAAAAGAAGAGGAGCCCTACTTTTCTCTTTGGCTCCACACGTGCTAAGAGTGCTTTTAGGCTTCCTCAATCCTACTTAATCTTCAGCCACACAGTTTGCATCTCAATACCGTGCTGTTAGGTAACTAGGTGTGCTCCAATCCGGGACGACCTCGAGGGCAGGGAGACTCCACCCATCAGGTATCTCCGGGGGAGAGGCGGAAATACCCGAGCTAGCCGAGCTAGCTCGGTCTGACCTTCTTGAACCCCCGCTGTTCATGGAGGGCCTCGTAAGACTCTAAGATTTAGAAGTCCCACTTTTACCTGCCCGAGACTGTCCACACGGATTTGAGCTTCCAGTCCCAACAAAAAAGTACTTAGGAATTAAATCTCTCAAGGAATCTCACTTGGATAAACTGTTTCCCTAGGAGAGTACTTAATTGTTGGTCATTGGTTTAGCATTTTTTCAAGTACTTACCTCTATTTAAATCAACACTAACATGACAATGATGGGGGAAAAATAAGTTTGAATTTTAGTTAAGTTCTATGCCCAGTATAAATGTCTAAGTGTTCAAATTGAACACAGATCTCTTGTTAGTAGACACTAGTCTTGAAGTCGAGAAGATGAAGGCTTGAATTTCTCATCAAATATTTACTAGCAGTACCATCCTCAGCAAGTCACTTAATGTGTTGGATCCTCAGTTTCTCCATCTGTAAAGAGGAGCTAATAATAGCATTTGCCTCACAGTTTATTGTATGGTTCAAATAAGACAATGAATGGAAAGTGGGTTGCCAACTTCAAATTGCTATGTAAATTTGTTATTGTTGTTTACCTATTTTAGTCCTGTCTAATTCTCTGCAAACCCATTTTGGGTTTTCTTGCAAAGATACTGAAGCAGTCTGCCATATCCTTCAGCTCATTTTATAGATGAGGAAACTGAGATGGACAGCATCAGGTGACTTGCCCAGGGTCAAATATCTAGTAAGCATAAAGTCAAATCTGAACTCAGGTCTTCTGGACTCTAGGCTTGACTCTCTATCCACTGTTCAATCTACCTGCCAATTATTGAAAACTCTATTTGGCTTATTTTTATGACATTTCATTTATGAAAACAGCACATCTAAAATGGTGGTGTCCCACTTTTAAAATGTACTGTTAAATTGACTATATATCTTTCTATTTGAAATTCTGTTTATACACATCATTCATAATAGCATGATAAATGAAGCCATTTAGCACTTTGTGAAGTAATATTTCTGCTCATGTGGGTTATGCCAGTGTTCTATAACCAGGTTCCAGGCTCATATAGTTTCAGAACAGGTGAGCACATTATAGTGTTAGCATGAACTACTGCATCTGGTACTTCTCACTCCATTTGAAAATCTCCAATTCACCCCTGCCAGTTTAATTACTAAAGTAATGTCTAAGGACTTTCAATTGTTATGACTAAATCCCTTCTTTTGTTATTAAGTTAACTACTTTGATGCATTTATATTATTGAATTAAAAAGGATTAAGCTAACAAACTGTGCAGAAGACATTTGACATGCTATAAAAGTATACAAAAACATTATTTCCTGAACAATGTATTTTGAAACTAGTGATATATTGACCTTAAATGAACTATTCAAGGTACTAAAGGCTGCAAACTCAAACCAAAAGTAAAGAAATAAATGAGTTCAACAGTTTTAGTTTAGTTTTATTGATATTATTTTATTAAAAATGTTCAAAGACTGATCAGAATTAATGAAATATGATTAGTGGTAAAGAGTAAGAGAATGCTACAATGGAGCCCCTCAACAGAAATGAACAAGGGAAAATGCATTTTGCAACCCATAATTTTATTGAAAATCAATTTTTGCAAGAGTTCTTTCTATAATAACAATTCTTCTGGTTGGAAAATTAGTATAATAATTAAACTATACAACCAAAATATAACCTTCCTCCAAAGAACTGCAGGAGAGTAGAAATAGATGACAGAAAGGCTACAAACCTAGGCAGGGCCAACAGTGAGGTCAATGATGAGTGGCCTTTGAACAGTCCTCTTTGGATAATTTTCTTTGTATACCTAATTTCATAATACCATTGAGAATCTCTCCTTTTCTCACCTTTTACCTGCCCTTCCACCTCTCCTCTCTCTCCCTCCTCCACGACTATAAAGTTTACAAACTAGTGACCAGAAAGGATAAAAAAAAAAATCTTGTTTGATTTTTATCTCTCATTTCAACTTTTGAAATAAACACATAAAATTCATAAGATTATGCAACCATAGATTTACAACTAGAAAGGATATTAGAAATCATTTAGTCTATCTCCCTCATATTATATCTGAGGAAACTGAGACCCAGAGAGTTTAAATGATTCATATAGGGTCATACTGATAAAAAGTTCCTTCAGCAGACTAAAAGCTAGTTTTTCCTGACTGCAGAACCAGATCTTTTTCTATCAATGAATTCTCAATTAGTTGAAAATTCAAGTATGTACAGTATCTAACTCATCTGAGGATATTTAATAGACAATAAATATTTATTAATTGACTAAATTTTATATACTTCAGTGCTTCAATAGATTTAGGATGCCATCAATACAGCATTATTCTACCAGCGGCAAACATCACAGCAAACCCTCCAAATTTTCATAGTGTAAAATTTTCATCTATGTGCTTCCCCAAATTCTCAGCATATGAGTTATCTATAATACTGAAAACCTGCTACTATGTATGTTTTTTTAAACTTTCATATACATCAGTACATCATTAGGGGGTCTACATATGCTATGCATCATTCTTTCTGCTTGATTAGTCCACCTTCTTTCACGAACATATATTTCCTTGATGATATGATTTGAGTTGTGTCTCACGTGGAAGTAATTCTTGTAAATATGCTGCAGCCAAATTGTCAACATAAGGTCTCTTCATTGGTCTTTGCATTACCCACAACATTGACTCTTTGAAAATTGTAATGTTCAAGAGTTTAAAACTATGAAGTATGAATGCCTTTTTATTTTATTAGTTTCATTTTTATCTATCAGTCTATCTATTTATATATCTGTCTATCTCTCTAGGCATTCACTCATTCATGCATGCATTCATTTATTTATTAATTTGTTTGTTTGTTGAGTACAAGAGAGCAGTTTAGAATGATTAAAAATGCAACACAATATAGATATACAGGAATGCCAGTTACTCTTAGCTATCAGGTGAGAAATAACTTATTTTTAATTTGCAACCTATGTTATATACATTTATATGTACATATATATGTGTGCATACACTTTATGTATGTATGTGTGTATATTGTGTGTGCATGTATGCATAGATGCAGAATTAATACATTCTGTGATTTGTCCAACCAAACACCTGTTGTTAGCTATTCAATTGTCACTAAGCCAAACTCCTAAGTTTTAGTGGTTTTCAACTGAGGAGGCCCTGCAAGGTCATGTGGATTGATGAAGTTGTCACAATATCAGATATAAACAGGGGCACATGAAGGGCATCATTATTGACAGAGGAAGAAGAAAAGAAAAAACAAAAAGAACGAAGAAGGAGGGAGGCAAGAAAAGAATGAAGCAAGGACCAAATACCCAAAGATTAGCCAATTAGTGTTAATTACTAAATAAGGTTAAGTGATTTGCCCAGGGTCACAAAGCTAGCAAGTAGATGAGACCATATGTGAACTCATGAAAATGAGTATTCCTGATTTAAACTTAGTGCTCTATCAACTATCTCTCCTAGCTGCCTAAACAGACAATTAGATCTATACATCATAATGATAGTGGACAACATATTTGGCCCTAAACTCCCTGGTGCTCAGTGTGCTAGATGAGAAGTAGAAAGGATGCTTAAAAAAGATTTCTTTCTTTATATATGTGTCTGTGTATATTTATGTATTCATGGGTGTATATACGCACATATATATATATATATACATATATGTATTTACATACATGCATACATATTTATACATAGTTATATATAATATACTATTATCTATATTTAGCTATATGTTTATCTAATGACAGATCTTCCATCTTATGCACATTAAAATGGACATTAATTCATATATCAAGACCATATAAAGAGCATCAGTGTTGGTTTCAGGGAATAGGGCCAAAAATAGTATTTAGGCAAACAATTCCTTCACCACATGTCTTCAGTATATAGAGTAGAAAGTAAAAAATGTACAAAAAATGGGATGAATGAACAGCATGAATAGATGTTCAAAATAATTGACAAGTATTTTAATTTTTTTTGGCATTCATTCACATTCAATGACAATAAGGTTAGCTAAAATTATCTTACACAAGCCACTACGTCAAAAGGAAAACTGGGAATAGAACTTAAATCACTCTATTTGTATTTGATGAGGAAATTTTAGAAAATGTTCTACTTTTTTTTTACTCAATCATTTACAGCCCTTTTGCTCAACCATCACTTTGGAAGGATAATATATATATATATACCTGGCATAATTGTGCATAGATGCTGTCAAACATCCCTCTGCTGAGACTGTCATCTCAAAAGGTTACTGTGACATTTCCAGAATTTCTTGTTGCAAATATGAATGAAACACATTCCCTTTTTGGAATAGAATTAGAAGATGCATGGAACCTGACATTTTTCATGGAGACCAAGTTAGAAAACAATAACTTGAGAGTGCCAAGATTCATCAATCAGTAAACAAGCAATTATTCATGGATGGCTTAGAGGGTTAGAATTGTACTAGGTGGAACAACGATAAAATAATTTCCAATGAAAGAAATAATTTCAGTTCTTGCTTTTGAGCATATCCGATTTCAAGTGTGAAGGCAACTACTTTTCGGGATTTCATGGCATTTTACATGCTTTTATTTCACAAGAAGCATTCTCATATACAAAGGTCAAATAGAATAATCACAGAGTCCTATTCATGTTTAATTATTTGATTAATGCAAAATATTAAGTAAAAAATGTACTTGTAACCTGCTAACTGCCTGAAATGGTTAGTTTGATAATGTCAATATGCCCCTAGCCACAAGTGGTGCAATATGCCCCTACAGACAAGGAAGAGAAACATAGGAAATAACCTAAGACTGAATATTTTTCTCCCAATGTCTCCTGATGTTCATGAAACCATTTAAGTAATCATTTATCAATGAGATTATTTGTATCATAAGCAATTACATGAAATACATGTTCACTATAGAGAAGCAGCCTTAAAATTTCTTACTATAAACATTTCACTTCAAATGCTGTTGTCTTTCCTTGATTACATATATAGAGAGACAGAGATTGTTGCAATGGCTTTAGGCTGATTTTTAAATATTTTAAATTACATAGGAGGATTTCCTGGAGTAATTGGGAGATGAAGTTGTTCTGCATCTTTCCTGTGGAGTTGTGAATGTCACATTCCAAATTCAGAGTCATTCCACAGCTGGAAAAGTGTTTGCTGAGCTATATACCAGGTTCCTATTATGCCTTCATTAATCTTTAATCCTTCTCTGTGTAAATAGTTTAATTTAACACAAGAATATAGTTTCTTATGTGGTTTTACAAGCCCTATATGAGAATTTTAAATTATGTAGCTTGTGATGGAAAATTAGAATAAAAAAGACAATTTGTCATTTTCTCTGGTTGCTATTTATATTTGTGAAAATGGATTTTTCTGTTTAGGTAAATCATCTCAGTGCCTAGTAAGTTAGCACTGATTAATTCTATGTACTGTCATTGTAGACTTGAAAATTTAATGAAGCTGGAAATGTCTAGATATTAAAGACAATACAATACAAGAAACAGCAGTGTGAACCATTTCGTAATAAATGATTGGAGATTGTATAAAATGAAATTAATTTTAAACTGACTTTATGATAGCTACTACTATCTGAGTTTCTCACAAAATGTAATTATGTGTTACTCTGTTTTATGCAACAATTCTAGCAATCAATAAAAATTATTTTTCTGTGGTGTTTTCATTTCTTTTTTTTCTTACTTGTTCTCATCTCTAGTGTTCAGGTACTCACTCATTTCTTCTGCCTCTATGCTTTCGTGAAATACTTATCTCTTGCCCTTTGATAGTTCTGACCTGAACATTTTAAAATAAGAATTGGGGAGAGTGAAAAAAAGTTTTCTTTCACCCCTCTGTGACAAAGAGAAATAAAGGAGAGAAAGGAAGGAAAGAAGGAAGGAAGGATGGAAGGAAGGAAGGAAGGAAGGAAGGAAGGAAGGAAGGAAGGAAGGAAGGAAGGAAGGAAGGAAGGAAGGAAAGGAGAAAGGAAAGAAAGAAAGAAAAAGAAGGAAGGAAAAAGAAAGGAAGGGAAGAAACTGAAAGAAAGAAGGAAGGAAAGTACAAAGGAAGGAAGGAAGGAGAAAGGGAGGAAAAAGGAAAGGAGGGAGGAAAGAAGAAAAAAGAACAAAGAAAATCTGGTAATTAGCCTTTCAGATACTTACTGAACTGGAAATTGGCTTGCAAATACACCTGATATCATGACAGGACTTTATATCCCTCACCTGATTTTGGGATTTACTTGAATCACTTCGAGAAAGCAGTTACCTTTACATTATAATAAGGTGTCAGACTTAGGAGAGAAGTAAATCTGCAATGCTGTTCATCTTAATAATCTCAAGTAACCAATTATTGGAAGAAACATATCATAGCAGAAAGTGTATAAGCTTTGAAGTCAGAGGTTATAGGTTCAAATTTCCCTCTTATTTTTATCAATTGAAGACGATTGGATAAATCAGTTAACCTCTTTGAATGCATCAGTAAATCTTTGTCTTCATCATTAAAATAAATAATCTAGACTAGGCCACCTGCAATATTTCTTCCCATTCTAAATCTATAGTCTGAAACATGATAATTTCAATTGTTAAGAAAAATAGATTACACTAATTTGCCAGTTGGGAAAAATTCTGCTCCTTAAACTGCATCCCTTAAAATTGTTCAGAAAAACAATCACACTGACAATATTTTAAAAAATAAATCTCCACTTTTAATACCATATAAAGCAAGTTGTCAAGGGGATACTTTCTAGGACTTAATAAAATAATAACAATAGTTGTTTAAGAAAATAAATGCTATAGAAAATCATGGGAATAATGTAACAACATAGGTAAATGGAGAATAACATTTGCAGACCTGAAATTATAATATAAAATTGTAGTTGTCAAAATCATCTGGATTTGGTTAAACATAAATAAATAGATCAATGTAGCCAATAAATAGAACAAGTAAGAAAAAGGAGAATAAGAAATAACAGAATTCAATAATCAAGTGTTCAGTAAAGTGGAAAACAAAAGTTACCTAGAAAAAATTATCATATTTAATTAAAACTGGCGGGAAAACTGGAAAGCAGCTTGGTAGAAATTAGACCTAGACTAACACATTGCTGCTTTATACAACACATCCCCCCAATTTTGGTTTGTTGTATCATTGTCATTCTCTTTAACAAAATCATTTCTTTTTTCCATAATTTCCTCTTTGATCTACTCATTCTTTAGGGCAAAACTATCTAATTTCCAATTAACTTTTAATCTATGCTTCCAAGGTACTTTACTGCATGTAATTTAATTGATTTATTATCTGAAAATGGTGCATTTGATATGGCTACTTTTCTGCATTTGGTGGTGAGGTTTTTATGCCATAATATATGATCAATTATTTAAAGGTGTTACGTACAACTGAGAAAAAAATACATACATACATACATAGAAACATAAATACATACATGTACATATAATTATTACAATTCACATTTTTTGAGAAGTTCATCATATTTAGCTTTTTAAAGATTATTTCTTATTTATTTTATGGTTATTTCTGAGAGGAAAAGTTGAATCCCCCTACTAGTTTTACTGTCTATATCTTCCTACAATTCATTTTTTCCCTTAAGTATTTGTATGCTACGGTGTTTGGTGTATATACATATATTTTAGTAGTGACATTACTTCATTGCCTAGAATGCCTTTTAGCAGAATGTAATTTCCCTGTTTCTTTTAATTACATTTGTCTTTTTTTCCTTTTGCTTTATCTGATATTATGGTTGCTACCCCTACCTTTATTATTTTACCTCAGCTGAAGCATAATAGATTTTGCTCTAACCCCTAATTTTAACTCTGTGTGTCTCTCTGTTTCAAATGTGTTTCTTATAAAAAAAAAAGTTATTGTTGGGTTCTGGTTTCCAATCCTTTCTGCTATCTGCTTCCATTTTATGGATGAGTACATACCATTCAAATTTACAGTGATGATTACAACTAAGCAATTCCCTTCATCCCATTTTCATCTCTTCATTCTTCTTCTCTCTATCTCTCTCTGTGTCTGTCTGTCTGTCTGTCTGTCTCTCTCCCTCTCTCTCTCTCTCTCTCTCTCTCTCTCTCTCTCTCTCTCTCCTGTCACTCTTCTAAAGATTGTTTTGCTTCCTATTGTTGTCTTCTTTTATCTTTTCTCACTTTCATCAACCTCACCCTTTTCACTTACCTTTTTTTCCCCAATTTCCCTGTTGGACAAGAGATTTTTGTAACCAATTAAGTATGTATGTGTATATAACACACACGTGTGTGTGTGTGTGTGTGTGTGTGTGTGTGTGTGTGTAAAATTATCCCCCTTTTTGAATAGAGTTGGATGAGAGTATTCTTAGCACTGCAACCACTCTTTCCCAACATTTTCTCCTCTGGCTATACTAGATATTCTTCTTTGGATGGCTCATTTATGTAAGATGCTTTCCCATTCTTGTCCCATCTTCCAGCACAGACTTCTTTCTCACCAAGCCATTTTTTCAAAAGATCATTTTAACACGATTGACTCACTTCCACAGCTTCTGTCCTATGATGATCTTCCTAACTTCATAATGATATTATTCTTAGGAGTTACATGTGTCATCTTCCCATTACAAAGGCAAGCAGTTAAATCTCATTGAGTTCCTTATGATTTCTCTTTCAAGTTTACCTTTTTATCTTTCTCTTCAGCGCTTTATTTACAGCCAGATTTTCTATTCAGTGTGTTCTTTTTATCAGGATTACTTGAAAATCTCCCATTTTATATACTATCTATATTTTTTTCTTGAATAGTTATACTCAGTTTTATTGACTAGGTCATTCTTGGTGTAATTCTAGCTCTCTCGCTTTGTAGAATATTATATTACTAAACCTTCACTATTTTATCTTGACTGCTGCTAAATCTGGTGTGATCCTGATACTTGAATGGCTCCATGATACTTGAATGATTTCTTTTTGCCTGCTTGAAGTATGTTCTCTTTGATTGAGAGTTCCAGAACATGGCAATAATTTTATAAGGAATTTTCATTTTGGGAGGTCTTTCAGGTTGTAACTGATGGATTCTTTCAAATGGGTCAGTTTTCTTTGATCATTTCTTGAATTAGATATGTAGGCTCTTTCTTTGATAATGGTTTTCAAGTAGTCCAATAATTCTTAAATTATCTGTCTTTCATCTATTTTCTAGTTAATTTGCTATTTCAATGAGACATTTCACATTTTCTTCTGTTTTTTTTTTTATTCTCTGGCTTTTGTTTCATTTTTTTATTGATGTTACAAGGAGTCATTTGCTTCTGACTGCCCAATTTTAATTATTAAGGAATTATTTTCTTCAAGGAACATTTGTATCCTTTTTAAAATTTGTCTAATTCTGCTTTTTAAGGTGTTATTTTCTTTAGTATTTTCAATTCCTCTTTTACAAAGCTATTATTTGCCTTTTCATATTTTTCTTCTCCTCTTCCCATTTCTTTTCCTAATACCTCCTCTATTGTTCCTTTGATTTTGAAAAACAGTTTTTAGCTCATCCAGTAGTTCCTGTTGGCCATGTCTAATTCATTTTTTTCTTTAAGGCTCTGCTAGTAGCTATTTTGACATTGTCTTCTTCTGAGATTGTGTCTTTATTTTTCCTGTCACTATAATACATTTTTGAGGTCAAGTTCTTTTTTTGATGTTGGTTTCCTCCCCCCTTCCAGTGTATTTCCTGACTTTGAATGTATATTAATATTTGTTCTCTGTTCTCAGTGTGTGGGTATGTGGAGGAGGTACTACTCCAACATTCAGGTTTTTTTTTCCCCCACTGCTGTTTTTAAGGCTAGATCTATGAGTTTTGGAAGATTTTGGTGCTTTCAAGGTATTCTGATCTGGGAAGTGGTGTGGATACTGCCCTCCTAGTCTGTTGTACTCTAGACCTTATCCAGGAAGAGTCCATTAACTCTTGGGATTGCACATGATACTGTACCTCAGGCCCCCTGGTCCCTTAGGATCACAAGTGATACTGTTACTTTAGGCCCTTGATCCCTTGGGTCTCAAAGGCATCCTGCTTCTCAGAGCCCCTGCTCCACCCTAATGAAAGTATTGTTCTTTCTCTTTGAATTGTGATCCAGAAGGTGGTTTAGATCATGAAGTGACCAAATACCTTCTAACTCTGTGTCCAGTGCTAACACAGAGGTCCCCTACTATCTCTTCCTGAGTAGTTAACAGGACCCCTTAAAGTCTCTGGCTAGGGAGTTTCCAAAGCTTCTTCTGCTTCTGTTGTCACCACTTAATCCTACCACCAGAGTTGCATGAATGTGACTTCTGGGCCAATCTTCATCCCCACATCACAGATCTCTCCTTTAATATTCCTAATTTGTCTAGAACTGGAAAAAAATGCCTCACTCTAACTTTTTATTGATTCTGCCCCTCCAGAATTTTATTTGAAATGTTATTTTAAAGTTTTTTGCAGGGGAATGTTTGAAGAGGTCAGTGAGTCCTTCCTTTAATCTGTCATGTTGGTTCCTCAAAGTTTTCAGAACCCCGTAGTATTAAATATATTTACATATACAAATGAATGTTGGAATTTATCCCCTTTTTAATAACCAACAAACACTGATAAGCCTGTATTTGTTTTTGATAAAGCATAAGCAACATTCAAATACAGTTTTAAAAAAAATGGAGTCAGGAACTTTTAATTTAAAACCTTACACTTATCAGAGCCACATATAGTTTTGTGCCTATGGACCAGTCACTTTATATCTCTTATCTCCAGTTTCCTATAAATAGGTATGATAATCATGTTAAAATGAAGTATACTGCAAGTTTTGGGATAGAAAATATTTTGTATATATTGAAGCATGATATAAAAATGACTTCTTAATATTGAAAAGGTGAGAGAAGTCCAATATAATGAAAGAAATTAAAATAGTTCCTCAAATTCACTATTGAAAACTTTTAATCAATATAAATGTGTTGAAAGAGAAAAAGAGAACACTGAAAAACCTTAGCAATGTAGAGTACTATTAATGGCACATCTCACTCCCTCTACCATCAGTACTTTCAGGAGGACGACTATTAATAAACTTTACATAGAAAGAAAGGGAGATGTTAATATGTTAGAGACAGAAAAAATACACAACTTCCAAAGAAATAGTAAATGAATATTAGAAGCTATGGATTAGAGTTTTATGCTGGAAAAAGTCAAGGCCATATTATTAAATTAATTTTGAGTACATAGAAAATGAGACTAATAATCACTCACTTATTTAAATTGAGCTAAAAGCTTGGGAAGACATTAAAATTTGGTAGACATAGTACCTGTGGATTTCAGCAAGGTATCTGAGAAAATTCTTTATAAATATTCTTTCAAATAAAGGACAATGGCTAAAAGAATTATTGGTTGGATTTTAGTATAGTTAAGGGATTTCCAAATTACTAAACTCTAATAATCAGACTCCAAAAGTATTCATTAGTAGACTGAGATCAATTTAAGGCTTATTTCTAGTGGACAGTCACAGAAATGCATTTATAATCCCAATCTGGTGATCATTTTTATTAATGACTTTGGTGGTGGTTTAATTATCAAGTAAATACATCACACAAAATTTGGACAATTATCCAAGATCCAGCTTTATAGAATCCAGGGGGAAAATACCTCAAAAATCTGAAGAAATGGGAGAAGATTAATGTGATGTTTAATATTTAATAATGGTAAAATCTTACAATTTAGAATTTTTTTTAATTAGCTGCCAAGTCTTAAGAGGGGAAATATCTGCCTTCCCAACATATCATATAGAAAAGCTTTGTTGTGTGTTCTTAAATGCAAATTCATTGTAGGTTAACTTTGCCATAAGGCTGCAAAATATCTAATACATATTAGTACATAAAATAATATTCACAAATAGAGCTATAACTGGCATTTGGGAGATGACCTCTTCCTAAAGTAAACAGAAGTGCGGCCCTGATGGAAAAAAATGGTACGTAAAGTATGACAGGTGAAAATTGACGCTTGTCAGAAAGATGAACGGTGAGTGTTACATAAAATGTAAAAGGAAGGAGAATGGCAGCAGGATAATTATAGTTTAACAAAAACTTTAAGGTTCTTCCTGAAGAACAAAGGGTTCTTTATTGTGGAATAAAACAAACTATTTTTCAAAGATCTCTATAGTAAATCACAAAAGATACCAGGGCACATATTATCTGTAAGGTAAATGTAGTAGTGGTAGTAGTAGCAGCAGTAGTAGTAGTAGCAGTAGCAGTAATAGTTAGTAGTAGTAGTAATACTTGTAGGAGAATGAGGAGAAAAACCACTGTTAGTAGCAGCATTAGCAGAAGTAGTGGTAGTAGTGGTGGTAGTAGATTAATAAATGATTTCCTTGCTTAGGGTAAGTGAAACAACTATTAGTAGGCAATTTTCTGCTTAGGGTAACTAAGAAAATTATTGGCCCCATAGCAATATAAAGATCTGTTGTCTTTTTAGGGCATATAATAAAAATATAATAGAAAACCTCTTAATATTTATCAAAACTAATGACAACTCTCCCATTGTGAGTGAAATGATCACAGATGCAATCATAAAAAAAAGAATATAAAATATATTCACAACAACAATGAAATCTTTGACAAAAAACTGAAAATCATAGAGGCCTAGTTTGTGTATGCTTTACTTTTGCCCATTTGATAGCAAGAGGTTCAAAAGAGAAAAAAAAATAGTTTGGGAAATGAACAGCTCACTAATAAGGTGGTACATCTGAGACTGGAATTTAGACTTCTTGAGCACACTTAACAGTATAGTGACAACAGATTCCTCCTAGAGACAACGGAGAACTGTAATAACCAGCTGATAAGTTTGGATTTGCTGGGTTTCCTAAAAGTGTATATAAGGCTTCCAAGCTAAAAAGAATATAGCTTATGTATATTCCCCAATTTAGATAACCTAGGGAGGAACCACAAAACAAAATAGAATTTGAGACCCACAAGTTCGATAGGAAACAAAATCCAATAAAAAGAATTTTCAGTTAAAGAGACATGCAGAAATATCTGTACACAAAAGTTCAAAGTTTAAACAGCACATAAGAACTAAAAGTCCTAATGCAAAGAGGCAAATCTATTATCATAGGTATCACTGAGACATGAATGGGATGAAACTTGTAAATGGATTCCTCCTCTTCCCTAATCTGCCACACCCCATCTCTCTCACTCCTTACCTCTCCCTCTGCCAAAAACTAATATTGTTTTAAAATCTGATTTAGTGATCCATTTCATTCTTCAAAAGTTGGAGAAATTAGCAAGGGTATTGCTATTCTGAATCTGATTCAGAGCAATGAGAAGAAATAGTTGCTGGAGTTAAAATTATGGGAATCATAGAGGTAAAAGACAGTTTCTTCTTAGAATTTGTGATGGATTAGTGGAAATATGGGCTCACTGAGTTTTGGAAAAGTAGTTTAATGTAATAAAATGAAACTCAGTAGAGAAAATATGTGCAATATTATGCTTGGGTACCAATATTTAACCTTACAACTGCAAGATGGCAGTGTCATGCTTTGGCAGCAGTTGTTATGAAAATGATCTATAGTGTGCACTTAGAGTTTTTTTGGTCCATTATTTAGTCCATTTTGATGAACTAAAAGCTCAATATAAGGAAATGAATAATATTGTGTGGCACCCCAAAAAGCCAATATCATCTTGAGCTCTATTAAGGGTGTGTGTTTGTGTACTATTTTCAATAACAGGAGGGGACAGGCCCATTGTACTTTGCCTTCATCAGACCTCATCTGTAATATTTTGAGAGTTTCTAGATTCCACAGCTTAGAAAGGAAATTACTTATCTGGAGAATGTCCAGGATAGAGCAACGAAAATGATGAAGGGCCTTGAGTCCATTTTATATAAGAATTGGTTGAAAGAATTAGGCATAGTTATCATGTATAAGAGAGTACTCAGTGCAATCATCAATGTCTTTAAGCATTGGAAATGCTTTTATGAGGAAAAGATATTATTCTATTTGGTTCCACAGGGCAGAATTAGGAAAAGTAAGTAAAATCTACAAATTTACACAGAGATAAATTTAGACTTTGCATCATCCAAACTTCCGAAGTTTTAGGGTTGACTGAAAGCAGAAGCTTTTTCTTTAAAGGTGGTATATTCTCCTTCCTTTGAGGTTTTCAGTCAGAGGGGTGAAGATCACATATCAGATTTATTTTAAAGGGGATTCTTTTCATGGATAAGTTGGACAAAATGACCACAAGGTGTTTTTTCCAACATTAAAGTCTCCGATTCCATAGTTCTGGTGAAGTTATAGTGTGTTATATTTTGGCTCAGTATGGAAAGAACTTATCATATTTACAGCTAGCCACAAATAGCATTGGTATCTTCCCATTATTGTAGATACTTAAACCATAAAGTGTTTAATTAAGTAGAAAAACTCTTCTTATATAGAGAGTGAAGTCCTCCAGATGCCATTAGTTTTGGAACTTGGCATTGTGCAGATTGCATCACATTTTCAGAAGGTTATAGAGGCTTCTCCATTAAATGTACAAACATTCAAACTATTGACCTGGAAATTCCTAACAGAGACGTATGGAGAATCCATGCATGCTTGTTTAGCAGACTATGACAGACATACAGTAGAATGAGTAGCACACTGAATTAAAATTAGCTCAAGACACATATTTCTTAAACATGCAGTCTATGACCAGGATCTAGAGCTAAATTACATGAAAGTGGGTTGGATTGTATTTGAGAAACTGCAGTTTTCTACCATCTGATTTTTCTTTAACATAGAAAACATTTTGATTTTAAATTTTATTAGGAATTTATTAGTTTCTCCCTTGATTTTTGAATGAATCCATTTTCCCTCCCTATGCAGCAAGGCATCCATTATAAACACGTATAGTCTAATTTACAGAAAATCATGCAAGTTTTTTTTTTTCATAATTCTCTAAATTCATGGAGGGAGTAATGATAGAATGATGTGACCTGTGTGGCTGGGTAAAGTTGACTCAAGGTCTTTGAAGAGGAGAGATATTCTTCTTTGTTTTCTCTTTGAGAAAGATACACATTGCCAACTCTGTTTAGGAAGCAATTCTAAAAAGCAAACAGGGAAACACTTTCTTATAGACATTAAGTAGAGGGCAATTCCTCAACGTGACACTGATTTCCACTTTGTTGCATTAGAGACTTCTGAAAACTTCCCCTCTCTCTTAAACAAAGTTATCTTACCATAAGAGGACACAATCACTCTATGCATTTTCTAGTATATTGCAGTCTGTAGATTCCAATATTGCAATCTGCTAACACCTTGGACAGTGAGTTTATTTTCAGTTCAGAATGTATAATTGACTTTTGTATAACTATCCTCTAGTGGGAAGCAGCAAAACTGGATAATGTAAACTAATGGCTACTTTCTTCTTTAAATTAGAGGCTGGGAAAGTAGCTTTTAGTTTTGAACTTATCAAGTAACAAGACCTGTAATATATGGGAAGGAAGATGAATATAATTCTAGTTAGGTACCAATCTCTCAGAGGAGAATAGAACTGTTAAGTTTTTGGTTCCTTTATTGACCATCATCTAACAAAGAATTGCAAGTACCCCTTTCAGAGACTTGTGTGTGATCACAGAGATAGCTTTGCATGCCTTCCCATAAGCCACTTATTAGGCAACCCATGTAGGCATAAACACCTTGCATGAGCAGTACACACTTTACAGGAGGATAAAGGAGAAAGAAGAAAAAAGCAATTCAGAAAAACTAACCAATACACTGAATTTGATAATATTTGCAATTATCCATACTTATCTTCCTCCACCTCTGCAGAGGAGAGAGGAAGGTGAATTATAGTTCCTTAGGGAAAAGTTCATTTATTATAATTGCAAAGTATAGTTTTACTCTTTTTGTTATTGGTACTACATTTTCTTTCTTTTTACATTATTGTGGTCAGTGTGAACATAGTTCAACTTAAGTCATCCTGAATCACTTCAGATTCTATATATTCTCTATATTTTCTTATAGTTTTATATTGCTGATACATTTATGTGTCATGATGTAAAATAGTTTAATATCAAAATATTACTAATGATGCTCTCTGGATAAAAAATATGAAACATTATAGTTACAGAAGAATAAACATTGTGAAATGGATTGACACATCATGACTATAAGTAGGAAATGACATATTATCCATGATAACTTAGCCACAAGAAGAAGCATTAAATGCATTATCAAAGAAATGTATGATTTGAAAAATAGACATCCATTATATAGTTTAGATAGCCTTAGGGCTGTACTAAGAACAGCTACGGTGTTAAAATCCCAGAAAAAGGTCTTTAATGCATTGGTTAGAACTTCAATGTTGGCCTTAAGAGAGACGATCATAAAAGAATACGAAGATGTCATCTGTTTGAAATCTAGACTTGTAGAAGGAATCACAACATTATATGGAGGGTGATATTCTTCATAGGCATACTCTGTGAATGACTATGGACCTAATTACGGTATTGTGACCACCTGATCAGATAATAACACCTGATAATAATCAGACATTGTGCTTAGTTCTGGGCTCCACCTTCTAGGATAGTTATTGTCCACAATCTGGAGTATGTCTGAGGAGAGCCATCAAGATGGGGAAGTGTATGACAGGTATACATAAGACAATTGGTATTTATTCTGAAGAAGAAAAGACTTAAAGGAAGCAAGACAGATATCTTCAAGTATTTTCAGGCTTAACACAGGGAAAAAATAATTAAACTTGTATGCTTGGGTCCAGAGGCCAGAACCAGGAACAATAAGCAGAAGTTTGGAAAGAGGCAAACAGACGTGATATAATGAGGAAAAACAGAAACAAACAAATAAAAATATTTTCCAACTTCTGGAGATATCTGAAAGTGGAATTGGCTTTCTTGGGAGGGAGAGGGTTCTTTTTCAATGAAGGTCTCCAGGAAAAGGCTGGATGAAAATTTTTGAGATATAATGTAAAACAGAGGTGCAAATATAGACAGCTGGTCAAATTGTAATTGGGATTAAAATGTAATTTGCAATTATTTGATAAATATTTAAAAATATAATAGAATATAGTGTTAATATATGGTTTCCTAAGTTGACAGGTGGCCTTGCATGGATCCATATTTAAAGTGTGTTCCCCCATTTCTATTTCAGTTTGATACCATTTGATGTAAGGGATATTCATATTCAGTTATGAAATTACCAGATGGCTGCTAAGATCCTTTCAAACTCAAAGAGTCTGCTACATGTTTTTGCGAAAGTGGGTAGCATCCACTGGTGATGTTGTAGAATAGATTCATACATCAAGTAAGAAGTTGCCCTAGAACTGTTAGGTGATGTAGAAGATAGTTTGAGCACAAAGAAAGAAAATGGCAGTAAGAACAAGACATGGAAAGATAGGCTTATCAAGTTGAATGAGTACTTGGTCTTGAATGAAGAAATTTGGCCTTGGATCATAGGAAGTCTCTTATGTTCTCTGAGCCTTATTTTCTTCATCTGAAAAAATGAAATAAGAACACTTACCATATATATCATAAAATTTTTTATGAGAAAAATCTTAGTGCCAAAAACAAAACACTGAGAGTACACTATTTAAAAATAAGTTATGCATTTGTTTTAAAAAGATGTATTTTTTCTCTCATTTGTATTCTTCATGTTCCCAATTTTGCATCTGTGCATTATTTTGTTCCATGCATTTATATTTAAGCATGTTGCTGTCACATGCACTGTTGGAGAAATTGAACTCAAGGCTGCCACTTGATGAAATGTAATAATGTCAAGGAAGTTTTGTTTAAGCTGTAGAGTATAATAGAAACATACGAAACTGTTATATAGTGTCGGGAAACAACATGGGGAATTGCATGATTTAAAAGGGAGTGACCACATTAAGTCCCCCCTCAAGAGGAAGATGGCAAACACAGAGAAGTGATACTGGTCCCTTGGGAACTTTTCATTAACAATTTGACTTACGGTATTTTTTAAAAAAAGAAGTAGGTTTTATATCATGAAGAGGCAGCACATGACTTGTTCTCAGCTCAAACCCCACAGTTTTATGTGCTGAAGAACCACATGGTGAAATAAAAATAAAACTGGAAATCTCATCAGGACATCTGGATTTTAGCTGATCCAAATGAATGATCTTTTAGCCTCAATGGGCATCGATATTCTCATGGGAAAAATTGTAGGGTTGATCCCCAAGGTCCCTTCCTGCTCTAAATTTCTATTATTTTAAGAAAAATAAGCAATTTCTACCCTTAACTTAGCAGGAGCAGCTGTGTTAATAGATAAAGCAAAAATAGTTTGTTTTCAAGACTAAGTCAATAGTAGGCATTATCTAGACCCTATCAGCATCATGGTTGTAGATGCTTCTTCCTTGAGCAAGGTAAGGCCTACCTGATGATTTCAGGAGAACAGAATCAAAAACAGCTTTGTAACGATTCTCTAAAATGTAGTCTATTAAGTAAAAACAAACAAACAAGCAAAAGTGATTGCTATTTGCAAGGAGGCACTATGCTAGGAGCTGGGGATACAGAAACACAAATTAACACTGTCTGCCCTTAAGGAGCTTAAGGAACTGTAGGGGCAGGAAGTAGCCAGTATGTCAATACATGGTAGAGTGAGATGGGGGCAAATAAATCATTAGGCAAAGCTTTCCAGGGAAAAATAAATGAAAGGGAAGAGAACACTTTTGGCTGTGGGAATCAAGGAAACGTGTGCCATCAGAGATGGCTCCTAATCTGAGCTTAGAAGGAAAAAAACTTATTTCATATATCAATGGGAGAGCATATTTCAAGCAAGGGAAATGTCCTGTGTAACTGCAAGATGAGAGATAGTGGAATCACTTAGGCAGCAGTTCATTTAGGAGAGAATGGTATATCTGAGGAGTGAAGGGAGAAAGGGAATATGAAATAAGTTTGGAAATGTATTTAGGAGCAGAAGAAAATATGACTTTTTTTTAGAAAGACTGCATTGTAACTATGTTTCCAAGTAGTTTGCTGTTTAGCTTGTAGTCTTGATCATTTCCTAGCATTAGGATGCACATGTCTGGTTACAAGGAGACATATTTTAATTTTTTTAACCTAGAAATTTGATGAGTTAGAGATGATTTTTGTGACTATTCTTTCCTCTAATCATAGAAAATGAGGCCAACTTCTCTAAAATTTGGAATGGAATATTTTCATGACTGTATGGTACAATCTTTTTAGATTTAATGAGGGTGAAGTAACAAATGTAAAATGTCTCAGCTTGAAGTCTGTGTCCCATTGGAAAACAAATAAGATGGAAATAAGTTGTAGATTGGAGCTAGATCTATAATTTTGCTGATATAAGAAACTCCGAGTTAAGGAAACTCTCTCTTCCATTACATTTTGGCATGTTTTCTGTAGCTTCTAACCTTAGAAATCAGTCTAGAACACTGAGGTAAGTGGTTTGCATAGGGTCATGCAGCAAGTATGTGTCAGAGGCTAGACATGAAGCCAGGTCTTCTTGGCTTTGAACCTGGTTTTCTAACCACCATGCCAAAAGTCACTAATATAAACTACTATCACTAATATTAATATTAATAGAAAATATAATTTTAAAGCAAAACATTTAAAAAAATTATGGGATATTTTAAAAACATTGAGTACTAATGCTATATTTCTGTATTTTTAAAATTTCAGATTAACTTTGACTTATTTGTAGGTTCATTTTTTTCATTTAAAGAGACCAGTTTTTGTTTTCTGTTTTGTAATTTGCTCCACTTAGAATAGCCAGGAATGGGCTTTTGGAAGTGTGCCAAGCTACCTCTTATTATATGACCTGCTGAGCCACATAGTATCTAGAAGTTAACTGTGATCTTAAGTGCCAATATGGCTGTATTTCTTTCATAATCAGATGGTTATTATGCAATCACAAATATTTTGAGCTGCTGACATTTGGGCATTATTTTTAACCTTTAAAGTAGGAAAAATACCTTTCAAAATCAATGCAATAATTAAGTCCACATTAACGATATTTAAATATTACATTTTCTGTCTCACTCCAAAGGCACAGCATTTTCACTATTTGGAGATGAGGCCAATTGTATTCATTGTTTACAACATACTCACTCAGTAGGGGTTGAGGCTTCCTAACCAGTTCTAGCAAAGTGCTCAATTTATAAATAAAGCATTTTGTGGAGCCAGGGTAAACATGGGGTAAGTCAGTGATAACTAAAATCAATGGATGACATTCTCTCAACTACTTTGAACTCAATCTATCACAGAAGAAAAAAGAAAAGACTTCTGCTAATATGCATATAATGCATTTCTGAAAAAAATGACATAATTGTAAGTGTGCTAATGAATGAAGCCACATTATTATCATTGCCATTATTTGGAATTTTCACAATGCCACTAGAGGATCTAGGGATATCTTCCATGAAGAGGTTACTTTAATCCTAAAACAATTTAAATTATGCCTGACTTAAAAAAGAAATTAATAACAAAAAGCCTACAAAATATATATCAAAAGAAAGTAGAGAGGATTATACTTTCTACCCCAAGACTATTTCTTGGCATCAGTAGGGAAGAAACAAACCAACCTCATTATATACACTATGCAATTATAAAAAACTAAGGTAATGTTATTTATACTTCTTTGATAAATGCAAAAATGAAGACAACATGGTTTGGAGAGATCTATGAATGACTCCTCATCACCTTATACGAAGATTTATACATTGGTTATTAAAAGAGTTAAGGAAGAGACTTTTCTTTTTCTTACCTGGAATAATGCTGGTTTCATTAGTAACTACCAATTTATGTAATTAAACACTGTATTCTTACTGGAACTCATTCATAGCCTCATAGAAAGTGAACATATTTTTTCCTCAGGAAACAAAAGAAATTAGAAGCAAAGTAGTTGTAAAAACTGATTTATTTCTTAAAAATAAATACAAAAATATAAATATAAAACATTAGCAGATAGAATCTGATGAAATGAAGTTGCACAAAGTTTTGTATACCAGCTGCATATCACACTTACTAACACCAAGTGTACATTTCTTGGAATTGTAATGTACAGAACAGGATATATATATGTATATATATATATATATTTATATATTTAAAAAAAATCTTCTTCACCTCCTTAAAAGCTGCACTTGCAAGGGCAGGACAGGTACCTAACAGAAGCGTCTTGTATATGAAGTTGCTTAAGGGAGTCTTATCCTGTTGGAGTTTCTGAAAGTATCTTTTATTTACTAAAATGGACAACACTGAATTTCCATAGCTTTGGCTCTTGGAAGTGATTAAATAAAATGCTGTATATACTCCATGTGACAGCCTACAAGAAAGAATTAATGAAATTAATGAACAAATTAAAAAGGAAAGGGGAAAATAATATTGTGCTGAGTGGCAGGAAAATTATCCTGGATGTCAAATATTGTAAAGGAGCAGAGGTGGTGTCTGCAAAATGATTTCATCTTGAGAGAACAGAAAATGTATCCTAGGTTAAGAGTCTTTGTCACTTTCCCCACCACCATACATTTCAGCTAACTTATTAAACCTTGGGCCCCATTCTCGGAGGTAATCATAGTTTTGGTCTCCATCAGTAGTACCTGATTCTAGTGAACTCAAAGATTCAGCTATAGAATCATTTCCTTCATAGGCATAGGTTGCGAGTGAGTCATATGGTGGAGCAGTGGGATCAATATCATGCTCTTTCAGCCTCTCATTAATGAAATCTCGGACATCTGTGTTATCTGGAGCTGAAGGAGTCCTCCGTGGAATAAACAACGTTTCTGGAATAATATCTCGTCGTAGCTTCTTGTCTTCTATAACCGCAGGATTCCTCAGAGTACCAATATCAAATGCCTGGGTGTCTTCCTCTCCACCTCCTTCATCGTTGTAACTCACAATGTTGTCTCTGATGTCCTCTTTAGACAAGATGAGAGGCTCTTTCTTTCTTTGTCTTTTCAGAGCTGCAAATAGCACAACTATAACTGGGGAAAATGAGAGAGAAATAAAGAATAGATCTTGTTTAATGAGAGTGCATAAGAGTCGACTGGAAACAAGTCAACCCTATGGATTTCCTTACTTCTTGCTAGTCATTTGAGAGTTAAAGATTAATTTTGTCCTTTGGCTACACTTTGTGGGATATTTTCCCACTCATTAATATCTATTTAAAGTGATTGAACTATATTAAAGTAAAATGATTGTGATTTAAAGGAAAATAAACATACTATCAATGTTGAATTATTTTTCCATTATTTTCCATAGGAATATTCAGAAAATCTTACTTATCACACTGTTTCATGGAAAATCATCATTGGTCTTTTCTATTCAATATAAAATTAATAAAAATAAAAAGAACCATAATAAGGATAATCATGCTGATCTTTGGATAAATTATTGAGATAAAGTTACATATAGATCAAAAAGCAATGAACGATCTGTTTCCTAAATTTAAAATAAAATATCTATATTTTAGGTAGTTTGGAAAGTCATATTTGACTACATTGTTTTTTATTCAAGATCTAAAATGATATTATATACAATGTACTAATAATAGTAAATCTTTTGAAAGCTTTACTGGAAATAATTTATTATAATTAAAGATCAATGGTGAATATTTAATATAATTTCAAAAGTAAAGTTATCACACACATATACGCACATACAACAATGGATTATATTCATATACAAGCCATACTTGTTCCTAAATATGTGAGTTTTACATATGCTTATTATTTAATCAGTGAAGAGAGCTGTTATTGAGGAAATTCATAACCATTACACTATTACATAGTTGTTTTATTATTTTTTGAAGGGTAACATTAAGGATATAAGTCATCTAGTTTGCTCTTTATCAGTTAAAATAATCCAGTGCTCAAAAAAATTACTAGTATATGCAGTATATTTTCAAAATATTCATATCTTCTTTACAGACTCTTCCAAGGGGTGTGTGTGTGTGTGTGTGTGTGTGTGTGTGTGTTTGTGTGTGTATTAATCTTGCCCTCCCTCATACACCAGAAAAGTATGTAGGATACACAAACTACACATTTAAATTTAGGTTGTTCTAATTTCCTAAGCTATTGAAAATCTAAATTAGACTCGATAACTGCATTTTCTTCATAGGTTATGTCACACTGTGCCTGGGATGAGTAATTCACCCTTTAGTTATTTAGACAGTGAACTATGGTACTTATACTATGATAAAAATGTCAAAACAGCAACTTTTGTGCTATAGCCTAGACTTTATATAATTAAAACTAAATATAGAATTGTAAAAAAAACCAAACAGTTTATATGAAAATTAGCACAATTTCTTTTGGAAGGAGAGAGAAGTGCCTAATCTTATATCATGAACAGAACAAAAGAAAATGAAACAAAGCAAAATAATAAACTTTGTATAGTCACAATAGCGCTACCATTAAGTGATAGAAATAATACTATCAAAGTTGTGATGACATGGACAGTCTTTATCTCTGTATCTATTGGGCCATCTATTAAGTGACATATAATGCTCTTTCCAAGTAAATTTATTTCTATATGCATATTTCTCATATATATATATACACATATATGTACATATATGTGTATATACATATATATATATTTGGCAGTGATGTATAGCACGTAAAAGAACTGAACATGGTTACAGCAATATTTAGATGTATCTCACCTGTAATGCATATAAATTGACTCTGTCTGAGTCAATTAACCTTTTGGTGTCTTAGACTACTCTTTAAAACTATAAATTTGCCTGCCTCCAAAATAGATGATAATCTCTTTTGCTAGAGCAAATTTCCTCATGAGAGAGTTTCCTAAAATAATGAAGTCACAGGTTTGGTCCCTGTCCCTATCTGTATGCCTATTCACAGAGAATAACATATATTACCAAACATATGAATAACTGGGAAAGGTTATAAGTTTATTAAGTAGCAACAGTAATAACTTAAAGATGGACAGCTTGAGTGTTCCATCAGTAGCCACAAAATGTTAATAGAAAACAGTGATTTTCCTAATACACAGGTGTGGCCATGCTACACCATTTATCTCTAAACTCTAATGACCCAGTATTAACATTAAGATCAAAAATGAATGCTTCTCTTTGTCATTTAAAGACATTCAAAACCTGGTTGTCATCTTTCTTTCCTGACTTACATCAAATTATCTTCCTTAATACAATTTTATGTTACCAGGCAACTAGCCACACTGGTGATTTCTTAGCCATGCTACTTTACTCCCCTTCTCCACACTTTTGCACTGACTATTCTCTACACCATGAATGTCCTCCTTCCTCACCTCCACCCCTGAGAATAGCTACTTTTTTTAAAAACTCAATTCCATTGCCATTGGCTACATGAAACTTTTCTCTATGACTCCAGGTCAAAATAATTCATTTGTTTTCTATTTTTATATAGGTACATGCCTCCTCCAATTGAATGAAATTCACTGATGGAAATGGCTGTTTTGGTATTTCAATTTGCTAATCCTGCAACAGGCACATAGTAGAAACCATAGGAGCAGAGTCCTCCCCTACTTGTGGCCATGGTTGGCCATGGTGGCAGCTGCAGCAGTGGCAGTGGCAGCAGCACCAGTATCCATTTGTGGAGCCTTCAGCCTAAAGCCCCTGTGGAAATTGAGCCACTGATCTGGATCTCAGCCCTCAGTGGCATCCCTGCCCTCTGCCTAAAGTCCCTGGGGGAATTGAACAGCTGAGCTAAATCTCAGCCAGCAGCCTGGCCCAGGATTGAGAAGGAGCGCTGGAGTGGCAGAGCAGGAGCCAGTTGTGGAGAGGGAATTTTATTTGCAGATCCTGGGCAGAAAAGTTTTTTGTTGCTCCCAGACCAGTATACAGGCCAAGAGAGGAGTAACTCCTCTCCTTTGATTGTGTCACCTTGGAATAACTGAGAACTTACAGGTCCCCAGAGTATATGCTCCTCTTGACAAAGGACTTAAAAGTCAAAGACTGGAAAAATGCCCAAAAAAGGGAATAAAATAAGACTGTAGAATGTTACTTTCCTGGCAAACAGATATTTTCTTCCATTGTTTCTGGATGAGGAAAGACAATGCATAACATCAGAGAAAGTCAAGGTTTAAAAAACCTCCAAAATATATATGCCATGGTCTCAGGCCATGGAAGAGCTCAAAAAGGATTTTGAAAATCAAGAGAGGTGGATGAAAAATTGGGAAGAGAAATGAGAGTGATGCAAGAAAATCATGAAAAGCGAGTCAACAGTTTGCTAAAGAAGACCCAAAAAAATGCTGAATAAAATAACACCTTTAAAAATAGGCTAATTCAGTTGGCAAAAGAGGTTCAAAAAGCCAATGAGGAGAAGAATGCTTTAAAAAGCAGAATTACCAAATGGAAAAGGAGGTTCAAAAGCTCACTGAAGAAAATAGTTCTTTAAAAATTAGAATGGAGCAGATTGAAGATATGTGTGTGTTTATCCTTCATCACCAAAGAAGACCATGCCATCAGAGAAATGATTATGTGACTAGCACATGACTTTGTTTTGAGTGAGGGAGCACTGTCCAGGTCACCAGTCTCACTTCTCCAGAAACATCTGAATCCAGTGACCAGATATTCATCAGGATGACTTTAGATAACCCAGGATGAAGCAATTTGGGGTTAAGTGACTTGCCCAAGGTCACACAGCTAGTGAGTGTCAAGTGCCTGAGGTGAGATTTGAACTCAAGTCCTCTTGACTCCTGCAGTGGTGCTCTAAACACTGTACCACCTGGCTGCTCCATATGGAAGATACTGACTTTATGAGAAACCAAGAAATTACAAAACAAAACCAAAAGAATTAAAAATTTGAAGACAATGTGAAATATCTCATTAAAAAAAACAACTGACTTGAAAAATGATCCAGGAGAGAAAATTTAAAAATTATGGGACTACCTGAAAGCCATGGTCAACAAATGAGCCTAGACATCACTTCTCATGAAATTACCAAGGAAAACTGCCCTGATATTCTAGAATCAGAGGGCAAAATCAATATTGAAAGAATCCACTGGCCACCTCCTTAAAGAGATCCAAAAAGAGAAACTCCTAGGAATATTGCAGCCAAATTCCAGAGTTACGAGGTCAAGGAGAACATATTGCAAGCAGCTAGAAAGAAACACTTCAAGTATTGTGGAAATACAATCATAATAATGCAAGATCTAGCATCTTCTATATGAAGGGATTGAAGGGCATGGAATATGATATTCCAGAAGTCAAAGGAATTAGGACTAAAACCAAGAATCACTTGCCTAGCAAAACTGAGTGTAATACTTCAGGGAAAGAAATTCAATTCATTCAATGAAGTAGAGGACTTTCAAGGATTCTTGAAGAAACAATCAGAGTTGAAAAGAAAATTTACCTTTCAAACACAAGAATCAAGAGAAACATGAAAAGGTAAACAGGAAAGAAAAACCACAAGGGGCTTACTAAAGTTGAACTTTTTATATTCCCACATGGAAAGGTAATATTTGTAACTCTTGAAACTTTTCTCAGTATTTGGGGAGTTAGAGGGATTACATGCACACACACACACACACACACACACACACACAGAGCACAGGGTGAGTTTAATAGGAAGGGATGATATCTAAAAAAATAAAATTATGGGGTGAGAGAAGAATACATTGGGAGGAGAAATGAAATGGGGCAAATTATCTCTCATAAAAGAGGTAAGAAAATGCTTTTTCAATGGAGGGGAAAAGGAGAAGGTGAGAGGGAAAAAATGAAGCTTACTCTTATATGTATATATGATATTTTATGCAATAATAAATAGTTATTTGAATTCTTGAGTATAGAATTATATTACAAATAGACAGAGGAACATAAGCTCTTCCAATATCTAGTATGTGACTATGAGAAGGGAATAAGCATGTCTATAGCATAATTATGTGTCAGCCACTGTGGTAAGACTTTACAATTATTATGTCATTTGTCCTGCAAGGCAGGCACTCTTATTATCCCCATTTTACTGATGAGGAGACTGAGGTGTGACTTGCTCAGAGTCACATTATTATTAAGAGTCTGAGGACAGATTTGAATTCAGATCTTCCTGACTCCAGCACTTTATCCTCTGAGTCATTTATGTCCCTCACTATTCATTTCTTATTATTATTGATGCTGCACATACATACATGATGTCTACATATATGTATGTGGCATATATGTATTTGTTTTTATATCTGTGTATGCATATATCTGTATATGTGTGCATGATGTCTGAATATAAATATACTGTATTTGTCCAATTCTTACCTGTCTAATGAGATGAAAAATCTTACTGTTTATGGTTCAATGTCAAACTGAGAAGAAATCTACAAGGTAATACCTGTGATCTGTATTTTATTCTCTATTGTTTATTGCTTTTATCAATGGTTTGAACAAAAATATGTTCATCAAATCTTTAGATGAGAGAAAGCAGGTAAATGTAGCTAATGTATCAGATTATCAAGATTATTATTATTATTATTATGCATAGTATCTTACCAGGTTAGAGCACTGGACTTAATTAAATAAGATCAAATAAAATAAGGATATTATAAGGTCTATAATAGATAGCTAGATAGCTGACTGGTTGTGGAACTAGATCAATATTTATATAGATAGATGAATAGATGAATACATATGCAAATGCATAGGTAATGATAAGGTTTGAAGACGTGTGTACATACACACATATCTATATCCATATCTTTGTCTATCTATCTATCTATATTTATATCTATATATCTATCTATATCTATATCTAAATGCATATGTATTATATATGTATATTTCTTATTTTAAGTGACAATTTGTACGTGCTGTATAAATTAGACCAGTATATAGGGAAAACAATTACCCATATAATGAATATACATCATTGTATGTGTGTGTGTGTGTATGCACATATACAAATGTATATACACTGAGATATACACATATAAACATACACACATCAGCTTCAAGGTATGTGGAAAGATCAACATCTAGATAATCCAGAGGAGCAGAACCAAAAGACAAATAAAGAATGTCCATAAACAAAGAGCCAGAAGACATGGGAGTCAGGGATCAGTCAGTGCCCTGAGGCACAAGAAATAAGCTTGCTCATTAGACTAAGTATATAGTTTTTAGTCTAAATTAGAATACATGTACAAAACAACTGGTCAAAAATAAGAAGATAATAGAGAGTACAGGAACACAATGACAGGGATTACTGAGTTAGATACCCTTAGGCACTATTCTTCATTCATTAACGTATATGATCTCTGGTTCTTGTGAGTTGGTAGACTCACCTAATAAGCCTTATCTGTTACTTAGGGCACACAGGTGTACAGAAGAATATATTTTTGTCAGATTTTTGTTTATTTGTTTGGTCTAGGCTTGGAATTTCATCACTTTTAAGAACTCTCCATATGGAAATTCCTTCAATCAATGCAATTCTAGTATTTGAAGGTGCCTGGAACATTGAGAGATTTAGAGATTTACCTTCAGTCATTAAGACAGTATGTTATGCTGACTACAATGTCAAGCCTCCATACATTGCATCATGCTTCACAAGGATCAAGGAGTAGTATGTGTATTTGTGTGTGTGTGTGTGTGTGTGTGTGTGTGTGTAAGTTCAGAGAAATATTTTCTAAAACCTCAATATTCTTGCAAGTAAAACAGATAAGTTCATAGCAAAACATGTTGGAAAACAACTGCCTTTGACTGCAGTAACAAAACTTACCTAGCAAAATGATGATGCAGAGGAGAATGGCAATAAGAGCCCCAGTGCTTAGGCCAGCAGGAAGGAGCAAAGCCTCAGCGCTGCATGACTGCATGTTTCCTTGGCTGTCACAAGCACAAACTCGAATAGTGAGTGTACCAGTACTGCTCTGGATTGGGTAATCATTGTCCGAGATCACAACAGGCAGGAGATAGCTACTGATTTCATGCCGACTGAATCCATTTTTTCTTGTTAAAATTCTAGCAGTGTTATCTAAAATGAATTAAAAAAGAATTATTTATTAGTTTGGGGACTGTAAGTATCACCTGTCCTGAAAACCCAATTGTGGTTTAAGATATATTGGATTCAGTGACTCTAATTTATGACATTCCTAAAAGAATAAAGCTGTTATGTGTTCTAATGCCAACTACTGATTTTTGGTGGACAGATTGAAAGGGAAAAAGTAAAAAACAACCACCACCAAATCCATCCAAACCTTTTTTTTTTTCCCCTGGGCATCTAAAAACTGTGTACACTAGAAGTATAATTTTGCAACATATAATTACTTGAATTTTCCACTAATCTTTATGTGTGTATAAAACACAGAAACTTATACATTAATAGAAATAAAATTCAAGGGCACATTCTAAACATCATCCTAGAAGCATTTTAAATAATCAACAACAATAAAACAATACAATGGTCCTTAATATTATAGAATCTTCCTATGGCACCCAAGCACATATAACTTCACAAAGTTTAAGAATGATAAAGAAAGATGAGGCAATCTAAAATGGAGGTCCTTAATTATTTTTGTAATGGATACCTCTGACAATCTACCAATGAACCGCTTCTCAGAATAATGATTTCACACACATAAAATAAAAATACAGCATTGCAAAGGAAACTAATTATAATGAAATGTATTTTTCCCCATCCTACTTCACAAATCTCACTCTGAAAAATAATATAATAAGAATCTCTAATAAAAGATCCATGGTAACATTTGCATTGACTCTTAGGTCCAATTCATTTTAGGCCATAGTCATCTGCACATGTTTCTTTCTTCTGAAATAAAGAAACCAAGAGGAATGTTTCAAGTCTGTTATTCCATAGTGTTGGAGGCAATACACTGGAGACAAATCATCCGATCTTAGGGGAGAACAGAGCTGTTCATATAAGTTTCAAGGATTTTGAAATCATATATTATTGAGCATTATTTAAAATCACTGGTAAGCCTAATACTAATAGTTGTGTTGGTACTCTCACAATACATAAAAGGGAAAAATAAAACATTTTGGCAAACTTGTTTTAATTAATATCAGACAGGCCATCAAAACAAAGTGAAATCAAGATTTGAAATTATTCTTTAAATAATTCAGGTGGATGAAAGAATAATTTTGGATGAAATTGTAAAAATGATTATTTGTCCAGATGGTTGAGACTTAATAATGTTTAATCAGAGACAGTGAATTTGCATTTATTACAAAAAGTAAAACAAGAACCTTAACTCCTGGGTTATTGATATAGTTGCATAAAAATAGCTATTAAGGTTTCTGGTTAGGTTAAAGAAATATAGGTTACTCAAATAGAAAAGATATTTTCTTAAGTGGTTCCTATTCTCAGTGAACTAATTTATTATCTACATCAAATAACAGCTGTTTTATGCAATAAGTTTTTAAATCTCTGTATTCTTGTTGTTTTTAGTTTTTAGTTTCTTTTACCCAATAGACTGCAGAAGTTGAAGTGACAAACCGTGACTCAGTGATACCTTCCTTGAGATAATGGCATTCTCAATTAACTAACAGAATGATTTGGTTTTCTGTCCTTTATCAATCTGCAAACACAACTGAGAAAGTGAAATTGGACTTGGAAGATTTTAGGGAAGGATAATTATTGAGCACCAAAAAGAAAAACAAACCCTAAGAAGTTAAAAGAGATTAAATTTCCTTGAGTCTTCAAATACACAATAAATATTTTTTTAGGATCTTCAAATCATGAATTAGATGATCAGAATTGCAACCTCCCCATAATGGTGCTGACAGAATCTTTACATATTTTCCAGGATTAGAAATTTGATAACCTAATATATCATAGAATAGATACTTCATATATAAACTCAGAGGAATCTCAAGTAAAGGTAAGAATATTATACACATCTAGAAAATGATTTTCTGAGTACCTTGATTATTTTTATGTGGTTTTAAATAGTAACATAATTAAAAATTAAAGTTTCCTCTGTAACTTAGCAATGTCTTCAAGTTAATTAAGAGACATGTTAAATTCTACTCTGATTCAAGTTAGTATCAAAATAAGCAGTTTAAAAATCATCATAAAGTGGATTTAATGCTAATACCTATAGCTCATTTCTATTTTCTGGAAGGCAAGAAAGACTATGACTAGAGAGTAACTGGTGCCACACTGGGAGAGAATAATTCAAAAATGAAGATAAATTGGTTAACATCTTTACAAGTACTTGCAAGAAATATAGTAAAACAATTATATTTGGGACCTTTAGGTTATTGACATTACTTTGAAAATCCTTCAATCAAAAATGAACAGTAAATTTAACACAGAAAAAATTTTCCATTTTTGTTTACTAATATATGCCTATTATCCATTTTCTTTTTTGTAATAAACTGTGTTGAGTAGTATATTTTCATTAGGGATGTATTTGAGTTATCAAATAAATCCTAATTTTCCACATTCCTTTTAGCAGACAGAGAAGTTTGTGTATAGCCCTTTCTGAATGAGGATGATATTATCCTGCTGTTATTTGAAAAGTTTCTTTAGCTGATTTTTTAATAAATGTGATGTTTGCAAAGGCAACTATATGTCAATTCCAATTTCCTTGGTCAGTAAAGACAGTAAGTTTACAGAGGTAAACACCTCAATAGAACTATGTCTTTTGCTGAAAGGAACTTAGAATCATAACAGTAATATTAAAAATGAAGTTAAAGTTATTTCAATTGGAAATAAAGTTTGTTTCATTTTTTTTTTTGTATCCTGTGTGCTTGGAACAGGGGGATATGTTTGTTAACTCCTTGATGATTTAAATGGTACAATTTTTCTTCTGCCAATGCTAAAATTTTATATTTATCCATGTCATTGAAAATCAAAGAAATAAAAAAAAAATCACTATCAGAGTCAGTCAAAAAGCTGAATGAAAATCTTTTTGGGTAGAGAGGTCCCAAGCTTCTTTTCACTTTAAAATATTAACATTGGCAACTCATTGTTTATTGTAAAAATTCTCAAATGGAATTAATAAATGTTTTTGCTTCTATTCTAATATGCCAATGATTCTGATTTATGATGGCAAGACAGTAATTTCTGTGTTGTCTAAACTTCTTGAGAGGGTAAGAGAGGCAGTTTTTACAAATGACCAAATTCAAATATATTTCAATAACACTGGAAATTCTTAGAATATGTCTGTAGTGCATAACTAGACCAAATGTTTCCTAAAATATATTGTCCTAAGTTGAAACAAATACTCCAGATGTGTCCTCAGTAGGGTGGGATACAGCAGGAATCACATTTCTTTATTATTAGGTTGGGGAGATGGCTAGATAGACAGATAGGTAGATAGATGAATATCCCCTTCATGCTCCCAACGCATTATGTATCCTCCCAATGAACTGTACATATTCTTATTTTGAATTGTAATTGTTACATATTCCTTTTCTTACCTCTTAAGTTAGAAGATTCATGAAGAAAGAATTAATTACCCTTATTAATTTCCTTAATTGACTTTTTATCTGTTAGCATTTCTCATGGTAAATGATAAATAATGAATGATCAATAAATGTTTATTGAACTGAATTGATTTAGAATTGAAAAACATCTATTCTAAGACTTTTTTTTCCTTAATGGAAAAGTGATTGAGATCAAGAAAGGTTATGTATTTGAATAGTGTCTTTGTATTACATCATAGTGCCTATCAATGTTTTTTTTATTTTTTTGAGAAGAAAAACTGGGAGTAGCATGGAGCACAGTTTTCTGGAGGCCTTATTTCATTTTGGTTGGCTAACTGAGTTTTATACCTTCTAAGTCTTCCCTGTGTAACCCACTGTTTACAAAATGTGAGTTTCCTCCTCTTAAGTTTTCTATTGTTTAGGAAGATTAGGTTACACTTCTTCTCATACTAAGCCAGATCCTTCATGCTCTAATGAAGGTTTATCACCCACGACCTTCCTACACATCTCCTGTACTTGAGACTAAAGGGAGCCAAACCCCAAATGTTGATTTTACATGGAATAAGCTCTCCTTGTCTCAGACGTTTTCATGTCTGGAATTCTGTAACCTATCATCTCTGCCGGTTGATACCATAACTATGTCACATAAAATCTACATTCAAGGACTCAATGAAAAACTGCCTTTCATGAAACTTTTTCTTCTCATGCTGATGAGAATTATTTCCCCTAACAATTAAATTATTTCCTGTGATACCCTTATTATACTGATAATATGCTTTCCTGCATAAAAATTATTTGTTCACATACATTAAAATTCCTCTAACTAGAATATAAATTCACTGAAATAATGAACTGTCTTATCTTATTTACATCTTCCTTTATCACCTAACACAAAATAAATAAATATTTGAATGCTTATGGAATAATGAAAACCACCTTTACCATAATATAATTCAATCAAAAAGATTCTATGTAATTAGAAAAAATACACACAGAATTACTAGATGCAGTACTACCTTAGTTACCCTGAATGCATAGGGAAGGTGTTTCAGATGAATGAGTTTTCCAAGTAACTTGCATTCTAACCTTTAAGTCCAAAAACTTAAAATACATATTTTTGATAGTGCTCTCTCTAAAACATATCACATATTTCCCTGTCTTTGCATTCAGAATACACCGAACATTTCTTTTTCTTGATGACACAAGATAATCATCATGGAGATAAATTGCTGTCCCAGTCTAAAATACAAATACTGTTTCATAGCTTCAGGGGCTTTTGAGTTGGTCATGTGTGGGGCTGCTCAGGCTGTTTTGCTCTTCTAAGTAATGTTTCTTCTCTCTTGCCTTACTTATGCCTCTACTCTCAAATGTCATTTCTTCTTATTTTCTGTGGGTCTGCTTTTCTATAATCCCCTTGCTCTCTATTCTCTTGCCCCCCTTGCCTCTATTCTCTTTTTTTCTCTGTATTATAATCATTTAAAATATTTGGTATAGTTAGAGCTCAACTTTGATAGCCTTGTCAGTTAATTAGAAGCTTCTTTTATTCAGGTCAATGAATCAACCAATTATACCCCTTTTAGGGTAATTGTTGCTTCTTTTTACTTTCTCAGTTATTTTTATCATTTACATACCTTTATGTAAAGAGGTTTGGTGTGTGTGTTTGGCAGGAGGTTTGGGAGGGGTTCAAGGATTGTTGAATCTCATGTATTTGAAGGTATTACTGATCATTGAAAATATTCAAGAACTGACAGCTCATGAAACCATTCAAAATAATTTATAATATTATTAGAATATCAACTTCCTTGAAGTCTTTTAAACTATTCACGATATATCATAAATTTTGTAGGTAATCATTTAAAGGAATTCTTTATACTGTCTGATATGAAATGTACCTTCATTATCCTGGACAGTGAAGTTTGGATTGACAGCAGCTAAACTGAAGAAAAATTTCTGTCCACCTAAGGGATCATCTTTATCCACTGCACTGATAGTTTGAATTAGCTGCAGAGAAAAGAAAGTACACATTGAAATCACTACTGCCATGTTGATAACTGGAAACTTCATATGCAGTACCTCTTGAGTCCCCACCTTCCGTCACGATAGTTTTATTCAAGTAACACTAGTTTGGTTTTCTTTTTATAGACCGGCATAGACTCAAGTTTCAAGCTGTAGGTCAATCAATCAGTATTGCTTCAACTTGCATTTTGATTTGATTTTTTAATATTTTAATAAGCTGGAAACATCCATTTTTGTTTACCTTAGCAAAAAATGACTTTTATAGTTGGAGGCAAGGACTTTGGTCATATCATCTGTAGCTAAGATTTTATTTTATATATTTTCTTACATAGGTCTAGAAAAATAGTCTGTCAATATACCTTAATTAGGCTTTCCTTTCAGCCATTTACCGTGTGTAGTACTAGCGATACAAAGAAAGGCAAAAAAAAAAGTAGTACTGCAGGGAGCTCACTATCTAATGGAAAGGACAACAAGGAAATAACTATGTACAAATAAATTATATACAGGATAAATAGAAAGTTATCAATGGAGGAAAAGTAATAGACTTAAGAGGAATTGGGAAAGGCCTCCTGTAGAAAGTAGTGTTTTAACTCAGACTTAGAGGAAGCCATGAAAGTCAGGAGGTAGAGAACAGAAGAAGGAGGAGAAGAGTCTTCCATGCATG
Organism: Notamacropus eugenii; assembly: GCF_028372415.1. Lineage (NCBI taxonomy): Eukaryota > Metazoa > Chordata > Mammalia > Diprotodontia > Macropodidae > Notamacropus > Notamacropus eugenii. Next base: position 379,848,719 of record NC_092875.1, read on the forward strand.
GAGGGTTGCCAGTGAAAATGTCTAGAGTCAGAGATACTATGTCTTTCTTGAGAAATAACGTGGAGGCCAGTGTTACTGAATCAAAGAGAACTCAAGAGTGGGATGGGTTGAGGTGAGAATATAAGACATAAGAAGCCTGGAAAATTGGGTGGGTTTGGTACGTTTACAAGGGCCTTTGAACACAACGTGATTTAATATTTGAGCTTGAGGTATTAGAGGCCACTGGAGTTTACAGGATAGGAAGGTAACATAATCAGACCCTCACTTTAAGAGGATAATTGACAGGTGAATGGAGGACTGATTGGAATGGCCGCAGACTTGTGCCAGGCAAGATCAACCTACAGGCTATAGCAATAGCCCAGATTTGAGGTGATGAGGGCCTACACAAAGGTGGTAGCAATGTACAGGTGGGAGAGTGAAATTCAAGAGATGTTACAAAAGTAAAATTACTTTGGAAACTTTGGTAAGTTTCTTTGGAAACAGATTAGTAGGTAAGAGGGTAAAGATTCAAGGATGACACCTAGGTTGTGAGCTTGGGTAACTCATTGGATGGTACTACCTTCAGTAAGAATAGAGAAGTTTGGAATAGGAGAGCTTTTTTTTCAGGGTGGGGAATATGAGTCAGTTTTAGATGTGTTGAATTTAAGATGTCTACAAGACATCTAGTTTGAGATGTCCACTAGGAAGTTAAAGATAAGGGACAGAAGTCAGAAGAGCAGTTTGGATTAAAGAAATAAACTTGTGGATCATCAGCATAAAGATAAAAACTAAATCCATGAGAGCTAGCTAGATCATTAAGTGAAAGTATAGAAGGAAAGGAGAAGAAGGCTCAGGATACACATGGTTAGCAGGTTTGACCTGGATGAAGATTCAGCAAAGGAACCTGAGGCTCAGATAGGCAGGTAGGAAGAAAATAAAGAGGGAAGTGTCATGAAAGACTAGAGAGAAAATAATGTCAAGGAGAAGAAGGTAATCAACAATAACAAAGCTGCAAAGAGTTCAAGAAGGATGAGGATTGAAAAAAAGACCATTAGATTTGATAGTTGAGATGACTGACAACTTTGGAAAGCAGTTTCAGTTGAATAATGAGACTGCAGAGAGTTAAGAAGATAGTAAGAGGAGAAGTAGAGATACCTTTTACAAATGGATTTCTTAATTATTTTGGACATAAAATACAGGATATGTTTGGTGATGACGAAAAAAGACTAAGAAATTTTGAAGAGGATTCACTTTCTTCTTGGAAAGGAGTGCAGAATAATGTCTTAAAGATCCATTAATATACAGGGGAGATGACAGTATACCTGCAATCTAAACAATGAAATGCTCAGTCTACGTCCATTATAAAATATATGTTGTCACAAATCTCTAAACTTTATCATGGAAATGGAATTAACAAACATACAGAAAAAAAAAAAAAATATATATATATATATATATATATATATATATATATATATATATGTGTGTGTGTGTATGTATGTATTTGATATAATCAGACCATATGGAGGAGTAGGGAGATAGAGACTATATTCAAATAGACAAAATTAAATGGTGCATTTGGTGAATCTCTAATTTCCATTTTAAAAAAAATAAATGAACCAGTAAGGTCACATTGTGATAATGCTGGCTTCTGGTATTTCATCAAAGGTCCTGAGTAAATTCACTAAAAGTTCAAATAATCTTCAAGATGATAGATATTCATTGTTTTTAAATTTGGTTCAGGTCAATGTTTAAACAAATTGTTTGCTTTTGTAATCAAATAACTGAAAGTCACTTGGTTAGGGCTTGAGAGAGGAGGATGAGCAGAGTTAAACACAGTACAAACAAAAAAATCAGAAAAAAAAGGAGCAGAGAAAAAATATCAATAAATATGCAGGATAAAATGAAGATGGATTGGTCATGTGGTGAAAGTGAGATTTCTACATGGATTCCTCAAACTGACAAGAGATCTAGTGAATGAGTCCCAACATCTTGAATAAATACTTTGTTGTTAACGTGGGAGAATATGAGAAAGAGTCACCCAAGATAGGCAGGCAATGGAGAATTATAATGATCTGCCTCTAAAGGGGATGAGTTCCTTCTCTTGAACATCTTCAAGCTAAGGCTGTATGGGTATTTGTTGGTTTTGTTATAGTAGAGATTACTTATATGTATGGCTTGAGCTATCTGACTATTGACGTCTCTCCCAAATCTCAAATTCTGCATCAGTGAAGAGAATGTCCATGATGCTGAGATCACATATTCATTTAAGTATTCCTAAATAAATTGACCAGATGGGTAAACATCATAGTCATCATCTTTAATTGATTTTCCCTTCAGGGAAACATCCACAGTTCAAATAGTGTATGTGTGCATAATATAACATTCCATTTAAAATGTAACTGTGCTATTTCTATTATTCTGTATGAAATAGCATTCCATTCAAAAGATTCACAACAGAACATTTAGCAGTTTCAAAGTATGTTTATCCTTTCAAATTTTGAAAGTATGTTTATACACAGGTGCTATTCTTTAAGAAAAAAGATCAGAGAAAAATCTAAGCTTTAGTAGATGATTCTTTATAACAGATTGCATATTAACAATCACAATTAATTAAGGGGTACAAAGGATGTCAGATCTTATTTTATCTTCTGTTTGCCGACAAAATTTTTTTTCAAAAAACCCATCCTTTTATTTAAATAATTCATGTATCACTAAGCTCATGAACAAGAATATTCTCTTACAGGTCACAAATTAAGTACTGAAAATTATACTTAAATATTGGTTGACAAAAGTGTCTGTGATGAAACAAATCCAGAGGATATCAGTGCTGAAGTATATTTAAAATATACTCCAGAAATAATTTTTAAAGATCTCTCAAAGATGAATAGATTCTAAAGGAATGGAAAAGTTCAAAGATATCAGGATCAAATTTAAGGAACATAGAAGAAATCCACAGTTAGCATGCTCACTTTCTTATAAAAACATTTCAAAGATCTCTAATTTATTTGGCTTTAGGTCTACCTCAAACAGCACAGGTCATAACCTGTCTAGAATTTAAGCATTTTTGGAGATAAGATATTTATTATTCTGTGTAGAATTTAGTGATGAGTTCCTCTGAATGTAGTTTGAATCAGGGCTTATCCTCAATATCAAGCTGATGAGCCTACACTTAACATCTTTTCAATGTGGTAGAACTTAGTATAGCTTCATTTCTATTTGTAAAGTCTTCAAGGACCCATGTTTACTTCAATGCTACAAAAAGGTATTGGAATAGAATTTTAATAAAAGGTTTGCTCTCATATATAAAGAAAGCCTTTGAAAGAATGGTCTATGCAAAAGTTGATGTTTTCCTAAAAAAACACACCAACAAACAAAAAAAAAAACAATGAGAGAAGAATAGCTGGACTTTGGTAGAAGATTCTCTACATCAGATTGCATATTCATAGTCATGAGACTGAGAGGTATAAACATTTTGAGATCTTACTGTATACTTTCCTTGTTGATTAAAAAACAAAACAAATGACTATGGAAAACTATAAAAAACAAAACAAATGACTATGGAAAACTATCTTAAAAGCTCTCATCCAAGGTATATAGCACTTTTATACTGCTCCCTGATACAAAAGACTATTTTATTGAGACCAACATTTTCCTAGTGATGTGTTATGATTTCAAGGGATCAGATAATTTTCAATGAAATTTTTTAAAAAGGTACATTCCTCAAAAGACAAACAGGAAACATATATGTTTAACAGACTGCAAAATATTAGCAATAATAACATGTAAATGGGCTCACAGGTTATGGTTTATCCTTTGTTCTCAAAGAAGACCATTACATCAGGGAGATAATGACATGACTTGCAATTGACTATGATTTGAGTGAGGGAGGGCTGTGCAAAGTCACCAACCTCACTTTCTCTTTCACAGTCATCTGGGTCCAGTGGTCAGATATTCACAAAGATAACTGAAGATGGTCCAGGATACAGTAGGAGACATTTTAAGATAAGGTCCTTTTAAGATAAGGTTATTTCATGGAATGTAACTGCAACAGCATGAGCACAAAGAGAGGTCCCACAGCATAGAGGATAGAGGACTACTTGTGAGGTCAAGAGACTTGGGTTTAAATCTTTCCCCTCCCATATACTAGCTGTGTGACCATGAGGAAATCATTTAAACCCTTAGGGTCTCAGGCAACCATTTTGGGGGCCTATGGTTTTATTAGTATAGGGAACTCCCAATGAAGATGATCTCTGTAGTAATTCAGTTTGGTATTTTCTCTTAAAAGTGTAGTTTTAGAGAGTTGCCTGTGGCAGTGAAAAATTAAGTGACCTATGTAGGACACCATGGACAGTATGTGTCATCAGTCAAGAATTGAAGTAAAGCTTTCCTGACCACCAGGCTGGAGGTCTATCTTTCCATACTATGCTATTACTTTCTAGTCAAATTCCAAAGATTACAAATTATAGACAAGTTACTTTATCTCCATCAGTACAGGGAGCTTTTATGCCAGTATCTCAACACTTATTAAAATAAAGGTTATCACTTGCTTTCCATATATACTTTGAAAAACTAATTAGAAGATGAGATTTATTAGGCGGAAAAGCTTATTCAAACTATAAAAAGGAGCTGGTAATGGGTAAATGATCTTGGTACAACAGTGAGAAAAACAGTGGCAAAATTAATAATATAAAAGGAAATTTTATAATTGTTAGTTATATTCAAAACAAATGTAGGTATTTTAAATTGAAATAAAATATAGGCAATTTAAAATGTAAGGAGAAAAATTGTTTTTAAAATCAAATAGATGAAATTTACCATATGGATAGTAAAGTATGATCAGAAAGTCAAATCCATTTGTAAAATTAAAATTCTAAATCACAATTGATGATGTAGATAGTGAGATGAGCTTTCGATAATTCAGGAAGTTCATGTGGCCCCAGAAGGCATAGCTGGCTCATATTTAAAAGATAACTCAAATCTAACTACAATCATTCTATTTGGACTTGAATACGTATCTACTCTATAATATACAACCAAGTGGCCATACAGTCTTGACATGAAGATCTCCAGGGAGGAGAAACTCATGAGCACTTAGAAGGCTGTCCATTCCACTTTTGAGTGACTTCTGTCTTTCCAATACATCAAGTATAAATCCAGCTGTCTGGGAATTCTTCTGTTTTGTTGCTGTTGCTAAATTTGTATTATAAGACTTAGCAAACAGACGCTGAATAAATGATTGCTGAATTAATTTGAAATAAGGTTTTCCTTTGGTTCTTGTAATATTACAAATATTCCAACAAGAAAATTAAATACCTAAATTTCAATATCCCATGTTTGCTTTTTGCTCATGTTTTTTTTTTTTTTTCTAATAAAATGCCTTAGATGATGCTTCTTGGAAGTCTTCAATGGAAAAAGGTGTGTGTGTGTGTGTGTGTGTGTGTGTGTGTGTGTGTGTGAGAGATTGCCCATTGGATTACCTGAAATGTATGTTCTTTTGGCTGCAGTTTTCTATGATTTAGAGCCAGATAGTATAAACTAAAGAACAATGATGTTAAAAAGACAACTGTTAACTACATAGCAGAAAATATGTTAGGATAATTGAAAGCACTATTCAATTTCCTGGATGTGGTTCAGTCTAGTCTCTGACTCCCATTCAGTTCTGAGGCATACTTCCTGTCCATCTACAGGAACTATCTGAGATACATATAATGTTGGAACAATTCTGTTCTACATGTCAAAATCTGGATGATAATTTTTTTCTCTCCCTTTTGAAGGGTTAACTGATAGAGTTTCGCAATTTCCATTAAAAGACTATGGAGTATTCTAAAAATCAATGCAATTAGTACAATGTCATGAGCAAGTTGACCTCTGCATGGATTTGTTCTGTTTAGAATCTACAAAGTACATTCTTCAGGACGTGGGCAAAAATGCCGGGTGAACATTTGTCTCCCTGTTTTATGCCTCTGTTACTGCTTTTGAGTAACCACCACAGTTACAGTTGCTAGAAATTGATGATCAACTTATGAAACAACAATATTCCATTAAGTAATCAAAGCTATTCATTGATAGAAAAGTTCAAGGTGAAATTGATTTTATAGTTACATTATACTGTCAATGAAAGGCTTATGATGTCAAACCAGTACATCCTTCTTAGCACAATAGATTTCAACTAACAGTCATTGTAAACATATTGTCAATTAAGATACTCCCTTTGAAAAAGTTCATCTTTCTTTATGAAATTACATAAAGTAAAAGCATAGCAAATATGTTGAATGTTCTACCTTCATTATTTAATTGAAATTACCCTGTCTGTAGCTACCAATGATCTTTTAAATGATCAAATCTTTTCTCAAGTCTCATCCTTCTTGGACTCTGACGATTTTGACTCATTCTCTCTTCATGGAAAATCTTTTCTCTCCACCTTCTCTACATGAAAAGTAATCACTACTTTTCCTCCTCCTTCCTATTTGACTGCTCCTTTTTAGTCTCCTTTGCCAGATCTTCACTCATATTGTGCTGACTAAATGTCATCTTCTCCCAAGGCTCTGTCTTGGTACCACTTCTCTCTTCCGTATGTACTATCTCACTTGGTGATTTCATCAGTTTCAGTAGGTTTAATTATCATCTTTAAGTAGATTATTCCCAGATCAATTTATCCAGCCTTCATCTCTCTTCTGAGCTCTATTTCTATATTGTCAAGGCCTTTTTGATATTTTGTAATGCATGTTTTCAGGTATTGCAAACTTAACATGTTTAAAATAGAATTAATTATCTCTCGTCCCCACCCCCACCTACAAATTTCTTCTCTTTTTTGATCCTTCCTATTACTGTCAAGGGTAACATCATCCTACCAGTTGCCCAGACACCTAGGTCCTTTTCTATTTCTCGTTTTTACTCACTACATATATTTAGTCTATTCTTAATTTTTATTGTTTCTATTTTTCGTATCATTACTCATATTTTTCTTCTTATTTCCATTCAATATAGGTTTTCATTTTCTCTTGTCTAGACTATTTCAATTAATTTGTAATTTGGTCTGTCACCTTTGATAACCTCCTCACTTCAATCAGTGCTTCACTCAGCTGCCAAAGTGGTTTTCCTGAAGCAAAGCTGTGACGATGCCTTTGCTCTCCCAACTAAATAAACTACAGTGACTCTCTTTTACCTCTAGGATCAAATATAAAGTGTTCTATTAGGCATTTAAAGCCCTTTTTACCCAGAACACTTCTAACCTTACTCATCATCTTATGTATTACTTTCCTATACACCCTCTACTTGCCATTTTCTCTTACACAACACCTCATCTCCTGACTGTTAACTTGAACTGATGCCTGGGATACTCACTTTACCTCTAACTCCTAGATTCCCTGGCTTCCTTTAAGACAGTTTAAATTGCATAGTCTTGGAGAAGCCTTTCCCTGCTGCCCACCTTCCACTTCACTGCTAGAACCTTCTCCCAGAAATTACTTTTGATTTAATAAATAAATAGGTAGATTACATACATATGCACATAAATATACACACATATGTAGTTTGCAAACTACACAAAAAATAAACATGTATAGACACATGAATATATGCATGCGTGTATACATATAGGTTTACAAATATAACTTGCTGTATACAAGTGTATGTTTACATATGTATGAATATGCATACCTATATGTATATATACGTGCATACATGTGCATGTATATATATGTTTTTTACCTAGCTATATGCATATTTTCTCCCCTCTTTGAATACGAGTTCCTTGAATAGAAAGACTATACATTACTATGTGAACTATGTGAAAGGTTTTTGTTTTACTTTGGAATCTCAAATACTTAGAATAGGGCCTGACATTGAATAAGTGTTTAATAAATGTTTGTTGAATGACTGGCTTTTGTTTCAATAGCTTTTTGTACCTTCCAGATACTGCATAATGTGGTTCCTAGGGATGTGTGAATAGGAAATGCTTATGGTCATTAGGGAACTAGATGGCACAGTAGACAGAATGTTGAACCTAGAGTTATAAAAATCTGGGTTCAAATACCACTTTAGATTTTTACTAGTTATGTGACTCTGGGCAAGTCACAACTTATCTGGCTTCTTTACTTCAACTGCAAAATGGGGCTAGCTCACAGGGCAGTTATGAAGATAAATGAGATATTTGTAATGTGTTTTTCAAACCTTAAAGAGCTTTGTATGATAGCTATTATTATTACTATTAAACTGAGATTGTCCAAACAAATACACAGGCAATTTACTTTTGTGGATCTATTGTCCCTATAAAGCTAGGAACATTAGTCTATTCATGTGTAAAAGATGGACAACTTACATATAGGTTTAAAATTTTAAGCTGCACTCTTTGGGTATGGTCAACTGGAATAGGGTGACCATAGGCAAAGGATAAATGTGACGAGGAAACAACTTCAAGAAGTAAAACAGAAATATTTACAAGGCTCTGGATTTCAATACTACATTAACCAAACATGGCATACAAATAAGCCGAACTCCAGTTTTCCATAGCATTTGAAAGGAAAAATAAAATCCAGTTGACACAATTTTACCATTTCAAAAAACTGTATAAGCACTGTTGAATTTGTTTGATTATTCGATAAAAAGAATTTGAGAGATAGGGTAATGTAATTTGCATAAAAATGTAATAGTGACATTGATGTGTATAGAGACCATGAAATGATGGCAAAACATAATGTGGTTCTATGATGGGTTCTCTTTCTTTAAAAAAAAAGATAAATTTGATTCCCAATTATTATTTATAACTTTCTGCTTCCTTCCATGAAGATAGTGCTGAAACCAATTAAGAGCATTTCATTCAGATTCATATGTTCAGCCTTTTTGAACAACAAAATGAGTCTACTGAAGCAAAGGTTTTAGGAGTAAATACATAAAGCTGATTCAGGGAGAGCTTTATAAAGAAATATGTCATTAGATAATTTCATGTTGCTGTAATTCTGGAATTTAATGCATATATTGAAGATTTGGTTCCTCTTTTACTACCACATGGCCATATTTTAATTTCATTTCTACATCCTGGAATTGAATGAATCTCTTTCTATCCCTTTGGATCTCTTCCTATCCTTTAATTCTCTCTGTATCTTCTATTGCTTTCACTTACCCTCTTCATCTAGTGGTTTTCTATATTTATCTGAAAAAGCAGAAGGATTTTCTTTTGCTTTTCAAAGAGTTTGGAAATTGCTTGTACCTACCCACTTACTGCCTTGTGGCGGCAAGCAGCTACAACTTCCACAAGACTTTAATAACCATTAAAAAGGAATTAAGGATCCTATCATAATCTTTACAAATCTGTCTTTTTTTCAGTGTCTCTTGTCTCTGTCTCTTACTTTCCCTGTTTTCCCTCTGAATGTTAACATTAATAAGGTATTATTTTTATAAAAAGTTAAAAAATACATATTATGCTTGTTACATTTCACAGACACTTACTTGTCCAGGTCTTGCATTCTCACACACAAAGGTGTCATAGAACACAGCAAACTGTGGAGCATTGTCGTTGACATCCAAAATTCTTACAAATACTGCTACACGGGTTGTCTCTTTCGGGTTGTCTAGGAGAGGGAAAGAAAAATCTTGATTTGCTATCACCAGAAATATATAGACATTGATAGAGAATTGTCAATGTTAGTTATAATGAAGGGGCGCATCTCCCGTACCAGAATTAAGTTTTTGGCTTTATTTTTTTACCAAGTGAAAATTAGAATGTTCTCAAGCAAATAAACATTAGTTCTGCTCTATTATAATACAATAAAATGTTACACATTAAAATAGCATGCTAGAATAATTAAATAATAATGATTTCAATTATTTTGGGACTCATGTTATTCTTCTAGAAAATACATTTAAATAACTATTGGAACTATTCCAGCTTTTAGACAGAGGGCTGTTTGTTTATTAGCTTATTTAAAAGATAGCAAGTAAATCTGAAAATCCAAATAGAATATGTATCGTGTTTATTTTAGGCATTAATTCAACCACATGAAGTTACCTAAGAATCCTCTTATTTTAAGAATGAATCATAGTATGGGAACAAGATATAGTAGAGGAAATGTACTATACAGAGTGTTCCAGAAGTCTTAGTTCAGTTTAAGCTGTTAAAGTTTAAAGACTTTTTAAGACTTCTGGGATATCCAGTATTTGGGGTTTGAATGAAGGCTATACAATTTGCTAACTGTAGGAACTTAGGCAAATCACTCCAGTTTTCTGAAACATCTGTAAAATAAGAAGACAAGACTAGGTGAGTTAGGATCATAGATCTAAAAGTGACTTTAGAGATTGCCTAGTTTAATTTTCTCATTTTAAAAATGCTGAGCTGAGGTCTAGGGAGGTTTAGTGACTTCCCTTTCTTATACAGGCAATGATTCTTAGTGGCAGCATTTGAACCCAGTTCTTCTGATCTTAAAATCTGTTTGCTTTCCACTGCCAAGAACTTCCCTTCTAAACTCCTTCAGTTCTGAATCTGACCCTCTAGATTGGGGTGGGGAACCTGTGGCCTCGAGGTCACATGTGGCAAATCATTTGTTCTGTGAAGTTAGGATTCAGTGAAAGGATAAGACATGAGGACCTAGATGGCCACATGTGGCCTCGAGGCCACAGGTTCCCCACTCTTGCAGATGAGACTCTTGCTATGTTATCCTAAAACCCTAGGTGTAGCAGTTCAAATGTCATTATTACTATCATAGTTGTCAATAGCTGGGATTATACCTGCTCATCTGATTACCTGCTTACTCTTCTGCAAGGAAGTAGAGTGATAGGGCCTGGACCTGGGATGCCACTAGTGTATAGAACTCCTAGGTGAGAAATTCCTTTTTTCAATGAATCAAGGCACATTCTCTAAAAATTATACCCTTAGAGATTTTCTGAGAGCACTGTTTAATTGGCTTGTGCACTGAAGTATTGCCAGTATGTGTCAAGGGCAAGATTTGAACTCAATGCTTACCGTCTTCAATCAGCTCTTTATATATTATGCCCTGCTATGTCTTAAAGAAGGATTTTTAAAAATCAAAATGATAAAATGATCATGCTTTTGAATTTGTAAAGCTGGACATTATTACCCAGGGCCTAAAGAGTTGAGTAGGTGCAAGGGTGGGTATGGAGGAGGGAAGGGAGTGGTTTGAATTAGATTTATCAAGGAAAACGGATCTGAATCTAGGCTCTCAATCTGTCATTTAGTAGCTGTATGATCTTAGACAAGTCAATCAGTCTCTCTGGATCCCAGATTCCTCCCCTCTTCAGTGCTACCAAACTGTAAAACTGTGATAGTATGATTTTATGTTTTAACATTTCCTCTCTACCACTTCAAATTCACCATCTTTTTCAACACCTGACTCACATCTCAGTTGGTCTATGAAACTTCTTTTGATCACTGCCTTCTTACTCCATTTTTAAAGGTATCATTGTTCATATATTCAGTTTTTACTGTAACTTTCACACTTGTGACCCCACTATTCTAATGCAAGAATATTTTGGATCTTCTTTTTCTGTGTGGCCTTCAGCTGCACCTCTGCTTCACAGTTACCAGGACTTTAAAATTCTTGAGAAGAGAGATTTAGAATTTTCATTTTCATACAGGATCTAGAAGATATGCTCTGCACATAATAGACTCTTTTGTATTGCTCCATATATCACCTTAAATAGCTATGTGCAAAAGGCATGTGGGAGGATCTAAAAAATATATGTAAAACAATTAGGAGATGAGACTGTCTTTTCTTTTGTCATAGCTATGATCAAACATTTTGCAGTGAAGGAGCCCCATGTTTAATAGAAAACTCAGATGAAGAATCTGGGGCATGTGCCTTCCCACACATCCCTTCAATATTCTCTGATGTCTCTTCCACAGATGATTATGATTATTCTCCTCCTTTTCCTCCTTCTTCTCCTTTTCTTCCTTCTCCTTCTCCTTCTCCTTCTCCTTCTCCTTCTCCTTCTCCTTCTCCTTCTCCTTCTCCTTCTTCTTCTTCTTCTTCTTCTTCTTCTTCTTCTTCTTCTTCTTCTTCTTCTTCTTCTTCTTCTTCTTCTTCTTCTTCTTCTGCTGCTGCTGCTGCTGCTGCTGCTGCCGCTGCTGCTCCTCCTCCCTCTACTTTTCCTCCTCCTCCTTTTTCTTTTTTTCATATGCATAGTGATAGTCACTTTCTGAACTCTTCATGTAAGCATAATAGTTTCATTGGTAGCAGGTCTACCCTTTCCTATCACAAAGAATTATAAGAGAATCTGGAGAATTTTCCTCTTTCAGCCTTCATTCCTGTCTGGGGAGTGGATAGAATATTGGGCATAAAGTCAGAAAAATTCACGTTCAAATCTTGCTTCAGACACTTAAGCTGTGAGCTTAATGTCTATCTTCCTTAGTTTCCTCAACTGTAAAATGGAGATCATAATAGTAGCAACTTCAACAGGGTTGATGTGAAGATCAAATGAAATGATAACTGTAAAATTGCTTATCACAGTTTCTGGTTGGTACATAGCAATCATTTAATAAATGGTTATTTCCCATATTCCTTCTTTATGTGAAACTAGGACTTTAAGCTGTTTCAGTCTTTTGTCATTGGAGTCTTCAAACTGATAGGTAATTCACAGAAATAGAAACACCACAAAACATACCATGACTAAATTAACTTATTCAAAATTTAGCTTCTCAGTTTCTTCATGTACAAAATTATAAAGGTCTGGACTAGATGGTCTCTAAAATCCCATGTAGCTTCCCCATCTTCTATGTTTATTTCATACCTACATTCCATTCAGTAATCAAAATACTTCACTTTTCTTTTACTCTTTATAGCTTACTCACAATAGCCCTAAGATACACTCAATTTGCTTTAGCAAATAAAGTTTATTCGGTTATAATATACATTGTAATTTTCAACCTGACCTCACCAAAAGGTACTTTAAATTGTTGGTTGTGGTCCTTTGTCTTTGAAGAGGACCAACATGACATCACCATTGTAAAGTGAAATTTCAGTGTTTTGATCAGATCAATACAAGCTCAGAATGCTCTACCACAGGTTGGGCACAGATAGTGTGTTTGAATACTTGGGGTAGATATCCCAAATTTGCACATCCTGTGTTTACTTTGTGCTGTCTCAATTCTGCTGCAACTTTTCTTATATGGGCACACCATGCTGAGTGGTCCTGTGCCAGTGTCTTCCATGTTGCAGGGTCAAATCCAAAGTTCTTGAGAGAGACCTTGAGTGTCTCCTAGTATTGTGTCTTCTGGTCACCATGTGATCAACTGCCCCGTGTAAGTTCTCCATAAAATAGTCTTTTTGGCAAGTGTACATTTTGCATTCAAACAATGTGGCCAGCCCATCGGAGTTGCACTCTCTGAAGCATAGTTTGAATACTTGGCAGTTCAGCTCAAGCAAGGACTTCAGCGTCTGGTACCTTATCATGCCAGGTGATCCTCAGAATCTTCTAAGACAGTTCAAATGGAAGCAATTCAGTTTCCTGGCATGGCACTGGTAGACTGTCCATGTTTCACAAGCATATAACAATGAGGTCAGCACAACATCTCTGTAGACCTTCAGTTTGGTAGTCAGCCTAACACCTCTTCTCTCCCAAACCTTTCTTCAGAGCGTCTCAAACACTGAGCTAGCTCTGGCAATGCATGAATCAACCTCACTGTCAATGTGTACATCCCTGGAAAGTACACTACCAAGGTAAGTGAACTTATCCAAAGCATTCAAAACTCCATCTGTTGTAATCAATGGTTCCACATATAGATGGTGTGGTGGTGGCTGATGGAGCACCTGTGTTTTCTTGGTGTCAATTATTAAGCCAAAATTAGCACAGGCAGCAGAAAATTGATTCATGCTTTGTTGCATCTCAGCTTCAGAGGCTGCATTGAGTGCACAATCATCTGCAAACAGAAAATCATGCACCAACGCTTCTTGCACTTGGGTCTTGGCTTGTAACCTTTTCAAATTGAAGAATTTACCATCAGTACAGTAGTTGACCTTGATGTTGTGCTCTTCCTCTTTGAAAGCATTTATCCACATGGCTGAAAATATTAAAATAAAAAGCATGGGAGCAAGCACACAGCCCTGTTTCACTCCATTGGTGACTGGGAATGCACAAGAACTTTCTCCATTATCCAGATCCCTGGCAAACATACCATCATGAAATTGACATACGATATTGACGAACTTCTCCAGGCAACCAAGTTTTGACATAATTTTCCATAAGCCCTCACTACTAACAGTGTCAAAGGCCTTGGTCAGATCCACAAACACTGTGTACAGACCTCTGTTCTGCTCCTGGCATTTCTCCTGGAGTTGTAGGGAAGCAAACACCATATCGACTGTTCCTCAGCCCTTTCTGAAGCCACACTGGCTCTCAAGTATATGCCTATGTTCCAGGTGAAGGTTCAGCCTATTAAGAAGGACTCTAGCAAGAATTTTGCCCGCACTAACTTAGAGAGAGATCCCTCTGTGATTGTCGCAGGACAATAAGAATGGACAATGGGGGCATCCTTGAACTCCTGGGGGATAATGTCCTCTTGCCACATAACCTGGAAAATTTCATTCAGTTTTTGTATGAGCAATGGTCTCCCTACCTTGGAAATCTCAGCTGGTACTTTTAATAGTGTTTCTGTAAAAGAAGTATTTGCATTATTAACTCCATTTTGCCAGTGAGGAAACTGAAGGGCTGGAAATCATACAGCTAGCAAATGGCAGAGGCAGGTCTAGAGTTCAGGTATTCTGTGTAAGTCAGAATTCTGACCTAACACTATATTGCCTTTGTAATAGGCCATGCCGCATTTGTACAAGACAAATGAAAAGGGTTTCATGGAAACTACTTGAAGCAGTGTACTGAAGCCACTTTAACTTTTCTCGTTGTTTTCCAAAAGAGAAGAAAAGTGAGGGAAAAAATAAGGTCTTAAGTCTTTGTTTCAATGATCAATATTAACATGGGAAAATATTTCTTATACCACAGAAGAATCCTAGGGCTCTGCCTTCAGAGCTAAACATATGCAAAACTCAAGGTAATTACCCTAAACATACAAATATTCAGCATTTTTTGTAATATACTGTTTCGCACTTCTTAGGTTGGAATTTATGATAATAAGTATCTGGGTGCAGCAAATCGATTCCCTTAAACATAGCCACTATCTTTAGAATTTACTGCAACGATAATAGTTAAATCCATCTCAGAAGTATGAAGTGTATTGGGGGCTGCTCATTTGGTTCTACTAAAAAAATGTTAATTTGCTCCAGCTGTCAGGGTTAATTTACTCATTACAAGTAGCCATAATTTTCAGTCTGGCCTCACCAAATGGCATTTTTAATGATATTTCTGAAAAAGGAGGCTGGAGATGGAATTCAATCATGATATAGTCCATCAGATAGTTTGCTGGGTACAAGTACGTGTCATAGGTTTTAATATATTACTAGAAAACTTGAGAATTTAACTTCTGCACACCTGTGGCAGGTGACACTTTTAGTAGTAGCATAGTTTTATATCTTCTTGATACACACAGGGGTTTTAGAGAATGACTCATTTACCATAAACCACAAAGCTTAAGGCCAAGTGAAAACAACCCCTTTGTGCTACTTTCTTCCTCTTCTTCTTTCCAGTTAATGTGCACCTCAAAAGGCATAATATGAACCTGATTACACCCACTTTCGCAGGTATGCATTTCAAATAGTTAATTTGTGTGTGTGTGTGTGTGTGTGTGTGTGTGTGTGTGTGTGTGTGAGAGAGAGAGAGAGAGAGAGAGAGAGAGACAGAGAGACACAGAGACAGACACAGAGACAGACACAGAGACAGAGAGAGAGAGAAACAGAGACAGGGAGAGAGAGACAGAGAGAGAGACAGAGAGAGAGACAGAGAGATGAGGGGGGAGTAGAATGAGGAAGGGAAGGAGGAAGAGGAAAACCAAGAAAGAAATTAGCATATTTTTTTTAAACAAAGCACTAATTATTTCTATTAGTTTTCAAAATTAATTTTCTCAAACTCTCTGAATCTGAAAATGCAGTTAATAGCTCCTTTGGAGCAAAGGAAGACTTAGCATCAAATTTAGTGTATAAAATTAAATGATTCAAGAGTGGTCAGAGTGGAAGACCTAATCTAGAGTGCGTCTACTGGGAATATTCAAGTCAGCTGCTAGTACTCAGTGGAAGATAGTATCAAAAACATTCTAGTTAAAAGTTGTTTTTTTTTTAAATCTGATTTTAAAATAAATGTCTTTTTACTTTTAACCAAAAAACGTTTACCCATTTAAATCTGTAGTCTCGAAGTTCTCAAGCCAGTTGGCTATGCCAGTAGTGTTGCTCCCCATTTTAGGAGAGGGAGGAACAAGAGAGGTTCAAATCAATTTTATTTGCTCTAAAATTAACCTAAAGAGTAGGCACAGCTTGGGAGCTAAGTCTGAGAAGAAGTTCATTTTCTGCTGCTGGTTAGGTACTTAGCACAAACCTTCACCTTCCTGAAAATTTAATTGATTTCTTGATAATTTATTTTTTATTCAATTGTGTTCTTTGAATTTTGCCTTCCCTAGAGTGTGATTTTTTTTTTTTTATTTTTTTCAGTTCAGTGTAATGTAGAACCTGATTAATTCTACTTGGAAGGAAGAGACAGAATATCTTCTCTAGGCAGTTCTTATTAGGAAAAAAGAAACTATTGAGAAAAAAAATCATCTTTTTATGTTATATAGATCTGTTTTTTAAAAAATACTGTATTTTATATCACAAATGGAAAAGTCTTCAGAGGTCTACATCCTCATTTTTCAGACGATGAAAATGTAGTTCAAGAGGATTGATGATTAACTGACAAGGGCAGGATTTGAATTCAGATCTTTTGAATACAAGTCCAGCATTTATTTTATTCCAATTCACTACACTGCTTACCTGGGATATCAATATCTAGTGAATCTTTCATGGGGTTGTATTCACAAAAAAAGTTATATTTATGAATTGTTATATACTTATGCATAATAAATTTAATCAAAATTCACATATTGTTACATTTCTGAATAAAAACCTTCAACATAATGACCACCACCCACTCCTAATAAAGTCACATAAATAGTCTTACTGATCTCAGCTGCTATCACACTAAGATTATGCCATTGAGATATTTCACGATCAAGTGGCTTTGATGTATAAATTGATCCATTTCCAGAATGTATATTAAAAATCCTGTCAAGATCAGTATGACGATCCAAGGAAAACCTAAGCATAATAAGTAAAGAAAAAAATGAAGAAGTAAACAACAGAATATAGTTATACAGACACTACCAGGAAATGGACCCCACATATACATACAATCCATATGTATAATTAGATAGATACACAAATATGTGATTTATTATCATATATTTCATATATTTAACAATAAATAAAAACTATGTTCCTTGGTCATTTTATATTTTCTATTCTGAAATATACTTTTAGTAATTTAACATATTTAAATCATCATCAGCATAGTAGAAGTTCACTTGATGTATGCTATTAAAAAAACTTATTTGGTCAAATTAGATCTTAAGAATACATCTATAATGATCAATATTCTTGTCCTAACTGTTCCCAAGTGTATAACCATTTGAAAAAGCATACTAACACTTAAAAGCCTAGAATTTGCTAATATGATTCCTGGTGTCTTGACATGAATAACAGTTTAGTGGGCTCAAAGTGTTAATCATTATGGATTGATTTGGCTAAGGAAAAGGATAAAATCTATTCACTGCAGTGACTATGAGGCTAGAAAGTTTAAAAAAAACATTTCAAAGCAATTTGTAGAAAAAATTAAAAAAACCCTTATATTTCTGGAAAAAAAAAGTATTCTGATCAAAAAATAAGCAAGCTGATTAAGTGAATTAATTTTCATGTCATGAGAGTATTGCTCAAAAACTAGTTTATCCATTTGGGGTTATGTAAATAAGATAATTCCTTCTATCCTCTGAACCATTTAATTGGCACCATACATTTAATGTTATCTAAACACTTCCTGTGTTTGCATTACTAGGCTGTCTAGAGACTTACAGATGTTGTTATTGTATTGCAAATGCTCAGAAATATCTCCATGTAGTGCTTAATGCTTACACACACACACACACACACACACACACACACACACACACACAAAACCACAAACTAGAAGATCAGATGTAATCTTTAGTCCTTAATGTACCCTGGAGACACTTTCACCTTGCCCAAATTTTTGTTGTTGCTATTGTTAAAGGAAAATACATAAATACATAAAATCCTCCATTTGTCTGTTGGTAAGGGAAAACATAAAATATTGCACTTAAAAATGGTAACCTCAGAAAGCCCTTTTCTTTTTTAATATGCCTTTTGTTACACAATTAGTTTTTCTGAACACCTTTAGGTTATGTTATTGAAGATGCTAGCATAAATTGATTCAATAAGATGACTTTAAATCCTGATTATCTGACTTTTAATATTTTATTTTATTTTGGAAAGTTTGGGCAGTTAATTTTAGGTCAGTTTTCAATCAAGTAGACTGAATAACTTGAAAAATCTCTTCATAAATTGAGCTTTCTGTACTATTATGACTGATTTCATGCACAGATTCTATTTTCCAACCAAACTATATTCTGTGTTGTCTGGATCTCATTTTTTAAAAGCTTTTCTCTCTCTAGCTTCTACCCCTTTGTTCCTGCTGTTTCTTTGTCTTGGAATGTCTGCTTTCCCCCTCTATCTATCAAAATGCAGTTTTTCCTTCAAGTTTCAGATATAATATCTCATCTTTGCAAAATTTTCTCTAATTACATTAGGTAAAAAGGATCACTCCCCTCCCTCAAACTCCTGAAGATTATAAATAGGTGTCGGTGCAGTTATTTGTGTACCTGTATTATCTCACCCAAAAGATTATAAATTCTTTAAGGCAGAAACTTAGCACCATGCCTTACCTATCCTGCATCCCTCGTCAAATTCATTACAGTATTTTGCTCACAGACAATGTTCAATAAATGCTTTTTGAGAGATTGGAACAAATTAAGGTTCTATATCTATATTCTCTTAAATCTTAACAAAACAATTCTTCTACTTTCTTGTAAAAATAACCATTGTTATTCCTGTAAATAAAATAACAGACAGCATCTGCAGTTTTTCCCCATTGTCATTGCCATCAGTTACTCTGTGCTTGATGCTGAATTCTTAATGACCTTCAGTTAAAGAACAATGATAAAACAGCTGAAGATGAATAATGTGATGATGTGTGTATTGTAGTGAAAGCTTTTTCTAGTTAACAAAGATGATAGAATTCTGTCTGTGTGTTTTTAATCTTCTTCAATACTTGGAAAATGTCAGCAAACTTTAAGGCACTGCAATGACTCATTTTGAAAACAAATTTGAAAAATGTACAGAACTGATTATCACAGAGCAGTGCTATTCCATGGAGCCATTTTCAAATATTCCTGCCATAATTGGTATTTTAAAGCAAGAGTACTAGCAAAGCTTAGGCTCTCTTTCAGTTTCTATGATTCTAGTGTTCATTCTTCCTGAATTTACTATCGATCCATTATCATCCAAAGAAGTAATTATTTTTTTTTCTCACAGAACAAATTAGATGTAACAACTTCTCAATCAGCACATGGCCAAAGTGCACAATCAACTTTTGTATAAAGATTCCTGTGATTAAAAGGTCAATTTTATTTCAGGGAAGCAAACGGTACATGTACAATATCACTACTACTAATAATGACTAATATTTATGTAGTACCTACTAATGTGCCAGGTACTTTGCAAACTGATTTACAATTATAATCTAAGTTAATCCTCACATAACCCTGGGAGAACGGTGCTATTACTATCCTCATATTAGAGATGAAGAAACAGAAGCAAACAAAGTTAAGTGACTTTCCCAGGGTCACACAGCTAGTAACTTTCTGAAGCTGCATTTGAACTCAGGTCTTCCTGACTCTAAGCCCAGTACTCTAGCCACTGTACTAACTGTCCACATATGATATTTAATTCTCTTTTATATGATTTGTGAAAAAAAAATAACACCTTTTCTATCAGTCAGTTCTATAGACGACTTCAGATAGTTTCCTGTCTTAATATTTTCATTGATTTTAGTCAATCAGTCAACAGATACTTATTGAAATCTCCCTATGGACAAATCACTGGGCTAACTATTGATTATGATTGTGATCAGGAGTATTTAAAAGAGAACCAAGATTGTATTATATGGAGTGATTTTTTTTTTAAATTGACTAAAAGCCTTGACATATTATATTTAAATATATTTTAAAATGTAATAAATTTAAACCATCCAATGAAACACAGATTTACAAAGTAGTCAACGTGAAGCCATTAGAGGTACAAAGATACAAAGAAGAAACAAAACCACAGTCTCTGCTTTCAGAAAGTATTCAGTCTAATGGAAACAAGTAGACATTTTACAAAAATATCTAAAATCCAAAGCAGAATTTTGAGATTTCTCTAGGAAAGGTCCAAAGGTCTTTAAGAAATATGAAAAGGGAGAAAGCAAGGGTTTTGTTTTTTTTCAGTTATTTGTAGGAGGTGAAAAAACAGAATTGGTGTTGAAGGAAAAGAGGGATTTTATAGGTAGAAATTCAGAATTGTGAAGGCAGCCCAAGGATTACATTTCAGTCAAGATGTGTGAACAAAAACACAAAAATATGAAAGGGCAGGAGGACAAGGAATATTTAGTAGCCTATTTTGCTTGCAATGTGGAGTACAATGAAATAGAGAACGGTGAGATAAGGCTAAAAAATAGGCTGGCATGAGCTTGTGGAGGCCCTTAAACATATTTGTTATCTAAGATGCAATGAAGAGCACCCAGAGGCTTTTGAGTAGAGGAATGGTGTGATCACAATGGTACATTAAGATAAGTACTTAGGAAATGACTTGAAGGATAGTCTGGAAAGGGGATAGACTAGAAAAGGGAATATCAGTTAGGCTCAGAAAAGGGCTAATAAGAACCTGAACTAGGGTGATTGCAGTGTGAGTTGAATGAGAGTAAAATGTGAGAGGAATTGTGATTAAAATTTGACAGAACTTGGCAAATGATGTTATTTTCTGAGACCACAGATATGATCACTTTAAATCAGAAGCAGACTTGAAAATGAATGAGAAGAATTTTCTATCCAGATAAGGATCTTACTGAGGAAGAAATGAGGAAGAAAACATAAGAAAAAAACATCAAAGGCTAAGACCTAAATAGGAAAGATTAAGAGGTAGGGGGAAAAAAACCCTAGAATTTAGTAAAAGATAGTTGTGGGCAAATTATGTTGGCAAATTTGGGTTATATGTGATCACGTTCTCACTTTATTCTTCCAGGGCAAGAAAAGAGATTCAAGCACCCTGAACATTTTAATAACTGCTGGTATAAGGTTTTCTGATGGCTTATTTGGTAGCAGCAGATGGCACTTATATAAATGTTCCAAAAATGCCCTTTTTAATTGTAAATCTTATTTTAAATACTATGCACAATCATCTATAAGAGAAAATTTTGAAAAAAAGATTTCATTTTTATAGTGAAAGTATAATTAGAAAGAAAAGAAAATTGTATTTAAAAAATTAATTTACTAATGTATATGGTCTTAGTTATTCATATCATAATGCCATAGTGTAGGCACTTCTGTCCACCTGGTGGCAGTGTAGTCTAACCAAAATAAACAAGATACTATGAAAGATACATGGTAGCCTGGTGGAAAGATCTCTGCGCTTAAAATTTTGGATATATTTCCTACTCTTAGACCAGATAGACTATCTCGTGCATTTTGTGGCAGACCATTTTATCCCTCTGAATGTCTGTTTCTTCATCTGTAAAATGGGCATAATGATAATTGTATTATCAGACTCCTTGGGTTGCTTTAAGAAATTTGATTTCTTTTGTTCTTAATATGCTGTTTGTATACAAAGGGAAAACCATCAACTATAGTTTTAACCTTAGTGTGAAAATATATTTATTAATATTTATAAAGTTTTTTTATGGTTCATTTATCCAGTAAGACCACAGGTAACTTGATTTTAAAAATATACCCAAGGATTTTAATGATTTTGAACACATGCTTTTCCAATGTTGCTCTATGGTTATAAATCTTCTAACCTCAAAATTTCTGAGGAATAAAAGTTGTAGTTTCACTCAACAGAAGATAGAGGAATTTATTCTTGGTGATTACAGTTAAGATTACAGCACATTTCCAATGATGACCTACACACAAGGAATGGCAAAACATGTATTTTCAAGAAAACTGATGATTAGAAAAGGAGGTGAGATGGTCATGTGTTAAGGACCAGAAACTGACAGTAAGAGTACTTCACTAGTACTAAAGAATTGCAAATATACATACACACATGTACATATACATACATACATACATACAAACCTTGTATATATACATATATGCATATGTATATACATATGTATGTTTATAGAGAAAAGTCTACATTATGTTAGATGAATCTAGTATGGAGGATGGATGAAAACATGAAAAAGAATTACACAGTCTGAGAAGGCATAAATGAGAGGTATCACTACTGATGAAAAGAATGTCCACATCCAAGAGATCACAGATCTACTGAATTTTGTTTGTATGGTATCAGTCACTATAACTTGATCAATATAACACACTATGTCTCTGGGTCCTGAGCTCTGGAAGGTCCATATCAATCAAGAATAGTTTCAAATATGGGCCTGGTAATGACTACAATATATGTACAAGCCAAGCTAACTTCAGAATAGCTTGTTACAAATTTAAACACAAATGATTGCTTTCAGACACAGTGACCCTCAATGATCCTCTACAAATTAATAGGGTTGTGTTAGTAAAGAGAGCACCTTGTAAGGTTAAAGTTCAATAAAGTATTGAAGGATGAGAAAGTACTAGATATTAAGGGCCTTCACATAAAAGAAAAAAAGAGGCACATGGAAAATTGAAGATTTAGCATTTTGATGAAAATAATGAATCAATTAAAATAACCAGCTTAATCAATTGTTTTGATTTCATCAAACGTTTAAGTGAATGTAAGGAGTGAGGCTAAGGCTTCACACAGCTTACATTCAAGGAGAGTGATTTTTTTTTTTTTTTAGTACAAGTTATCTTAAGGCTATAAACAGGAGAGGAAAAACAGCATTGGCTCTGCTCTTCTAGTGATTAAACCAAGTTTTTAAAATAAATTGCTTGTTCCTTTTAGGTGACAGGACATTAACACAGTGTCAAACCAGATTGCTACACACTGGGAATGAAATATGTGATGATTGTTAGTATTTCCCCCAATTCCTCCTACCTGTACCCCCACATAACAACAAAAAAAATTGAACACAAAGGGGGCTAATTAGGTGCCTTCACATGAATATCAAATAAGTGGCACCCTGCCAAAATAACAGTACACCTCACATTATATGTCTAATCGAAATCATCAATATTCCATATAAATTTTTATTTCCATGGCAAAAAATAATTTTGCACAAATTTCTGTGTCTATAGGGAAATATCACAAATAGTAGGCAAGTACACACATGGAGAAATTAAGTAGAACATTTTTTACTGATTTGCTAGACCTGTCAAGAATTTTATTTTAGAGGTAGAAGGAACCTCTGAGATCAATCTATACCCACCCTCTCATTTTACAGATGATGAAACTGAATCCCAGAGAAGTTAAATATACTGCCTGGGGTCACACTGTAAGTTAGTGGCAAATCCATAAATAGTTACAGTTCAGTCTGAGTCACAGGTGCTATGATTCATAATAGTTTTCAATCTCATGCTCTTTCTGCTCCTCTGCACTGTTAGTCTTTGTTGTAATTTAAATTGGTTTTAATTTGGGATTTCATTGGTGCAAGGAAATTCAGGTGAGAAAATTTCCTCTATGAATGTAGAGCTACTACATTCTCCAACTTTTAATCTTAGAGAGTTGCCTGGTACAATGAGAATTTAATTAACTTGCCTTGGGACACACATCCAGTATGTATCAGATATGGATCTTGTACTGAGATTTTCCTAATTCTGAGCCTGGATCTTTGTCTCCTATGGTATTTGTTTTACTCATATTATATACTTTATTGGCAATCATTAAAAAAGCATATTTTGAATGCTGAATAAAGTGAATTTATGAATATTTTTATGAATTTACCTTAGGTTAGACAAGTATCAATATCAATTTTTAAAAGTATTAATTTTGGAAAGCATTTTCCAGGAGTCAACACTATTTATTAGGTATTTCTCACCACCTGACTTAAATAATGAAGTGCAGTGAAAAGCTCACCTGGCTAGAAATCAGGAGACAAGAATTCTAATTATATCACTTAATTTCTCCATCATGTCCCCAGGAATCTCTTCATTGTGCACTACCTGGGAATTCTGCATCATACTCTGGTGTGGATACTTTCCTACCCTCCCCCTTTAGCTTCCTTTTGTGTGTTGCCTTTCCCTATTAT
This sequence comes from Notamacropus eugenii, assembly GCF_028372415.1. Lineage (NCBI taxonomy): Eukaryota > Metazoa > Chordata > Mammalia > Diprotodontia > Macropodidae > Notamacropus > Notamacropus eugenii. The sequence goes on from NC_092875.1 coordinate 379,873,082, forward strand.
GTCATAAGCTTTTTGAGAGTAGGGATTATCTTTCTCATTTGGTATTTATATCTCTAGCATTTATCATGGTGTGAAACACAGGGAAGGTATTTAATGAATATTTATTGACTATCAATGCTACTGTGTATTCTTACCACCTTAGACAAATTACTTAATCCTTCTTTATCTCAGATTACTTAATTGTAAAATGAGGGGGTTCAACTAACTAAAACATCAGATCCCTTTGAGCTCCAACACTATGTATTTATCATTACCATAGTGGAATACTATGTTCAAAATATTTAGACCTTTATACAGGGTTGTCTGTCAGATACTAGCTTACTCAATAACAATATAGATACTTTATCAAGTACAGAATATTTCTGTAGGATATTAATGAACAGCTTTGACTTTAATTTATAACCTGGAAACTATTACCCTTTCTGCTTCTGAATATTTCATCAAAGGTGAAAACCAAGTGTACTGGTTTAAAACAGTTTCTCCAAAATTAAAAAAAGTGAATGCATGACACACTTTTAAATTTTATTTGAATCATCAGCTTTTCCTTAAATGGAAAATTCAAATGACATTTGTGAGCTGATATGAGTTGGCAGCAACACACACTTGATTTTATCTAGTAAAAATCACTCAGTGCCTTGAATCTGAATTGTACCACCTGAAAAATGATGCAACTAAAAGTCTTAAGTAGAAATATTTTCACCTGAGACAAAACCAGTTGAACTGGGATTGGGATGGAGGGGAAAGTGGAAATCTACAAAGTCACAAAACTATTAAATGTCAAAGCTAGAATTTGAACTTAAGTCCAATTTCAGTACCCATTCCCACTCTATAGATGAAGACCCTGTGTCCCAGAGACTTAAAGATACTATCCCAGGGTCACACAATTACCAAGCAAAACCAAAATGAGAGCAGACTTTAAGTATCTGAGTGGCCATTACATGAAAATTTGTTTTGAATTTTCTTTAGCCAAAGAGGGCAGAATGAATGAAAAGCAATGGGTGAAATTTGCAGAAAGGGAGAGTTAGAGTTAAGGGAAAGAAAATCATCCTAACCATTAGAATACTCCCAAAGGGGAATGGGTTTCTTTAGAGTGAAGAGTCTTCTCGTTGAAGGTCTTCAAGTGAAAGATTAATGAACATTTGTCAGGTATGTTGCAGAAGGGTTTTTCTTGTTTAGTTATAAATTGTGCTGCACCCATGAGGTCCCTTTCAGCTCTGAGATTATATGATAATTTCTAAATCATGATTATACATCAGAGGAGAATTTTAATAGAAAAACAGGATGAAAACTGTTAAAAACTGATAAGAAAAATGAGCCTAACAATGATGAACCTAGACTAAGTGAGTGTAGAATGGGTGAAGAGCAGAGAGCAGCAAAAACAGTCACTTTGGGAGAGGGGACAATCTGATCCCAATCCACTTGACTGACAGAATAAAGGGGGAGGCAGCTACACATATTAGTTAAAAAATTCCATGAAGAATTATGATTTGGAGGAAATAATAGTCCTAAAACATTAGTGCCATTGATTTTGTTGGAGTTCTATTAAATTCTGAGAAAATTTAATAAAAGGTTTTGACACATTTTAATACAAGTTTAAATAAAGTAGGGATATACTTGTTTTCCTCTTTCTGCTCTAACATGGACTAGACATTTCTCCCAGGAGATTATGCCTTATATAAAACTTGCTGAATAGAATGTCAGAAGATTCATCAACAGTACCAGAGACATTAGGAGAGAATTCAAAGTATGATGTAATTACCTAATGGGACTAGAAGCAGAATCCGGATCTCTTGCCATCACAGTACCAATGATGGTGCCTACTTCAATATCTTCATGCACCTCAAATAGGTAAGAGGATCTACTGAAAACTGGAGGCTCATCCACATCCTCTACAGATATTTTCACAATAGTAGTATCTTTAAAAGGCCCAAGGTAATAGAAACGAGGATCCACATGAGTATTTTCTGCCTCAACCTTCAGAGTGTACAGTCTTCTGCTTTCATAATCAAGAGGCTGTAGAGAGAAATTTCATTGAGATTGAGAAGAGAAAAAATATATATCCTCTTCCTCTAAGTGAAATGATGATTTTTTAAATGTATGCACAGGATTAGATTTGCATTGAAAATATTTATAGCATCCTAAATCTGACTAAAGAATTACCTCATATAGATAATATGCATTTATATACATCATAGCTATAATTAAATCCTCATTCTAATAAAAAATGAATACACTTAATTTATAATATTTAAATATAAAGTAAATTAATTTTTATTTTGCATTTTGTGCAAATGTTGAAATATCCTAAGTGAATCTACTTTAGTTGAAAATGATACTTACCAAATAAAAATAATCCAGCCCCAAATGTAATATAAACATTTTCTTATAAAGTCTCTTTTTTTTTTCCCATGCAGAGACAGTGTGGTATAGTGGATAGTGAGCTACCCTCAGAACCAGGGAGACCTGTGTTCAAGTCTCACTTCTGACATCTATCAGCTTTGTGGTCAAGTGCCTTAATATACTAAAAGATCTGAATTTAAGAATATCTTAAAATATCAAGTTGTGTTAATCGATGCAGTTTATTTTATTTTTTACCCATAGACTAAGAAAATAGAGATCATAGGATAAAAAATTGTATTTCAAATTACAATGTAAATAGCTCCATTTAAAATATTTAAAGTGCATTTAAATAATAAAAATTATAGTAAAAAAAATTTAAAAACATTATATTGATTGATATGCCTGGTCCCTCCAGTGTAACTCTCTCAATATTCTGGGCAGCCCTTTAAAACTAAAAGTGGTAGAGATGTTCTTCCAGTTTATGTTTGTAATGGGAAATTCCTCACTTAAATATTCTGCCTAACAAAAAAATCACACATTTGATCCCTATCCACATTTCCAAAGTCAACTGAAATTCATGTCATCATCTCAATGCCGGTGGTCCTGTTTGAGAATAAAGGACCTGTGAGTATCAGCTCCTCGTCTGTCCTGTCCTGTCCTGTCCTGTCCTGTCCTCCCCTCCCCATCCCTCCCTCTTCTTCTCCTCTTCCTCTCCTTCTCCCTCTCCCTCTCCCTCTCCCTCTCCCTCCCTCTCACCCTCTTCCTTCCAAAGCCAAAAGCTGCCTTTTTTTGCTTTGGGTTTACTGGCTAGATTTCTTGCTCAAAGAGCAAGGTTTAAACCCAATTCACTCTGGAGCTCATAGGTTGGAAAACAGGTCCCTGCCCACCTAGCACAGAGTGAATGTCAATACTACATAGTAACTGTTTCTCTTTTACCCAGGATCCCTGAGGGTCTTCCCCTCCCATTTGTTTTGGGTTTTTTTTTGGTTTGTCTGTGTGTGTGTGTGTGTGTGTGTGTGTGTGTGTGTGTGTGTGTTTATTAAAAGGGGCCATCCATTGAGTACTTAAAGTGGCCTATTCATCCAATAGGTATATCTCAGTCAAAGTGAGAATCTGATAAGACCTTAGCCTAAAATGACCACAGTCACACATTGTATCCTGGGCCATCTCTAGTTTTCCTGATGAATATCAGACCACTGGACCCAGATGACTCTGGAGGAGAAAGTGAGGCTGAGTGATTTTGCACAATCCTCCCTCACTCAAATCAAAGTCAACTGCATGTCATATCATCATCTTGACGTCATGGTCCTCTTCAAGAACAAAGGACAAACACAACAGTAACATTTCCATACAAGCACATGTGGTTTTGTTTGTTTCCTTAATTTGACTAGTACCTCATTGCAAGTAATGTGGAGAAAATTTAGAAGCTGGCAGCCTCTGGTGTTAGGAAACAAAAATTGTAGCAAAACACTGAAGACGATGAGACAATGAAATATATGTTTACTGAATTCAGTTTTAGTGATAGTGAATCCCCTTGAATAGGTTCAAGAAAATGAATATACTACTTTGTTGTGAAAGGAAACCATGTACATACATACACACACACACACACACATTATCTGAGTTTTCTGGTTATTAATTAGAGGCAAACTAGAGAAAACAAGCAGGTAACCAATCCAATGAGCCAACTTAAAGACATGCCTCCTCTTTTCACTACTAGGCAACAGACAGCATCAGAAACTTTGCTGAAACATTTGAACTGAAGGAGACCTTTATCTATTGCACTGGGAACACAATTCCTAGTTTACTTCCTACTAAATCTTAGCCTGGGATGTCCAAAGAGAGTTTTACCTATCTGCTGATGACTTTTAGATCAAGATTATAAGGTCACTTAGAATAATCCTTCAGAAGAACATAGGATGAGGGATCTTTTCCAAAAAAGAACAGAGTACACTAACTACTAGAGAGAGGGATTGTTAGTAGAGGGGTCATTTTGCATCTGAGAATTTATAAGTGACTTTTTAGTTGGATTGTGAAGAAGAGAAAATCGAGCAGTCTTCAAAGTTTCAGGGTGTATTTAGTCCACAAAATGAGGACTTCTTTTCTTTTTTATATTAAAATCAAAGGGCTTCTAACTAATATAACCCTTGATTTCCTAAGAAAATGAAGATCTCAGGTTTCTGATAGTATCTACTTTAGAAAAAAAATAAAGTTAAAATTCCTAAAAAAATGTAGGTTGGCCTTTTTGACATCGGTATTACTTAGCACAGAGAAATATGATTAGCAAAATGATTATGATTTAATATCCATTTCTTACTAGTTTTTAGTGAAGGAATGAGTTAAGTGTATTAAGTTATGTTTTACTTTTAAAAAAAACAAAAACCCTAGACTAATAATTTTGTTGCCTCGCCTGATAACTATGGCAGCAGTAGAGATGTAAGGAATAGTCAATTACAAGAGAATATACAAAGATGGAAGATTCTATTATTTTTACCTCTGTAAATCCAAGTCACCTGAAGAAGATGAAGATTCTCTTTTGCTACAATAAAAGTGACTGAGTAGAAATTCTCAAAAGATTTTCTACTCTATTCTTCAGAGCATAGATTTTTCTGTCCATCCATATTACTTTAAAAATATTTCAATGGGAACCAGAAGAACAATGATGAAATTTGTAAAATTCCCTAAAGCTCTTATCATTATTTTTTGGTATGGATTTTTCTATGTAGACATGGTATTTTATTTTAATTGAGTACAGTAATTAAGAAAAAAATTACAAATCTTTATATACTAAAATACATGATCAACCCTTCTCCCAGAGGCAGTTGTAATTAATTGACTTGCTTAGGGTCATGCAGCTAGTTAAATGTCATGAGCCAAATCTGAACTCAGGTCGTCCTTATTCCAGGGCCAGTGCTGTATCTACTGTACTGTCTAGTTGCCCTGATATTGTTTTCAATGTATATATTCACCTACAGTGTTTCCAATTTGAGTAGATTTTACTCACTTCTCAATTCTACATTTCAAAAAATTACTTTTCCAAATAAATCGAGTCTTTAACTCTTTCAGCTTGATCAAATAATTTGAAATATGTGAAATATAAACTACATTTATTTTAATATATACTTTTAAATCATCCTTTTCTATGCCTACTTCACCTTTTGGTCCAGCTTATATTAATGTTTTGTTTGTTTGTTTGATTTTTTAACAGGAGCGTTTTATGACCTTTTCACAAAAGGAGACATGAAATGTGAATATGCTTTGTTTTAGCTTAAAACAAACAACCAAAAAAAAAAATTCTAAAATTCAGTCATTTTGTCAGGAGGTTCCTTGAAGGATTGTGAAATGTGTAGGAGTATATATACTATCTTTAAAAAAAAATAAAGAAGAAACACATGACTATTATGAACACTAGAGTAGGAAAATCATCATGAAATACTAGTTCAATACATTTTAATGAGATTTTGGCATTCCTTTCAGTAAATCTCTTCTGAGAATGGAAAACACCTTCAATTGTATTTTTTCTTTTTTAATAATAGTACTATTAAGAGTGAAGTGATATTTTAAAGATAAAAATTTTAATTAAATTTTTAGTTTATTTTTGACAAGGCAATCAGGGTTGAGTGACTTGCCCAAGGTCACAGAGCTAGTAACTAAATTTTTAAAATGTTCCCATAGTTCTATTCAATTTGAAAAGTCTAATGCATTAAGTGATATATTTTGTAAACTATATGCAATGTTTCTGGAAAGTATCTTATAAAAATAATATTTTTAAAGGTCATATCATAATTACAAATTTATTGAAACAAAAAGGGAAACTCTCACCTTGACATTCTTTGGTTATTACAAATACAAAATAATAGCTAATTAATTATATACAGAAAACTGAGAGGCCTCATGAGAGTTACACTCAAATCAGTGCTGACTTCATTAGATTGCATTCCTTCTTTGTCTGTTATATTCATACTCCTGCTCCCACTCAGCTTCTGGTCAGGTCTTTTCTTTGGCTTATTAAAGATGCATCTTTATTTTTTTTTTGTAATAACAGGCCAGTAGGTTGATGATTCAGAATCATATACTTACCACTCTATTCTAAGAAGTCACATTTCCCTTTGTATCATATTAGTTTGAAGCTATATGTTTGATCCATTTTAAACTGCTGACTATTCATAAATCCACTCAATTCACTAAAACATGACCTTATTTTCTTCTTTTCTCTTTTGTGTTCTTCTCTTTTGTTTAACCCACATAGGCTTTATGAATGTAACTAGATCTGCCCTAAAATACCGCTGATACAAATAGTTTTACGCTGGGCTCAATTAAATGTAACTTCAATCAACACTTATTAAGTGTTTACTGTATACAAGGTACTTGATAGGATTTCTGTGGGCTTCAAGATGACAATAACTAAAAAGTTTAATGTATAACACATAAGAAGAAATTGAAATAGTTGCATTTTTCTTCAATTTGTGCTGTTACTTTGGATTTATTATCCACTCCAATTACTATTTCATGCATCAGGAAAGGTGTTGTGTTATTTCCTTCTTTCTCACTTAATTCTGATGCTGCACTATTATCTTTGATAAGTCATATTCATTTATGAAACAATAATACTTTCAGTTCAGTCATTTTCAGTTTTGTCTGACTCTTTGCAGCCCTAGCAGGGGTTTACTTGACAAAGATACTGGAATGGTTTGCCATTTCCTTCTCCAGTTCATTTTATGGATGAAGAAACTGAGGCAAACAGGATTAAGTGCTTTATCCAGAGTCACACAGCTAGTAAGTATCTGAGGTCAGATTCAAACTCAGGAAGATAAGTCTTCCTGATTCTAGGTCCGACTCTGTAACCACGGTGCCATGTGTTTATTACTAACCTATGTTATGTGAGCCAATACCATGAAAATAGAAAAGAAAAATACCTCAACTGTCTTTAATATTTTATAAAATGCTTTGGTTTCATTTATTTCATCAGCATATCCTTTGGTCAGAACAATTTTTCTTTTAAAGAAACCCACTGACACTGTCTTTCCTGAATTGTGCCAAACATATTTTGAATACAACATCAAATGCCCAAATCCCATTTTCAGCCCTTTGAATTCATAGAGCTTCCATAAGTACTGAATGTATTTTTAGCCTTAGTCCCTAAACTATCAGGCACTTGCTTAATACTGAACATGTGCACCTTTCTCACAGTAAGGATGCCTTCCTGGGTGTCCTTCTGAGTTACGATATCAAACATATCAGTTCCATCTCCATCAATAATTCTATATTCTATTTCAGCATTTTTTCCAGTGTCAGCATCTGTTGCTTTCACACTGCCAATGGCTGTGCCAACTGGAGAGGATTCAGGAACACGAAGATGAATAGTGTCTGAAAAAAAAGAAACAAACAAAAAAAAACTTTAGCAGAGGTGCAGAAGTATTGAGAAAATGTGTAGTAATAGAAAAAAGATATCCTCTTACAGAGAAATACAGAGCATACTAACCAGAGAGAGTCATTGTTGTATTCCAAAAGTTCACTTGATATTAACATTACTTAATCATCAAATAGCTGTTGATCATTCATAGTATATATAATTCTATATTGATGTCTGAGTTGGAGGAGGAAGAAAAGAATAAGAAAGCCAGTATGTTTTTGCCTAATATCCTTGGACACTTTGTGTGGGGATAAAAGTGTTCTGAATGTTCTTCTGTGTACTTTATATACCTATCCTCGAAGTTCTCATCTCTTACTATACCCTCATTTGGTGATCATATTAGATCCAATTGTCAAATTATCATCTTTAGGTGGATGACTCATTTATCTATATATTGATCTTTGGCCTCTTTCCAGAAATAATTTATTTCTTTCCAATTCCTTTAGAATGGTCGATTCCATAAATTTGACTGCTGGAATTTCCACTAGGGATACCTCTTACTTTTTATTTCCAGATTCTTCACAATTATTTAATTCGGATTCTTAGAGGATAACTCTTTTCTAAAAATCTGACTGGAGTTAAATTGTCACCTAAGTTACATTGAGAAATCTATAATAGTGTATTGTTAAATTTTATTTCTTTTTTCTTCTTCATTTGAGATCTACTCCACTTCCCCACTGTGTTGTGGAGATGAACATGGCTTGCCCCAAACAAAATCAATAAGGTAAGAATTCTGGCAAGTCCAGAAGTATGCTTGGTAAATATTTAATGATTGACTTTCTGGGAAAATAAATGGATACATGCCTTTTTTCCTTTTAAAAATATATAGCTTTTATATTTCCCCATGTTCCAGTTGCATATAAAAACAATTTTTAACATTTATTTTTAAAACTTTGAGTTCCAAATTCTCTCCATTCTACCTCCCCATCACCCCTCACTAAGAAGGCAAACAAATTAATATTGGTTTTATTTAGTCATGCAAAACATCCATAATAATCACATTGTGAAAGAAAACGAGTAAAAAATTTCAAGAAAAATAAATTTTAAAAAACTATGCTTCAATCTGTATTCAGAAACTATTATTTCTTTTTCTGGGGATGGATAGCATTTCTCATCATAAGTCCTTTAGAGTTGTCTTGGATCATTGTATTGCTGAGAGCAGCTAAGTTATTCACAACTCATCACTTTGCATTAACTCAGATACATGACATTTTTAAAGATTAGTTTGCATTTAACTTTTCTCTACTACTTTATTAAGACTAGATAATAATAATAATACTAATAATGCTAATAATAATAATAACAATAATAAAAATCCCTCAAGGCTGATTTGTAGTGTTTACTAATTTCAGAGGTATAAATGTTCAAACTGAAAATCTAACAATCAACTCTCTAGTGCCAGTAAAACTTGGCTTCACAACACCACTGGGAAGTTCTTCGTAAGACTGAAAGGCTGCTTCCAAAACAGGCTTAGAGCCATACTTTTTTTAATTTCTAAAGATTGAGAAAGTCAAGTACTACAGTCAAATTCCTCATTGTTCTTTTTAACAGCTTTAAAGTTTTTTTTATCAATTAACAAGGCATAAAAGTGGTTCTTGATGTGCTTTATATATTCCAGATAAGTTTGTGGCCCTAGCCATTATCTGTTTATAATAGAAGTCTTGTGTGTTATAGAAAATAGCTATTTGCATCCAGAGAAAGATCTGACAGATAGAAATATGTATAAAATGATTTTATATACCCACACATATATGTATATAGATAGATATAGATTTTGATAGATTTGTGTCTAATTATAGTAATCTCAGGGAGGTGGGAAGAATAAAAGAAAAAAAAATTTACATGATAATTTATATATATTTGTATATGTACATATATATATGGAGAGAGATAGCAAGTGCATAACATATTTGCAGTTTAGTGTACAATCACCTTTTTATTATACCACGTTATTAAAATACCTTTTTATTCCATAAATTAAAAAAAAAGTTAAAAAAGAAAGACATTTAAAGTAGGACACATACACAACATACACACATAGAAATATGATCAGAAATCAGAACACTTGAGTTATAATCCTGTTCTGCTACTTCCTAGCTATTTGACCTTAAGCAAATCTCACACTTCAGTCTACTCAACTATAAAATCAGAGGATTGAATTTGCTAATTTCCAAGGACCCTTTCATATGATAAAATTCTATTATTTTATTATGTATCTCCTTTATCAAAAAATTCATTGCTGAGAGTCTGAAAGTTTTATAGGATATAAGATTCTTTAAAATTTTACTTAGAAATGTTTTTATAACTCGATATTCAAAGGCAAGATAAGGTTTATATATGTATATAAATACATGTTTGTATATAAATATATTGATATAGATACATATATGCATCTGTATGTTCTTCTACATGTACATGTGTTGTGGACTCGTATACACACTGTGGATATATGTAAATGTAGTTGTATGTATACTTTCTGTATTTTAGAATGATCCTAAAATCCATGTGTGTGCATGCATGTATGTGAACCAGTATGTGTGTATTTGTATATCTATATCTATCTATCAATTTGAATTTTTGGGTCATATGGGAATTATTCTTTGGCATATTAACTTTATCTGCTATAGACTTGCTTACTGATGGGAAATACTAAGCAGTTCTGAACCAAAGGGTTGGATATGAGTGAAAACAAATGAACTACCAGAAAAAAGCATTTCATTTGCTGTGCCTAATACACAAATGTACACACACACACATACAAACATAAATACATACATACATACATATACACACATACTTTCCTATACAAATGTGTGTATATGTGCATATATTTCTGTATGTGTATAGATATACACCCATATGCATATATATTTGCAAATATACACATATGAATACATACATATATGTGTATATGTATGTATCATGTATAGATAGTATCTCCAAAATCTTAGTTTAGCTTTAAAATGAAAATGTAAGAAAAATAAATGCTACACACACACTCACACACATACACAAACATTTGAAGGGTTAATTATTTAAACATTTTAAATATTAATTTTTTCTTATTAAATTATACCATAACTCCTGTCAAGCCATATGCCACTTTACACTGGGTTTTGACCTTTGTATAAAATTTTATAAATGGCTGTTTAGTGACTGAAAAGATTACATTTATAATCCTAGCCTCAAAATCATTCACAGAATGACATTCTGTTCCATACACAACAATTTGCCATGACCTCACAAAAAAAAAAAAATCTATTCGAATTAAATCAGATGACTAAGGTTGCCAAGCAAGAAGTCTTTCTCTACTGATTCACCTATCTGAGATTGAACTGTCACATACATAATATGATAGGATACTGATCATATTGTTAGGATGGTTTATCTTGTGAAAATTATTTAAAATTTGCAAAAACACATATAAAATTATTTAAAGTTCAGAAAAATACATCTGTAAATGAAATTTAAATGCACTTTCAAATCATGATTTTTTCGAGGTATGCTAATTGAAGCCCAAACTGTGTATAAATTTTTTGGTATTATTACTTCTGAAATTATTAAAGCTTAAAACTGCATTAATTTTCTTTTGGGGGGTCATTATAGATGGAAAGAAAGACACACTGACAGAACACACACAGAGAAAGCAGGAGGTGGGATGTTGAGCCAATATTGTGGAGTAGAAGCAGGAACCTGCCTCAGCTTTTTCCCCAAACCCCTCAAAATAACTGTAAAAATGACTCTAAACAAATTCTAGAACAGGAAAAGCAACAAAATGAGAGAGCAAAATAGATTTCTAGCCCAAGACAATCTGGAAGGCTGACAGGAATGGTCTATTGCACCAGGCTCAGAAGAGAGAGCAGATGAGCATGGGCCATGCTGGCACAGAAGGTACTGGAACAGGCCTCAGGCAATTGTAGTCATCTCCCAACTTCTCAACCCACAAATATCAAAGACAGCTTCAAAGGGCAGTGAGAAAGCTCTTTCACCTGGGTGAGAGAGGTACATCATCCAGTCGCAGTCTCAGCCCCAAGATGACAACAGCCACTATAGCATTTGTGACGGTTTCTGTAGGTCTTGGCCTGGAGACAGTGGGGGAATCAAGTGGCTGATCTGAGTCACAGTTCTGGGTGGTGGTGCTGAGGCAAACAGGAGTGCTGGCATGGCACAGTTGATGATCAATGTGGAGAGGGAATTCTACTCTCAATTCCAGGGTAGAAAAGAGTGCTTGTGGTTGCTCACAGACAAGAGTGCAGACCAGGATAGGAGTAAACAAGTCTTCTTTGGTGATACCACTTTGGAGGAACTGAGAATTTACAAGTCTCTAGAGATATCTCTGAAAATAGTTGCACAAAACCTCTGAAACTTGGGGCAATACAGCCTCCACATAACAAAGATCTCAAAAGTTAAATAATTGACTGGGAAAATGACCAATAAGGGGGAAAATAAGATGATAGAAAGTTACTTTTTGGTGAAAAGTTATTTTCTTCTGACAAGGAAGATCAAAACATAAAACTGGAAGAATATCAAAGTATACAACCAGAGGAAGACAGCAAGGTTAAGGCTCCTAAATCCAAAGCCTCCAACTAAAATATGAAATTGTCTCAGGCCATGGAAGAGCTCCCAAAAGGTTTTTAAAATCAAGTAAGACAAGTAGAGGAAAAATTGGGAAGAGAATTGAGAGTGATGCAAAAAAATCATGAAAAACAAGTCAACAGCTTTCTAAAGGAGACCCAGAAAATGTTGAAGAAAATAACATCTGTAAAAGTAGAACAACCAAATAGCAAAAGAGATCCAAAAGCTATTGAAGAGAAGAATGCTTTAAAAATCAGAATTGGCCAGATGGAAAACAGAGTCCAAAAGCTCACTGAAGAGAACCTCAAAACCTCAAAAATTAGAATGGAGCAAATGGACGCTAATGACTTTATGAGAAATCAAGAAATCATTAAATAAGTGGGAAAAAAAAGATTATGTGAAACATTTCATTGGAAAAACAACTGACCTGGAAAATATATCCAGGAGAAATAATTAAAAAATTATTGGTCTACATGAGAACCATGATCAAAAACAGACATCATCTTACAGGAAATTATCAAGGGAAACTGTTCTGATTTTGTAGAATCAGAGGGTGAAATAGAAATGGAAAGAATCCACTGACCACCTTATGAAAGAAATGCCCAAAGAAAAACTTCTAGAAATAAATGTAGACAAATTCAAGAGTTCCCAGGTCAAGGAGAAAATATTACAAACAACCAGAAAGAAATATTTCAAATGTTGTGGAAACATAATCAGGATAACACAGAATTTAGCAGCTTCTACACTAAGGTGTCAGAGAGCTTGGAATATGATATTCCAGAGGTCAAAGGAGCCAGGATTAAAGCCAAGAATTATATACCCAGAAAAACTGAGTTTAATAATTCAGGGAAAAATGGAATTTCAATGAAATGGAGGACTTCCAAGCATTTTGGTTGAAAAGACCGGAGGCAAATAGAAAATTTGACTTACAAATATAAGAATCAAGAGAATCATGAAAATGTAAACAGGAAAAAGTAGCCATAAGGTATTCATTAAACTTGAGCTGTTCATATTCCTACCTGGAAAGATGATACTTATAACTCATGAGATTTTTCTCATTATTAGGGTATTTATGCACACACACATGTATATGTATATATAAATGGATGTCTATGTATGTGTATGTGTTTTTATGTATGTATGCATATATTATATATGTGTAGGCATATGTGTATATGTATATGTATACACACATAGATAGATAGATACATAGATAGATAGACAGACAGATGGACAGAGAGATAAGGGGCACAGGGTGAGTTGAACGTGAAGAGAGAATTCCTAAAAAATAAAATTATGTGTTGAGAGGAATGTACTGGGAGAAATAAAATGGTAGATATAGAATCATCTCACATAAAAGATGCAAGAAAGAGCTTTATACAATGGATGGGAAGAGGTGAGAGGGAATAAGTGAGCCTCACTCTTATTGATTTGACTTAAGGAGGAAATGACACACATTCAACTGGATATGGAAATCAATCTTACCCTGCAGGAAGGCAGGGGGGAAGGGAATGGAAGAGGGAGAATAATAGAAGGAAAGGCAGATTGAGGGAAGGGATAATCAGAAGCAAACACTATTGTAGGGGGACAGGTCAAGGACAGAAAGGAATAAATGAAGGGAAGGACAGAAGTAAATGTGAAAAAGTCTTTCACAATGCAATTATTATGGAAGTGTTTTGCATGGCTACACATGTATTACCTATATATAAAATTGCTTTCTTTCTCAAGTAGGGTGGGTGGAGAGGAAGTAACAGAGAGAATGTGAAACTCAAAGCTTTAAAAATGAATGTCAAAAATCATTTTTCCATGCAACTGGAAAATAAGTTGTACAGCCAATGGCATATAGAAATCTATCTTGCTCTACAGAATGGGAGAAGTGGGGGATAGAAGGGAGGGCAGATAGGAGAAAAGGGTGGTTGGGGTGCATGCTGTCCTGGGGTAAGGGGAAGGGAGAGATAGGGAGAAAATTTGGAATTCAAAATCTTGTGGAAGTGAAAGGTGAAAACTGAAAATGAATAAATTAGATTATAACACCCCCCCCACCAAAAAGAGAGAGCTATATTAATCCAATTGACCCTATTCAATGTGTGTGTGTGTGTGTGTGTGTGTATTTCATAGTCCTGATAATGAGCTTATTGATTTGATGTTTACTTATATGAATTTTCAGATTGAAGTCTCTTGAGTGCTTGTAGTCTCATCTGGGTGCCATATATTGCTCTGGGTTTAACTTAATAACCACAATGCCATTTATAAGGACATCTGGAGGGCCTCACCATCTATATGTAACATTCTTCTGTTTTGACTTCATTGGATATCTTTCATGATCTTGGTTAATACCTCAAGTTATAATATATCTCTCTGTTTTATTTCTCATTTGATATTAATAAAAAAAAATCTGCTATGCCACGTTGTCTTTTCAATTATTTTATGTCCTTTTAAATCATGACAGATATTATTTCTCTAAAAGAAATAATTTTAAAAGTTATTAACTCATAGACTGATTTTAAAGGGTTCTTGTTTAAAAAAACAAAACAAAACAAAAATGATTATCTTTCTGATGTAACGACTTCATTCTTACCAGAGGAGTCCTAAATCACATATTCTGTAATTCCAAAAAGATGCCATTATGAATGAGTGACACCTTTCCTAAAACTGCAGGTCTAAGTCTTTGGAGGAATCAAATTGGAGAGGATATGTGTGCATAATTCAATACTATTCTAGTGATAATAATTGTAAAACCAAGCTTAGTTTAATACAAGTTGATGTATTATTATTTGAGGGAAAATACAAGCATGAAGAAAGAATATTCATCTTATCTTCCTTATAATAAGGGAACAGGTATATCTTTAACTTAATTTCTTTCTTTGTCTTGATAATATACTTTCCTAGGGAAGTGCTTTAGTAGAAATATTTTAATATATGCAAATACAATCTGGCATACCTTTAAGATCCCTACCTAATCAAGAGGAAGCTGATTCTACTAAGAAAAAATTAGCACTTGGTAAATCAAATCTATCTCTGCAATAGAAAAGTATTATGTAACTGTCCTAATAAATTGTAATTCACTGAGTATACATCTGACATTCCTGTATGAACCTTCTAGAATAATTTCTTAGAAACTTTTATTGAACACTAAGTCTATGATTATTTATATAAAAATAAAAAAAAATAAGAGCTAGTATACTTCAACACTATGCTCTCCTTTAAACTAATGTCCTTGATTGTCTAGCCTTTCATTGATCATGCCTTGACAAAGCTGAACCTTGGATTAATCCCATGAAAGTGGACAGTATCAAGAAACTGTGACTAGAAACATGACATGATTATTTTTTTAGTAATCTCAGATGGGTATCTCTCACAACACAGCAACTATTCCAAATATTTCATCTTCTTTAAGGTTCTTCTGGAATTTCCTGAGGACCTTGCCTCACATATCAACAAAAACATTGAGAGCATTCCTATTCACCCCACTTTATCATTTCATATTAGTCATTTCCCCTAATATTCTTCTTTCATGATGTATCACATTCCATTCCCTTCTGTCTTCTGCAGTACATTGCACTCTGTAGCTTCAAGACTCTCTATTTTAAAAATTTTCTTACTATGTGCTGGCCCAATTCCTGTAGCCTGCAAACACATCCATGCTTCTTCCATTCTTGAGAACAAATGAACAAACAGAAACAACAAAAATTTCACTGAACCTGAATCCTACTTCCTAGCTATATAGCTTTTTCTCTTTGACGGTTCAACTCTTTTGAAAAAGTCTTCAGTACTCAGCGACTCAGTGCCTCCACTTCATCTCCTTCTGCTTGATTCTAAACATTCTTCAACCTAAATTATAATCTAGTGTTCTTTTGCAACTTTCTCTCTTCAAAGTTATCCATGACACCGTAATTGAAAAATCTAACATATTTCTCTGTCCTTAACCATTTTAATTTCTTTGTAGACTTTGGCACTGATGATTATCCTCTTTTCTTGGAACTCTCCCCTATCTGGATTTAAATAACTTCAAAAACTCCTGATTCTCTTTCTACGTTTCTGATCACTCCTTACTGTCCTTTGTTACACATTTCTCCAGTTCACATCCAGTAATTGTCAATGTGACTCAAGGCTCTGTCTTAGGTCCCCTTCTCTTCTTTCTCTGTACTATCTTATTTGGTGACATCATCAGCTGTAGATTGTAGATTCAGTTATTTCTACAGAGAATATTACTAGATTTACATATACAAGCATAATCTCCTGAGCTCCAACTCTCTTTTAAGCATGTCAAACTCAATGTCCATAGACAATTTAAACATGACACATTATCTTTCTACCCAAACCTTCCCTCCTTCCCAATTTTAGTATTATTGCCCAGGGCACCTCCACTTTCCCGTTAACACAAGCTTGAAACCTCCTTGACATTCTCAGCTCCTTACCTGAACGCACCTCACATAAATGATTTGTTACTGACTTGTCAATTCAAGAATTTATTTATCTCCTTTATTTGACCCCTTTGCTACATTTTTCTCATTATACTATTGCAAGACTTCATGAAATAATTTTTGCACATTGTAATAACTTTCTGCATAGACCCTCTGCCTCAATTTATCCTATATTCACTTACCAATGTGATTTTCCTAAAGCACAGGTCTTACCATGCAACCATTCCTCTTTTCTCTACATAATACTCCAATGATGCCCTATTAATTTTATATAGTAAAATTTAATCAAATATAAAATGCTATGCTTGGGATTTAGAATTATTTAAAAGCTGTCATCTTCCTTCATAGTCTTCTTATACTTTACTCCCAAATTTTACACTGGCTTTCTTGTTCTTTGTTGTACTTGACAATAGGTCACCTGTCTTCCCTGCGTTTCTTAATGAGTATCTTCTATGTCTGGAATATTCTCCTTCACATCCCACTGCTAGTGCCTTCTGTCTGAAATTACTTTCCATTTCCATTCTACATATCTTCTATATAAATAGCTTTTTGCATGTTGCCTCTCCCCTTAGATACCAGTTTCTGGAAAGCAAGTATAGTGCTTTTTTGTTTCTATCTTCAGAACTTAGCACAGTTCCTGGCACATATTAAGTGCTTAATCAATCTTTGGTGACTGACTAGACTTCTCTCTGGAGTACTAAGTCTATTTTTAATCTTTGAAATACAATTACAATATAGGATAATGGATAGCTGAAGCCTTTTGACTTCGATTACTTTAATAAATGACTTTGTCAACTCAAATATTCAAAAGGACACCTGAGAAATTTTATATTAGAAATGGAAGAAAGTTTCTGTGTTCATACAAAGCTTGTTATATGATTTTGGCTAATTTAAAAAAGTATAATTTGAGGAATAGTCTTGTTAATTAGTAAGTTTAATTATATAAAAAGTATGCTGAGATAATTTGCATGAAATTACTTACAAATGATATTAGGTATTATTAATTTTAAACACATCAAAATATTTCATACAATTAGCTGTTTATCAGAAGTATGCTTAACAAGATTATATGAGCCCATTTCTTTTTCTTGGATACACATCAAATTGTATCATTTCAGCAGGAGGTTCTTGTGATTAAATGTGCATATGACTTTTCAAGTGACAATATTTATATCTAGGACATATATTAGAATTCTCGAGCCATTATTACATATGCTAAATTGAAAGCAGCCTTAAGGGAATTGGTTTTGTGTGGTACAGCTGCATGAATAAACAAAATCCTTTCAGGACATTCAGAGTAACTGACAGCAAATGAGGGTCTTCTGTTCCCTAGGAAGCTAAGGATAATGGAAGATAGCAAGGTAATAGAGAAACCAGGAGCTAGAGAGTGCAACAGACATTTAAAAGGAAGGAAGGAAGAAGGGAAGGAAGGAAGGAAGGATGGAAGGAAGAAAGAAAGGAGAAGATTATCAGTCACATGGATGTGATTTTTTTTTACTAATAGCAAAAAGAAACAAATAAAATTTTCTTTATAAATATGAATCAATCCACAAGTCTGTTTACATGTGTGTAGGAGTGTATCTATAAAATTAATGATATTTGTCAGATCAGTCAACACAACCAAGCAAAAGACATTTATATGGCACTTGAGCTAATATAGCTATTAGTGTACTGTGCTAAACCCACTATCAGCAAATACTGCAAAAATCAAGCATTCAGGTGGTATTCTGTGAAGGTGCTGCATCTGTCAATGTGTGGTAATGCTCAGAGAAAAGCAGTAATGCGTGCTGGAGTGTGAAAGATTTCCGTTATTAATATTAGCAAAGACGTTGGCAGGTGGAAATTTTGATATTCTGATCCCTTCCACGTGCAGTGCTAACTTCTCAATATTGGACAGCTCATGTTTACATAGAACAACAAAAATGATGGGCTGAACAATTACTCTGCATTCAGTTATTATAGGCTGAAAATCAGGGTCATTCAGAGAAAAATATAGATAGAAATTCAATAAAATCTTGAAAGGATTTGAGGCAGATTTTACACAATCATGCAGTGCAGAATGCCTTTTGGTCTTGCTTTTTGTTTTGTATACAAATGAACAATTATATGAATGAGATAAGGATATAAGAATATGCTGAATTAATAAAAACATCAGTAAGTCTTAGGAAAATTGTATATTTTCCATTATTAGTTATTTTTTTGTTATAAAGGCTATTATTCAACAAAAATTCTATTTGAATTTTCTTAAGTTACACTAAATGAAATTTATTTAAGTATAACTTTATCTTTTCTTCAAAATAATACTTGACCACAGCACCATAAATGACAACACCACGCCCATTCATTTGAATGCAGTTGGGCAGGAACTGGCTGCTTACATAACCAGATTTCCATTCATTTGCTGTGTATTATTGGAAGTATTAATAATGATATATAACATCATGAAAGCAGCAAAGGATACTAAATGATTAAAGGGACATGGATGAGATTATCACTTAGATCACAAAATTTATTTAGACCTAAAAGTTACACCTGCCTTTTTTTAGCCAAGCTAATTTTTCCATAGTAGCAGATGTGAACTTATTTGTTACAACTTTAGAGATTATGGTTTCTATACAAATTCTCAACTCTACAGAGTACTAAGTTGTTTAAGTAAGGTGCTACAAGACCAATAGAGGAAGCAATAATGTGAAGTAAATTTACTTATCAAAATCTCACGTTCTGGTCACAATGGCCAGCCCTCAGGAATCCTGTGAAGAGTCTGAAGCTTTACTGGGTAAACTTCATACTTTATCTATAATATTTTTCTCCCTTTCAATACTCTATTCCTTTACAACACAGGCATGGGCTCTTGAGCTATCTATCACTCCTGTTCCAGAGAAAAATCAAATAATAGACTGACTCACACACACACCCACATACAAATTTCTGAGATATTGTGTTATCCTTACCATTTACAAAAAGTTATTTAGGTACTTATACACAATCCTGAATTAAAAACACTGGTAAAATTGAAATGGTATAAAAGGCTCAATATTATGCTAACAAAAAAGGATAAAACCCAAATTATGTATGTAATATCTATTTTTGGAAGCTCTGTACCATTCTTATAAACTTTGGGATTAAATTATGATCATTCATACTGATATAAAACCATTCTTGGTGGTTATATCTACACCATGTGACAAATAGGCATTCAATAAATGCTGATTGATTGGACTAAACAAAAATCTGGCAAGGCAGATTACATGATTTATTTCCATCCTTTCTCCTACTTTGAAAGTGCTGATGACTGGTTAAAAAAAGAAAAAAATATATTGCACTGTCATGGATCAGAACTCCTACCCCCTTCCAGATGTGATTAAAACCCAGGGATGCCTTGATTCCTTTTCCTTCTCTATATTTTTTTTTTTTTTGAGGTTCGAAGGAGTATCACAGCATCAATAGTAACACAAGAACAAAAATCAGAATACAAGAAACAATCCTTGAGAATTATGAACCAGATAAAAAAATCATAAATTGCTTAGAACTAGAGCCATGTGAAGAATGTGACAATGACTAATACTGAAGTGGGTCTTTAGATCCACGATTTTGGAGTTGTTTCCAGTGATGCAAATTATGACCCATTATGCCTTTCCATTCTAAATAAAAATTCTGAATAAAATATCTTTTATTCATTTCCACTCAAATGTTCACCACAAAAGGTCCCCAACATTCTAAAGGTCTTCCTAGTTTTATTCTGCTGTTTCAAGTAAACCATTCAAGTAATCTGGGTCACTATAAGCTATCTGTCATCAGTTAGTCATCCTAACTTCATTTTTCTCACCATTCCATTGTTCCAAATATAAAAGTATAGATCAATTTAACTTGTAAGGTTTTGTCATATTCTTCATAGAATTTCTTTATCATTTCACCCTCAAAAATTGATGTTGGTATTTCTGCTTTAATTGTAGTTATGGAAGTTTTTTTTTTAAATAATATGATCCAACATCCTATAAGAATATTTCATATCACTTTTGAACATACAATAAAAATTACTTTGATACCTTAATTCCTTGTCTTTTCAAAGACTACTTGGAAATCATCCTTTATTTAACTGCAGCTTCCCTCTGTATGCTGTATTTTTTATTCCAATGTCAAGATTGGGATATTTAATAAATATATATGTACTTTCCTTGGTCATTGGACATTGCTATTACATTCAGAGTAATAAAATTGCATGATCCTTAGTATTCTCTGTTCCCTTCCCATCATTCTACCATCATTACTGCACAAATAGAAGTAACGACCATTTTAATTTTTCCCCTATTCCATGGGTTGTCATGGCAAAATAAACTTCATCAGCAGGTATCCAGCCGACTGGACATATGTGTCATCTTGATTCAACAGTTAGTCCTCAAAAAAAACCTGACTTGATCTGTAATTATTAATGAATGTATCTCCCAAATGATTATAGAACACATGAAAAATGTAAATGTATGAAAGCTTCATTTATTTCAAAGTCCTTATAAGGCATTGTTTGTTGTCAGATATCCAATGTGACCCCTCATGTTCTTTGACAGAGTGAACACAACAAACATTAAAACAATAATTTTGAGTTCATAAAAGAAATGCAGTTGTTCCATAGCCAAAGATCTTTCTCTTATTTTATATTAACTTTAAAGTTTTTTTGTTCATTCATAATCACTTTTCAACTTGAATTCTTTCAGACTTAGTCTTTTACTAACCTTGGGAATACCAAGGATTTGGAGAAGAACCAAACATTGGAAGTCCAATGCATTTATTTTATATGTTGGGAAACTGACATACAAGGAGTTTAAGTAACCCACTTGATATCACACAGATTATGACTAGCAGAGTCAGGATTCAAATCTAGGACTTCCAGCTTCTGATCCTTATCTCTTTTCTTTGAGATAATTGATGTGAATGATAATGATATCCCTGCCATTCCTTAATACTTCTCAGTCTCATCCTGGTACTTGAATGAAATTACTGTGAGAAGAGTGTTGCATTCTTGGTGGTTATATCTACACCATGTGACAAATAGGCATTCAATAAATGCTGATTTATTGGACTAAACAAAAATCTGGCATGGCAGATTACATGATTCGTTTATATCCTTTCTCCTACTATGAAAGTGCTGATGATTTAGTATTTTGTGGTTGACTATGGTCAGTGACTCTGTTTATATCCAATGTACTTCTCAATTCCTTGTGATGCAGCTTTTGACCCAACAGCTTGATTTGTATATATTTGTTCAGGACAAGAACGAGTTCTTAGCTGCTGTATTTAATGTCCTTTTCTCAGTTCTTATTCTTTTTGATCTCTCTGTCAGTTCAATATTATGGATCACCCCTTCTCCAGGTCAGTCCCTCTTACCCTGAGCTATTTATTTTATCCCCATATATTTCCCTTACAATCAATTCTACTTACTATTACCAAATTGATCTTCCTAAAATGCTAGAAAAACCACCATTCAGAATTTTCAATGATTCCCTTTTGCCTCTGAAACAATGAAAAAAACTTCAATCCAGCAATTAAAGCCTCCCACAACCTGACTTCTGTCTCCCCTTCGAGTGTTATTTCATTCTATTCCTTTTCCAATTCTTTTTATTCCAGCCTACTAAGCTATTCCATTTGAAATTCATTCATTCATTCATTCATCCATCCATCCATTCATTCATTCATTCATTCATCCATCTATTTATGTTTTCTCACTTATTTATTTATCTATCCATTCATTCATCTATATATTTGTTTGTTTGGTTCCTCACTCTTTCTTTTTCCCAAGTGATTTCCCATTTCTATAAGTCATTCTTTCCTCAACCCTTCCACCCAGAATATCTAATTTCCTTCAAATCATTCTTGGGTTCCACTTGTTCCCCAGTACCTTTCCTGATTTTTCCAGTTACCAGCACACAAGCCCTCTTAATATTATGCTACATTTATTTAGTAAAATACATTAATTTCCCTAATTAAAATGTAAGTTTCTTGAAGATAAAAAAGGTGTTTTTCTCCTTATATCCCCAATACCTAGCATAACATGTTCTTAAAGGTGTCTGATATGTGTGTCAAAAAAAAAATTGAATTTTAGCTATATATAATCACTTCTTTTCCAAACAGAAATAGAAGGGACATCACAACTCTTCCCTAAGTTTGATTTCATAATCAGAATACGTAATTCCTTTTATTTCTGCCTCCATTTGGATTTTAAACTGTCATCCTTATTGTGCTTCCTCAAGCTCTCTCTGATCACTGGTTTCATATCCATTTTCCTATAATTGTGTTCATGTCTCCCCTATCCTTCAAAAAAAAGAAGCCTTCCTCTTACATCTGAGTATCATCCCATTTATCTACTTCCCTTAATTACTAAATAATCTATACTTAATTCCTCTGTTTCCTCACTATCTACTTGTGCTTTAACCTTTTGCCATTTGGCTTCTGCTCCTATCATATCAAATGTTCTTTCAGTTTTCACATTTCTTTGACTTTCTCCAACACTTAATATTTTTGATTACCTCTTTTCTGTTTAAGAAATCCTTTCCTCATAAGGTCAGCCTAGGCTAAGACTGGAGAAACATAGCATTAGAACCAGAAGGGACAATAAATTTCGTTGAGTCAAATCCTCTAATTATTAAGAAGGAAACGGGTGACTAAAGAAGTGAAGAGACATGCAAGTTAACAAATTTAGATTGCAGAACAATAAGAAATTTCAATACAAGTTCTCTGACTGCAAGTCCAGAGACATTTCTTTGATTCAGAGAAAATGATTAATAAACACGCTTTTCTTCTTAATTAAAATAAATCCCTTTCTCCTCATCTTCCTCCAGATTCTTTTACCCACCTTCTTCTAGTTTCATACCCTCTTCCAAATCCACTATTTGAGCTTTCATAAGTATAGCAACATTTAATGAGGTGGTTCCTTGGTCCTCTCTTTTAATTTTCTCTTTCTTGAAAATTACATTAATTTTATGACTATCACTTCTATGTGAAGAACTATCAAACCTCTGCTTGTACAAAAAACTATTTTAAACCCCATACTAGAACTTAATGCCTTTAATCAGAAATATAGTCCTCATAACTTCAGTTGGTATTGTTTCTTTTATTTTACTTAACCTCTCATTTTCAAGGACCTACCAAGTCACTTGCCATGTTGATTCCCTCTCTTGACTATTTTCTTATAGGTCCCTTCCCTTCTATTCCCACAGATACCAACACAAGTACTATAACTGATTAGTATGTCACGATCATCCTAACATATCTTCCTTTTTAATATAGTGCAGTTAAATGCAATACAGCACAATAGAAAATAATACAATACAAAATGACTAAGCACTTACTTTGTGACAGGCATAGGCTAAATGCTGGGTATACAAATAAGAATGGGAAAGACAGTCCCTGGCCCTCAAGGAGCTTAAAATCTACAGGGAGAAGACAAAAAAGACAACACATAAAAGGAACTTCCTGTGTAACTTACACAGTGGTGTGTGTGTGTATGTGTGTGTGTGTGTGTGTGTGTGTGTGTGTGTTGAGGGGGGATATCAGTTATCTGGCCAAGGGGCATGATGGTGATGGTTGTTGTTCTTCCTTGTTTTTGAAGAAAACCAATTACATCAAGGGGTGATATCTTAACTTGCCCAAAATTCAGATTTAAGTGTGACAGAGTTTCACTAAAGTCATCAGCTTCACTCTCTCTTCCAGAGACATCAAAGTCCAGTGACAAGACAAAAGTAAAGAGGATTGGTAATGGTCTGGGATGCAGTTGATAATCCCGGCACCTTTGATATTTTACTAAGCTCTAAGCACTTCACAGCACTTGCTTCAGCTGCCTTCAGGGCTGTTGGAACAAATTGTTCTCATCCACCAGTTCCTCTGGGAAAGTCTTCATGTGCTTGAGGTAGATGTCCCCTTAAGCCACAGAGATGTTTTCTGTCAATTACCTCAACCTGGTTTACCCTGTCTACGAAGACGTTTAAAATATATTTCTTAAATAAAGTTCCCTAGTTATATACAAAAACAAATTTTAATACCATTTTTCCTTTTAAAACTTTGAGTTCCAAATTCTTTCCCTTCTTCCCTCTCCATACCCCATCCTCATTGAGAAGGCAAGCAGTTTGATACAGGTTATATATATGAAGTCATGCAAAACATCCATAATCGGCATGTTGTGAGAGAAAGCATAGACAAAAATATCGAGAACAATAACGCTTAAAACAAGTATTGTCTTTCCCATTCTTATTTGTATACACAGCACTTAGCCTATATTCATACCCCTTCACTTCTTTCTTTGAGGATGGATAGCATTTTTCATCCTAAGTCCTTAGATTGTGTTGGATCATTGCATTGCTGAGAACAGCTAAGTCATTCACAACTCATCATCTTACAATAATACTGTTACTTTGTACACAATATATTTCAGTTTGCATCAGCTTATGCAACTCTTTCCAGGTTTCTCATAGAGTATATTGTTCATCACATCTTATAGCACAGTAGTATTCCTTTATAATCTCACACCCTAACTTGTTCAACAATTCCCCAATTGATGGGCATCCTCTCAGTTTTCAATTCTTGGCCACCAGAAATGAACTGCTGTATTTTTGTACACAGTTCCCTTTCCTTTTTTTGTTTATCTCTTGTGGGATACAGATTGAGCAATGGTATATAGCTATCAATAGCTTTATATAGCTATCAATAGCTTTGATTACTTCATCTAAAAACTGATCATATATTTTGATCATTTATCAATTGGGGAATGTTTCTTATTTTTTATAAATTTGACTTAGCTCTCTCTGTGTTTGAGAAATGAGGTCTTTATCGGAGAAGCTTGCTTTATGTTATTTTTATCACAATTTCTATTGCTAATTATGTTTCCCTCCGTCCTACATTTATTTATTTTATTATTTCTCCTTTTACCCTGTACCTCCTCAAAAAGTACTTTGCTTCTGTCTACCCACTCCCCCTATCTGCCCTCCCTTCTATAAGTCACCCCACTCATTCTCTAATTCCCCTCGTACTTTCCTGTAGAGTAAGATAGATTTATATACCCAACTGAGTGTTTATGTTTTTCTTTCTTTGAGCCAATTTTGATGAGAGTAGAGTTCAGTCACTCCCTGCGACTTCTTCCCTTTTCTCCTTAGCTGTAAAAGCTTTTTCTTACCTCTTTTATGTAAGGTAATTTACCCCACTCTACCTTTCTCTTTCTCTTTCCACCAGCATATTCCTCTCATCCTTTAATTTTTTTTTTGTACATATTATCCCTTTACATTAAACCCACACCTGTACGCTGTGTCCATATGTACTTTTTCCTCACTGCACTAATAATGAGAAAGATCTTATGATTTACAAATATCATCTTTCCATGTAGGAATGTAAACAGCTTAACCTTATTATGTCCCTAATGAATCCCCTTTCCTGTTGACCTCTTTATACTTCTCTTGAGCCTTATATTTGAAAATCAAATTTTCTATTCCATTCTGGTCTTTTCACCAAGACTGCTTGAAAGTCTTTTCTCTCACTGAATGTCTATTTTTCCCCAAAAAGGTTATACTCAGTTTTAATAGTGAGGTGACTGTTGGTTGTATTCCTAGTTCTTTTGACCTCTTTAGTAAAATATCCTAAGCCCCTGATCCTTTAATGTAGAAGCTGCTAAATCTTATATTGTCTTGACTGTGGCTTTACCATATGTGAATTGTTTCTTTCTGACTGATTCCAAAATTTTCTTCTTGGCATTAAAGCACTGGAATTTGGCTATTATATTCAGTTTTCACTTTGGGATCTCTTTCAGAAGGTGGATTCTTATTCTTTTAATTTATATTTTGCTCATTGGTTTAAGAATATCAGGGCAATTTTCCTTGTTAATTTCTTGAAAAATGATGTCTAGATTCTTTTTCCATTATTTCTTTCAGGAAATCCAATAATTTTAAAATTATCTCTCCTGGGTCTGTTTCTCAGGTCAGTTGTTTCTCTAATGAGATATTTCGCATTATCTTCCATTTTTCATTGTTTTGATTTTGTTTTATTGTTTCTTGATTTCTCATAAAGTAGCTTCTACTTGCTCCACTCTAATTTTTAAGGAATTATTTTCTTCTGTGAGCTTTCTAACCTTTTCCATTTGGCCAGTTCTGCTTTTTAAGACATTCTTCTCCTCATTAGATTTTTAGGCCTCTTATGGCATTTTGTCTAGTCTATTTTTAAGATATTGTTTTCTTCAGTATTTTTGGGTGTCTCCTTTATCAAATTGTTGACTCATTTTTCATGATTTTCTGGCATCACTCTCATTTCTCTTCCTTTTCCTCTATCTTTCTTACTTGATTTTCAAAATCCTTTTTGAGTTCTTCTATTGATCTTAATTCAATTCTTATTTTTCCTGGAGGCTTTAGGTATAGGAGCTTTGACTTTGTGGTCTTTTCCTGAATGGTATAATTTGATCTTCCTTGTCACCATAGTTGTTTTCTATGGTCAGAATATTTTTCTGTTGTTTGTACATTTTCCTAGCCTATTACTTAATTTTACCTCTTGGTTAAAGTAGGGTTCTTCTCCCAGGATGGAGGGTGCACTGTCTCAAGCTTTAGGAGTTTTGTGCCACTCTTTTCAGAGTTACTTCTGGGGGCCGTAAGTTTTCACTTCTTCTAAGGGGGGTGTGATCTAATGACAACTGTTTACTACTCTTCTGGCTTATGAGGAAACACAATCACTCTTTTGTGCCCTGGAACTGTGAGGAGAGTCCACCTTCCCTTGTGGCTGAAAACTCTGCTATGCCAGTGCTCTCCTGCACCCTGGTGCACCTAGGGTGCACTGCCACCCAGGACTATGGCTCAGATTTGAGTATGGGCAAAGCAATAGTATCCTGCCTCAGTGCTAGCAAACAGACTCTTGTATTATCCTTCTGACAAGTTGTTCAACCACCTTACTGTCTTTGGGTTGAGAGCTTCAGAAGCTGCCACTGCCTCTGCTGATTCAGTCACTCCCAAGGCCAACTCCTAGTTTCCTGGGGCTGAGTTGTACTGGCAAGGTCTGCACTGGACTGTGTTCCACTATCACCCAGGTGCAACAACCCCTTCCTGATGACCTTCTAAATTATGTTTGCTATCTGTGGGATGAGAGGTCTGGAAACTGCCACAGCTATCAGTGATTCAGTTTCCCCAAGGTCTGCTCTGGGTTTGTCTGGACCTGGTTTGTGTAGTTTGTGCTAGACAGGGCTCCTCTCTCACCCTGGTGAGAGTCTTGCTGACCTTACAAGTTGTCTTGGGCTGGGAATTTATTTCAATCCATCTTTTTGTGGTTTCTGCTGCTCTAGAATTTGTTTAGATAATTTTAAAAGATGTTTGGAGTATTCTGGAAAAGAACTCAGGTGAACTCCTGTCTTTATTCTACCATCTTGGCTCTGCTTCCTCTGCCATGACTTTTTAGAGGGGTATGCTTGCAAAGCATGCTACAACTTCTTAGAGCCACAGATGAGTATTGAAAGAAAGGTGGTCACCAAAGGTACATAATCACCCTTGAAAAGGGCTTAGCAATCCCTTGTGCTGAGATGTTAGTCTCCTTTGAAAACTCCATACACTTCATACATACAATGTTGATAGAGCATAATCCAGAGAGTGTGGATGATAGGAAATGAACATCACTGCCTGAATTAGCTTTTTATATCTGGAAATGGAGAGGACACTTTCCCAGAACTGAAATCTTTACAAGTTTTCTATGTTACAAATCCTTTGCTCACCTTTCAAAGTCCTTCACAATCTGGTAACCCTTTGCCTCCTTATCTTACACTGTTTCCCTATATACTCTCTTATGCTCCACATGAACTAGTTAATTATCTATACATAACTTTCCCCTACTTCCCTACAGAAAATACTGCTCCATGAACATTTCCCACCTACGTATCCAATCCTTCAAATATTCATCTTCCTCTTTGTTGACATCTTACCTATCCTTTAAATCTCACTTCCATTCCTACATAGCCCATCAACATTTTACTTATTCTTTCTGTCAGTAACAATAAAAATTTGATTCAACACATAACCTTAAAATTCCTACAGTATCATAGACACTGTTGGTTGTTGTCTGTTCTTGAAGAAGACCAAAATGACATTACCATGGTAAAGTGAAGTTTCAGTATCTGACTGTGGCTGATCAGACCAATATGAACTCAGAAAGCTCTACCACAGATTGAGCACAGATAGACCATGTGAATATTTGGGGTGGATACTCCAAATCTGCCATCCTATGTTTCCTTTGTGCTGTCTCAATTCTGCTTTGCTCATAGAGTATGGCATCTTTTCTGATGTGGGCACATCATGTTGAGTGGCCCTGTGCCAATGTCTTTCATGCTGCACAGTCAAATCCAAAGTTCTTGAGAGAGGCCTTGAGAGTGTCCTTGTATCACTTCTTCTGACCACCATGTGATCGCCTATCCAATGTGAGTTCTTAAAAAAATCTTTTGGCAAGCATATATTTTGCATTTAAAGAACATAGAACTGGACTAGATACTGGGATGTAGTTTTAAAAGCAATTATGCAATCAATGCCATCAAGAAGTTTGCATTCTTCTAAAAGGAAGATGGCAGATAAGTAGGATATAAGATAGGGAATGACATGGGAAAAAATAATAAAAGATGCTTGATCAAAGAGTTTTAGGAAAGTTTGAGGCAAGGGAAATGACTTATCACAGGGAAAAACAGAAAAAGGTTTATTGGAGAAGTTACAAAGATGAAATTCAGAGATGCACAAAGGCCAATGCCAAGGAAGCAAATTACAGTAATTTAGTCTGATAGGATTTATTAATCATTTATTAGGTGCCAGTCACTATGCTAAGTTCTGGAGATACAAAGAAATACCAAAGACACGCTGTGTCCTCAAGGAGCTTACAGTCTAACAGAGGAGACAAACTATGTTCAAACAAGTTACATAAAGAAAAACTGAAGATAATAATCAGAGGGAAGACTTTGTTATTAAAAGGGTTGAGAAATTCACACAACCAAGACAAAGCTTATAGAGTTTAAAAAGAGCTAGTATTAAATTTTTAATGAAATAAAACCTGGACAAAGTGGACAATACGAAACACAACTGCAAAAATGCATTAGGATTTGATTATGGTGTGCCTTGTGTCAGGCTTAAAGGTTTAAATTTTACCTCAAGTCAATAAAGATCTACTGAGCTGGAGACATATTGTCGTGGGTGTTTTTAGGAGTTGTCTGAATGACAGACTGAAAATGGGAGACATTGGAGACGAAGTCTTTTTATAATAAACTTTTATATATAAACTTTTATAATAGTTCTGGAAAGGGGTGAAAGGTGAGGAGGGTCTTCACTAAGATGTCAGTATTCACGGAGAAAAGAAGACTGATGAAAGTTGTGTTGGAGGAAGAGTATATTTGAACAGTATTAACAACAAATTGGGAAGGGAAAGGTGATCTAAAAGGAGAAATAAAATTTTATTTTGACATTTCAAGCATGGTTAAAGTGAAGATGGTGGCATCATAAATTGAAAAAGAAAATTTGAAGAAGAAGCAGGTTTATAGAGAAAAAGGCAGACCATTCTGAGATATAGATAGTGAGTTCAACATATGTGCATTATAACCACATGATAATTTGTGGAACAATATAGAAAAAATAACATTTGGTATATAGATCTAAAAGTCATCTGTGTAGTGGTAATAATTAAGTACAAAGAAAGAGATGAGTTTATCAAGGTACAGAGTATAAAGAGAAGGGCTTTTTAAAAAAGATCAGATGACTAGTCACTATAGTAGCAACCACACTAGCACAGAAGGTGTGCTGCTAGCACATGTTCTTTGATCTACTTTTTTAAAGGAACGACAGCTGTAAAGGGGTTAACAATCTTATTTTAATTAAGAGATGGATAAGTAAAAAGAAGTGAGTACAGAAAATATAAGCAGAAAAAGCACAATGATTCAAGAAACAGGATTCCAACTCTCTGACCAAAATAATACAAACACCTACATACTCCACCAGAATGGGAAAACACCAACGTGTGAGTAGTTGGGGCACTCTTAACAAATAGCTACCTAGAGCCCAAGCAGGGAATCTAAAGGTCCTGCTCATGAGTCAGCCCCCAAAACAAAATGACAACTTCCCAGAACATACAACAAAGACTCAATCCCTGATTGGCTCAGAGGCAGAAGGCAAAAAACATGATTCAACACAGCTGTGAATTATGGGGGTTCAAATGAGATTAATCCTTCAGATGTTTACAATTTAGCCTGAGCCTAGAAAATGGAACTTGAAAAAGAAATTAGAAAAATCTCTCTTGTATTTATAACATATAATTAAGTCAAATCTTCCTAAGATATGGGATGATTTTAAGTTTTTTGGGATATTGTAATACTAGTTATCCTGTTTTTACCTTGGATTGGTAGGTGCCAAGTTTTGTGTGATCCTGAGTATGACTCCTCTGTACTTGAACAAATATCCTACACACACTTTTTGGGTGCTTGCTGTGGTGTTTCTTTGACAGGAAAGTAATGGATTTGGTTGTGACAATTCTGAGAGTTCTCATTTTAAAGTTGCTTTCATAAGGTGGACATTAGATTATTTCTATCTTTATTATGTTCATTTCTCACGAGGAGCATATTCAGGCTTTTAAAAATATTTTAAATTTAGTCTTTATGATATTGATTTTCACATATTCAAAAGACTGATAGATTATTCCTCATTGATCTTTTGTTCTTCCAGATCAGTTGCTTTTTCATATTATGCCTTACTTTTTATTATTTTTTTAAAACGTTTTGATTGTACTTAAATATTTCTTGTTTCATGTGGTTCTTACTTCTGTTTGGGCCATTCTAATTTTCAGCAAGTTCAATACTTGTGTAAAATGTTCATTTTGTATTCTAAGCTATTATTCTTTATGCCATTATTTCTTCCCTAGCTGTCACTTCATTGAACATTTTACTTTATATGTCCTATTTCATTTTCTCTAGGTACTCGTATAATCCCTGTGGTCATAGTATTCTTTTCTTTGATAATCTACTTTGGGCAGCTTATGAAGTACATCTCTTTTCTTGAGTTTACTTCCGGACTTCTCCTAGACAGTATTATTTCTTCATTTTATTAGGGATTTTATTTCATTTACTTCTAACTCCAATTTTTTAATCTGGATTGGGGTTACGTTCTTAGAATAAAATATTCTTCCTGCTACATTTTTAGAATGTTGTGAGCAAGCTCTTTTTCATGTACTGAAGCAAATTTGCTTATGCTAGATATCTTTCCTGATAGATATCTGATCAGAGATTCTGAGAGAATATAACAACCTTTTTGTGTAGTCCTGAACATATGTAGTTCATAGCAATTTACTTTTGGTTTGAGGCAGCTAGTTGGCATAGCAGATAGCATACTGGGCCTGGAGTCAGAAAGATTTAAGTTCAGATTTGGCTTGAGACAGTAAGTGTCTCTGTAAGTGAAACTGTGCAAGTTACTTAATCTCTGCCTCAGTTTCCCAAATAGTAAAATGAGGACAGCAAAAGCACTTGTCATCTAATACTGTCATGAGGATCAAATGCAATAATATTTGTTTAATTCTTAGCACAGTCTCTGTCACATAGTAGGCTTGCAATGCTTGTTTCCTTCTCTGGTTCATTTTAGAGATTTACTGTGATAATTGTGGGAGATATAGGTGCTTCTAGCTGCTAACACATTACAATCTTCCCATATTCATGTGACTGGAACCAAATGACCACTCAGGTGACCCTGAATCAGAGACCTTCAAGGGAATCTGTTGTGGGTAGCAGGAGAAGAAGGAGAGAATTGTGTTCTTACTCCTTGGACTTCATTGAATACTTCATGAATTTCTAATGTACTTCTCATGTACTACAATCATTTGCATTTGCTCTTTATTCCTTCAATGGACTATATACTTCATGAGTTCAGATTTATTAATTTCATTTCATACCTCACTCAACACTTCATGATGCAGTGCTTTGTATACCACAGTCACTCAAAATCTTCATTGAATGAATGTTCTTGAATGTGATTACTATTTTTTTTAAACAGGGAAAGGAAATTTTGTAATTATTTTGTATGTCTTGGCAGAGGAAGGCATTATAGTGGAGGGATTCAGAGTTACTTTGTAAAAGATGAAGCTTGGGGCACGCAACATCCTTAAATGATAGATATTGGTGTATGTATATACACACATATGTACATGTATATGTGTATATATATGTATATATAATGTGTATATGTATATATGTGTATATGTATGTATATGTATACGTGTATGAGTGTGTGTGTGTGTGTATTCTCTTAATCAAGAATATAGACAATCAAAACATCCTCAAAGCTTTTATTGGTTGGAGGAATTGGAGTCTCTTATTTACTGTGTTGAGTATTTCTAGAACTGAAAAAATAGAAAGAGGAGGACAAATGAATAAACTTGATTTGTGTCTGTTGACAATCCATTTGTGAAGCAGGAGACTATAACAGCGCTTAATTTTTATTTGTTTGTTCTTGGTGTTTGTAGGAAGTTCCCAGAGGAAAACAGTAGAAATTGAATCATAGAGAAAAGAAAATGAAATTAACTTTTTCTCCCCAGACTCTAGATATAAACTCAGAAAAATTCATTTAGGAAGGTGAAGTAGAAACCAGTTAAATGAATATGATAAATATAGAACAGGACACTTCATTTGTCTCCTCCCTGGATGGCTAAAAATTCCACTCAGCTACTCTATATTTGATCTCGCTTCAAATGACTTCTTTTTCCAAATGAATTTATATTCTCTTAAAAAAACTGTAAAAATATCTCTTCTTGTCTAAATGTTCTCATCCTCCCTGACTTCTCCCCAAGACAAAGCAAAAAATGAACTAAATGAATTGAAAATGATGTTAGATTTATATCTAAGGAAGTTCTGAAATTCTCCTATTCTCCAACCCCTCCATAGAAACATCTTATAAAGCAATGACACACAGAATAGTCAGTCTCACAGTGAGGAATTCAAGTTCTGCCTCTGAAATACATTGACTTTCTGATCTTGTACAAGTCATTTAATTCCTCATGGCCCTAGGCAATTATCCGATAAATGTAAATAATGACATCAGGATGTTGGTTTCAAGGTGCAGTGTGTTCCACTTAGGCTAATTTGTCCAATGTGAGTTTGGAAGGCTGTCCCATAGGTTGAAAACATGTAGTCTGTTAGAACATTTGGGATGAAAATGTTTCTGGATTTGCCCAGTTCATGTTTTCTCTAAACTATTGCAATTTGGCTTTTATATCCATTTTATAAAAGGGAATCTGTAACTCAAAATGGTTAAGCAACTTGTCTAAGGTCATACAGTTAGCAAGGTTCAAAGGCAGGGTTTGAACTCAGGTCTTCCTGACTCCAAGCACAACATTATCCATTGTGCCACCAAAGTGCCCCATATGCTATACATGTGTATTTATGTGTACATTTTCTCCATGAGAATATAAACTCCTAGAGATCAAAAGCTATTTAGTTTTTATCTTGATATGGGCAGTGCCTAGCTCAGCCCGTAATATGTAATAGTTGCTTACTAAATGCTTGGTGATTAATTCATGGGCCTTTGGTCATATTGAGGAACATTTTGTTCTTCTATTCTCAAAGAAACATAAAGCTGATACATAATATTACCTTAATTAACATAAACGTTTGCCCCAAATGGAATATTTTGTTGTCAGGAACTTCTAGTTATAATTTATGATGAATAGACATATATTCCAAATTTTGGATTTCCTCTCATCACACCTCATCAGAATATTCTTTCCTTTCTTGCTAGAGTTTAGCATCTAATGGATTGTGGATCATAGGCATGGAGCATTCTCACCACAATATGTGGATGTTGCATATATCCACAAGCAGAGCAATGAAGTCAACATTTCACTCTCTATTGATCTCTGAGGGTACACTCATTTCTCAGCTGAAGGGTACTGATCTACCTCTGAGAGATCTATTACCTGATGCAGAATTTTCTCCCTCTTCCTCAACTTCTGTTCCTGTGTTTTGAATTCTGATTCTGTGGAATCAGGAAATTTTTCCATAGACTTTATATCCAGGACAACTTCATTTAAAAAACATGTCTAATTGCATTTTAACTGAGCTATCATAATGTACTATAAAGAATTTATATTAAATTTTATTGTTTTCATCGTGCCCTCTTAGAAGACTGAGAACAAGTAAAGCTAAAAATCTGCAAATACCCTTCACCTTATATCAATTCAAGCATCATAATATCTTACAATAGAAAGAAACTTAGAGATCATCTGTCCAACCCCCTCATTTTACAAGTGAAGAAATCAAGGTCAGGAAAGTTTGTCTTGCCCAAGATTATACAGCTAGTTGGTATCAGAGGTGAATTTTGAACTCAGGTATTCAGAATCCCAATTCAATGATCTGGATTGATTCACTATCTTCCATCTCTCTCTTTACATTTTCATTTATATATGTACAAATACACAGGCACATATTGATAGAAATGAAACCCTATACTAAATTTCATAGTTATGTTAAGTTAGGTATTACATAGTAACTCAGTACGTTCTTATGAAAAGACCAATGAATTTGAACTCCAAATATCTAGTTTGGAATTTTAACTCTGTGAACTTGCACAAGTGACTAAACCTTTTGGCACCTCAGATTTGTCATTAAAAACTAGTGATAACGGGTTTCTTGCAAAGATTTTTGAAGTGAGAGTTAAATGAAATATTTGTGAAAAAATAAGGAATTGTAGTTATATATGAAAGGAAATAATTCTAATAACAATATGTTAATGTGCATATAAATGCATATGATAATAACAGCTTAATTATCTGTAGAGTCCTTTATTATTTAAAAAAACATTTTCAGACATATTATTTCATTTCATAATGCAAGATATGGAAACACCCTCTAATAGTGCAGAGAATAATGAATATAATAATTTGAATTTTAGTTCGGATTCAACTACTTTTTACTCATGATATTTGGAAAGCTATTTAATGTTTTTCTTCATTGGTCTCATTACCTATAACATTTATGCTTTGCTTTCTTCACATAGGTATTATGAGCATTGAATAATCAATCTATATGAAATTATCTTGAAAGTTGTGGAAATAATATGCAAATTGCTACTACTAGTAGCATAAATGTTATTGCTATTACTATTATTATTGACAAGTTCAAATTTATTAACCATGACCTATGCTCCTTAATACCCTGGCATACATGAAAAAATAGAATGGAAGGAAAGTCTTAAATCTGGAGTTAATGCAAGGTTCCTATGGCTACTGATATGAAAACAAAAATTTGCTATAATTTCAAAATGAAAAATAAAGATTGCAATAATAAAACAGTTACTAAAAAAATGCCTCTGTTTTGAACTCCATACTGCTTAATTCATTATTAAAATATACATCTAATTGTGCTACAAGTATGAGAATGTTGCTAGAGAAAATCCATTTCATTAGCAATATTATATCTTTTAAAATTAAAATAATGGTTTGTATTGTGTTTATGAATAAATTAGCTACTTCTATCTGGTAACTTCTTTCCATCACCAATTCCATTCACAGGTTACTGACAAGTGGGTCAAATTGAGAAGTTAGGACTAGGAAAATATGTGTGCAATATTATTTGTAGGTCTCTGATTGAATTTGCATGTCTAATGTCATTGTGAGATAACAAAGGTTTATTCTTCACTGGTAATATCCATATCTCTTTCCATCTTCATTATGATACAGCAAATCCTGATTACTTGCAGAGATAAATAGATAATCCAGGTGCATACATTATATTGGAACTACAGCTACACCAAGAAACCCTTGGAAAGAGGGATGTCATGAACAAATCTGAGCAGTAGTTGATATGGAAAATGAAATAAGCTCTATATCTTGAACTGCATTTTTATCCAATCTATATAATTGTAAACATATAAATAAAAGTGAGAGTAACATATCCAAAGCAAGGAAGAGATTAACATAATTGTGGTAGAGTTAGAAAGAGGAATAGGTGAATAATAAATGTAGTTACATATATGTATGCTATTTTTTTAAATAAGTGTACTTAATTTTCATTCTTTGGTTTCCAATTAAGAAGCTATAAATTTCCATAGTCCTGAAAATTAATACCAAGACCTCTGTGCAAGTAGCCACTTAAAAGAACTTTATCTATAATTAAAAATTATATTAGAAATAGTCTTAAGTTGGTAGTATATAATAATTAAACGGAATTTTTGTGAGCAGTTCCAAAATGTAGCACTTGAGAAACACAACTGAAGGTAAATCACTAGCCAAGAGAATCTAGTTTTTGCCCAATGAAGTATAACAAATAAGTTCATGATTCTATCGATTCAGATGTATCCATATGGTTATTTCCATAAATGAAAACAGGAACTTCTCCAGGTCTTCTCATCTTGTGTAAATCTTTTCCATTTTCTCTTATAAATTCTTCACAGTTATTCAATCCAATATACTAGATTCTTCCTCCAGACCTCTTGACACAGTATAGAATGCCAGTGAATCATACACACTAACTTAGTAAGTTAAAATGTTAGGAAAATTATACCCAGTTGAATAGTAGTGTCTTTGCTGTCCTAACTTCTAGCACAGATTATCAACAATAGAACAAGTTATTGATGCTACTGAAAAGAGTAATTTTAATACTGCACACCTCCCCCCCCCAATCATACTAAAAGTTAAAACATATACATATTGTTCTGTCATATTTATAATGTCAAAAACTGAGATATAAAATATTATTCGTATTATATTGGGAAGGTTTTAATCAGCTATTTCAAGCACACTTGAATATCAAATAGATTTTCCTTGAGCTGTGTCTCCCCAGTGTTAGGGTTTTCCTGATTAAACTTTTAAGTTAGAGGGTAAAATATCCCTTTCCCTTTCCTGGAAAATTATGAAATGATTTATTTTCTAATGAAAAATAAATTGTCTTTCACTAAATGAAAGAATTTTTGTGTTTCGAGTACAATCTTATTCTCACAAATAATTCTAAAAGCACAATATATTTGTAAGGCTGTATCACCAGCATAAAACTATTTTCTGAATGAAATATGGCTCTACCATTTAATTTTCTAGTTTAGTAAGAGTGAATAAATCAGTACACAAGCCTTTTGTTCGCAAGTACCCTGTAATCTAGATTTTCTTTAAATTAAACCAGATGGAGATTTCTTAATTCTTTTATTCTAAAGCATTTATAGCACAGGACTATTAAAGGCAGCTTACTCTGGGAGAATCGAGGTGGATTGTCATTAACATCAGTCAGCGTGATGTTCACTGTAGTAGTCCCTGATAATCCACCCATCTGGCCACCCATGTCCTTTGCCTGGATAACAACTTGGTATTGCTCCCTGTTTTCTCTATTCATGTTTGGCAGAGCAGTCCTGATGATGCCTTTAACAACAAAAACAGAAACAATTGCTATTGTGTTATTTGCATTCTCAATATATGTATAATTCTACAGCAAGGTTTTCATTTTATTTACTGCTAGTATTTGTATTCCTCTAGCATTAGTTTAAAAGAATGACATAAACGACCACTTTATATAGTGTTGAAATGAAAAACATTCCCTTCAGTGCAAATCATTTATATCTAGTCATTTCCACTTTATAATTAAAAAATAACATTGACTAGCATAATAATAACTATAGCTCTAAGGTTTGCAAAGGGCTTTACAAATATTTCAATAGACTATTTTCATAACTCAGTTTTAAAAATATCAAAGCAAACATATATATCTATCTACTTGTCTCTCTATCTATCCGTCTGTCTATCTGTCTGTCTGTATATCTATCCATGCAGCTCTGACAGTCATTTAACTTAGAGGATATTAATTCATTATACTATTTCTTCTCTGAAACTGTTCAAACTAGTTTTTAGTTATTTGTTCTCTCATTTTTTTCCCTCCCCATAAAGATCATGAAGATTATACAATAAATGAAAAAGCATAATTTTGTTCCTGACCTGTTTCGGGCTCCACAGAGAAATATGGTTGTCCTTGGAGAATGCTGTAAATGACTCTGGCACTGTTCCCATATGAAGGGTCATCTGCATCAGTAGCTGTGACTTGTACCACAGAAGTACCTGAAGTATCCAAATTCAACTTAGTTCTGCATAGTACCACAAGGAGGAACAAAAGCTCTAATTTTTACTCAACATTTGAAGTGTCTGGGCCTTTCGTAATGACCTTTTAAATAAATCTCTTCTTGGCAATTTGGTAAAAACATAATCTTATTTATTTAGCTGGCCAATGACATCATCTCACAAAAAAAAAATCTAGCAGTTGGTTTCTTCTAAAGGAAATGCTTTCAAGAGTATATCAAGTCAAATTCAAAGTTGTACCTATTTCTTTTAAACAAGATTTGTGTTTCATTTTAAACAGTAATGACAGCATGGTATTCTAAGAAGAGCACCGGACCAACAGGAAGTATGGAATGTGTTCAAATCCTGTTTTTCTCACTTCCTAGCTGTATTACTTTTCCTATACTCTGAGGCAAATTTAAGTTTGACATAAGGAAAATTCCTAATAATTATAAATATACTTACATGAAACAGGATTAGCAGGCAATACATAATTTTAAAATAAGGGTTTTAAGGAAAGGTAGCTTGACATTTTATTGGGTATAATATAGAGAGGATTCTTGTTCATAACAACCATGGAAAGTGCCAGACAGACCCTTAAACACATTCCAATCTGAGATTGTGGGAATCCTTTGGAGTTTCTATGTAGTTCATAAGTTAACTTACAGAAATGTAAGTTGTAAAATTATAGCATTTGCTTTATAAGCTTAAATGCATTTTCAATACATCTATCTCAGACTACCTACATAATAACTTTTATATTGAGGAATGATGGATTAGTGTTGAATTTGTATGATCCGGCTGATTGCTTTTTTTCCCTTCCACTCACGCACATAAGGGGTCCTTAGCTTTGGAAGTCTACAAAATTATAAGTAAGGAAGTTCCTACCTTCCTTATAAAATTTGCAAAATTAAAAATCTTTAATAAATACTTTATTTTTGCCCTGTTTGTCTAAAACTCATCTACCTCATCCATAACTCTAATGGTCTGTCTAACTTCTGGGACCCAAATATTTCAAGATCACTCTAAGAAACAGACTGTATGCATTTTACTCACCTCCATTATAAAATGGGTTGCAAAACCCTGTTCTAAACTATATACTTGAGCAAGACCTGTATCATCAAATATCTAATTAACTCAAGTAAATTTTGCAGGAAACATACTGAATCATCTCTTTATTATGTTATATCAGGCATGTTTCCACATATAGTGAAAGATATACTGGTGCTATTATTTGACGAAGGAATTAGCTTAGGTTAATTGCTTTATCATCTATAACAAAAGTTCGATGGTGATTGTAACTATATTTGCTTGACTTTACAGTAGGCAAAGAAAAATTTTCCCCTTCAATATAATATTGAATTTTCAATTAATAAAATTTTGATAATATTTTCTCAGTTTTCAATAACTCTGAGAATAAAGCATTTATCTTAGAATGTTAACAAATTATTTTATCAAAATATTTTATTTGATAATTGTTTCCTGTCAATGTTGTCTTACATAACATGCTTTAAAAAAAGGATCAAATAAATACTCACCCACAACAGACATTTCAGGAACACTGGCAGTGTAGATTTCCTCTGGAAATGTTGGTTCATTGTCATTGATGTCATGTATTTTGATGACAAACTCAGACTCAGGTTCCACTGGCCTCAAAGTTCTTCTGTTAATAGCCTGGGCACGGAGGGTATAAAAGGCCTTTTCTTCTCTATCAATTCTCCTAGTGGCATGAATGTCACCTGTTTTCTCATCAATAATAAAAAGTGTGCCTGCTCCATCTCCGGATAAAATATATTTCAGTGATCCATCTCCCTTATCTTGGTCTGAGTGAAGCTAGAAGAAATAAATTCAAACAGAGAATAAAAAAAAAAAACAAGATTCACTATTAAGTTGTTTTTGTTGTTTTCTGATATTCCAAGAAAAAATCTTTTTATTTACCTATATTAAATTACAAATAAGTAACACTATGAGGATTCAGCTATAGGTTTCACTGTTGAGGTAACAAGAACTAAATGTCTAGGGCAAAGAAGAAAGAAGATAAAATTTTAGCAAGTGTTCTGCATGCAATATCTAATGTCCCAGTGGTCTCTGGACAATGTGATAGAAAGGAATCAGTCATTCAAATACATGTGGCATTATGGAGAATACAAAAGTGGTACAAAATGCCAGTTCTTGCATTCAAGAAGTTTGCAACTTAGTCAAAAGATATGCATACAGAATACAAACAAAAAACTAGAGAAAAATGTTAAGACATGAACAAGTGTGTAACAGTATGGTACCAGTGCATAATTGCAGGGGAAAAAACATCAAAGTAGGAGCTTATATACTGATCTAGCTTCCCTAGGAATTGGTAACTGAGCCAATAATTTTAGTAGAACTATTTTCCTGGCATTTGATATACGAACACTCAGCTAGAAATATTTCTACCCCTAATACCTATAAAAAACATACAAAAATAGCCAGCCCATTAAAAATTCCCTCTTTTATCTATCCACCAATTAGTATTAGTTAACTACTACAAACTAAATGCTGTGCTAGACCCTATGGAGGATAAAAGGTGACGTAAACCTAGCTACTTCACCTCAATAAGGATTGATTCATGGAACTAATTCAGACTACTTAGAAAATGTTTGGATGGTAAAAACAAGAATTCAATAGCTGTGATGGTATCTTTTCAATGCAAAGTTCACCACTTCATTATGAATTTTATAAAATTAAATTCAAGAATAATATGGAGTTCTAGACACTCAAGATAAAAAGTGCAGCTTTTAAAAAGTTGTCATTTGATAAACATGGTTATAGATGACTGGATGATGGGAATTGAATATTAGTATCTGGGCATTTTTAGAGAGATGTCTTCAGGTTTTCCTTTTACTGTAATAAGCAAGGTCAGAATGTCCACAAAAGATTAGGAAACAAAACAAAAAAATTCACTTTCTATTAATTGCTAATGATTAATTGATATGAACACTCAA
Source organism: Notamacropus eugenii (assembly GCF_028372415.1). Classification (NCBI taxonomy): domain Eukaryota; kingdom Metazoa; phylum Chordata; class Mammalia; order Diprotodontia; family Macropodidae; genus Notamacropus; species Notamacropus eugenii. The sequence goes on from NC_092875.1 coordinate 379,914,853, forward strand.
GAGGAAAAACTAGTTTGGAGTCAAAATTCTGTCAAAAATTTCTGTTTGGTGGTCCCTTTTACATTTTTTTATTTAAAAAAAACTACTTAATTTCATGGACATTTCTGCTCTATTGAGTGTCATTAAAAAGATGACCTAAATGTGAAGAAGTACAAATTTTGTTCTACTTGAATGTTTGTTATTTTAAAGGAAAAAATGAACCTATAATTATAATAAAGGCAGAATAGTTACCACAGGAATATCACAAGACAATGAGATGGACAACAAAATGAATAATGGAAAATTTAGTGAAATAAATACTTAAACTTATTAGGAACTTAACTCAATAAAGTGCACTATTCAAGGGAAGTGTATTATATAAAATACATATATATGATATATAAACTATACATATCAATCCATATTTTTATAAATGTATATTTATGTATATATGCATACACATAAAAGTATAATATATAAAATATATAAAAATATATTATTTAAAATATGTTTTTATTGCTTTACTATTATTAAAGAGGTTACTAATCATGTGATCATTTGAAAGACCATCCGAACACCTGACAGGCAGTTGTAAAATAATATAATAGTTGTCTCAGAAAAAAATGTATTCTGAAATATTCTGATTATACATATGTGCAAATAATAAGGCCTAGTGCCTTTTAACCACTCACTTCTACATTCACTAGGCATTACTAGAGCATCACAGATTTGGAACTGAAAGTGAACTCAAAAGCCCAACTTGTTAAAATTCTTCATTTTAGAGATGAGAGGGCCCTAGAGTAGAAGAGTGGCTTGTCTAATCTTATGCAGAAATTCAAACTCAGCTCCTCTGACTGTTTCTACTGAAATACAAAGCAACAATATGGTAACATTTAAAAAAATACAGTGGTAGTTTTTTTTTTTCTTCTGTGTCCTTTATTTCTTGAGTCTAACTGTACGGTTGTTTGATTACTAATTATCCATCAGTCAAGATATGGAAGCTAATCATCATTATTGCTGTCATTGTATCTGCTACAGAAATCTTAACAATGCTTTAAGTGAGCCTACATAATAAGAGCTTACCTCTCAATATCTTTTTTCAATTCCAAAAACAACTCATTTTATCTACCTGCTTGGTTGTCCACAAGATAATAAATGTAAAAGGATAATATCATGATAGTAATTTGTCCCAAGACTTTCAATCTGAGTTCTACTGGAAGGAAAATGAGATCAATAGCAATAATAATAAACATGGAATTAGGACATGCTCATTATCTTTTATTTTTTTTTAAGAATGGCAAATTAATAAGATGGTGTCATACTAAATACCCATAATCTTTAAAAGTGCATGGCTTTAATATTTTTCAAAACACTCAGATTTTAAAGATATCAAAATCATGGACAGGTCATCACTGTCATCCAGTTTGTGACTAGAGCTTCTCAAAGATACTTTCAGTGAGTTTATTTTAATGTTAACAACAATACTTTTATTTACTAACAGAAGTCATATCCACAAGTGTATTTACTAACAGAAGTCATATCCACATGTGTAATCCACAGGTCATTGAATTTAAATGAATATCAAGATAGTGATATAATGTCCAACTAATTTTATTTAAAATCCATAAAAATATCTCTATTAAACAAAAATAGTAACAACAATAATAAATAACTCATATTTAAAGAACACTTTAAAATTCATTAACTCTGTTCTTCATCAAAACCTTGTGAGATACATTATATTGTATTACTTTTTGATTTTACATTTTTTTCCATGTCTCTAAAATGCACAGAGAAGCAAAATCACTTACAAATTGTCATGCCACTATTAAGTATCAGATACTACATTCAGATCTAAATTTTCTTAGGTAAAAGAAACTGGTGCTTTTTTTCACTGTGTTGCACTTCCTCTATTAGATTGAAACATAAGCTACAATAAAAAGCTCTGTCCTTGAGTTGAAAAAAAATCAAATGGGTAAATGCAGGATGGTGTGGGAATGACTAAATGAGAATATGTATAAGATGAGGGAATTTTGGGGGCTGAAAGTTTACAGTGGGACTCAGCAGAATGGTCTGGAGACTACCTCAGCCCTTATCCTAGGTCCCTAAAACAACAACTATTGAAGCCTTATGCTTTATTAATGGAAGATGTTATCATTATTTACCTGTACTATTCTGTCTTTACTACTTATGAAATACTGTGTACAGCTTGGTGCTTCATATTTTTGAAAAGACATTAACAAGCTATAAAATATCAATAGGGTAAAGAGGACTGTCAGGGACTATGGAACAACCCCATAAGAACATTGCATAAAAGAAATGGGATGTTTAACCTGGAAAAGAAAAGCCTTAGGGGGAAAATGATGATAGTTTTCAAATATTTCAGAGAAGGAAGGTTAAATGGATTAAGGATTAAATTTTAAATTAAATTAGTGTGCTCCCACTCTCCCACCCCCAGATAGACAATAACCATGTTTAAACACCTACAATGTGTCAAGAAATATGCTAAGTCCTGTGGGTACAAAGATAAAAAGACAGTTCCTATTATCAATGAGCTCACAAACTAATCTAGAGGACAACACGCAAACAGCTATGTAGAAACAAGCTATACACAAGATAAATTGGAAATAATAAAGAGAAGCTATTGGAATTAAGAAGAATTGGGAAAGGCTACTCTGTAAGTTGTGATTTGAGTTGGTACTTAACCCAGGGAATGCAAGGAGACAAATTAAAAGAAAATGCATTCCAGGCATATCGAATAGTCAGTGAAAATGCCCCAAATGTGGAGATGGAACATCTTGTTCACAGAACAACAAGAAAGTCAATGACACTGATTCATAGAGTACACACTGGGGAAGGAGAAGTTTAAGAAGACTGGAAAAGTAGAAGGTGCAGAGTTAGTGAAGGACCTTGAATTTCAAATAGATGACTTTATATTTGATCTTAGGTAGCCTCTGGAATTTTTTTTTTTTTTCAGAGTCAAACAAGGGTTAGGCTTTATTCAGGGTCTTGGTTACATGTGCAGGGGGAATTCTTCCTCAGGAGAGAGAAATCCTCTTCCCAAGGAGGCAAAGATCTTACAGTAAGAGAATGGAAGCAGGAGTGGGAGAGGGAAGAGGGAAGAGGGAAGAGGGGAGAGGGGAGAGGGAAGAGGGGCCTTCTGTCCTCTCAGGGCCCCTCAGCACTAAGAGTGCCTTCAGGCTTTCCTGACCCTACTTAAGCTCTCCCGCCACATAGTTTGCACCTGAATACCGTGCCTGTTCTCAGCCCTTAGACAACAATAGGTGTGCTCAGACTATGGATTAATCTCGAGGGCAGGGATGCTCTCCCCAGCAAATTTCCCACTGGGAAGAGGTGGAAATGCATGAGATAGCCCAGGTCTCACACCTCAATTCCCAGCTGTTCCCTGGGGGGCCTCATGAGAACTCTAAGGTTTAGAAGTCCTCACCGTTACCTGCTCGAGACTGTCCACATAGAACTGAGCTTACACCCCCAACATCTCCCCTCTTTTGCTTTGCGCAGAGCGCATGTGGCCCTAGAGCAAATAGGGGCTGGAGGCTAAGTGGGTTAGGGAGGCCTTTAACATATGGGTACCCCACAACAAGAACTTCATTTATACAGAAATCTGCAGCTAGCACAACAACTGACAAAGAGAGGCATCCAACAAAACAAAGATGAAACTAAATGGCTGAATTACACCTATTACAACAAGAGGAAGTACAATCACTAATTCCAAAGCATATTCTAAGATAAGTAGCTCAGTGCTGGCGCCTTACACTTCACCACCTCCTCAGTCATGGAAATGGACCTCACAGCCAAGCCTGTGGTGTTCAGGTGAAAATTGGTCACCCCCGTGTGTCCTGAGTTTGTGATGCCAAAGTCCTCCTTCAGCCGCTGAAAGGAGATGCCTAGATGGAGCAGGCAGCAATGTCAGTGGTTGGGATGAGTGCTGCTTCCTCTCTGGGCAGCAAGGTCAAAGCTGTCAGCAGCAGACTCAGGTGGTGCATGGTCCTTCTCAGGGGTCTCCGGGCTAGTCACTTCTGGCGTCTCCATCATCTCCTACACCAGTTTCCACCTATGGATCCTTCTGATGGGAATCCACGTGTCCCCTTTTCCTATCACAGGTCTTCGGCTGGCCAAACTGGATAAATGTATGAGAGAAGAGACTTTCCAGAGTCGAACAAGGGTTAGGCTTTATTCAGGGTCTTGGTTACATGTGCAGGGGGAATTCTTCCTCAGGAGAGAGAAATCCTCTTCCCAAGGAGGCAAAGATCTTACAGTAAGAGAATGGAAGCGGGAGTGGGAGAGGGGAGAGGGAAGAGGGGCCTTCTGTCCTCTAAGGGCCCCTCAGCACTAAGCTGGAATTTTTTGAGTAGGAGTTTGTCATGGTTAGACCTCTGCTTAAGACAGAACACTCTGAGAGTCTAGTAAAGGATGAACTGGATCCAAGAAATACTTGTGGAGACCCACCAGCCAGCTATTGATAATTCAGGCATTAAGGATAAATGGTAAATACAAACATGATATAATATCACCATCATCATCACCATCACTATCAAACTTCTCATTTATATTGCTATTTCAAAAGAAGTCAGATTATTTTCTTTTTAATGTAAGTATTGTACTTGGAAGACTATGAAAAGAGAAATACATTACATGTTTTAGAAGATAGATTTAGCTCTGGCCATTAACCAAGAGAGTGAAAGAGTAAAGCAAAACAGAGTTGCTCTATCATATGGATCTTTGATCTAATTGATATTAGGTATTCCTTCCCAGTAATACAGATACTAAACTCAATTGTGCTTACCCAATCTGTGGAGTTCCTTAATCTACTCTCATAATTTCAAAATAGGGGTCCAAAAAGGTGATGTTGACTTTCCTCACTTTTTCTTAGAGATACCAAAGAACTGGGATTTCCTTTTGCTTTTACAATATGCCCAAATGATTTTTAATTTTTTAAAGTTTTATTAAGGTTTTGTTTTTAAATTACAAACATTAACAGATTACTTCTATTCCATGGAAGGTCTCTTTTTTTTTTTTTTTTAAAGTCTGACAACATTTATTAAGTGTCTATCACCACCAAGGTGACAGGCACTGGGCTGCTCTGAAAACCAAGAGTCTTTATCTAAGTTAAAAGAGGTTACAGGTGTCTGAAGATAATCAGAAAAGGCCAAAAGTCTCCCAGAGACAAAGAACCTTCTTCCCTGAGGCTTCCAGAGAGCTGCAGGGCCCAGCCTGGGAGTCACTGAGAGCTGGCCTGACATGCCTTGCTGAAGACCAAAATTAAAATGGTAGAGGACCTCTCCATTCAGCTTACAAGACCCAGGTAGTCATCCATCAGGGAGCCAATAGCAAAAATATCGTTCTTATCCACCCGGGTTCCCACAATCTTTAGGTGGATTTCATCGTCCTGCTGAATTACAATATCCTCATCCACTGTTTTGTAACATGGAGGGTTAGAGTTGGGATCAAATTCCATCTCCGAGGGAACAGAATGGCGAGAGATGAAGCAAGACATGGGTCCAATCTCAGTGAAGAGTCCTACCTTGTTGACCTGTGTGACAACAGCATCCACGACCTCGCCTTTGAAGGGACGGAACACAATGGCTTTGTACTTGACCGGATACAGCACAAATACTCTGCCAGGCTGGATGACCCCGGCCCCAATGTTGTCAATGGTGGTGACAGCAATCACTTCTGCTTGACCGTGTTGAGTAGGTTCGGCCCGAAGTAGCGCGGGTACAGCAGGATCTCGTGCTCCAGGGAGATCTGCAGGGACCGTTCGGTGGGACCGGGCTCGGGGCCCCTGCCCTCCGCCCCCGGCCCCCTCCCCCGCCCCCCCATGAAAGGTCTCTTGTAATAAAGTCAAACAGTAAGGTAAAATAGTGACCTCATCTGAAAGTATATGCAGTACTCCACAGTTATAGCAACACCTGTACCTATCTATTAAAAAAATAAAACTTTTTCCTCCTATCCTCATTTCCTCTGGGAAAAAAAATAAAAAAAATAAATTCCCCATGACAAATATGCATTGTCAAACAAAATAAATTGTCCCAATGACTATATGCAAAAATATTAATGTCTGACTCTGCACCTTAAACCTATCATCTTTGTCAAGTGTAGTATGTTTTAATCATAGGTATCCAGGGATTATGAATGGTCATTATATTGATTATAATTCTCAAAGTTTTTGTTTTTTATGATGTTATTATTTTGTAAATTATCTTCATCAGTTATAAAAATTTTCAAGATTGTTTATTTTTATAATATTGGTGTTACATTTAAAATATTCGTTCATTTATGCTTACTTTACTTTAGATCAGTTCATATGTCTTTCTATGTCCCTTAAAATCATCCATTTACTCAATTCTTATAACACAATAATATTATGTCACAATAATATACCAAAATTTATTCAGCCAATCTGCAATTGATGAGTACTTTTTTTGTTTCCAGCTTTTGTTGTTATTGTTTTTGCCACCATAAATTAACCACAAATATTTTTCTTCATATCTGGGACCTTTTCCTTTTTTTTTTTTTTTAATCTCTTTGGGCTTTAGCCTTAAAAGTAGTATAGTGTGGTCAATTAGCATGCACTATTTAGCCACCTTTTATGTGTAATTCCAAATTCTTTTCCAGAATGGTTGAATTCATTTTGCAGGTCCACCAATGGTATGTTTTTTTTCACAACCCCACCAACATTTATTATATTTCTTTTTGTCTTCTGTGTGAATCTTCAGAATACGAAGTGGAAATTTCAGATTTTTTTTTATAATATGCATTTCTCTAAGTAGTAGTGCTTGGAGAATTTTTCATATGGCTATAGATACTCTTTTCCCTTGAGAACTGTCAGTTCATACCTTTTGACCGTTAATCAATCAGGAAGACTCTTATTCTAATAAATCCAAATCAATTCCTCACATAACAGAGAAATGTCACCTTAAAAATCTACATGAAATTTCCTAGTTAGTTGTTTCACTTTTAATCTTAGCTTTAATAAACTTATTTGTGTGCATGGGGAAAACTTAATTTTGTGTTTAAAAAATAGTCAATTTATCTCCTATGATCTTCTCTTTTGTTTGGTCATGGTCTTTTCTCCTACCCATAGACCTAATAACTATTTTTCAATGTTTCTCTAATTTATTTTTGATATGACTTTTTATGTCTAGGTTATATACTCATTTTGACATTTTCTTTGTATAAGATGTGAGGTGTTGTTCTGAATCTTGTTCCTTCCATATCATTGTCCAGTTTTTGCTGAGGTTTTATTTTTCATTCATTCATTCACTCACACATTCATTCATTCATTTCTTTGATGGCATCATTTATACCACTTCTCTTCAATTCCTTGATTCCTCATTTATAATCTGATACAATTCAACACCGCAATTCATTGTTTTTTAGATTATGTGCAGTCTCAATTCTTCATAGATTGTCTTGCTCCATGATGGATTGTAAAGTAACAGCATCACAAGGATACTGGAGTTAAAAGAAGAACTTTTGTTTGAAAAGATTGGAATCATAAAAAAAGCATTTCAGTTCCCACAAGGCCATTAATCTATTCTTATCTGATTCAATTTTGGTATAATTTAAAGTGTCTACCCAAGCTTTACAGACATACTGATAGATTTTATGGGTGAATTGCTTATTACCCATTCATCTGAACAAGTCGTTCTTCATCTACTTGCTTCATATATTTATTTACAACATTTATAAATAGAAGTTGTCCAACATTTTTAGAATGATTATTGATCTCATTTAGAATGCTATATAATATTCTAGGACTTGATGCAATTCATAAAAGTTCATTTGAAAATAGCAACATCTGAGAGAATCCACCATCGATAAGGAGCCTTGGCCAAAACCCTCAGATTCTGTGCTCTCCTCAATGACAGTGCCAAGCACCTTTGATGAAGATTCCTCTTCATGCTTTATGCATTGTTTGATAACAATGACTAGAAGGTCTATGTTCAGGTTTATCTCTGTTGAAGTTTTCAAGGAATTTTGAACAAGTTTGACATACATATGGGAAAAACTAAAGAGTCAATTTTGCACTAACAAATATTTTTTACATCAAGGAACAAAACACAGAGCATGATCTTGCACTCACTAGAATATGATCATCAAAATGTGATGCAATGTACAATGTCCCATATAAAAAGCCTGAGTGTTGCTCTCTGACACTCAGAGCAAGTATTCCCTTCATGCATGTCTATATTATTCTTATAAAACTGATACTCTCAGGAGAAGGTCAGATTTATCAATAACTCTTTACATTCTCTTGCTTGTTGTTGTTATTATTGTTGTTTGAGGGGTTAAGTGGTGATACTAACATTTTTTTTAATGCATCTGACATCCTCTCCTCTTCACTTTGGCCTTTGGAACTCTGGAATTTTTCTCTCAATGCCCTCAAAATTGTGTGGGCCTCAGACTGGGGCTTCCTCTTTTTATTTTTGATCTAATTTAACTTCTGTCTATTAAAATATGATAAATGTTATTTTTGTTCTTTCATGTGCTGCTTGTCTTTTCTTTAAGAAAGCATTCATGAGGACTATGTATATAGGTACTTTACAGGTATTTCTATAATTTTGTTTTGTTTTGTTTCATTTTGATTTTGGCTGTCATGTCATTTTCCTGACCCATATTTTCACTATATACTTACATGCACAAATACATGTAGATAACTATGTGTATATATGTGTATATATTTTGTTGAACTCTTCTTTTCCCATTTCTTCATTGAAATCATTGATTACCAAAGTATATATTGCATTATCTGGTCACAGTATATACTATTATATATGCTTACAATGGTCTTATTTGATCAAAATTCTATAGAGTATAAGTCTAGAAAGGAACTCTCATAGGAAGGAAACATTTATGGCGTTTTATACTTATCTAATGCATGCACTATATTCTATCTCATATTACATGTATGTACATGTTAATTTTACATAGTTTGTGTTTTTATTAGGAAATGGTCATTTCATACTAATTGATATAGTCTCCATACAGCATACAGCATACAGCATAGTTCCTCTCACATAATCATATAAAACAAAACAACAGATCACAATGGCATTTTTGGTGTTAAGGAGAATAAATTAGACTCATCCTACTTGGGTCTTTATCAGTTAGCATTAACACTTTGAATAAAAGAAAGAATAGCACTTTTTTCTACTATAACAAAGTAATACATTCTTTATACTTTTTCTAAAAGTGGAAGAAGAACCACAAAGGAGTGTCTAGAGAGGAATAGTTATACTGCTTTGGCTTTTATTAAACTATGTTAGAAATCCCTGCATTATCAGGATGAAGAAGTAGTTTTCGTCAGCTGACAGGATGGTATCAAATGAAGGAAAAACCTTCTCAAATTAGGCCAGTGTCTGGGCCAGTCTTGAGTTTGCAACTACAGTAATGAGTTGACCCTAAGGGGAAACAGAAATTTCTGGAGGGGAATGGCTATCCCAATTAAGCCCCACAAGTTTCTTATCTTGGTTAAAACTGACAGGAGATAAAGGGACTTATATTACTTGAAATGGAGGAACTGTAATGAAAGACTATTGGTCCTGATTTCTGAGTAGTTACAGAAGGAAACTAAGGAAGGAAATAATAATAACCTTTGTAAGATGTCATGGCTTTACTCTCCCTTGTTGAAAACCATACTTTCTGAAGTTCTTCTCAACCTTATCCAATTGTTTTTCTATATCTTCTTAACTCTTTATTTGACTTTATATTTTCCTTATTGTATTTTGCCTTCCCCTCTATTCTCTTTCCTTCCCCAGTTCTGTAGGCCCTTCTAAAATTCACCTCTCCTTCCTACCTGCTACTCCCCTCCTTTTCCTTTCTATGTCGTTAAAACTCAGGAAACCATGGTGAATCTAAAAAAGAGATGATTTTTCAAAAGTTGCAGATGCTAAATTATTTCACTTTTCAAAGTTCATTATCTCTTTCTGTCCCAACATATTATCTTTTTTATTGTTTTGCTTTTTTGCCCCGCCCCAAAAGAGGATAGCTTTAAATGATAAGTTGCAGAGGTACATATTGTATGCCAAGCAAGTTACACAGTGACAGAACAGTCATTTTTGATTTACATTGATTTGACTTGGTATTGGTATTCTGTTGCATGAAAGTCTTCATTTTATTTAACACAGAGAATTTTTGCTAGACTATCATGATTGTAGCAGGCTTTAGTTTCTCAGTAACACCTGTTCTCTGCTGTGAAACATTTGTGCCACAAATCTTTAAGAAGAATTTTATGTTAATGTTGACCTTTTCTTTCCTTGAAGAGGGCCTATTAAAAATTCACAACCTGCTGTGTTCGTTGTAAATTCACTAAGCAGATAAAGGACATGGCAAGATATATGACAATTAAGAAAACTAGAACAACTGGTACTGCACTGTACTTCTAAAAAAAAATGTAGTTTTTTTAGTACCTTTTGGTCTTCAACATTTAGAGATTTAACCTTAACCTATGCATATAACTATATCCTTGATTTATAATTAAAGAAATGCAAGAAGTGATTTTAAGATATATAAAATAACAACTAAGTGTTGTTATAAAATCACAAAATTGTATAACTGGAAGGAACATTTGACACTGGTTTAATCCTCTAATTTCATAGCTAAAAAGTTGAGTCATAGAAAATGTAATGACTAAGTTCAGATAATTAAATTGAGTGTTGATTTAGGATTCGGCATGACCTAGGCTCAAAAACCATCTCTGACACTTACTAGTTGTGTGACCAGACATGTGACAATTTCCCTGATCCTCTGCTTCTTTATATGTAAAACTTTTATGAGGATCAAATGAGATAGTGAATTCAAGGTTTACATAAATATTAGTATTAATATAGTGACAATACTGGGATCTGATTATTTGCGTTTTCACTCATAGTTTACTGTTTTTTTCACTAAGGATTTCTCAATGAATTATTGAAGAACAAGATTAAGTTTGAGGATGAAAGAACAAATGAAATACCTATCAAAGGTCATATAATGATCTCATGTTTCTCAAGTTTTCACTCTTCTTTGTGAGAAATATTTATCTATTTTAAAAAAAGCATATAGAAATATATCTATTTGTCATTTTAAAATAGATCATGGAACTGGAGTCATGAAGACCTCATTCCAAATTCTGCCTTAGACACTTACTGAATGTGTGACTTGGCAAGTTATTTAACCCTTTTTTGCCTCAATTTGTTTTTTTTTTTTTTATGGGAAAAATAACAGCACTTGTTTTGTAAGATTTTTGTAAGGCTCAAATGAGAATGTCTGTGAAACATTCTGCAAACCTTAAAGCACTGGAGAAATGCAGGGTATTTTATTATTATTATGGTTTCAATCTTGAAAACATTTATCACTGTGCTATATATTATCCTTCACACCATTACATTCCTCTGGGGTATGCCGGCATTTGATTCCATTTCAAGAGCACATATGGAGATATCATAAATAAGATTAGGACTTATAATGAGCATCCTTAGAATAGTCCTATTAATCAAAGAGAAAAAAGGGCACAAAACAACCATTCAGAATTTCAGTGCGTTGAACATTTTGAAAAAAATTCTCAAAAGTTTAGTGCATAAATTTGCTTATGCATAGTAAGGATGCTATGTGGGATTTTCCTGTGTGGCAGCTGGGCTGTGTCTACACTTGTCAAAAAATAATCTACAGTGTGTGGCATAAACGATGTTATTCTCATCACATCAACATTAACATTCTGCTTTAATTGCTCCAGTGAGTAACACTGAATAGAAAATAAAATATTGAGTCTAGTAATTTGAAATTTGCATCAAAGTAAAGAAGTCAGGTGGAAATGATTTTGAATAGTTAAGCACTTGCAAATCAAACACACACACAATACTACTTGTGTGATAGGAGGGTGGAGTAGTGAAGAAATATGGAGCAGGGTAAAAGAGGGAAGTAGAAATGGGATGAGAAACAACATTTATAGCTTTTAAAATCATAGTATAGCACTAGAGATTTGTATATGCCTCCTCAAAACATAATTTTTTCCACTGTTTCCAGGCTCATTTGGTTTATTTTGATTTTTAATTGATAATGCAATACAGATCATTGTCACAAATATAGAGCAGATGACACATTTCAAAGTTTCAGGTGAAATTATCTATGAATAACTGATCATTTAAGAATAGAAAGAAGGATCCATCCTACTTGAAAAAATGCAGCAAATTTAGATGAAGTCTTTTCTGTCCTAAGAGCTTTTGTAACACCCAGAAGGCAAAATAGTCTAGGCCAAATGCAAGATTCAAGTTTTTAAAATGCCAGTTTTCTGAGCCAATAGTGAGACTGCAACTGCTATAGTGAGTTTACATTGAAGATGAAGTAGGTAGCTTTGTATGTCTAATCAAGTGTCACAGAATGCAATCTCCTTCAGTATAGGAATTATTTCATTCTTTTCATATATATTCTCAGCAGCTAGCATAGTGCCTACCATATAGGAGAAGCTTCACAAATACTTGTTTTGTTTGATAAACAGATAGATAAATTGATCAATGTGGCACAGCCCTAATAGGATTTGATTATATGAAGCTTAATTTTTTAGACTTTTTTCTATTAACTGATTTGGAGATATTTTACTAAAAACAGATTCCCAGTCTTATTTAAGAGAACCAGGAGTAATAAATTGTACTGACAATCCACTCTACTTAGGGAATAGATCTAGAGGTATAATGGTCCTTACTAGGGATGCTGCAGGTAGTTTAAGACAATATTGTAATGATCTAGGTCTTTTACTGGATTCTACATAGTGACCATATCTCCTAAGATGTATCTCCTGTTAGAACCCAAGGCAGGTTAATGTATCAGAACCTTGTTGTCTCTTTGTTGGTACAGTATCACCTCACTAATATTGTATAACCACAATACCAGTAGTGAAAACAGAAATAAAATTCAGTTAGGCTTCCAGATATTTTTTTTCAGGAAATTTTGTGTTCCAGGTGGCTGTGGAATTGTGTTCCCCGCTTTAAAAATGATAAAAAAAAAAAAAAACTGATAGAATAGCTACCAAATTGGGGAGAACCAACTGGAGAGTATTCCACTGCCAAGTGGTACATGGAACTATCAGCTATTGCTGCTTTGCCTTATCTCATCCTGAAAATAATACTTTGATGTGAAAGACATAAATTCAAATTAAAACACATAAAGATACATGCACACATCATTCATTTTGCTAATAGCATATGTACTCTATAGAAGCTTTAAGCAAGCAAAGGAAAATAAAGTTCTTCCATACTTTTGGCAGTCTTTCCAGACCTTTGAAGCAGTTTATATAGCCCACATTAGGCAAATTTTCTAAAGTAGCAGTAGTCAATTCTGATTAGTAAACAAGTTTATTTTGAAAATCATTCCAAGTTCACTCAATCCATTAAGTAACTATTCACTTCAATACCACTGAAATACGACAAATCATCTCCCAAGGGTCTTTATAATTGAGATTACATGTACCCCCAAATGCTCTATTCATCTCAGAAAGTGACTTTCTCATTATATAGATATCTGTGTGTCTACACATAAATTTGTTTGTATATATTTATATTCATACACAATTTTCACGAATAATGGTATTTCTTATCTATAACCAATATACCTAGATAGAAGATAATCAGATACATATATACATGAATGCAAGACAGACTGATAGATGTCTTATCCATAATCACTATATCTAGATACATGATGATAGAAAGATAGGTAGATATAGATAGAGAGATAAATAGATAGTCCCTAATATTAAAGCAAATTGTAGGTGCCTTAGTGAGAAGATAATTGACTTATCTGTATTTCTAACTTGTTTCAATGCATATGCTAGAAACTTTCTTGTTTGATGTATTGGGAGAATGAAGTGGTGGGTTAATTAGAAAGCTCAGATTAACTGGCATTATTTTATCACTGGAATATAACATCACTCACAGCTGGCCATATGTCAACTGTAAAATATATGGGCAGGGATATAAATAAAAATCTAAAGCTGACTGATTTTGTGATTTTTTTTCTCAATGAGTTTTAGCAATAATTACTCAGTATTTCATATCGCAAATTGCAGAATAAAAATTTTAGATATCATGATTATCTCCTAAAACTCAAACAAAAACATGTATAGAAAATACTTAAAAAATAATCCCTTACTCCAGGGCTTCTTAAACTTTTTTTCCACTCACAATAATTTCAGTGCTTATTAAACTGTGGGTCACAACTCCACATGGGGTCTTTTCTAATCTCTACTCTGTCTCTCCAGAGTGAAAACTATTCCTCCCAATTTTCCATTATGTGTGAATTTAATAAAAATAAATGCCAGCTATGTATTTATTTGTGTCAAGGACATAAATGCTAAACAAACTTCAGTGTCACATGAGTAACAACAAGGGGGCATAGACATTGTCTCTGATTCCCATGACTATTCAGACCTCTCCAAAAGAGAAACTATACACCAAGATAAAACAACTTCAACTGTTTCCATGATTTAGAACACAAAGAATCCAAAAAGTTAAAAAGAAAAAAATGCCCATAAATACAGGAACTAATACTGACCCTGAGCAAACATCTCTCTCCTAACTCCCATATTGTTAGAAACAAGGCTACAAAACCTACCCATACAGCCCACCCCCAACCCTTTTCCACAATGATCCTACCCTGACCCCAACCTGTGCCAGTTTACTTGGCAGCCAATTTGACAACATTCTTTTTAGAAGCAAAACCCTGGCAGGGGCTGCAATCCAGAATCACCAGTGCCCGAGAAAGCATGTTTTGAATTTCTAGTTCCAAGCTAGAGAACTGGGGGTGGAGGGGTGGGGTGGAGGAGGGATGATGAGAGAGACAAGGAGAGAGAAACAGAGACAGAGACGTGACCAGGACAGGTCACTCTACGTGTAGGGAAATGTCCAGCACTCTATCAAGCAAGCCTGAGGGAACAAGTACAGAATTCAACTGGAACCAGATCCAAACATGCAAAAGTCACTTTGTGCAGAGATTTAGGATGGGGAACCTTGAAATGCCCATATTTGAAGGAGGTTAAGGTATTTTGAGATGCAACCACCAAGGAAACCACAATCAGAGGGGAGAGAGTCAAGAAGTGACTGATAAGGAAAACAAGGTGGTGGATGATAAAACTTAAAGACTGAAAGAACCAAAGATTTTAGGAAAAAAACCTCAAAGGCATTGAAATATAACAGATGAATAAACTAGAAACGTATTAAGAACTATAGAAAATATGGCCCTGGGTCTAGTAAATGAGTTCAGTCATCTACAAATAAAAACTTCCAGAAAAAGGAAAATGTTGCAATATTTGATGAGGAAAAGGACCCTGTGGAATTTGAGAACATGTAACCACAAGAAATGGTTTCTGTGTGGTTTAAAAGAGAAAGTAGAATTTTGAATACAGAATATTTGTCCTGCACAACAAATAGAAGGAGAACAGAAAAACTTAAATCTGCAATGGGAAGCCTCACCAAAACCCAAATAAAAACAAAACAAATAAGAGAACAATAGGTTGGAAATGTAAACCACCAAACTAAAGGTCAACTGAGAAGAAAAGAAGAAATCAACAATAACATTAAAAGAAAATATGCTCATTATTTAGACAAAACATGTCAAACTGGAACAGAGAAGGAGGAGAAACAAACTAAGGATCATAGGTATCCCAAAAGAAAATGACAGGATAAAAAAAATAATAGTATGATAATAAAGAAGGTAGTAGCAAAGAACTTCCCAGAACTTTTAAAGAGATAAAATGAAAATCCTATTGAAAGCATTCACAGAATCATATCCAGGGGTGGGGGAAATAACACGGCTGCAAAGTCCAAGACACCTAGTAGTTAAATATAACAATTTAATTCAGAAACAAGTTCTGCAAGTCATCAAGGAATATACCCTGCTCCTTAATAGACCCATGTGACTTGCTTTGAGCTTTGGCCCAGCCTACAGTTTGAGTCACATGAAGCCCATAGTGGTAGCAGCTTGCTGAAAGGGTGGAGCAGGAAGGGTGCAAACAGGAAGAGAGAGTGAGGTGGAGCAGAGAGAGAGAGAGAGGCAGCTGGCAGAGTAGGGCAGAGCAACTAACCCGGATGAGAGAGGGGCATTTTTATCTAAGGAAGTTTTTTGTTTTTTTTTGTTTTTTTTGTGAGGAAGCCTAAGTGAGGGAAGGCTTGCGCTGAATAGGAAATGTGACAAAAAAAAGCAGAAGAAAAACGTGAGAAGGTAAACTTGTAATGCCCATTACAGCAGCACACCTGAGGACTACTATTGTGGATGATTTTAAGGGTCAAATTACATAGTCAAATGAACTCTCTATTCAGCAATAAACTAAACATTGTTCAATAAAGTAAAGCATAACATTCATAGCAACATCCTTAAGCAAAACATATCATCTAATACATATATGTATCTCATAATACTCAGTATGTTATATGGTGCATATCATATATCGTTGCAATCTCAAAGTCAGAGAGTCCTAAGCGAGGGTCTTCCCTAGCATGATGCATCCTTAAGAGGTAGCAGAAAATACCATACCATCCACCTCTAGGTCACTGTACAAACAATATCCTTAATGAATACAGTGTTTCCAAAGTCCTCTCTCATATTGACTGGAGGTTGACTTCCAAACCCCACAGCTACTCCTCTGTGGGTCAACCCCTCCCAGCTCTTGCCTGGATTCACACACATGCTTCTGATTCTCATGTCAGCTCATGGGAACTGTTCCACTCCAAACTCTTCCTGCTTCTGCCTTATAGCAGGCTACAGAGCCTCCTGCCTGCAGCTTCTGTTTTAGGAAAGCAAAGCTTAACAATATTTATACACATAAATATATATATGTATATATACATATATATATATAAAACAATATTTATACACATTCCAGTGCCATCTTCTCAATTTACTCATAAAAACCAACATTTTTCATGGAAAAAAAGCCAATAACATTAAAGAGAATGACAAAAATGAGACGACATTTCAAAAATGTGTGAGATGTAGTTAAAACTGTACTTAGGGAAACACACACACACACACACACACACACACACACACATAGAAGCAAACATATTTCTAGATTCTTGCAGCAAAATAATAGATAAAGAGCATATCAATGAATGAGGTGTAAAACTAAAAAACCTGGAAAAAATACTCTATTAAGCAGTAAAATGGAAATTCTGAAAATCAAAGGAGAGATTAATAAAATTGAATGTCAAAAAATGAATTAATGAATAAATCTAGGAGCTGGTTTTAAGAAAAATTAAATAAGCCAATTTTAATTCAATAAAAAACCAATTACTAGCATCAAAAATGAAAATGGTAAATGTAGCCCAATAAAATGAAATTGAAACAGTTATTAAAAGTTATTTTCCCCAATAATATATCAATAGTAGTGATAATGTAAACAAAATGGATGAATAGGAAAACAGAAACTATCCAGATTAACAGAAAAGGAAATAGAACACTTAACTAAATCTATTTAAAAAAAAATAAAAGTTAAACTTTTTTTAATCAGTGCACTTACTAAGATAAAAAAATAAACAAACATGACCAAATTAATTTAAAAATGAATTCTACCAAACATTTAAGGTAGAATTAATTCCAATATTATACCACTATTTGAAAAATTAGGTAAAGAATAAGTCCTATCCAATTTCTTTTAAACAAAGACGATTTTGATACCTAAACTGGGAAGAACAAAAACAGAGAAAGAAAATCATAGGATATTTCCTTATTGGATATTGATGTAAACATTTTAAATGAAATATTAGCAGGGAAATGAAATGAATAGCTCATGAAAATCATAGACTATAAGCAGGTGGGATTTATATCAGAAATACAGGGCTGGTTCAATGTCAGGAAAACTGCCAGAATAGCTTACCATGTCAATAAAAAAAAAATCATAATTATCTCAACAGATCAGAAAAAAACTTTTAACAAAATCCAATACCTATTTCTATTAAAAACACTAGAAAGCAAAGGAATAAATGGAACTTATTTGAAGATAAGAAATATCTATCTGAATCCAAAAATAGGTATTATCCGTAATGGAGTGAAGCCTCCTAAATAAGAGATGAAGCAAGGATGTTCATTGTCACCACTATTATTGAGTGTTGTAGTAGAAATGCTAACTATAGCAATAAGACAAGAAATAAAAAGATACCGAAGGAATTAGAATAGTCAGTGAAGAAACAAAACTATCAGTTTTGGCAGATGACATGATTGTCATCTGACAATTAAAGAAATCTTGAGAATCGTATTAAAAATAGTTGAAAAATTAAAGTTGAATAGCAAGGTTGAATGATATAAAACAAACCCACATAAATCATTAGTGTTTCTATATATTACCAATACAATTCAGTAGGAAAGGATAGAAAGACAAAATTCATTTAAAATAAATGTAAAAAATATAAAATACTTGGTAGTCTACTTTCAAAGATCACCACAGGGACTATATGAAGATAATTACAAAATACTTTTTACACAGATAAATTCAGATCTAAACAATTTGAGAAATTTTTGACTGTCCATGGGTAGACTGAGCCAATATAATATGAAAGTCAAATCTAGTTAAATTAATTTACTTATTCAACATCATCTCTATTGAACTACCAAAAAAAAATAACTTTTAGAGACTGAGGTGAGGCCAAGATGGCACACAAAAGACAGGAACTTGCCTGAGCTCTCCCAAATTTCCCTCCAAATAAATTTAAATCCTGTCTCAAAATGAATTCTGGAGTGGCAGAACCCACAAAAGGATGGGGTGAAAGAATTCTCCCGCCCAAAACACCTTAGAAGGATAACAGGAAAAAACTATCTTACTCTGGTAATAGTGAAGTAAAGCCCAGCACAGGTAATGTCCAGGCAAGCCAGTAGGAGGTGCCTAGCCCTAGTATATATCAATAACGAAGGCCAGTGGCAAAGTTGGCCATCTGTGAGGCCTCTAGCCCTTGTTATAGTAAGCAAGACAATGCCTAGCTACCCAGATACAGCATGTAAGAGGCCAGGTCCAGAGGATTTGGAGCAGCAAGAGACACCAAGCCAAGAGACTCCAGTGAAGTAGACCGGTAAGTAGGTCCTTGGACCACAGTGCAAGAAGTTCAGTACAGTGTCTCCTATATCCCAGGAGCAAAGAGAAACTTTAAAAGTCACAAAATATGGAAATAGAAAATGAACAAACAAAAAAATGACTTGACCATAGAAAGCTACTATGGTGACAAGGAAGGTCAAAACAGACTCACAAGAGAAAAACAATGTCAAAACCCCTATATGTGAAGCCTCAAAGAGAAATATGAGTTGGTCTCAGCCCTCAAAAGAATTCCTGGAAGAGCTCAAAAAGGAATTTTGTTTTGTTTTGTTTTGTTTTCAAGGGGGGCATCACTGAAAATTTTTAATAGTTCATATAGTTTGACAAACATAGAATTATCTAAATATATATCAATTATAAAATTGGTATATGTGATTGTATAAAATAATGAACACAAGTTACATATCAACAACCCCTTCAGTTCAGTAATGGCCCCCAAATCCCAACAGAATGAATTATAGTCAAACACATATTTAAGGAGACATAAGTTAGATATTTAAATCAAAGTAACTAAGGCCAGATTAAGTACATTCATTCAAGTAAAGTTAATTTAGATTTTCAGTTTTATAATCATCAGTTAATAACAAACTTAATATAGAATTTCCCATATTCTCATACACTTTCCAATCCAGTGCCCAGAATAATAAAGTGTCTTCATGCACTCCATTTACTTTTTTATAAGCAGGCACAATATATATTGTTTATAGAATATTTCATTTCATATTAAAATTGTTAATACATGCTGTAGGTGAACATCATATTAAAACTCAACCTCAATAACTACAAAATTCCAAAGGAAAGACTTGAAAGCATTTTAATTACTGTTTAAACACTGTAGCATGATCCTTTGGATGGTAGTCTAGCAAATAATTGAGAAGAACTGATTCTAACATTGACTCCAAAAAGAGGAGCCATTGATCCTTCTAAAACATTAATAGTTTATGGTTACAAGTTAGTCATTTTGCCTACATTTCAAAAAGAATTGTTATCTTCCCTACCATATTCAAAATATTCACACACTGAAAAATTTGGATCAAAGTCTAAAATAAATATTAGTACAAAATATTATTAAATAATACTATTAAATTAATATTATTAAATTCCATTCTATATGAAATAATGTGTAGTATTTTGCTTGTGGATATGTAATTGTACTTCACAGTAATTTTATTACATTACTCTACTTTACATATCATTAAATGAATACCAATTAAAACATACATCCACACAAGAAATAAGTAAACTTATGGCCTTTGGATGTCACCTGGCATCATGAATGAGTAGGGATAGTGCTTTTTTATAACATGAACTCAAAACATTTCCAGCGAGCTTTTAGGAGTCATTTCAACTCTGAATACTGGATAGATTTTGTATTTCATACAAATGTATTTAAAGATTTTAAAAAATCACATCCTCTAACTATCAAACTAAAATTTGATCTCTGATCATAATCACATTTTTTATGAAATTTTGACTTTCTCTTAGATGATGACTGAGCTTTAACGAGAATTTTCATTTTTGTTATTATATAAAGCAGTTGAACTGATTCATGTTTTTGAAAGTCTGACATTTTTTACACACTAGCCTCTTGAAAACTCCATCCTGGGATGTCATAGATTCTATAAATAAGATTACAAAGATACCTAATCAAGGGTTGAAAGCACTTAAGAGGGAGTTATTGCAAAACAATGGAAACAATTTGAGAAGCAAACAAAATTTTAATGAGCAAATGGCAAAAATTTTAACAAAAGACTATTACCAGAGTGATAACACATTTTTAAAATGGAGTATTTAAACTAGATCTCTATGTTATTTGACAACAAATCTCTTAATGGTTCTATGCTCTTTCCTCCACTATAATTTTTCTTAATGTACTTGAAATATATAAACATAACATCGCAAGCCAGTACCTTGAGAAATGCCAATACTCTTAAATGTCCACCTATATCCAAGCTGTAACTTGAAAATACCTTACCCCATTGAATGCAGTCTAAAACATGGAAATGGTGAACTGGTAATGTATAAAGAAAAAAAGAAAAATACAATCTTTCTTTACATATATATATATATATATATCAATTAACTGCCACTGAGTTGAAAATACAAGCTCCATTTTAAGCCATTTAATAAACAAGTTTTCATAGTTGCTTTTTTGTAAAACTATTTGAATAAAATATTGAACATTTTTGTAACTGCTTAATAGTTTATGATTTAATCTGTGTAATTTCCATTCATATTAAAGATACCAATTAACATAAGTACTTTTCTTTAAAAAAAGCTATTGTACAGTTTCAATTTTATTAAACATTTACATGGTTATCACAATTCTCAGAAATCCCCTAAATTCTCTAATCCCATCCACAGGAGTCAAAAAGGATTTTAAAAGTTAAATAAGAGAAGTAGAAGAAAAAGTTGGAAAGGAAACGAGAGTTATGACAGAGAATCACTAAAAAAAGACAAAGGATGCACAAAAATGGGGACAAGTGGAAGATTCAGTGATGAAAACATCTCCTTATAAAGTAGAATTGGTCAAATGAAAAGTTTGTACAAAATCTAACTGCAGAAAATAATCCCTTAAAAATTAGAATGGGTCAAGAAGAAGCTAGTGACTCTCTATCAGGATTTATTCAAGCAAAATTCAAAGAATGAAAAAAAATTGAAGAAATTGAAGAAAAGAAGAATATATTATGCTTCAGATGAAGGAAAAACAAAACAAAATAAAAAACAGGGATAGCAATCACGATTTTAGATCAGAAAAAAAACAAAGAAAAACAAAGGTTTAGCTAACAGATACAGGTAAGAAAATTACATCTTGCCGAAAGGTACCAAAGACAATAAAGTCACATTAATATTAACCACACATGCACCAAATGGTATAGCATCCAAATTTCTAAGGGAGAAGTTAAAGGAGTTACAGGAGGAAATAGAAAGTAAAACTATGTGAACTGAGGATTTCAACTTTTTCCTCACAGAAATAGATACATCTAACCAAAAAATAATTGAAGAAGAAGTTAAAGAGGGGAATAGAATGCTAGAAAAGTTAGATATGATAGAACTCTGATGAAAACTGAATGAGAAAAGTAAGGAATAAAACTTTTTCTCAACAGTACTTGGTGCCTACACAAAAACTGGCCATATATTACAGAATAAAAAACCTCAAATCAAATGCAAAAAGGCAGAATATTAAATACCTCCTTTTTAGATCATGATATAATATGAACTGCATTCAATAAAGGGCTATAGAAAGATGCATTAAAATTAATTGGAAACTAAATAATCTAATTTTAAAGAATGAATGTGTCAAAGAACAAAACACAGAAATAATCAATCAATTCATTAAATAGAATGTCAGCAGAGAGACAACATATCAAAATTTATGATATACAGCCAAAGCACTACTTAGGGAAAATTTTTATCTCTAAATCCTTATAGATATGAAATGGAGAAAGAGCAGATCAATGAATTGGGCATGCACCTAAAAAAAAAAAAACATTAGAAGAGGAACAAATTAAAAATTCCCAATGAAATACCAAATTAGAAATCCTGAAAATGAAAGGAGAGATAATAAAATTTAAAGCAAGAAAACCATTGAACTAATAAATAAAACTAGGTTCTGGTTTTATGGAAAAAAATAATAAAATAAAAAATTAGTTAATTTGATTTTACAAAGAAAAACAAGAAACAAATGACCAGAATCAAAAATGAAAAGAGTGAATTCACTTCCAAAAGAAGAGGAAAGTAAAATATTAATTAGTAGCCATTTTACCCAACTATATGCCTGTAAATCTAACAATCTAAGTGAAATGGATAAATATTCACAAAAATATAAATTGCCCATTTTCAAAGAGGATCAATGACATGCAGGGTGATCTTTTGACTTCTGTGTGAACTGAATTTGCGAGGCAGAGTTGCACAAAGTTGTCACCCTCACTTGTTTTCCAAGTCATTGACTTCTAGTGACAAGACAAAAGTCAGGAAAACTGGCATGGCCTGGGATGCAGTGTATGACCCTGACATCTTCAATGTCTGAGCACACTGTAAGCAACATACTGCACTTGTTTCAGCTGCCTTTTTGGCTATTGGAGCAAATTGTTTTCATCTGCACATTCCACCAAGGGAATATTTTAGCAGACTGGCAAAAACCCAGCCAGTTCATTATTTGATTATATTTGTCAAGGATCACTGTTTGTCCTTGATTCCAGTTTTCCCTTAAAATTTCTCTTCCTTTACTATGGCATAATCAAGTGAATTCTTGGAAAACACCTTGTCTCACTGCTTCTCTTCTTCAGTCCTTAATTCTAAGCTTCCTTAACCATACACACAGTGTCAGCTTTGCTCAGACAATATTTGTCATTTGAGATGGTGATCTTATTTTCCTTGCTTCAATCTGAGGAACATCCCTGAGGTAAAGGAATTGGAGGGGAATTCCTGTAAGCTCAAACTTTCCAATCAGGTTATATTATCCACTGTCATTGATCTCTCACCTTCATAAACCTGGTGGGGGTGGGGGGATGAAAGGGGAAGCACAACTGATTTGGTTGTTTGATTGGTTGCGTCCAGTTGGTAGGGATGATATTTTGTTTCATTAAAATTGTTGGAATATCACCCATTACAATACCAAAGAAAAGAAGAGTGATATCCAAAAGGCCTGAACATTCTCAGATTTCTTTCCAGACAAGATGGCAGTCTGGACAGATGCATCACTGGCAATAGCATCATCATGACTGATACTCCTGTTGTGCTCCTTGCTGTTAAAGAAGTCGTGCAGAATTTTCTGTATTTACAATACTTGAGTAGATTAAGAGACCTAGATAATGTTATTAATCTCTAGTGTGGTCCATGGAAGTAGTCAACATTCACCTGGGAACAGGTGAAGTATACAAACTGTACTACAGAAGGAATGGCCACAGCTGCCTCATCTCCCTCCTCCACCTGGTGGAGGTGACAAGGAGGCCCGGTCCTTCCTCATCAGTGCCTTCGTGTCTCTGGAGGCGCAGTAGGAGGGGGGTGTGTGGGGGCAAGGCCAAGGCCAGAACCACTGACAGCTCTGGGGAAGACTCTGCCTTCAGAGTTCTAAGCAGTCAGCACAGCGCTGCAGTCACTGGACCTCAGCCCAGTCTACCATCAAAGGAAGAGTTCTGCCCCTAGGACTGGAAAGCTCCTACTTTCAATCATAATGAAGCTACTGGTTGTGGGGCTGCTAGCCAAATATCTTCCGGCAGAGGATCTATGGAGAGGCAGGGCAGTGGGCAGCAGCCCCAAGAAGTCAGGCAATGGAGCTTGCCCAGCTAGGACTCCTATTAATGGAGAAGGGTAAACAAATAACCTCCCCTCGCAATGCTACCAGAGTTGAAGAAGAGCAAATATGCCCAGTACCCCAGGAAGAAGAGGATGTGTGGGTACTGCATTGCCCCTACAACCCCACCATGCCATGGAGAAGATGGAGGAGTTTGTATATAAGGTATGAGAGGGACACCGGAAGGTCATCTTGTATGATGTGCTCTGTGATGGATGAAAGGACAAAGACTACATTCTACATGGTCATACACCACCTGTTCTTTCCTTTTGTGTCTGCTTTAACAGCATATCCATATGTGTGTATGTATGTATATATATATACATACATATATATATATATACATACATATATATATGTATATATATATATATATATACATATATATATATATATATATTCGATATCCACATAGAGACTGGCAGTAGTTTGGTCTCATCTGCTTGGAAAAAGTGATCTTCAGGATGATTTTTCTAGGCACTGTGCTCTGCCTCAGCTTCTCCTGGCTCTTTCACAACATCTGTTGTCCTTCAGACTAAGTCTCTAGGACATTTTTCAAATTGGACTATTCAGAGTTTACTCCACTGATCACGGGGAGCTTTGTCTCCTGGCTCTATTATTCTTCTACTGTTCTTTATAGCCATTGACTCATTTACTTCTCCATTGTCTGTGTCCTGGGTTTCTCTGACATCATTGTGGCCCAGTGGAACCATTTTTTCTACACCCAAATACTGGAAAAGAAGAGCTCCAATATTCCTGGGACTTGGTTTGAGTGGGGTTTTGCCTGCCATGCACTTCACTACTGCAGAAGGCCACAACAGTGGGTGAGATAGGTTGGATTTCTTCGTTGCTTTGATTATCATGCAGCTGGACTATGTTCTGCCTAGAACCCTGAGTGCTTCTTCCTGCCAAATTTAATATAGGGTTCCAATTACACCAGATTTTCCATGTCTTGATGGTAATGGCAGCCTTTGTCCACTTTTATTGCATCTCTAACTCTCAGAATTCCATTATGGCCTTGAAGGTGGCTGCACTGATGACTGTTCTCTGAATCCACCCCCTATAGAGATAGAGGAAGAGCTTCTGAAGTGTTTGTTTTTTTTTTAAAGCTTTCTTTGCTGAAGCAAAAGGAGTACTTGAGTTATCTGTTTACGGAAGAAACTTCTTAGTAAATTCCATACCAACTGAGCCTCAACCCATTCTTACATCCAATGGGCTCTCAGCTGTCAATTTCCATATTTGGAACTGAAGGGGATAGATAGCCTGCCTAAGTTATTCCTCTCTTCAGGACAGCAACCAATTGCTTCACAGGAGTTTTGAAAGCCATGTTGAAATCAGCTTCCACCCTCCTTTCTCCAGTCATTTTGGAAATAACTAAAGAACTGGCTCTCTTAAGAAATACTGTTTCGGGAAGAAAATGACCCCTCATTTTTCCTTTGCTATCTGACTTAGAGCTATCCGTTCTTTTCAAAGCACACTTTTGAAAACAACCATAACTTGATCCTAACTTTTCAGAGTCTTGATTTGCATATACAGCAGTAGGAACAAAGTCATCCACTTTAACCAAGCTTGTTAATCATGGAAGTGTGTCCAAGCTTCATCTAACTTATTTTAATTCTCCCTCCCTCTCATTCCCATATCACCCCAGCAAAATAATGTAAAATTAAAGTGAAAGAAAATATTTAATATTTAATACTGTTTTTAAAAAATGAGAATGGGTGATAGAAGTATAGAAGTCGATAACTTCATAGAAGGAGTTAAATTCAATACTGGCCTGTTTATTGGAAGAGAGAGTGCTCTTTGCACATCCACAAGAGTTGTGCAATTTACAGGCAGCTATCTTGTTCTCACTTATGTTCTTTTTATGTTTTTTTTGCTTCAACTCAGCAAAGAAATGATTGGTCATGTAATCATCAAAGTCTTCCCCACCCAAATGGAAATCTCTGAATGTGAATTTGACTTCAAAGATGCCACCTTCAATGGTAAAAACAGATAGCAAAAGTTCCACTTCAAAGATCAAACATCAACACATTTTTCTCGACACCAAAGTTTTTGTCCAAGACTTAGGTAATGTAGCAGCATATACCTCATTGATCATTCAGAGCACATTGAGACCAGGAAGATAGCTCATTGATCATTCAGAGTGTATTGAGACCAGGAAAGCTTCCAGAATCTTTTTTTTTTTTTTTTGGCCTGACATTGGGGAATCAAATGCTGACAGCAGAATTTATAATAGTCTTCTCAAAGAAAGTTTTGCCAATTTCTCTCATTTTGGTCAAGGTTACAAAAGATACTTCTTCTAGGCACAAACTTTGTTCTCTTCTTGTTCAATTGGTCTTTAGACCTGACAGTATTATTCACCACCATGAAAGTCTGATGTTTCTTGTCTAATTTTGCAACTGAATAGTCAAAATATCTGGTATCAAAAATTGTGAAAGTTCAGTTCATTTCAACTGGATTCTTTACAGTATAACCTGTTAAACATTCTGTGTTGGGGAAGGTAGTGTAGCTCCACGTAGTCCTATTACTTTGGTCATTAATAATGATCTTCACTCAGTATTAAGGGATCATGGAAGGAAAGTCAAATGAATACATTATTGGTGGAGCTGTGATAAAGTACAATCATCCTGGAAAGCAAATTTAAAATATGTAAGTGAAGTAACTAAAATGTCCATAGACTCCATTACTTAGCTTATAATCTAAGGAAGCTATCAATAAGAAAAAAAAAAAAAAACAATCTATATTCCAAATCATTTGTAGCAGCACTTTTTGTGACAACTAAATATTGGAGTCAAAGTAGATTTTCTCAAGTAGGAAATGGCTAAATAAATTGTGGTACGTGAATGTTATAATATATTATTGTGTTATAAGGAACGATGTGATGAATATATAAAAGAACAGAAAAATCTATTTAAACTAATGCAGTGTGAAGTAAGAGAAAATATAACAATATACAAAATAAATTCAAAAATTTAAATGAAAAGAACAATTATACTTGAAAAAATCAAAAGTAAATATGACAAATTATAAAGATCAAGATCTCAAATGAAGAAATATCAAAAGATAATCCCCAGCCTATGACATCATGAATTGAGGAGTTCTTTTTTTAATTTTTCATTTTTTTACACAGTTTATAATAGATAAAACAATTCAGACTTTTGGTCAGGTGATACTTCTTTTTAAAGCATTTAAAATATGGACCACAAAAGAATTTTTTTTAAACATTAACCAACTGAGACACAAATAATATTTATGTTGTTAACTTCACAAGCTCTTGGCCTAATTGTCACCCCAGTACTGCTAAGAATTAAAGGACCCTAACTTATTGTTGTTGGTCTAAAGTCCTAAGCCTAATAGCTTAATTTTAGACTTAACCTGGTATGTTCCCCTACCAATAATCTATAATTGAATAGATCTGGTATTAAGCATGCAAACCTTTTGACTATAGGAAATTGCTACCAAGAGTAGGGACTTTGCAGGGATATAATATCTCCTTGACTTCATGTTAGTCCCAGACAGGATTAGATTATCCACATGCATTAGTCAGGCTTAAGGTCTGCTAGGTGTCAGTGGGGAAATTGAGTCAGGACAATCCTACCTCATCCCAGGTTCAACAGCTGCTCTCCCACCCTTCCCATGAGATCACCTTTTGTAGTTCATACCAGGATCTCACCAGCTTGCTGACATCATGGGTTGGAGACTCAGATCACCTTTCTTGCTACCCATACCTGGAGTTAGTCTCAGAAAAACAGTAACTTAATAGTCCCATAGCATCTAAAAAATGACAAGTTCCAATAACCAGGTTTCAAATATGATTATAATTTTCATTTTGGCCAAGGAACACCTTTTGAGGCAAGTCTTAGGTGACTTACATGCCTTTCAATAAATGTTCGAGTTCCTGATTAAATAGCAATCATAAAATCAAACTTACCATTAAAACCTTAACTTTTCCATTAATAGCAAATTTTACCCTAGGTTACCTTCCTCTACGAAATTTAGACTGAAATTCTTTTCCTCAAACTAAAGTTGTCATTGATTTTTTCTCAGTAATTAATTGTTTTAATACTAATTGCTTTTCCCTCACTTTGTAACATGTCCAATTTTTCTCCCCATCGCTCCCCTCCCCCTGCTTCCTAATACCTTGCATTCTGATTACTGCTTCCCTTAATGTACCCTTCCTTCTATCACACTCCACCCTTCCCTTATCCCCATCTTCTCTCTTTTCTTGTAGGGCAAGATAAATTTCTATACCTCATTCTCTGTAGTTATTTCCCGATTATATGCAATAAAAATTCTCAGCATTCGTTTCTAATACTTTGAATTCCAACTTCTCTCCCTCCCCTCCTCCCTCCCCAGCCCCACTGAGAAGGGAAGCCATTCAATACATATTATGTGTTCTTTTGCAAAGGACTTCCATAATAATCATGTTGTGTAGTACTAATTATATTGCGCTCTATCCTATTCTATTCCCCCTTATTTTTCCCCCTATAATTACCTTGTACCTTCTGGAAAGTGTTTATTTCTAGTGACTCCTTTCTCCCATTTGCCCTCCCTTCTAACAATCCCTTTACCCCACATGTCACCTCTTCTCCTTCTTTCCTGTGGTGTGATATAAATTTTCATATCAAATTTAGTGAGCATGTTATTCCATCCTTCAGCCACATGTGGAGAGAGTAGCTTTGTTTTCTCCCCTCTCCCCTTCTCCCTTATCTCCTCCATTAAATAAGACTTTTCTTATATCTTTTATGAATTATAGCCTGCTCCGTTCCATTTCTCCCTTTCTCTTCCTGGAATTTTCCTCCTTCACCCCTTAATATTTTATCTTATTTTATTTTATTTTTTTGTGTGGATATCATCTCTTCTGACATAATATACCCTGTACTCTCTATCTATCTATGCACGTGTGTGTGTGTGTGTGTGTGTGTGTGTGTGTGTGTGTGTATGTACAATCTCTCCATCTACCCAAAATACTGAGAAAAGATTCAAGAGTTAAAAATACTTTCTTTCCATGTAGCAATGTAAACAGTTTGGCTTTAGAGAGTCTTTTATGATTTTTCTTTTCTGTTTACTGTTACATGCTTCTTTTGATTCTTGTCTTGGGAAGTCAAATTTTTCTGTACAGATCTGGTCTTTTCCTCAACAAGAATGATTAAAAGTCATATATATCATTGAATGACCATTTTTTCCCTTGAAGTATTATACTCAGATTTACTGGGTAGGTGATTCTTGGTTTCAATCCCAGTTCCTTTAATTTCTGAAATATCTCATTCTAAGCCCTTCGATCCCTCAATGTTGAAGCTGCTAGATCCTGTGTTATCCTGATGTATTTCCACTATGCTCAAATTGTTTCTTTCTAGCTGCTTGCAGTATTTCCTCCTTGATCTGGGAACTCTGAAATTTGGCCACAATATTCCTAGGAGTTTCTCTCTTCAGGTCTTTTTCAGGAGGTGATCAGTGAATTCTTTCAATATTTATTTTGCCCTCTGATTCTAGAACATCATGGCAGTTTTTACTCATCTGAGTGTGTATATTATTCCCTCTTTGAGCCAATTGTAATAAGAGTAAGGTTCAAGCTTTACCCCTCACACCTCCATGTAAAACCTTGGCCTTTTGTGCCACCTTTATGTAAGGTAATTTTCCAGTGCATTCATCTTTCTCAAGTCTGTTTTTTTTTTTTTTATCATTCACTCATAGTCGTCACACTTGTACCCTTTGTCTAAGTATGCTCCTTTTAAAAAACTGCCTATAATGTAAAGTTCTTAGGAGTTACAAGTATCACCTTCTCATGTAAAAATGTAAGCACTTTAACATTATTGAATCCCTTTTTATCTTTCATGATTTCTTTTTAATGCTTCTTTTGTGGCTTGTATTTGAAAGTCAAATTTTCTATCCAGTTCTGTTTTTTTCCATCAAGAGTGCTTAAGAATTTTCTATTTAATTAAATATCCATTTTTTTCCTCTAAGAGTCTACTCAGTTTTGCTTGCTGGATTATTCATAGTTGTAGCTGTAGTTCCCTTGCCCTCTGGGATATCACATTTCTAACCTTCCTGCCCTTTAATCTAAAAGCTACAAAATACTGAGTGATTTGAACTGTAGCTCCACAATATTTTGTTTTTCCTTTCTGTCTGGTTGCAATATATTCTCCTTTACCTAAGAGCTGTGGAATTAGGCTATGATATTCCTGGAAGTTTTCATTTTGGAATCTCTTTCTGAATGCCATCAGTAGATTCTTCAATTTCCCTTTTACCCCCAGATTCTCAGATATCAAGGCAGTTGACTTTGAAAACTTCTTGAAATATGATGTCTATGTTCTTTTTTATTTAATCAAGGGTTTTAGTACTCCAATAATTCTTCAATTTCCTCTCCAGAAACTGGTTTCTAGGTCAGTTGTTTTTCCAGTGATTACACTTTTCTTCTATTTTTTTCCATTGTTGGACTTTGTTTTATTATTTATTCATATCTCATAAAATCATTAGCTTCCACTTGCCAATTCTAATTTTTAAGGAATCATTCTCTTCACTGAATTTTTGTATCTCTTTTTCCATTTGGACAATGATGCCTTTTAAGGAGCTCTTCTGTTCAGTCCATTTTTGTGCCTCTTTTACCATTTGGACAGTTCCATTTTTTAAGTTATTCATTTTTTAGTATTTTTGGTTATATCTTTATTAAGCTATTGACTCTTTTTTTCACAATTTTTTGGCATTGCTCTTATTTTTTTTCTCAATTTTTCCTCTACTTTTCTTATTTTATTTTTGAAATCACTTTTGACCTCTTCAGGAATTCTTTTTTTTTTTTTATTTTTTCATTTTTAACACAGTCCATATCACATAAAACAATTCCAACTTTTGGTCAGGAGATATTTCTTTTAAAGCATTTACAATACCAACCACAAACAATTTTTTTTTTGGTATTAATCAACTGAGACACAAATAATAACTATGTATGCTAACTTCATAAGCACTTGACCTAATTGTCTCAACACTATTACTAAGAATTAAAGGACTCTAACTTATTGTTGTTGGTCTAAATTCCTAAACCTAATAGCTTAATTTTAGACTTAACCTGATATGTTCCCCTATCAACAATCTATAATTTAATAGATCTGGTATTAACCTGGCAAACTTTTTGACTATAGGAAATTGCCACTAAGAGTAGAGATGTTGCAGGGAAACAATATCTCCCTAGGTTCATGTCAGTTTCAGGCAGGAGTAGCCTGTCAACTTGCATTCAATGAAGCTTAAAGTCTGCCAGGTTTCAGTGGGGAAATTGAGTCAGGAGAATCCTACCTCAGCCCACGCTGAACAGCCATTCTCCCACCCTTCCCATGAGATCACCTTTTTCATATCATACCAGCATCTCACAGACTTACTGACATCATAAACTGGAGGCTCAGACTGACTTTGTTGCTATCCATACCTGGAGTTAGACTCAGAAGAACAGTCAGTTAATAATTCCATAGCATTGTAAAATAACAAGTTTCAATAACCAGGTTTCAGATATGACTATAACTTTACATTAGCTAAGGAACAACTTTTGAGGCAAGTCTTAAGTGGCTTACATGCCTTTCTATACATGTTCTAGTTCCTGATTAAATAGCAATCATAAAATCAAATTTACCATTAAAACCTTAACTTTTCCATTAATGCCAATGTTACCCAAAGTTACCTGCCTCTAGGAACATTTCACAAAAATTCTTTTCTTTAAACTAAAGATGTCTCTGATTTAGTCTCAGTAATTAATTCTGTCAATTGTTTTCATACTAATCGCTTTTACATCACTTTGTAACATGTCCAATTTTTCCCTCCACCTCTCCCCTCCTCCCACTCCCTAATATCTTGCATTCTGATCACCCCTTCCCTCAGTGAGCCCTCCCTTCTTTCACACTCCACCCTTCCCTTATCCTCATCTTCTCTCTTTTCTTGTAGGGAAAGATAAATTTTTATATCCCATTACGTCTTTTTCTTATTTCCTGGTTATATGCAATAAAAATTCTCAACATTTGTTTCTAATACTTTGAATACCAACTTCTCTCCCTCCCTCCCTACCCATCCCCACTGAGAATGCAAGCAATTCAATACAGAATAAATATATGTCATTTTGCAAAAGACTTCCATAATATTCATGTTGTGTAATACTAACTATATTATCCTCTATCCAACACTATCCCCCCTTATTTTTTATTCCTTTGTGTGACCTTGTCCCTTCCCAAAAGTGCTTTTTTGTAGTTACTCCGTTCTCCCATTTGCCCTCCCTTCTATCATTCCCCTCACCCCACTTGTTGCCTTCTCTCCTACTTTTCTGTAGTGTAAGACAGAATTTCATGCCAAATTTAGTGAGCATGTTATTCCCTCCTTGAACCATATGTGGAGAGGGTAGCTTCACTTTTCTCCTCTTCCCTTCTTTTTTTTCTCCTCCATTGAACACGATTTTTCTTTATCTCTTTAATGAGTTATAGCCTGCCCCATTCCATTTCTCCCTCTCTCCTCTCAGTATTTTCCTTCCTCATGCCTTAATTTTTATTTTATTTTTCTTTTGTGGACATCACCTCTTCTGATTCAACACAGCCTGTACTCTGTCTATATGTGTGTGTGTGTGTGTGTGTACAATCCCATCACCTATCCAAATATTGAGAAAAGTCTGAAGAGTTATAAATATTTTCTTTCCATGTTGGAATGTAAACAGTTCAGCTTTAGAAAGTCTTTCATGATTTCTCTTTTATGTTTACCTTTTCAAGCTTCTCTTGATTCTTGTGTTTGAAAGTCAAATCTTCTCTTCAGTTCTGGTCTTTTCATCATGAATGTTTTGAAAGTCCTCTATATCATTGAATGACCATTTATTCCCTTGAAGTATTACACTCAGTTTTGCTGGGTAGTGATTCTTGGTTTTAATCCCAGTTCCTCTGATTTCTGGAATATCTTATTCCAAGCCCTTTGATCCTTTAATGTTGAAGCTGCCAGATCCTGTATTTTCCTGATCATATTTCCACAATACTCAAATTGTTTCTTTCTAGCTTTTTGCTGTATTTTCTCCTTGGCCTGGGAACTCTGAAATTTGGCCACAATATTCCTAGGAGTTTCTCTTTTGGGGCCTCTTTTAGAAGGTGATTGGTGGATTCTTTCAATATTTATTTTACCCTCTGGTTCTAGAATATCAGGACAGTTTTCCTTGATAATTTCACGGAAGATAATAGCTAGGCTTTTTTTTTTTTTTAACATGGCTTTCAGGTAGTCCTATAATTTTTAAATTGTCTCTACAGGATCTATTTTCCAGTTTGGTTGTTTTTCCAGTGAGATATTTCACATTATCTTCTATTTTTTCAAACTTTTGGTTTTGTTTTCTAACTTCTTGATTTATCTCATAATCATTTATTTCCCTGAACTCAATTCTCTCTTTCAAAGAACCATTTTGTTCAGTGAGCTTTTGAACCTTCTCTGCGATTTGGCTAATTCCGATTTTCAGTACCTCTTTCTCCTCATTGGCTTTTTGGACCTCTTTTTCCAATTGAGTTAGCCTCTTTTTGAAGGTGTTATTTTCCTCAGCATTTTTTTGGTTCTTCTTTAGCAAGCTGCTAACTCACTTTTCAAGGTCTTCCATTGTCTGAGACTAGTTTAAGTTCACTTTGGAGACCCTGGAGGCAGTGGGCTTAACTTCCTGTGACAGTAAGCCTTGTTCTTCGTCACCCGAAAGGATAAGAGGGGATACCTGTTCACCAAGAAAGTAACCTTCTATGGTCTTAAATGTTTTTCCCTTTTTTGGGCATTTTCCCAGCCAGTTATTGACTTCTGAATCATTTGTCAAGATATTGGACTCAGGTGTTTGGTCCCCCTGGGCTTTGGGTGGGGGTGGAGACATCACTCAGGGCTGAGATTTAGATCAGCTGCTCCCTACTGCCAGAGGCTTTAAGCTGAGCTTCCTGGACAATGGACTCAGGTTGTTTCCCAATCACTGTAGCTGCCTGCAGTCTGCTTCCACCACCTCTGCCACTGCCTGAGCATATTGCTGGAGGAACCCCTTCCCCTCTCACTCAGCTGGGAAAGCCCTCCCACACTGATCTTTTGAGCTTTCTTTGTTGCTTGTGGGTTGAGGTATCTAGGACCCTCCCTCCTGGGGATTCTGCCTTGGAGGTCTGTTCTGGTCCTGCTTCTCCCTGTGCCTAGTGGCCAGGGCTGTGCTCCACCCTGCTTAGCATCCCATGAGATACACCTTTCCTGTCAGTCTTCCAGGTTACCTTTGACTGGAAACCTCTTTTGCTCTGTTGTTCTATGGCTTCTGCTGCTCTAGACTTTGTTGAGAGTCATTTTTTTCAGGTATTTTGTGGGCTGTGGGGGAAACACTGGAGTATATGCATCTTTCTACTCTGCCATCTTGGCTCTGCCCCCTTCAGGAATTCTTTTTTGGACCACTGACCAATTCATACTTTTCTTTGAGGCTTTGCATGTAGCAGTTTTTTCTTCATTATCCTGTTCTGAAATTGCGTCTTCATCTTTCCTGTCACCATAGTAATCTTCTTTATTCAGGTTATTATTGTTTGCTCATTTTTCCAACCTATTTTGTGACTTACAATTTTATGTTAAAGTTGTGATCTGCTCCCAGGTTTGAGTGGGAACTGTCCCAACCTTTAGGCCTTTCTTGCTGCTGTTTTCAGAGCTAGCTCTGGGAGGTTTGCAGCTTTTCAGTTCTTCTAAGGTGGTATTATGTAAGAAGAGGTGGAGTCACTGCTCTCTTGGCCTATGCTCTGGTATATGAACAACCACAAGCATTCTTCCCCACCCTGGAACTGTGACCAGTGTCCCTGCATTCCTTCAGTCCCTTGTGCTACTGAATCAGTGCTTCTCTTAACTCTGTGTTGGCAATCTGAAACTGTATTTGGGCACTGTGACAGAGTCTTGCCCCCAGTGCCAGCAAATTGTCCCTTTAATCTTCTTGTAAACAGTTGTTCAACCCCATTACTTTCTGTGGATTGAGAGCTCCTGAAGCCACTGCTGCTGCTGATGGACTGTCACTAAGGTCCTGCTACTAGCAACCTGGTATGGCCTGCACTGGGATCAGGTTTGACCACAACTCCACTGAGACTTAACTTTCCTGCTAACTTTCTAAATTGTCTTGTTCTAGAAAATTATTTCACTTTGATCTTTTGTTGGTTCTGCCTCTCTAGAATATGATTTGAGGTATTATTTTAAAGTTTTGTTTTTATTTTTTTAGAGATGAGTTTGGGAAAAGTCAGATGATCCTTTACTCTGCTGCATTGGCTTTGCCCCTACCCTGATTCTTTATGGAAGCATGAAGGTAATGAACAGGTTTGGGGTGCCGGGACCCCAAGAATGCCAAGACAGATTTGCAACAAATTCACACACTGAAACCTTCCCTCAGGTAGTAAGGTTTATTGTGACACCAACAGAAACCAGGAAAGTTCCAAAGGAGCCTGCAAATTAATGGGGATGAATCTAAAGCTTATATAGAAAAAGACTGGGAAAGGAATGTTAAGAATGCTAATTTGATAATGCAAGGGGTTCAGGTATTTTGGGGAGCAGGTGACAGTAATCTATGGATGATAAAATTCAGTGAGTCAGTAGAGACAACTTTGTTGATACTAGATATTGAGGGAGAAAAGACTGTTTTTTGTTTTTTCTGTTAGAGGCGTCAAACTTGGGCAGTAACCTTGGGAAAGAGTCCTTGGGGCTGGCACTCTGAATGGATGGCTTTAATCTGAAGAATTATTGGGTCAACTATGCCTTTAACAAGGATAGAATTTTCTTATGGGGAGAGGGTGGGAAAGAATGGAGTACTTGTACATGATCTTAGGGCTTTTGGATGTCCAGGTCCTACCACCTCATCAGTAATTGTCGTATAAAGCAAAATCTGAAACATTCTGCTAAACTGCAGAGGTGTCAAATATAGATCAGGTAAAGAAAAATATTTCTTTTGTCTAAGAACTAGAGACATTCCTTACCTGGTTGCCTTCAGGATGAAGAAAGTTTCAATCTGAGTGACTCTAAAAAATTATTCATGAATTTATTTAAAAGGAGGGGGGCATATTACCTTTCCATTGCCACTTTCTGGTTCTCCCTCTACTACCACCTCTAAGAAATTTCTCCTTTGAAGTTCACTCAATTCATATCTACTACCCAATCAAAATTCTGGTAATCCTTTTCTCCTGACCTCTAAAATATTATCTGAGAATGGCTCATAGGCTTCCTTTCTGCCCACATGCTAATAGAATTCAATATACATACGGGTGCTCCCTTAAATACCTTAACCTCATTGTTCCTCAACTTTCATTTTCAGGAAAGTGATGTGGCTAAACCATGACAATTTACTTAGAAGGTGCTGGGAGATAGAATCAAATAAATTAACTGACTCTATGGCCCATGTCTTCTTCCTTATACCAAGTTAGAGTTTTCTGCCTTTGTCAGTGCAGTGTGTATTAATGAAATCAGAGGCATATTGGATTAAATAATTGGCCTTAAGGGAGGATCTGAAAGTAGAATAGCTACAATTCTGTCCTTGGTTATGTCAGATGCTATCTGAGGTATCTTGGTCAAGTTATTTTGCCTCTATAGGCCTCATTTTCCTTTTCTGCTAAGTGAAATATTTTAACTAAAGAATCTCCAAGGTCTCTTTTAAATGTACAATGCCATCATCAATTGTGATATAAATCAAAATTTTGCCTCAAATTCACCCTCTGAACATCATTAACTTACATCCCTCCCCTTTTATGTTTTTTCTCTCTGTTATTCTTTTCTCCCTCTCTCTACTGTGTGTAGAGGGAAAGAGGTTACGCAATTACTAAAGGAATTAATCACAGAATCTATTGAATTCATGACTTTTAATGGCATGCAAAGACTGAGAATTGGAGTTTATTATGCTTCCTCATTCTATTGCCTATTTATAGAAAATGAATTGCTTCAGGATATGACCCCCTTGGTGGCAAGGGACACTTGTAATTAGTAGAAGGGCTAAGTTCTAATGTAACTCATCTTTTATTCAAATATGCATAGATAATACCTCAATTAGAGATGGATAGCTTAATTTTGATACTGGTTGCACTATTTAAATAAACAATTTCTTGACCACAAAGACAGATAGTAAAAGAAATATTTTACTTATCTTATATAGAAATGATAATTACATTTATTTGGATATGTCCTATTCAGATTTCAGATTGGTTTATTTTAATGATGGTTCAGGAAGTTTGGAAATCATTAGTTTTAAAAAAAATTAATAGAAAATTGATTTCTCAGTTTTTAAAAACTGTATCTCTAACTTTTCTTATATTTTCTCTATCTGCATGCTTACTTGTTAAATCATTGTTTAGAGGACAAAGTCAAGATGGTGGAGTAATAGCATGGACTTGCTAGTGCTCTCTCCCCAAACCCAGCCAAATATCTGTAAAAAATGACTAACAAATTCCGGAGCTGCAGAACCCATAGAATGACAGAAAGAAGCAAATCTCTGGCCCAGGACACCTTGGAAGGTCATCAGGAATTATCTAGAGTGTAGTCCAGTGTGCAATGCTGGCACACAGATAGGACCTGGGCAGACCATGGGGGGACTGAATCTTAGGCACCTGTGGCAGTTTCTAGACTTCATGACCCCAACACTGAGAACAAATTGAATGGTCAGTGGATAAAACCTGTGGGACCTGTGGGAGAGAAAAGAGTGGTTCAGCTCCAGCCTCAAGGCAGTGGAGGGGGTGGAAGAGCCTACTGAGGAGGAGCCTGTGGCAGTAGCAGCAGGGGCAGGGGAAGCAGCACTGGTAGCTACTGTTTCTGGAGCTCTAGAACCACAGATTGTGGGGGATCAAGTGACTGATACTCCACCTCCACCTCCACCCCCACTGGAAGAAGAGATCTGCCTTAACAAAGAGCTCAAAATCAAGTAAATAGCTGGGAAAATGAGCAAAAACCAGAAAAAGAATCAGACTATAGAATCTTACTTTTGGTGACAAGGAAGAATAACATATACAAACAGAAGAAGACAAAAAAATCAAAGCTCCTACATCCAAAGCCTTGAAAAAGAAATTTTAATTGCTCTCAGACCATGGGAGAGCTCAAAAAGCTCTTTTGAAAATCAAATAAGAAAAGTAGAGCAAAAACTGGGAAGAGAAATGAGAGTGACACAAGAAAATCCAGAAAAACGATTCAACTGCTTGATAAAGGAGTCCCAAAAAATGCTGAAGAAAATAACATTTTAAAAAATAGAGTAACTCAAATGGCAAGAGATCCAAAAAGCCAATGAGGAGAAGAATGCCATAAAAAGTAGAATTGGCCAGATGGAAAAAGATGTCCAAAAGCTCACTGAAGTAAATAATTCCTTAAAGATTAGAATAGAGCAGACAGAAGTTAGTCACTTTATGAAAAATCAAGAAACTATTAAACGAAATCAAAAGAATAAAAAAAATAGCAACAATGTGAAGTATCTCATTGGAAAAACAATTTACCTGTAAAATAGATTCAGGAGAGCCAAATTAAAAATTATGGGATTACCTGTGGGCCATAATCAAAAAAAGAGCCTGGATATGATCTTTCAAGAAATTATCAAGCAAAACTGCCTGATATTATAGAACCAGAGGGTAAAATAGATTTTGAAAGAATCCATCAATGTCCTCCTGCAACATATACCAAAAGGAAAACTTCTAGGAATATATTCCTAGAAGCCAAATTCCAGAGCTCCCAGGTCAAGGAGAAAATATTACAAGCAGCCGGAAAGAAACAATTTGAGTACTGTGGAAATACAATCAGGATAACATAAGATCTAGCAACTTCTGCATTAAGAGATTGTAGAGCTTGGAATATGATATTCCAGAGGTCAAAGGAGCTGGGATTAAAACCAATAATCATCTGCCCTGAAAAACTGAGTAAAATACTTCAGGGGAAAAGTGCTCATTCAATGAAGTGGACTACTTCCAAGTCAAGTTGGAACAACCTGAGCTGAATAGAAAATTTGAATTTCAAACACAAGAATCAAGAGAAGCATGAAATGGTAAACAGGAAAGAGAAATCATAAGGGACTTACTAAAGTTTAATTGTTTACATTCCTACATAGAAAGGTCATATTTGTAACTCTTGAGACTTTTCTCAATATTAGGGTAGTTGGAGGGATCATATGGTTGGTTGGTTGTTGGCCTTTGTTTTCAAAGAAAAACAAAATGATATCACCATGATAAATTCAAATTTCAGTATGTCCAACTGTGGCTGATCAGAACAATAGGAGCTCAGAATGGTCTAGCACAGATTGAGCACAGATGAATTGTGTGAATATTGGGGTGGATACTCCAAGTTTGCACATCCTGCATTTACTTTATTCTGTCTCAATTCTGTTTTGCTCATAGAGTACAGCATCCTTTCTGATCTGCCACGCTGAGTGGTCCAGTGCCAGTGTCTCCCATGTTGCATAGTTAAATCTAAAGTTCTTGAGAGAGACCTTGAGAGTGTCCTTGTATTGCTTTTTCTGAACACCATGTGATCACCTGCTCTGTGTGAGTTCTCCATAAAGCAGTCTTTTTGGCAAATGTACATTTGCATTCAAACAACATGGCCAGCCCATCAGAGTTGTGTTCTCTGAAGCATAGTTTGAAGGTTTGGCAGTTCAGCTCAAGCAAAGACTTCAGTGTCTGGTATTTTATCCTGCTGGGTTATCCTCAGAATCTTCCTAAGACAGTTCAGATGAAAGTGATTCAGTTTTGTGGCATGATGCTGATAGACTGTCCATGTTTCACGGGTAAACAACAATGAGGTCAACACAACAGCTCTGTAGACCTTCAGTTGATAGTCAGTCCAATACTTCTTCCCTCCCAAACTTTTCTCCAGAGCCTCCCAAACACTGAGCTAGCTCTGGCAACATGCACATCAACCTTATTGTCAATGTGTATATCCCTGGAAAGTATATTACCAAGGTAAGTGAACTTATCCAAAACATTCAAAACTCCATTTGTTGTAATGGATGGTTCCAAGTATGGATGGTGTGATGGTGGCTGATGGAGTACCTGTGTTTTCTTGGTGTTAATTATTAAGCTAAAATTAGCACAGGCAATAGAGAATTGATCCACACTTTGTTGGATCTCAGCTTCAGAGGCTGCATTGAGTGCACAATCATCTGCAAACAGAAAATCATGCACCAGCTCTCCTTCTGCTTTGGTCTTGGCTTGCAGTCTTTTGAAATTGAAGAACTTATCATCAGTATGGTAGCTGATCTTGATGCCATGTTCATCCTCATTGAAAGCATTTGACAACATGACTGGAAACGTTATACTAAAACGTATGGGAGCAAGCACACAGGCTTGTTTCACTCCATTGGTGAGTGGGAAAGAAAGAGAATACTGTCCACCATCCAGAATCCAGGCAAATATGCCATCATGAAATTGATGTAAAATACCAATAAAGTTCTCTGGGCAACCAAATTAGAGTGTAGGGTGTGTTCAGAGAGGACCAGTACCTTTGGTGTGATGGCTGCCAAGACCTTTTTAGGGCTCTTCGTACCTTTAGCGTCTACTGATTCCACTCAACTCTCACTTGTGGCTCCAAGAAGGTGCAGCGTGCACAAGAGCCACACTGGTAAACCATGTCGGCAGATGGACCAAATCAGGTTGAGGGAATCCATGGGGTCTCAAACCCATTGGTGACACAGAGGGGTTTTCTACCCCAAGCATTGGAAGAGTTTCTCTGGTGGAATGGGCAAATGAGAACAATTTGTGGTGTGCTTAAAGCTTGGTTAGACACCAATGATGCCAAGGTTATTCACTGCATCCTGAGCCACATCCAGCTGTCTCAACTCCATCCTGTCTCTGGACTATGATGGCTCCAGAGGAGGGAGGCTGATGAGTTCATGAAGCTCTACCTCACTTAAATCCAGTTTATGCATGAATCAAAAGACATGATAAATACCATTGTACTGTTATGCCTCACAGTACTGTGGCAACAGAAAAGTGATGGAGCAGCAGATGTGGATATACTAGGAGCTATAGTCCCAACCCTGTACACAGGTGGCCCAAGCCATAGGGTCATATCTCACTGGAAGCAGCAGTGGGACTTGGAAGCCCCCTGGGTCTCTGAAAAGCCTTTTAAGGATCACACTACTCACCTCCTGGTGGGAGGAAGTGGGCTAGAAAAGGTGTCTTAAACATTATCAGCTTACTCAACTCTGGTCTGATTGCTATGACAAGCAGGGAATTCCACTATGCAGTAGAAACACACAAAGAGTGTACAAAATTTACATATAGAGAGAGTGCACAGGGTGAGTTGAACAGGTAGGGATGATATCTAAAACATTAAAATTTATGGGTGAGAAAGGAATATATTGGAGGCTTAAAGGGAGAAATAGAATGAGGCAAATTATTTCACATAAAAGAGGCAATTAAAAGCTTTTCAATGGAGTGGAATGGGGGGAGGTGAGAAGGAAAGAGTGAACTTTACTCTCATCAAATTTGGTTTAAGGAGGGAATAACATGCACACTCAATTTGGCATGAAAATCTATCTTACACTACAGGAAAGTAGGGGGAAAGGCGATAAAGAGGAGGTGGGGTATAGTAGAAGTGAGGGCAATTGGGAGGAGAGGATAAGTAGAAGTAAACACTTTTGAGGACAGATAGGGTCAAAAGAGAGAATAGAATAAATGGGGGGGCAGGATAGGATGGAGGGAAATATAGTTAGTCTTTAGTGATACAACTGTTATGGAAGTGTTTTGCATAACTACACACGTATAACCTATATTGAATTGCTTGACTTCTCAGTGGAGATGGGTGGGGAGGGAGAAAGGGAGAGAACCTGGAACTCAAATTTTAAAAACAAATGTTAAAAATTGTTTTTACACTCAACTGAGAAATAAGATGTAAAGGCAATGGGGTATAGAAATCTATCTTACCCTACAAGAAAATAGAGGGGATGAGGATAAGAGAAGGGAGGGGTGTGATAGAAGGAATAGAAGACTGGGGGAAGTAATTAGAATGCATGCTATCATGGGGTGGTCAAAGAGGAGGAATGGGGAGAAAATTCGGAACTCAAAATCTTGTGGAAATGCCTGTTGAAAACTAAAAATAAATAAACAAATAAATAAATTTTTTAAAAAGATTCAAACTTTCACTCTTCTACCCCAAAAGTGAAGGAGATAGCTTTGACTTTCTGTTTCTGACTAGTTGAAAATATACTAAGTACAAGGTGCAGTGATTTTACAAATGTAATGTTCATTTTCATTTCCATGAGGGACAGAGAATCTCACTGGATAGAGAGCTGAACCTCTAGACAAGATGTGGGACTCGAACCAAAACTGCCATATGTGACGGTGTCGCCTGTGTCAGCCTGGGAAAATTACTTAATCTCTCAGTGTTTTCTAGTTTCCTAAGATTCTAAATTGCAACCATGGTGACAACA
Source organism: Notamacropus eugenii (assembly GCF_028372415.1). Lineage (NCBI taxonomy): Eukaryota > Metazoa > Chordata > Mammalia > Diprotodontia > Macropodidae > Notamacropus > Notamacropus eugenii. The sequence goes on from NC_092875.1 coordinate 379,957,573, forward strand.
TGCATTGGCAGAGGTAGTTTTCTTCTTAAGGAGTTTCCTGTATCAACAAAATCACTGATCTGGTCTACTCCCTAATCTTTTCAAGAAAAAAAAAATAATGATATATTTATTATTTCCTGTAGTACAACTGGATGGGAAAACAGTGAAAACTATTTTCTATGACCTCTCCAAAGGAGACATGAGGAATTATCCTCCCTTACTCCTTTATAGAGGTTGGCAGTCCATTTGTATGGAGTATCATAAATATTGTCAGATTTTTGGATGTATTGATTAGTTTTCCTTTTTTCTTCCTTGTTTTATTTATTTTTTTTTTTAGGAAAAAAAATATTTGGTGTATTAGATTTCTAGGGTGGAGAGGGAAAACTATAGGGGCAAATTATGTGATATAAAATAAAATAGATTAAAAAAATCATTGTTTATGGAAAATACTCACATTATTATTAGTTATTATTCCATGGGCTCCTTCAAATTGAGTATCTTTCTCTTAAAATATAGATTTATGCAGGGGTTTTTTTTTAAAGTTTGTTTTGTTTTTAAAGACAACATAAAATTGGAAGATTTTTTAAATATGTATATATACACACACATATATATACGTATGTATGCACATATATATTTTTCTGCCCTACTACCTTATAGAATTATATTGATAAATAACATTCAAAGAATAATTTATAATGATTTTCTAAATAATTTCTCATACATTTTATACATGTTAATTTGTAATTATTCAATTTTTTGTTTCATTTAGTTCATTATTTTATTTTCTATTGTTATTTTTGAAATTTTCTTTGCAATCTTGATAATCATTCTATTTTATGAATTCTCATCATGTGTGATTTGTTAGGAACTTTTCCATTTTAATCTTTAGTTGTCTGAAAATGTAATGATTTAAATAATGTATATATATATATATGTATATACATGTGTGCAACAGTGTTTATACTACTTATAGAGCACACACTTAGTCTCCCTTCCACTTTGAATTCAGAACAACTAAGCATAAACAAGTTGAAATGTTGAAGTGTAATGTCTGATGTGTTATATTTTGTTGATTAGCATATTGTACATACTGTAATGGTATTTATATATGAGCATATAAAAATAATATAAATAATGTATGTATATATGTATTATATTTATGTGTGTATGTATAAACACGTATAATACAGGGAAAATAGACTTTATATGTGTGTGTATGCCACAAGCCAAGTTTTTTTATTCCAATTTCACAACATTCGATTCTGAACATTCTGCTCTTTTCATGTACATTATTATAGTAGTGACACAATTTTCTTTATTCTCATAATGTATATATGTGTGTTTGTATGTATATGTGTATATATATATATATAAAGAGAGAGAAATACACACACATATATACACATATATAAAACATATGTCATTTTACCTTGATCAAATATTTTATTCTTTATTAGGAGAACTCTGAATAAATGGATTGGCTATGTATATCATACAGATGGATTTCTACTTCATAGAAATATTTTATGTAGATTTATCCTTTTATAATTTATTTTATTATTTGAGAACATATGAAGTAAAATTGATAAATCTTTAATCTAAAGTAATCTTTCAGAATCCTTTTTTAAAAAGGCACCATATGAAATGTGAATGAAAGACATTCTTCTGTCCACTACTCAAGTAATTTTTTGTGAGTCTCTGTGATTTACTTATATTTTTCTGAAGTATTCACTAATTTATTAATGGGATAGGATAATGGTGTACTTAATAAAATATATCCAATTTATTTAAGCTAATAAAAACCCTTAAAACAAAATGATATATATATGTGTGTGTGTTTTATTAGAATTCCTATTTCCTCCATATTTTCTCTTGTCCTTTCAAAGGAGTCATATTTAAACTCAAAGAATAAAAAAGTGGAGGAAAAAATTATTTTGCAAAGCTAATATGAACAAAGAGTAATCCACAGTCTCCTGCCTATGTAACCAAAATGTGAAATATTTTTTCATATCTTACTACAGTCAAGATTTTTCATTCTGGTTTCACAGTATTAAATAGTTTCAATTAATTTTTAGTTCTTTCCATGTACATTATTGCAGTCATGGACATTGTTTTCTTTATTATAATGAATTCATTTTTGCAGCTTAACTTTATCCATCCTTTTCTGTAATCATCATATTTATTCTTACAGTACAGTAATGTTTCTATACATTTATGCACCATAAATTGCTGGCCATTTTTGTAATAGATATCTAATTTGTTTTCCTTTCTAAATTGTTTGATGTGTATGAGGAGCCTAGGTGGTGAATTGGATAAAGTGCTGGGCCTGAAGTCATGGAGGCCAGAAACCAAATCTAGTCTTAGATGCTTACTGTTTCACTCTAAGTATATCACTAACCTCTACTTGCCTCAGTCTGCTCAATTATGAAGCAAGGACAATTATGATAATTATAGTATCTATCCCCCAAGATTTTTTTAAGGATCAAATGAGGTAATATTTGTAAAATGCCTACCCCAATGTCTGGCACATAGAGCTTAAATAGATATGCATTTCTTTCTTTTTTTTCTTCCTTTCTTCCTTCCCTCCTTCCTTCCTTCCTTTGAAAGAAAGTACTTAGCACAGTACACAAATTACAAATATTGCTTAAATTAATCCTAGGAGTATATACCATGAATAGTAGCTCTGGACCAAAAGATATAAGCATTCAATACATTTTTCACATAATTCCAAATCTCATTCCAGAATAGCTGGACTACTTTACAATACCACTGTGTTTATTAGAATACTTGTATTTCCACCATATCTTCAATTTTTAACTCCTGATCCTTATCATGTTTGCTAATTTGCCTGTCTGAGGTTAAGCTTGAGTTTTTTTATTTGAATATCTCCTATTTGTGATCTAGAGCAATCTTTATGGTTATTAATCACTTGAAATCATTCTGTTTGCTCAGATTACTTAACAAATTATCTGAGGAATATAGAGCCTTAATAGAAAAAGTGTCATCCACCATCTAGGCCAGCTCCCCACATCTTGATCAGGCCTGCACAACATAAGGCCCACAGCCCACTTGCTGCCTGCCAAAGGATTTCCAACAAATTATGTGACCTGTGGCAGCTAACCATGGTCAGTCTCTCACTCTAGTCTAACCTATCTGTAGCCTGACGAAATTTACAAGTTATGTAGGTCTGATCTAAATTATAATTCAATTCACTTTGCAAAATCATCAATAAGTAGGTCTGAATCCACTCCTTAAACATGGCCTCTGATGGGAAGGGATCTTGAAGAAGAAAAAGAGCATGAGACTTGGCGTCAGGAGAATTAAGTTTAATTTCTAGCTCTGCAAATTACTACAGTTCCCTTAGGCAAACCATTTCATCTCTCAATATTTTTTTCATATGTAAACTTGGAAGAATAATAAAGTTATACTTTGGTCTGAAACAGAAGCTCTAGATTTATTGTCAGGTTTAATCAAAAAGGCTTTGCATTCATCATGTTCTTTGGGTTTTATTTTAATTTCAAAGAATCATGGTTATTTTTACCATCATCACTACCAACAGTACCATCAACATTAATATTATCATCATCTTATCATTATCATTTAAAAAACAGAACTGCCTTATCTCACCAAGGCTCAAAGTGTAGAAACACTGATTTGATTCCACACTGATCTCAATGGAAGTTTGACCTGTTCAGTTTTTCAACCTGAGCTGTTTACCCTTTATTAGGCAACCTGGTAGATTCCTATACCAAAGGATCACCATGGTAATGCTGAATTTAGTATGCATGTCTGATCAGTTTAGGCCACTGCAGTTCAGAATTTCTGCCAGCAATTCTTATACTCCCAGTAACAGGGATTGTTGAGTGATTGACTGATTATTCAAACCACATCATAGCTCATTTACAATACTGAAACAGTATTGTAATTGTCCTTCCAGGCTCAATTATTTATCAATTATTCTTCAACAAAGCTACCAAAGTAACATTCCTAAAGCATAGGTGTGAATATATCATGTCCCAGCTCAAGGAGAACCAGAGACTCCCAAGTTCCTCCAGGATAAAAATACAACTTTTTATTTTTGGTGTTTAACAGCCCTTCATATTCTGTCTCTAGCTTAAATATCTAAATTATTGTACATTAGAATTTCATGTATTTTATAGTATAAACAGGTCTATTTGTCATGACAAGCCTCTTATTTCATCAGATAAATGTATTTCTAAGCATTTCTTAGACATATAGTCTAAACAAATTTATTGAATTTATGCATTTGTAACTTCTTGAAAATAGCATTTTACCTTCTACTTCTGTATCTTTGCACAGGCTGTCCCCCATGTCTGAAAGCATTGTTTCCTCAACTTCATGGAAAAGTTTAAGTGATAACCCAAATATGAGCCTTAACTTGAATCTCCAGGTGTGTTCCTCCCATTACCTAATTTTAAAATACTTTGTACACATTTGTGTATTTACTTATGTATGTGCATATTCTTTCTCCAATAAAATCAATTAATCTTGAATACAGGAGTCATATTTGCTTTTGTCATTTATCATCTGCATCTAACACAGTGACTGGAACATGAAAGCTGCTTAATATATGTTTATTGAATGAATAAATGGATAATTTTAACCTGGGGTTTAAGTACCCACAAAATGGAAATGTTATTGGAGTCACTAGATAATATTTATGTTATTCTAGAAGCCTAGTTTTGAGTATCTTCTATGGGAAAGGTATTTGAGCTCTTTAGAGAGTCAAATATCTTAGGATTTCTAAAAGTGTAACAAGAAAGCCAGATACATTATGAGATACACCCAAGTATTCAAAGATAGGAAAGACAGAAAAGGCTGGAAAAATAGATGAGAATGATAATTGACTCTGTGGGTGGTAATGAGATCATTTATTAAGTAGTATAGAGGGAAACAAGACAGTGACTCATTACAGAGTTTTGGAGGACACCCAAAGCTAGCAGATATAACTTCAATGAAAATTGAGCAATAGAGAGTAATAAGGAGTGGTCAGATAAGTGTGTCTTCATCCTTCGTTGCTGAAGAACACCATACCATCAGAGAAATGATGACATGATTTGCACTTGACATTGTTTTGAGTGAGGGAGTGCTGTGCAGGTCACCAGCCTCACTTCTCCTCCAGAGCCATCTAAATTCAGTGACCACATATTCATTAGGATGACTGGAGATGACCCAGTATGAGACAATTGTGGTCAAGTGACTTATACAAGGTCACACAGCTAGTGAGTGTCAAGTGTCTGAGGTGAGATCTGAACTCAGGTCCTCCTGACTCCTGCACTGGTGGTCTATCCACTGCACCACCTAGCTGACCCTAGTCAGATAAGCAGGAGAACCAGGAAAGACCAGTGTTATAAATGTCAAAAACAGAAGAAACCATCAAGGAAAAGAGGGTGATTAACAATATCAAAGGCTGTAGAGAAGTCAAGATGGATGAGGATTAAGGAAAGGTCAATGGATTTGATAATTAAGGGAATAATGACAACTTTTTATAGAGCTATGTGGAGTCATGAAGCCAGACCAGTTTTAAGGAGAGAGCAAGAGGAAATGAAATGAAACTAAAGAAAACTATGTGGTGAAAGGTAAAAAGGGAATGGATGGATCAAGTGAGTTTTTTTCTTAATAAGAGACATGTAATTGTACACAACAGAGAACCAGGCATTGGACATGGAGATTCTGAAGATTACTGAGAGAATGGGAATGATAGAGAGGGATATCTGTTGCAGAAAATAGGATGGAATTGAATCAGTTGTTCCTGTAGAGAATTTTGCCTTGGTGAGAGGAAGGACCACCTCACATTCCACAGGAGTATAGAAGGACATAGTGGTAGAAGACATTGCAGGGATGATGAGGAGGGTAAAAGAGAGAGCTTTTGGTAAATACTCTCAAATCCTTCCGTGAAATTATGTCAAGGTTCTCAACTGAAAGAGTGAGGCCAGGAGTCATAGGAGGCTTGAGAAGTGATAAAAAGATTTGGAAAATCCACCATGGTAATTAACATTATGAGTTGATTAGGGATGTACAAAAGGGTTGTCTTGTGCAATGATGAACCTGTTAAAATAATTTAATATAAATGGACCCAGTTAGCATGTCCAAAATCATTTAGCAGCATGTGAGTAGAAGTAAAGGTTGCTTCTTCTTTACCCAACAAATAAAAAAAAGGATCAGGTGTTGTCAATAGGTTATATGTATATACCTTCATGAAGAAGAAGAAGAAGATGGTGATGATGATGATGAAGACGATGGTGATGATGGTGAGGAGGAAGATGTTAATAATAGTTGGCATTTACATACAATCTTTAAGGTTTGCAAAGTACTTTAAATATGCTATCTCATTTTATCCTCACAAATGTCCTATGAGGTAGGCTTTTATTATCCTCAATTTACAGATGAGAAAACTGAGAATGAGGTTAATTGATTTTCCCAGTATCACATAGCTAATAAGTATCACAGGCAGGATTCAAATTCAGCTCTTTCTGATTCCAAGAACTCTACAATCTATCTTAACTACAAATGTAAGTACACATACACATATAAAACATGCAAACATGTGTATATATGTGCATACAGGCATATATACACAAGTTCTTGCATTTATATTTCTGTTTAATATATTGATATGAATGACTATAAATACATAAAAGTGTACATTGAACATGTTCCAGTAAGTGTTTTTACACATAAATTCACACATAGAATAGATAGTTCCATGCCAATCAATACAGTGGCATGCTTGAGGGCTGCTACTGTGAATAATTTTAAGGTTCTAATTGCAAGGTATAGTGAATACTCCATTTATTCAGAACTAAATTTTATTCCAGAAACTAAAGCATTCATAATGCATAACAACATAGCAATTTATTACTAGGCTGGCCACATGATCTTAAACAAAACTTATTCTGTATATCAAAAGTGTTGAGTATATAACATAGCATGCCCCCCCTAAATATTATTTCTAAAATTACAGGGTCCCAGGCCGGGGTCTTCCCTAGCAGAACATCCCCAGGAGTAGCAGAGAATATAACAAACTCCCATCTTAGGTCACAATAGATTACAATCCCTTCAATCAAAATTGAATCTCCAAATAAAGTCCTCTTGGAAGGTGTGTGCTCCCCATGCTGCTGTTGTAGGCTGCCACCCGGCACTCTCAGGTGCACACATGCTCAAATGAGTGAACGAGTTCAAGTCCTAACACTGCTCCAGACTTGCTGCAAACTTTTTATCTTTATTCGGAGCTGAATTCCCAGCCCCATGATTCCTCCTCTTCCCACAGGTCTGTGGGTATCCGGCTTCTGCCTGGATGCTGATGTTGGCAGCTCTCTCCTCTAGCTCTATGTCTCACCTCACAGGCACAATTTGTGGCAGGGCTACCCCATGTACACTATGCCTCTGGCCATAGCCTTGGCTCTGAGAAATTCAAAAGATACTTCTCCTCTGGCTCCTCCCCCATCTCCATAGAAGCTTTAGTTATCGAAAGCAACATAATGAAGGGGAAACAACAGAGAACTAACCCAGTCTCACTAAACCCCGTTGCTAAGCAAGCTCCTGCCACTTTAGCTGCCAGCTCTCCCAATGCTTAAGCCTCATTTTCCTCCTCATGCTCATTTTTCTTCTTCACAATAGAAGCTCAGTGCTCAATTCCCAGTGTTCAATACTCAATGCTCAATGTTCATTTTCTTCTTCTGGGTTCACATTCATAGCTGGGGGGGCCCTTCACAATCACTACTCAGAGTTCAGGACAACAAGACTTCTCAGGGGAAGTATTCTTCCCTTGGCCATATCAGTCTTCCAGCTTATATATAGTTTTCTCAGCAGAAAAGGCATGAGAATCCACTTTCTTAGTGCCAAAATTCAGCAGCTAATTGGCTTAGTTCCCAAAAGTATGTAAACCCAGGGGTCCCAGCTCCTAATATATTACAGCATCCAGGGCTCAAAGGACATTATTCCTTCAGATATTTACAATTTAGCATAAGCCTGGGAAACTGAACTTCAAGAGGAAAACAACAAAACATCCCACCTTGCTTAGGGTTGCAGATAGATAGACAGACAGACAGATACATAGATAGGTTGGTAGAAAGATTCAGTGGATATTAAGCACATACTATACTATTTTCAAATTATTCTTTTAGGTGCTGGGGATATAAAGAAAAAGATAAAAATAATCCTTACGCTCAATGAACTAAAATTCTACCAGAGAAAAATTATGCACAGGAAGTCAATATGAAATGTATTTAAATACTCAATATTAAGTAATTTGAGGGTAGTCACTAATCAGTGGGAGCAACCAGAAAGGCCTCCTGTGGTAAGTAGGTGGCATTTGAACTAGGCCCTTAGGAATACTATGATGAAAAGATGAAAAGAGAGAACATTGCAGGAATGATGGTTTGCCTATGCAAAGGCACAGAAGTGAATAACTGAATGTCATAGGAATATCTATGGATACAAATATGGATGAATTTATGGATATAAATGATATAGATCTATCAAGAGAGGGTTAGAGGCAGAGATATGTTTGGCATGCTTCGGCTAATTTTAACTTTAGATTTCATGACACAATGGAAAATGTTACACCACTATTTACATTCATCCTCTTTTCCCCACACCTTCTTGTAAGTTATCTAGATGCCCTTTTAAAATCTGAGATTATAAGAAATTCTTGTATAGTCAAATCATTGCCTTTATCCTCTCATTTTCTTATTGTTAAGTTCTTTCACAATTTTTATGTTAGAATTTTGCTCTTGAGGCAAACTCATGCCATTTATTTCTACCTATCACTTTTATGCACTTTGAAAAATTACATGTAAGGGAGACTGATAAAGAAATTTCCAGAGAATATTATTTTTTCTTATTTTTTATTTAACAAGAATTTATTTTCTCTTTTAAGTAATTCCAAAGAATGATTGAAAAACTAAACAAAATGAAAAGAAAGAAAAATATTCTCAAGTAGAAGAAATTCTCACTTGACTATGTTCAAAAGCATGTTCGTTTGGTATTTTGAGTCTACTATGTAATCGGGTTGATATATTTGTCTTTTGCCCTACAGCAAATAGACTCCTCTGATCGCCTCCATCCTTACTCCCAGTATTGTCAGACAAACCCTTCTGTTCTATTCTTCAGCTTTCATGATCTCACAGACTGCACAGTCACTTTCAAGGTTTCCATGGAAACACATTGTGACCTTTCTTGTTCAGAATCAGGAAAAAAGTAGGAATTCCTTAAGACATTCTCTGTACTTTTGGGAAAAAAAGTTTTTGAAAAGTCTAGAATTTATTATATACTCTATTTTTAACTGACAGCCTCCAGCTGATGTTAAGATAATCAGAGTCTCCTAAGACAACCTTAACTTTTCTCTATTTCTATTTCAGTTTATTCATTTATAAAACGTGGTGTTATATATGACCTCTGGGCTCTTTTCTAGTTCCAAATTTTATCCTTGTAAGAAACAAATTATTTCATTTCTATTTCTCCTGCGTTTTATCCTTACTATAATGTTTTCTATTGGGAAAAAGTTCCAGTGAAGTTAAAGAATTTATTCAGCTAATAAATGTTAATTTACCTCAGATCTGAAACCCAAGCAATTGACTCCAGGACATTAAGGAAGAAGAATACACAACTCCTAGCTATATAGAATAAAAGGAGGATGTATCACTGACAAAGAGTACAAAACTGTCATTGAGGCAAGATGTCGTAAAAGTAGAATATTGTGATTCTTAATACTAGCTAGAGACCTGTCTCCCCTAAAAGTAGGGAATTTGAAAATGTCCTGACCTTTCAAGAATTTAATTTTGTGAAAAGTAAAGGAAGTGCTGGCAAGACCTTCTAAATAATATTTGATTCTGATTCATTGATATCTATAGATTTCTCTTATAGGTATTTAATTGTATTCTCTCCCTTTTTTTAACCTACATTTTGTGGGGTGGGGGGCTCCTCTAGCATCTTTCATGTAGATTGTTGTTCTTGTTGGAAATGATTTTTCAGATTTGATTCACAATTAATAACTGATAGGGTGTCCTATTTTCCTTATTTCTTACCTTAATTTATTGAAATAACATTTTTTTCCAATTCTTTAAATGCTTTTTCTTCTCATTTCTATTGAGTTGAGATGGGACTAATTCTTCATTAAAAGAAAGGCTTAAAATATTTCTTTAAAATTGAAATCTATTCCCAGCAGCCGTGAATCCTTGAGGAAGAGGGAAAGCAGCAGCAGCAACAGCAAAGGAAGAAAATTAAAAGAGCAAAACTCTTAATTCAGTAATAAATTTAGTTATTTACTGGCTACTTAAAGGGAAAAAAGAGTGGTGAATGAACATTTCGTTCTCAGTCAGTTTAGGGGAAAGTGGACTTCTGACTAAAGCCAGACCTCAAAAAATGGTATAAAAGAATTTACCTTATCTGGTGAATTTCACAATTAATTACAATTGTTATAGCTGATTAACAAATAGGATTAATAAAATGGATTGAATATGCAACCAATGGTGCTTACTAGGATACTCAAGCAAGAAGGCCTTTATATTATTTTTAGCCCTTTAGAGACACCATTAGAAGAGTTTAATAATTATTGAAAACTTCCAACTTCTGTCCAGAAGTTAATTTTGTGAGAAAAGAAAAAGCACGGAAGAAAAACCTTAAATTCTTAACACAATTTCATGTTATTTTAAATAAATGAATCAAATGTCCAGGAAAGAGCTTTCAAATATCATGTATATCAAGAATAATAATTTCAGCAAAGAATATAATGCAAAGTTCATCTAGATGCTGATTCTTTTTTCAAGATGTTCAGTAAAAAAAAGTTGTGAATTGAGTTCTTGTTGCTTGACATACTAATGTCCTTCTATGGGGAAGTATGTTTAATAAAATGATGCATCATATCACTCATTTTGTCAGTACATTTTAACAATGTAGACATGTATACATCTTTCCAAAAAATATTATAATAGGGTATTAAAGAGGCAGATTATAGCAAATGTAAAGAACTTTACTTCTTTGGCAGGTCAGTTAATCAACTTGATGGAATTATAGGCTAGCTATAGAATCATCAGAAAGAAGAAGGATCAGTCACACTATCAGTGCTCTTGAAAATTAAAATCAAGCTCTCTGTAAGAATTCATCTTCATAGTGCCTAAGACAGTTAGATTAAAAACAAAAACTCTTGAGAAGGAATCATTCTTTGTCTGTTCCCTTTCCCATGATATTAACTGAAAGATTGTTTAAGGGATTTCATTATTTTAGCTTATGAACACAGATAGACTGCTTGCTTTATTGTCCCAGGAGGCCAGACATTACTCTGATAAGTAGGAGAATGTTCTAGAGAAAATAGAAAATATTTAAAAAAGCTAGAAATTTTGAAATTTCAAAATAATTTATTCCAGATTGCCATAGAAGATGCATAAGCAAAGCATGCTATTGTCTATTTCACTTTAACTATGAGAAAGAAATAAAGGCTAAAGTGTAAAATCAAACTAAAATACAAATGTACAGTATATCATCAAATCATTAAGCATAAACTTATTACTTTTTCCTCCTCATTTGAAAAGAATATTTTAGTTCTGAAGGGTACAAGAAAAAATGTTTTGTCTCAAAGTTATTGAAAGATGATTATACATCTTAATTTTTTAATCATTTAAGGTCAATATCAAATCGTACTGGACTATACCTAGAGAGATAATTTTTTTAACATTTTCTTCTTTAAATCAGTTTTACAATTTTGTATTTGATATTTATCAAAAAGACATGTATATAAAGAGATATAAACATAGATATAAATATGTATTTGGATTTTGTCGTGATTTAGATTTAATGTTTTAACATGTGCAAATACAGTGATATATATTTAAAATTAAAAGATACCCTAAAGCGCATCAGGTTCAACCACTTCTTTTACAAATGAGTAAGCAGAGGCCTATACAGAATAAGTGTCTTCCTTTAAAATAATTTATTTGTTTATTTTTTACTTTTAAGGTTGTACAATGACTACCATAAAACTTAGCTTTTTTTCCCCCTACCTACTCCTCACCATCCCCTCCCTCCCCAAGACAGAATGCAGTTTAATATAGGATCTACACATACATTCCTATTGAACACATTTTCACTATATTCACGCTGTGTAGAAGAACTAAAATAAATGGGAGAAATCATATAACAAACTAAAACATAATACACACACACACACACACACACACACACAAATGATCTGCTACATTCTGCAATTGAATTCTATAGTTTTTTCTCTGAATGTGGAAGGCGTTTTACCTTACAAGACCATTGGGAATTTTTTGGTTTTGTGTCCTTGCATTGCAATTAAGTTCCAAGTCTACCAGAAAAAAATCTCTCACACTATGGTCATTGCTACGCACAAAGTTATGCTGGTTCTGCTCCTTTCGCTCAGCATCAGATCATATAAGTCTTTTCAGGCCTCCCTGAAGTCTTCTTGTTCATCATTTCTTATGGTGCAATAGTACTATTCTATTACATTCATATACCATAATTTATTCAGCCATTCCCCAATTGATGGGCATCCCTCGATTTCCAGTTTTTAGCAACTACAAAAAGTGCTGCTATAAATATTTTTGTACACGTGGGACCCTTTCCCATTTTTATGATCTCTTGGGGATATAGTTGTAGAAGTGATATTGCTGAATCAGAGGGTATGCACATTTTTGGAGCCCTTTGAGCATAGTTCCAAACTGCTCTCCAGAATGGTTGGATGAGCTCACAGCTCCACCAGCTCTCCCACATCCTCTGCAATGTTTATCATTTTCCTGTTCTGCCATGTTGTAATCTAATAGGTGTGATATGATACCTCAGAGTTGTTTTGATTTGCATCTCTCTAATCAAAAGCGATTTAGAGCATTTTCTCATACGATTATAACATCTTTGATTTCTTCCTCTGAAAATTGCTGGTTCATATCCTTTGTCTATCTATCAAGTGGGGACAGGTTAAGTGTCTTGACAAAACTCACTATCAGTGATCAAGATTTGAATCCAACTGTTCTAATTTCAAATTTACAACTATTTACATCACATCTTGTCTTTGGAGTATATTAAGCTTCTTATTTTTGTTGTTGTAGCATTTGTTTTTTATTTGCTTCTACCTTTATCTTAGCATTCTTAAATGACTTCAAATCTATGGAAAAGTTCTAAAATATCTTATTCCTGGTGTGTTTATCTCACATTATCAAAATTTTTAAAAGTCTCAATGTGTAAACTATGATAGGGCACCTATGTGACACAGTGGCTAGAACCTGGAGTCAAGAAGATTCGTCTTTCAGAGTTCAAATCTGGCCTCAAACTCTTACTAGAAGTATGATCCTGGGAGTCACTTAATTCTGTTTGCCTCAGTTTCCTCATCTGTAAAATGAATTGGAGAAGAAAATGGCAAACCACTCTGATGGTTTCTTTGCCAAGAAGTCCTTAAATGGGGTCACAAATAGCTGGACATTATAGGAAAATGGTGGAACAACAGCAAGCCACAAACTATGATGTGATGTGCTATTCTAAAAATTAATTCAGATTTTGTTTCTCCATACTTTGTTCAGTCATTTTGGCTTAATTATAAAACAGACAAAAAACAGGAAAAGCAGATTCCATTTTTAGAGAGCTTCAAGTGCAAGTCATGATATATATATTCTGCCATCTTCTACTCTGTTCCTGTTGACTTATTTTTTTCCAGTTTGTTATTAAACAGGCTGGTGGGAAAATATGTTTATATATTTGGGAATAAGGCCCAGCTGTCATCAGAGCACTTGGTCTGCTATTAATTGTGGGTTCTAATTCTGGCTATTTGTTTTTGGTTCATGGACTCATGTTTCCCCTAGGAAACTGAATTAAGGCATCTGAAATGCTATATTGAGAGAAGCTTTTGCTTCATTACCATTCCTTCAACTGAAATCTACTGTTGTTCTATTTAGTTCCATTTAAGAAAAAAGAAACCACGATTTGAAAATTGTCTGCTAATCAATCAAATACATTTATTATAATTGGCACCGTTCTCCCAAGAAATAAAACATAAGTTAACAGTATTTCTGATTAAGTTTTTAATTGTTCTATTCTAAGCTTATCCAAGATTCACTAGGTTTACCATGGGAATACTTAACATGATGGGGTCAGTAATTAAGTCAATGTGTCTTCGTCCTTTGTTGCCAAAGAAGACCATACCATCAGAGAAATGATATGACTTGCACCTGACTTTGTTTTGAATGAGGGAGGGCTGTGCAGGTCAGCAGCCTCACTTCTCCTCCAGAGCCATCTGAATCCAGTGACCAGATATTCATCAGGATGCCTGGAGATGACCCAGAATGATGTAATTGGGGTTAAGTAATCTGCCCAAGTCACACTGCTAGGGAGTGTCAAATGTCTGAGGTGAGATTTGAACTCAGGTCCTCCTGACTCCTGTATTGATGCTCTATTCACTGCACCACCTAGTTGCCCCAATGCAGGCAATAAACATTTATTAATGTCTTCAGTGGGCTAAGTGCTGAGAATACTAAGAAAGCAAATACATAAATCCCTGTTTTCTAAGAGCTCACAGTGTACTGAGGGAGAAAACTTGCACACAGCTATATAAAATACAATATATGGGATAATTTGGAGATACATGTGGGGAGACATTAGTATCAAGGAGGATGCACAAAAGACTTTTTGTTAGAAGGTGAAATTTTAGCTGAAATGTGAAGGTAGTGAAAAAATGAATGGGGTTAAATCTAGACATGAGGATAGCCAGTGAAAGTGCAAGGAGTAGAGAGATTGAGTGTCTGCTATAAGGTCCAACCAGGCACTGTCAATAGATGTCATAGCATATGTGTTGTTGAACAAAGTATAAGAAATATGTAGAAAAAAATGTTTTGAATACCAAAAAAAGGAATCTATGTTTGATCCTTAAAGTGACAGGAGCTACTGGAGTTTATTAAGTAGGGGGAGTGATATGGTCAGTTTCCTGCTTTAAGAAGATCACTTATATAGCTGAGTGGAGAGTGGACAACAGTGTACAAAGACTTGTAGTAGGAAGAACAACCAATAGGCTATTATATGACCCGGGATCTGACATTTTCTACAAAGGTATCGAAGTGAGAAAGGACTGTAAACTTTAATGATTGAGAACTTCACAAAGTTGGCAAAGCACCTCATATTCATTATTTTATTTGAATGCAGGTACAATAGCTATTACCTCTATTTTACAGAGGAAGAAAATGAAACCTAGGAGATTAATGAGTGTGTTTGTACACTGACTTTTCTATAGTATTTATTTTAAACTCAGAAACAATAATTTAATATTTCTAAAGCACAAACACTGGTAGAGTACTGGTGTCTGAGAAATAGCTTTTTATTTCAATAAGTTTGAGGTATTTTTCAATACAATGTCCTGAATGAAATCCAGCCCATTCTCCTCTTCTTGTTCAATTCTGGACCCAAGTTATTCTTTATTATTGTTGACCACGTTAGATACATGATAAAAAATTTCTATGGGGGGAGGATCCAAGATAGTGGAGTAGAAAGATACACATATGCTAGCTCCTAACCCACAGCCCATAATATATCTGTAAAAAAGATCTCCCAACAAATTCTGGAGCAGCAGAAGCCATAGAACAACAGAGTGGAGGAGATTTCTGTTCCAGAGAGACCTGAAAAACCCACATGAAAGGTCTGTCATGCACTGGACCCAGAGCAGAGCCCAGACCTACCTTGGCCACGTGGCTCTGAGAGGAGCAGATCGGAGCAGGCTTCAGGGATGGAATCTCCAGCAGCAGTGCAGGTCCCTCCACCCACACATGCCAAAGTTCAGTGAAAGGATCTTTTCAGCTCACTGAGAGGTGAGCAGGGTGGCTCCATAACTCAGGCCCCCCTCAGGAGGCAGCAGCAGAGGCAGCAGCAGACAAGGGCTCCCAAAGAAGGCAGGAGCTCGGATCCATTGTTGACGGTCTCTGCATAAACACCCTGAGGGAACTGAGCCCTGTGTGGTGGCCCCGCCCCCACCTGAGCAGCTGAAATTAATCTTACACTGAATAGCAGCTCTGTCCCTGCCAAAGCTTTAAGTCTAGGAAGCAGCATTTGAATCTCAGACCCCAAGCACTAGCTGGTCAGAACTGGAGGCCAGATGGGTGTGGAGAGGAAACTCAGAAGTCAAGTAACTGGCTGGGAAAATGCCCAGGAAAGGGCGAAAAAATAAGACCATAAGGTTACTTTCTTGGTGAACAGATATCGCCTCCCATCCTTTCAGATGAGGAAGAACAATGCTTATCATCAGAGAAAGATATAAATGTCAAGGCTTCTGTATCCCAAACATCCAAAATAAATATTCCATGGACTCAGGCCATGGAAGAGCTCAAAAAGGATTTTAAAAATCAAGTTAGAGAGGTGGAGGAAAAACTGGAAAGAGAAATAAAAGAGATGCAAGAAAAGCATGAAAAGTAGGTCAACACCTTGCTAAAGGAGACCCAAAAAAATGCTGAAGAAAATAACACCTTGAAAAATAGGCTAACTCAATTAGCAAAAGAGGTTCAAAAAGCCAATGAGGAGAAGAATGCTTAAAAGGCAGAATTAGCCAAATGGAGGTCCAAAAGCTCACTGAAGAAAATAGTTCTTTAAAAATTAGAATGGAATAGATGGAGGCTAATGACTTTATGAAAACCAAGAAATCACAAAACAAAACCAAAGGATGAAAAAAATGGAAGATAATGTGAAATATCTCATTGGAAAATCAACTGACCTGGAAAATAGATCCAGGAGAGACAATTTAAAAATTCTGGGACTACCTGAAAGCCAAGATCAAAAAAAGAGCCTAGACATCACCTTTCATGAAATTATCAAGGAAAACTGCCCTGAGATTCTAGAACCAGGGGCAAAATAAATATTGAAAGAATCCACTGATCACCTCCTGAAAGATATCTGAAAAAAGAAACTCCTAGGAACATTGTGGCCAAATTCCAGAGTTCCCTGGTCAAGGAGAAAATATAGCAAGCAGCTAGAAAGAAACAATTCAAGTATTGTGGAAATACAATCAGGATAACACAAGATCTAGCAGCTTCTACAGTAAGGGATCGAAGGGCATGGAATATGATATTCCAGAAGTCAAAGGAACTAGGACTAAAACCAAGAATCACCTACTCAGCAAAACTGAGTATAATACTTCTGGGGGAAAAAAATGGTCTTTCAATGAAATAGAGGACTTTCAAGCATTCTTGATGAAAAGACCAGAGCTGAAAAGAAAATTTGACTTTCAAACACAAGAATCAAGAGAAGCATGAAAAGGTAAACAGCAAAGAGAAGTCATAAGGGACTTACTAAAGTTGAACTGCTTACATTCTTACATGGAAAGACAATATTTGTAACTCTTGAAACTTTTCAGTATTTGGGTAGTTGGTGGGATTACACACACACACACACACACACGCACGCACGCATGAACGCATGCACACACACACAGAGAGACAGAGAGCACAGAGTGAATTGAATAGGATGGGATTATATATCTTAAAAAAATGAAATTAAGCAGTGAGAGAGAAATATATAGGGAGGAGAATGGAGAAATGGAATGGGGCAAATTATCTGTCATAAAAGAGGCAAACAAAAGACTTTTTAGTGGAGAGAAAAAGAGGGGAGGTGAGAGAAAAACATGAAGTTTACTCATCACATTCGACTAAAGGAAGGAATAAAATGCACACTCATTTGGTATGAAAACCTATCTTACAATACAGGAAAGTGGGTGAGAAAGGGATAAGCAGGGTGGGGGGGATGATGGAAGGGAGGGCAATGGGAGGAGGGAGCAATTTGAAGTCAACACTCTTGGGGAGGGACAGGATCAAAAGAATGAAGAGAAGCAATGGGGGGCAGGATAGGATGGAGGGAAATATAGTTAGTCTTACACAACACAGCTATTGTGGAAGTCATTTGTAAAACTACACAGATATGGCCTACATTGAATTGCTTGCCTTCCCAAAGGGAATGGGTGGGGAGGGAGGGATGAAGAGAAGTTGGAACTCAAAGTTTTAAGAACAACTGTTGAGTACTGTTCTTGCTACTAGGAAATAAGAAATACAGGTAAAGGGGTATAGAAAGTTATCTGGCCCTACAGGACAAAAGAGAAGATGGGGACAAGGGAAGGGAGGGATGATAGAAGAGAGGGCAGACTGGTGATAGGGGCAATTAGAATGCTTGGTATTTTGGGGTGGAGGGAGGGGACAAATGGGGAGAAAATTTGGAACCCATAATTTTGTGAAAATGAATGTTAAAAGTTAAATAAATTAATTAAAAAATAAATGACAAAGATGAAAAATTCAGAGCAAAAAAATAAATAAATTCTATAGCTTACTTATTGTATTGCATGATAATCTATGCAGTAAAATTTATTTTTCCACTTCCATTTTTTGCGAATGGGCAACTATGTGGCACAAAGTATAGAGCGTTGGGCTTCCAGTAAGGAAGACCTAAGTTGAAATCTAATCTCAGACGTTTAGAAGCTGTCTGATTTTGGACAAGTCACATAATCAATATTCCTCAATTGTATAATGGAAATTATAATAGCATCTCTCTCAAATCCACAGTACTTGGAACTATTATTATTATTATTTTTGTTGTTGTTCAGTCCAAATTCGTAAGTGGTTACAGATCACTTTTAGTCAATTTTACTTTTTATGTATTATTTGCTTCTTTTAACTGTTCTTATCCCTACTTTCTTACCAATGTATTCAATATAATTTTTCACCTTTCTCACCTATACTTATTTTTGGCTTGAAGTCAACCAGTATCAAATAGATTCTTGTTTTAATTTGGATTATATTATTGAATTCTTTGTAGAAAGTTTCTAAATTTTCTTCCTCTTCACCTGATGTTGATGATGAAACTATAAGTATTTTCATGTAAGTATTTTACAAATGCATATGAACACTTAAATACAATACAACAAGAACAAATATCTCATGGCATTGGGAGTAGCTAAGTGATTCAGTGGATAGTGTCTTGGCCTGCAATCAGGAGACCTGAATTCAAACTTTCATATTTAAAATTAAGGTAGACTGAGGCATGGAGTTCTGAGCATTACTAATTTAGTGGCAAAGAGGGAATTAATTAACAAAGAGGATCAGTGGCTACCTCAGCTACGCCAGAGACAAAAATGAGCAGAAGCAGTCCCTTTTTAATTAACACAGAACAAAGAACAGGATATTGGAGAATAACCTGATTGGTAGTTGGGCTTATATCAGCATGATGGGGCCCTTACATTATGCATGGATTTCCTATGAATGCAGACTAGGACCCACATGGGGCTGGGTAGTGCCCACTTCCCTGTCTCTTAAAGAATGCTGATATGGGATCCATCTGCATTCTCTAATCACTGGTAATGTATCAGAGTTAACAAATTCCCTGCTATCTAGAAGATTTGTTAGAGGCAATGGTTTTCCTTAATGATACCAGAACAGTTCTGGGACAATATATATATTTTAGAGCTGACTTCAGGACTTGAAAATAATACCAAATATCTTAGTATTTACCCAAGAGTTAACAGTATAGAAGATGATGATTCTTTCCTTTTAATTTCAATGACTTATGGTCAGGCTCATCTTTAAGCTAGCTCAGAAAGGAAATTTAAATTCCTGAACTTAACTAAAGGACATAGAAAGGGATTTACGTAGATAATAGAATGAATTACAGTATAAAACCAACACAATATATAATCAATTGCAAAGGAGAATTAATTTGAATTTTTCAAAATCTGACCAACATTTATTAGTTGTGTGATTTTGAGCAAATAATTCAATCTCTGTTTACCTTAGTTTCCTTTTCTGTAAAAATGGGAATGATATTGGCACCTATTTCTCACAGTTATTGAGAAAAAAACTGAGATAATAAGTGAACTATGTTTAGCACAGTGCCTGACACATAAGTGCTACATAGATGCCGGTTATTTTTTTTTTTACTTTTTTGTAAATAATATTTTTTCTAAATATATATATATATATATATATCATTTTCAGCATTTACTTGTATAAATTTTGAGTTCCAAGTTTTTCTCCTTCCTTCCACTAGATAGAAAGCAGTCTGATATAGGTTATTCATGTATAATGATGTTAAATATATTTTCACATTAGTCATGTTGTAAAAGAAGAAACAGAACAAAAGGGAGAACCCATGAAAAGACAAAGAATAAAATAACAATAGAAAATAGTACACTTCGATCTGTATTCAGACTCTGAATTTCTTTCTCGGGATGTGGTTCAAATTGTCTGACACGAGTCTTTTGGAAATTGTCTTGGATCATTTTATTGTTGAAAAGAGTTAAGTCAATCATAGCTGATCATTACACAATGTTGCTGTTGCTGTGTACAATATTCTCCTGGTTCTGCTCACTTCACTCAGCATCAGTTCATGTAAATTCATGTAAATGCTCATCATTTCTTACAGCACAATAGTACTCCATTACATTCATATATCACAACTGGTTCAGCCATTCCCCAGTTGATGGGCATCCTCTCAATTTCCCATTCTTTGCCAACATAAAAAGAGCTGTTATAAATATTTTTGTGGATGTGGGTCCTTTTCCCCTTTTTTATGATCTGTTTGAGATACAGACCAAATAGTGGCAATGTTGGATCAAAAGATACTTATGATTTTATAGCCATTTGGGCATAGTTTCAAATTGCTCTCCAGAATGGTTAGATCACTTCACAAGTCCACTAACAATGCTTTAGTGTCCCAATTTTCCCACATCATTTCTAACATTTATCATTTTCCTTTCCTGTCATACTATTCAATCTGATAGATGTGATGTGGTAGCCCAGAGTTGTTTCAATTTGCATTCATCTAATCAGTAGTGATTTAGAGCATTTCTTCATGATTATGGACAGTTTTCATTTCTTCCTTTGAAAACTATTTGTTCATATCCTTTGACCATTTATCAGCTGGAGAATGACTTATGTTTTTATAAATGTGACTCAGTTCTCTATATTTTTTTAGAAATGGGGCTTTTACCAGAAATACTTGCTGTTAAAATGGTTTCCCAGCTTTCTTTCTAATCTCTTTTCACATTGGTTTGTTTGTAATGCTTGCTGTTATTGTCATGAAATGGTATCTCTTGCTCCTTTTTGGTTACATAATGAAAACAACTTTGTTGACTCCTTTATTTGCCTATTTAAAGAGTAGCTATGAATTGTTATTTTGATTAGCTTCATTTTTATATGATTTTTTTTATATTGCTGGTGCCAATGTTGGTTGATATTTCTCAAATCCTTCTGCAGCCTCTCCAGTTATTGGAAAATGGCTAAGTTCTTAACATTTAGAGGACCTGTAATTATTTATATATTAACCAGAAAGCCTATGGTTCTTAAAACTGGTCCATTCCCTTTTCTTACATCATTCCATTAGAGGTCTCTGTTTCATGGGCTGCAAGGATTGAAAAAGAAAACATTACAAAGTATTCAGTTTAGATGATAAGTACCTACATTCTCAACTGTGCTAGCCTTTGGTTAGAAAACTTGGTCTCTTGCTAGGACTCAGCTTTTTCATTAAAATAAAACCTGCTAGAGCCCATGGTCTTTTGGATAGTTTTCAAGAAAGTTATGCCAATTTTAGTGGTCATTCCCAAACTACCATGACACATTTTGCGTAATAGGATAGTTATGATGCATGTAAAAGCAATATAAGAAATTAGGTATATGTCTGCGGAACTGGATTTATAGCCTCAGGGTAAAGGATCCTCAAATGTTTTCATGACCCAAAATCCCCAGTGTAGTTGTAGCACCAGCATGAATGAGTGAATGAATAAATGAATGAATGAAAAGAAAAGAGCACCTACTGTGTGAAAAATACTATGCCAAGATTTAGAGATGATGTCTCTCACATTAGACTGTGACATTCTTGAGAGAAGAGATGTTTTTTGCCCTTTTTTGTATTCCCATTACAGTACCGTTTCTGGTATGTAGAAGGTACTTAATAAATGTTTGTTGACTTACTGAATTATTTACCATTTATTTTCCAAATTGGTTCTCCCACTTTAGTGTTTCATTAGTAATTTGTTAGCATGCCTGTCTTTCCTCAATCCTCCCAATATTATTTCCATGTTTTGTCATCTTAGCATATTTATCCAGGTGTGAGATACAACCTCAGGGTTGTTTTGATATACATTTCTCTTATTATTGTGATGTAGAACACTCTTTCAAGTAGTCCTTATTTGACATTCTTCCTATAAGAATCATTTTAGTCATGTCCTTTTACCACTTGTCACATAGGATATAAAAATCTTTCTGTCTTTACCAGAAAAATCAGTATCAACTCTGACTAAGGTAAAGTTGAGGGGCAGGGGATGGAATGAATAACAAGATGAAATCAGTCAGGCAGATCTTCTTAAAGATGAGGAATAAGGGAGGGGTTGGCTGCATAGAAGACAGTTTGCCCTGCTTTGATTAAATGCTGCTGGGCAACCATCTAATACAATAAGCAATCAAATGAAGAAGGAAAGTGGAGAGAGGTGGCAAAGAATCAATGAAACTATTCCATTCCAATCACAGCACAATCATACTGACTACCACTAGGATTAGGTAGAGATGAGTAGCATTGGTAGAAAAGGGCAGTGAAAAAGACCATGCTCACTGGAACAGACAGAGAATTCACAAGTCCTGGTTATAAAACAGGAAGAACTCACCCCATCTAGAAGAGTTATTGACCTTGAACAAAACTCATTTGCCCTTTATATCATCTAAGTTAACACCCAATCTAATGTTCTGACTATTGAGGTATACCAGCTCTCCTAATGAAACAATCCAGATGCCCATTTTCTGTTACACTATACAGTTTCCCTCCAATACCAAGGCTTGCAATCCCACTTTTGGAAACACAATTGTATTGAAGTACAAGAGATATTCCAGAAAATAAATCTGTCTCTTCTCTACTACCCTGAAGATGGGCCACAGGAGAATGTTAAATTCCTAAATACTAACCAAGAAGTAAGCCCTAGTTGTGGCACACATACAGCATCCATGTATTCCTAGACTATCTATCTAAATCTATATATATGTATGCATCCATGTATGTATACACACATATCTCTGTGTATATAAGTGCATGTATATGCACAGCCAGAAAGGGAATTTATGTCCACTCTTCCCCATTCCCATATTTGACTTACAAATCAAGCTCACATTAAAGGGCAACTTGAGTAAAGGCAAAAACACTACCCTGATTTTCATAGTATTTCTCCATCTTTCTCCGGATAAAAGCAATATTTCATTTCCTTAGATAAAAGCAAAAGATACTGGTGTACAGCCTTGGGTTTGTCCTCTAAATTCTTTTTAATCTACTTGTCCTTAATCCATCTCTGCTAAACTGTTCTCTGATGTGAATATGATTTATAAAGACAATGCAGTTTTGATGTTCAACAAATTTAAATTTAACAACTATTTAAGTGCATGCAATGGACAAGAAAAGCACTCAGGTTCTGGGGAATAGAGATGAAAAAAATGTGTTTCTGCCCTCAAGGACCTCATGGTCTTCCAAAGAGGGATGTGGAAAGGTATGTACACAAATGAGTACAACATAAAGAAGGACTGAGAGGAGAAAAGATAAGATCCAAATAAAGAGTTTTGAGAAAAACAGGAAGGAAAGATCACTTTCTAGAAGAACATGGACTTGAAAAGGACATGAAAAGACATGAAAAGAGAGTGAATCCAAGACATAGCACAAGACATGGTCACATGTACAGAGGCAGGAGATAGGCAGAATGAAGTCAAATAACTTATACTTCAGTTTCACTACAACATAGAATACATGAAGTGGATTGATGGGATGCTGCAAAGGTAGTGTAATGGGGACATGACCAAAGGAGTTATAATGTCCTCAGAGCATGCACATTGTGAACTATTGGCTGTGATCTTCCATGTGGAAGAAGCTAGGGATGCTGCTTTGTGAAAGAAATGAAGACATCAAACCAAAGGGCCCTCCTTTCCTGGTTTTGGAGTTTGTGTAGAGATATTTTAACTAATTCAAGTCTACTAACCACATAGTGAACAATCAGGCTGTTAATTGACTATGGACTCAGAATGGAACTGGGTTAGGGAAAGGGCAATCCAAAGGCACTAATCAGCAAAGGTTATTATAAGGTAAGCCTCTGGGGGGCAGGAGGGATAGTCATTAGGTTTTTATTTTCCCACTCCGGCTGCCACTTATGTTGCCCATGAGTGCATGCTTCTCTTCTGTTACTTTTGTCTGTATTATGTCTATCATTTCATGTTTTTGTTTTTCTTTTTGTTTTTTTGAATCTGGTAAAGGAGTTCTAAAGATAGATATGACATTTTGAGCTTCAAAATATCAGGCAAATGAACCATCATATTTCCCACAGGTGGAGTCCATTTGAGGATTTGCAAGAAATCAGAAGATGTTGAAAAATTCTGGAAGACCTGTTTTACCAAAGCAGATATCATAGCCAAGCAAAATAGAGCTACAGTGATTTATTCATTAGGTATGGCAATTAGAAAGTGAACTTGGTGGGTCAAATGTGACATAGAAACTGCATTACATTTCAGCTCACTCTCCCTCATGGACCAGGGTAGTATAAGAGATTATTTGTCACTTGGTGTGTGTGGGTGTTTTATAAATTCTGTTTTTGTTATAATTTCCCAGTACATGTCCTTTTTAAAAAAAAGTTTATTGATGTTATGATTTAAATGAAACTAGGGACACAATCATATTCCCAATTAGCATTAGGAAAAACATACAAGAATGAGAGCTAAAACAGATAAAATTAAGGAATCATGCCACCCCTTCAGAGATGGCCCTAGAAGAAACCTGAAGCAGAAATGTAACTTTTCCTGCACTGGAATGCCTATCAACTAGTGTATAAATGGATTGGAAATGTAAACTTAGTGTTGCTACAGTAGGCTGCAACCAGATGGTGAAACTTCTAAAATGTCAACCTAAAGTGTTTGCAATTTGCCTTATAAGGCACTTAAGGTCTTTAAACAGAGGTGCAACAGGGTAAGCATTGTGCTTTCAGAAGAGTATTTCAGTTATTGTTCGAAGGATGAACTGTAGAAGGGAGATATGAGGGGCAGGGTGACCAGGTAGAAAATTTTAAAATGATCTAGAGCAGAGGTGATGAAGGAAGATAACCTGGGTAGAAAGAATAGGAGGCATGTGTGAGATGTATGGAGGAAAAATGATACAACTGTAATACTAATCAGATATCAGGAGACAGTGAAACAGAAGGAATAATTAAAGATAGCTATGACTTTCAAACTCTGATAAAATGGATTCATAGTTCTATCAACTGAAATAGGCATGTTGGAGAAAGGGTCATATATAGAATGGAAGGCAAGAATAAGTTTGACCATGGTGAATAGGAATTTAAAGGTAACTATTTAATTCATTTTAATAAGTATTCAATAAAGCACATACCATGTAAAAGACCCTCCTAAGTGGGTGTAAATACAAGGCAAAATCAAACCAAACCAGACAAAAAGTGATCCATTTATTCAAAGAGCTTATATTCTTCTGGGATTACCAGAATTACACCCATAGAAAATATAGACTCCTTTGAGGAGAAAGAAGACACTAAATGCTAGAATGGTCTAGACTAGAGTTTAAATCGACCTTTGAGATTAATGACTCCAGCTCTTACATTTTACAAATAAGGAATGGAGTTTTAAGTGAATTGTCCAAGTTCACAAACAGTAA
Organism: Notamacropus eugenii; assembly: GCF_028372415.1. Classification (NCBI taxonomy): domain Eukaryota; kingdom Metazoa; phylum Chordata; class Mammalia; order Diprotodontia; family Macropodidae; genus Notamacropus; species Notamacropus eugenii. The sequence goes on from NC_092875.1 coordinate 379,983,226, forward strand.
ATCAGTTGGGACTCAAATCCAGCTTCTCTGACTCCAAATTCTAGATTCATCCTACTATGATTCCCACAAGAGATGGGACCTGAATAAGATAAAGACTCAGGAATTGCTAGAGATTGCATGACAGGCATGTGGCACAGTGTCTGCAAAGACATGGGAGTAAGAGAAGAGATGCTGAATTTTGGTAACACCAAGTAGATCAATTTGGTTAGAATATATGTCCAGCAAAGAGTAATACATGGGAAGTCAGTGTGATTTTTATCAACAAAATATTTGCTCATAAAATTATATAAATACTTGTAAGAGCAGTTCTGAAAACAACTTGCCCCATTAGGTAAGTTTCTTTAAATAGGAGAGAAAACATCTCAACCAGTAAAATCTATGTACCACTGTCTATCAACTATCTATCAATCTATCTACCAGTAAAAAAAAGACCATAGATAAAGTAAAAAGTCTTTGAAAGTCATTGGATGAGGTAAAATGACACCACAAGGATTCTGTTTCAGTAGCCTGGAAAACTTGGTTACTACTTCAGGGATTATCTATAAATTATTAAGCAAGTTGAAAAGGGAACAAAATTCCAAAAGCTATGGCTCCCAAGTATATCCATGAGGGGGAAACACCTTTTGGGGGAAGGAAAGGCCAGAGCCTTGACCTTGCCCCTTTCAAGATCTCTTCCACACCCCCATCCTAGAAAGCTCTAGAGGATTCTGGATTTTCCATTTCTTATCAGTATCCTAAACAGCATCAACACATCGGGTGGTGGCAGCGTCTACTTAGTCAGGAGCCAAGAGCAGACTAAATTTAGGTTTCCCAAGCAGCTAAGTATAGAGACAATGCAATGTCTTAGGCAAACTTCTTGAATAAGTCAAGTAAAGTGACATTCCTTTAGTGTTTATTGTGAGCTACACACTATGCTAAGCAAATAGAAAGATAGTATACAACAAATTGGATAAAAAGACTACACTTTGTGGCTTGTGTTTTTTATGCTTGAATTTACTTTCTATTGGATTCAGTACGAACTTGTGAGAAAGTGTGTTACGCAGGGTGAGTTTTTTATAGCAATTTTTTATACTCCCTTTTTATATACCTTTTTTTTTCTAAATGTTACTTAAGACTGAAGAGAGGTGATAAGCTATAGAGGCAGAATGTGTTATACTTTGTGAGATGTGGCAGTGGGTTGATTTATTTTGGTTTATTATAATCCTTTGTTACAAGGAAGGTATTAATGTATATGTTGGGGGTATAACTTATTGAGAGGTGATTGCAATTGCAAAGAAAATAATATAAAACATTAAAAAAAATCATTGGTGTAGTATTCTCACCATTGATGGAATATCATCCCCTTAATGTCTTAGTAGATGGTTTTCATTCATTGCCATGGACTATTTATCTATCTATCAATCTATGTATCCATATCACCAGAAGGTCAATCTTCCAGAGATAAATAGATCATAACATTATTAATGTCAATTTAAAGTGACATTTTTCTCTTTACATAAGTTGCAATTTTAAAATATAACCTTTCAGCAATATTATCTCTCCCTGTTCAAGACCCAACTTAAATGCCACTCCTTACATTCTTTTCTGGGAACCAGAATGAATGAGACATGGCAGGGTTTCCAATTTTGAGAAGGTCATTGCCAAGCCAGAGCTGGAAAGTTTTAGTGAGATACTATAAAATGGTTTAAAATTAACTAATGATTCAGAAAGATAGCTTAGTAGCCTTTTTCTAAGCCCTTATCATACTCATTAAATATAAAGCAACAACAAATCCAACACATAAAGTAAAATAGCCACAAAGAAAACAGAAGGGAGGGAATAAGACCAAAAAAGGAAAAGGAAAAAAAAGCCAAACAACTTTGCAAGAAACAGAAACAAATTGAAGAATGAATTAGGATAAAAGGAGGGACTTTATATTATGAACAAATACTCTGAAGCCTCCATTTCATACTTGGTTATTCTTATAATTTCTTAGTTTGAAGCCATGTATTTATACGGATCAGGTTCAATCTTTGGAGCATATAAAATTTTTATCTAATTTTAGATCACTCCTCTACCCAGTTTTTCCTGTAGGAATATTGGAATAAAGCTCATGACTCCATCTCTACAGAAAAGAAAAAAGGGTCCTCAGTTCCCTGTGCAAACGATCAGGTTACCAACACATCAGTGCAAGGGCAAGTTTTTCTTAACTAAAAAACAAAATAAAACTGAAAGGACTGGTACCTGAGCATGCAAACCGTCAAAACTATTATCCCTCCCTTTCTGATTGAATCTCCACATTCCTTACAGATGAATATAGTGATCCAGTTGAATAATACCTTACATTCAAGGTTGTGTATCAAAAGGGAAAGAACTTGGAATATGTAAAGGGCTTTATTTTATTGTTGTTTTTTTGTTTGTTTTTGATTTATCAGTGGATTCACTCCATACACAAACCTCAGCACTAGCAAAGACTAAGGTCTGTGTTCCCTTCCATTCTTAAAGATTGAGTCCTAAAAAATTTACATGTGTTATTATTTATTCATTGTGAAAAAGAAAAAAAAGTCTCTGAATTTCTAACTATGAAGATAATGGAGAAGACAGAAGGGAGGAAGTGAGGGAAGAAAAGCAGTTGGATGAGAATGATGTTTTCTGAGTTCTCTTGCAGTTCTGAGAATTGACTTTACTCTCTATTCTAGGTTATAATCTCATGCTAATTGTAGAAATGGTGACTTGCTTTTCTTTGTATCTCTTTCAGTGCTTAACGTGGATATTACAAATAATTTATCACTTAACTTTTATTTTTTTTTGGAGAAGGAGCAAATTTGTGTTGGTGTTGTGTTTGTCTTTCATTGTCGAAGAGGACCATGACCTTAAGATGACTTGCAGTTGATTCCGATTTGACTGAAGGAGGGTTGTGCAAGGTCACCAGCCTCACTTTCTCCTCAATAACCATCTAGGTCCAGTGGCCAGATATTCATCAAGACAACTGGAAATGGCCCAGGATGCAATGTGATACCCTGGCCATTTTAAGCTAAGGTCTTGTCAGATTCTCACTTTGAGTGAGATACATCCATTCAATGAATGGGCTTCTTTAAGTAGTGGCTCCAGGAATGGGCCCTTTAATCAAAAAAAGAAAAAAATAAAACTGAAGGAAGACCCTCAGTGCTTCTGGGTAAGAGAGAAACAGTTACTATTTAGTATTTACATTCACTCTGTGCTAGGTGGGTGGGACCTGTTTTCCAAGCTATAAACTCCAGAATGAATTGGGTTTAAGGATTGGTCTTTGAGCAAGAAATCTAGCTAGTAAATCCAAATGAAAAAAGGCAGCTTTGGGCCATGAAAGTGTGCTTTCCCCTGGGTGGAGCACCCCAGGTAAAGACAGAGAGGAGAGGAGAGTACAGGAGAGGACAGTGGAGGAGCTGCTATTGACTCATAGGTTGTTTTTGTCCTTCATTCTGGAGGAGAACAATGACATCAAGATGATGAGGACTTGCAGATGACTTTGATTTAAGTGAGGGAGGGCTGTGCAAGGTCATCAGCCTCACTTTCCCCTCCAGAGCCATCTGGGTCCTGTGGACAGATATTCATTAGCATGACTAGAGATGGCCCAGGGAGAGAGGGAACAAATAAACTTTAAATGGATAGACAAATAAAAGGAGCCATTATTTTTCTTCATATATCCACCTAGTAATTGTATTGTTTCTTGGGAGTCTTTTCAAAAAGAAGCAAATAACAATTTAAAATCTTAAAAACAAAAAAATAAAATAAAATAAAATCTAACAAAAATAGGCAAATGTTTTTTATGGAATTGTATTTTAAAAATTAAGTTGAGGCCTATATTAAACATTTAAATTCTATACATAATACATTTTATAGCATAAACATTAATAAGTAAAATGAATTTTCAATGAAAATTGCAAGTAATAATAGGATTGCTTTGCTTCAAAATGCATCATAAACAAGAAATCATGAGTAAACTTCATTTTAATAAGTATGTACTACATACGAATTATAGTTATTTATGAGTCAATTGGGTCAGATACTAGATCTAACTATATGTGTGTGTGTATCATAGTTAAGAAGAACTGAAAATATATTAATAAATTAGCACTGAATCGTGGTTCCATTCATCCACTTATTTGAATTAAGTCTTATTCTCTTCATTCATACTATGATTGCTTTGTAGTAATAATAGCACATAAATTTCACAGACATGAGTGAGTAGTTTTACATGAGTTTTTTTCATTTCCTAGTAGAAGCTCAGAATATTTTCAGTATTAATATTTTCACACAGTGACCACTGTAATCAAATAACTATTTTGCAGTTAAACTAACTAATGGGTTTTCTTCATAACAGAATTAAACAAGGAACTTAATCCCTACCCCTCAAATAATTTAAAATGTAACCTTATCTGGTTCCAATTCATCCATAAAACCTACTCATAATCCCAAAATTGTTTCCAACCCTTTCTCTCTTTTCCTTTCCAATCCATACTGCTTTTCAAAATGCAAGGCCTGATTATTTTGCCATGAGAATGAATCTCATGGAGAGTGATTCCTTAATTTTTAGCTGAAATTGATTCAATTAAGGATGGATAAAGTCTCATACTAAATAAGAATATTATTAAATGCAGAAGTACCATCTTAGAACTAGTGACTAGCTAAATGGAGAAAAAAATAATAAAGTATTGAACTGCCTGCAAATGACCTTATTGAGGTAAATTCTTTCAACGGGGTGGATAATTGGCATAGTCAATAATAACTAATATTTATACGGGGCTGTGAGGGTCATAAAAACTCTCCTCATAAAAAACCTTAGATACTGAACTTCAAAACGGTTGAGCAATTTTTCACTGGGCACATCCCTAGTTAGTATCAGAATAGAGATATTCAACCAGGCTTGTCCTGATATCAAATTTATTCATTTTTTTTTTTCTTAGCAGAGGGAATAAACACTTAACTTACTGAATCTGGAGTCATTAATTTGAATCTGAATCTTATATTTTAGATACAAACTGTGAGATAATGTACATGTCTTAATGTTTCAGAGTTGCAAGTTGTTTATATGTTATACCCCCTAATTTATAGTGCTGCTGTGAAGAAAGTGTTTTGCACACATTAAACCACTACACAATTATGTAATTATTATCTGCATATCTTTGGGTAAGTAACATAAAATACTTGAATCTCAAATTTAAGGATAGTTATTAAGATCTTATGATGGTATATGATTATCATGGAATACTACTGTGCGAATAGGAATGATGAGCTTGATGATCCTAAAAAAATACATGGGTAAACCTGAATGAAATAATGAAGAGTGAAATGAGCAGAATCAAGAGAATGTTGAATAAAGTAACATTGCTTTAAGGATTTACTGTTCTTAAACAATTGTTTTAGAAACAACTTGGAGAGACTAAGTCATTTTGACTATTATAAATACCCAAATTAACTAAAAAAGACATTGTAGGAAGATACTGTCTGCATCCAGAGAAAGAATTGATCAATAAATGTATGTATAGAATGGTTTTACCTAAATATACACATATTTACCTAAATATACAAATATAATGGTGTGTGTGTATGCACACGCATACATATTTGTATCTAATGGTACTCATCTCTTGGGTGGGGGGAGGTAAGAAAAAAAGGGCGAAAAGGAAAGTTACATGATAACTTTATTATATTAAAGGAAATAGCAAGTTGTACATAATATATTTGTAGTTTCATGTACAGTTACCTATTTTCTGTTCTACTATGTTGTGGAAATGCTTGTTAAGTTCAGATTAAAATACATAAAATTAAAAAAAAACCCAAAACAACAGAATTCTCCCTGTCATGGTTATTTTACCAGCATATACTGAGATTTGTGTGGATAAGGAAGAACTAGAATGAAATGCAAAATGCCTAACGCAGTCCTACACAATGCATTATATTCTGATGAAGTTTAATCAGTCTCCTAGAAAGTTGTCATAGTAGTTATAAGTTAAGTTGCTGAATCCTGTTTAAGATGTAACACAGTAAGTCATTTATTAAAGATTAGCATTTTTTTATGTGTGATTCATACTGATACAAAGAAAACCAACTGACCAGACAAGCCGACAAACAAACAACTACAAGAAACCCTATAATGTGTAAGATGATGGATTAGATGACAGAGATTTTTGTTGTTTGATGAGTTATTTTTGTTGTTTGGTTGACACCTGTTATTTCAATGGTGTAAGGAACTTCTTAAAGAGAAATACACCATACCACTCAGATGAACAATTCTTGTAGCTTATACTGTTAAGACAGTTGGACATTGGGTTGCTGAGAATTTAAGGGACTTGCCCCAGAGTAAAAATCAAAGGAGGGACTTGGATCTGGGTCTACCTTACTATGGAGCCTGTTCTCAAACCTCTACCTTGTTGATTTTAATGGATTTAAAGAACCATGGAGTCAGTTAGAAAGAGTGATACTAATATTAGCATCTGGAAGCATGATTTCCTTTTTTGGAGAAGGTAATGATTTCCACAACTACTCATTTTGATACAGAACTTCAAGATCTACAGAATACTTTCATGAACCCTGTCAGGGAGACTGCACAAGTATTATCACTCTATCCCTTTTTACAGATGAGAAAACTGAGACTTGCCAAGATTGGCTCAAGATTGCCAAGATTGACTGGCCCATGGTCATATAGCTAGTAGTTATCAGAACATGTATTTGTACCCATGTGTTCTGGTGCCAAATCAAGACCACTTTCTAGTTCTCTGCATTTATATCTCTGCCATAAAGCTGCCTCTCAGATTTAAGAGTGGAACTTCACAAGAAGAAGACTAATGTTGACACCTGTCTCCATATTTCAGCACAAACAGCCTAAAGCCTTTCTGTACTGTTCTAAAGGTCAATCTGTTTAATTTATTCTACTGCCTAGATGGAATGGAAATTAACAAAGCATGGAATCAACTAAGGAAAAACAAAGCAGGGAAGTTTTTAGAAAACAATAATCCTAGGTAGAGTGAAAAACTCTCCACATACATATTAATCAAATTAAATATATGCTTTTAAAAAATCCATGTCAAGTGGAGCAAACATAAATAGAAATTATGGCCAATTTTTCTTCTTGTTTTTGAAGTCTTAGAAGACAAAGTTTGACTATTACTTAAAGACTCAAAAAATATCATTGCCATAGAAAATCAGTCAAAACAAAAGTTGAGTTCTCCCAGCAAATTAAACCTGTATTCATTATTCATTTTATTTGGAATTTTGGAAAATTCATTTTCCTATAATAAACTTTATTTCCCCTGGTGAAATTACAGCTTGAAAGCTTTGGTACAAGCATGCCATAAGCCATAAATCTCCCAAATGATCTTTATAGTCAAAGAAAAATTTGTAGTATGCAAATTTGTCGAAACAGTTATTATAGGCTTTGAAGTTACAAAGTCCTTTAACAAATAGCATCTAATTAGATCCTTATAATAACGTCTTGTATATTCTACCTCCACATTCTCTCACCTGACCCCTTCTTATCACTCACACAGCCACTGGCATACTTCAAGTCTTCATCACATCTTACCCACACTGTCATAATTACCTACTAACTGGGCGTCTTGCTTTTGGTTTTTCCCCACTTCAATATATTCTCCACAAAGAAGACTTCTTAGAAACCAGTGTGAATGAACAATGAACTTGAAGTCAGAATATTTGACTCAGTCTCTCTGGTTGGACTCATTGTGTGACTATGGGAAAATCAGTTAACCAATTCCACAACCTGTAAACTGAGTATCCATCTCACAGGCTATAGGATTTATGGCAATTTTTTTCTCTTTTAAAAGAAAATTGTAGATACCCTTTGTTATTGATGTACAATCATAATTTTAGGACCTGAAAAGCCATCAATTGTCTTCTATTTCAACTTATTTTACAGATGAAGAAAATGAGTTCCAGAGTAGTTAAGTGACATGGCATCTAAGAAAACTTTAAATGAATCAAATATTCAGAACCAGATTTGAAAAGGGCATAAAAAAACTTGAACCAATCAAAGTCACTATATGAGAGACTAGGTCTAAGAATTTGTTTAAAAGGAAAAACTATCTCAGAACCAGGAAAAAAGAGTTTGAGTATCTGGATTTAAGAAGATAGAGGAGTCATGGGATGATTTAGCTGTGTCAGACAGTCAATACTGAGGAGGGAATCATTGGTTCTATATACTTCAAAATAGAAAAGTTGTGTTGAGGGTAGCCCCAAGAAAATGTTATCTCTTTCTCCTGTTTCCTCTCTGGATTCCTGCCTACCTTGGATAGTGTATCTGAATTTTCCCTTAACCAAAAAGAGGACCATAACATTAATTAATCTGACCTTGAGGAGATATATCTTACATATTCTTGGTTCCTAGTTATCTTGGGGGGGAACAACAGTTTTTGAAAGAATGATCCTGAAAAATAGGACTTAAGGTGAATGCTTCTAAGTTAAACCAGAATCTATCAGCAAGTGAAAAGTTTTAATATTTTTCAACCTTTAATCCAGCATTTGCAATTTAATATGCCATAGATCATGTACATTATACCCTTATCTAAATCTGAAAAAAGGAGGGAATATGTGAAACTTTGAAAATGTTACAGTGGCATTTATACTACTACTCTCCCAGTAAAGAATCACTCATTTAATTTGGTCACCACTTCTATTAAATCCAAATGACAGACACAGAAAAAAAAAAACAAAAAACAAAACCTTGAAAATCGTAGAAGGAAAAGCTTTTAGTTACTTTACTGAAGTAAAGACATAGCCTAAAGGGAATTTTCACTTGTATGATTTTTCTGTTCTAATCATAGCTCTCAGGAATACATTAAAGTATATTATAAATAATGATTTTGCAAAGTCTATTCTTGAATACCTCCTCATGGGTATTTACTATAAAGGCTCTGCTGTCCTTTACATTTTAGACAAGGTCTAGACAAGTCTGACCAAACTTGACTGGAAAATTGAATCAACTGCATCAATTCTCTGGAGATTTTCTTTTTATAACTTGCGTAAATGTTAGGGGTTGGGAAGCCATTGATGTACAGTAAACTGAATAAAGTCCAATTTTTAATTGTACCCTAATTCTTTTGATGACAGAGAAGAACGTGCCTAGACATGAAGTCAAGAGACCTACTTTCCCCTTCCAGATTTTCTATAAATTAGATATATTGCCTCAGGCACATGGTTTAAGCTCACTAGCACTGAGTTTACTCATTTATAATATGATGTCGGTGGACTAAAGGAAGTCTAGAGGCCATTCCAGCTCTGAAATTCAATGATGTAATACCTGGTCCAAGTCATTTTCTATTATGGGGACATGCTCGAGCATGTAGAAGAGGTATCTTAATTTTAGCTTCAAAGATAATCTTTAATCCATGGTAGCAAAATATGTAGACTTTTTCTGGTTTCTCAGAGGAACCATACATCTATTTAATCATTAAGCTCATTTCCCAAGTCAAGACTTTCTAATTGTAAAGCAATAGTGAATCACTTTCTCAGGAACAAAACTAGCCTGAGGCATACTGCAGTCACCATGTAGCCTACAAGCATTGCAACAAGAAATATTTGCAAATCTAAAATCACTCTCTTATATTAGCCCTGGATGGGAGACAGCCCTGATTCTGGAGAATTTCTGCAATTACCATTGCAGTGCAAGAAACTCTAATATTTTAGTTTTTATGAGCTTTCCAACTGTCCCTGGAAATATTTCACCTTCTTAGCCTGGAAGATATGCCAGTGCCAAAATATTGCACTTTTTTTCCCTCTGGTATACTTTATTCCAGTTTCTTTTTCTTGTTTTTCCCCAAGACAACAAAATTGGAGAAACACCCAGAAGCTAAGTAATTATGCTACAAAGGTAGAGTCATCTGAGGTGTGGGAAGCAACAAAGGAAGTGAAGACATATAGGCTGTTATATTTTGTGAACTTCCAGAAATAAGGAATACATTTCAATTTTTATAAATGCTTACCTCAGGAAAAACAGATGAGTTATCTTGGTGAGATGAGCAACTGTCTTTTCTTGCTCACAGCTTCAGTCTTAAAGCAGTTTTGTAGTTAATTCTTGTGATGGAGAACTTTGCAGCATATTTCAATGAAATATACAGTCTCCGTCTTAATTTTTTGAAATCTCACTTATTTAAATGTCATAGCTTAAGAACTCTGAATTACAAACAGGTAATTTGAAAAATACATGAGAATTAAAGCAGAGAAAATGACAAAACTGCACTAATCAAATGGATTTTGGGAATTAAAAACTGCAAGAAAGAATATCATAAACAAAGATACTGTATTGGACATAGGTCCTCTAAAATATAAATCTGATCTTACATTATTCTTCACTAAAATGTATTAAGTAACCAAAATGGAACACTTTTAAAAAGTACAATGTACTAATTTGTAAATGAAATATACACTCACTCAAGTTATACATGTTCTAAACTATATATTTCCTCATGTAAATGCATTAGAAATGGAGATTTAGAAAGTCCATTCTCCAAATTGGCATTGAAATGGACATTTCTATTTTTGAATCAGAAAGGCAAATGCATGTACATTAATAGGTTTTTATATACTTAAATGATTTTTATCAGATTTTCTTGTTGATGCTAAAATATAATCATTGAAATTTATTCTTCATGTCAGTAACAATGTTATTTTCAAATTTCAAGTAAAACTCATTTCTCTTTGACATCTCTCTCTCTCTTTCTCTCTCTCTCTCTCTCTCTCTCTCTCTCTCTCTCTCTCTCTCTCTCTCTCTCTCTCTCTTCTCTCTCTCTCTTTCCCTCATTGGCAGTTTCTCCCTCTTATCCTATGCTCATTAGGTAAAACAATGAAAGCAATTTTACTTGGGAAGAAGCTGGATTTTCAAATTATTTTTTATAAGCTTTTTTTTTACCTTTCCCTACAAGAGTTTTTCATGCCAGAACTACATTCAATTTTCTTGCATTCAGAATCTGTTATTCCTACAGATATTTTTCTTTGAGGTATTTTTGCATAGTGATTTTAACATTGGATGAGATATTTTCATGAAATTTCATTCATCCCATCAGAGTAAAATTAACAGATTCTCTGACACTTGACAAGACCAGATTGTTTACTGTGCTATTGAAAAGAATTTGATTTATTTCTAAGCAATGCAGAAATTTTTTTCTTTAGCATTTCCACATAACCCTATCTTGAAAACTAATGAATAAGTATTAAAAATTTTTAAAGCTGGCATGTATTCATATGAAAAATAGAGAGAAAAAGATCATATATGTTATATATGCATGTATCTCTCTCTCTATATATGTATCCATGCATGCATGTGTATATATGTGTATGTATATATACATAAATACAATGTATGTATATATATATATGCATGTGTATACACACATATATCTATATCTTGTTTCTCTTTTAACTTTCCTTTTTGGCCCATTAACTTTTCTAGATTATGTGTTATTTTTCTCCTTTTCTTCAAGAGCACCGTATTAATCTTATTGTGGTGTCAGCTGAGGTAAAGTTATAGGTCATAGTATTTGGGTGGTCAATTATTTGGAATTTTATGCTAATACTTGTGCCAACTGTTGTAGAATGAAGGTTTGGTGAAGGTACTCTATTCACTGGTTCAAATCATAACCCAGACACATGATCATATTTTTTACAACTTGCTGTTACTTTCAAATATATAACAAAATTACCATGCAAATTTTTTCTTCCTTCCTCACATTCCACCCTATTAAATTAGACAGAAATATATATATATGTATGTATATATATATATATATATATATACACACACACACACACACAAGTGTACGTATATGTTGTTGTCCTTTGTTCTCGATGATGCCCAAAATGACATCACTATGATAAAATCAAGTTTCATTGTTTCTGACTGTAGCTGATCAGACCAATCCTAGTTTGGAATGCTCTACCAAAGATTGGGTACATATGTGTGTGAACATTTGGGGTGGATACTCCAAATCTGTGCATCCTATGTCTCCCTTGAGCTGTTTCAATTCTGCTTTTCTCAAAGAGCACAGCACCTTCTCTACTCTGGGCATGCCATGCTGAGCTATCCTGTGCCAGTGTCTCCCATATCACACAATCAATTCCTAAGTTCTTGAGAGAGAACTTGAGAGTGACCTTGTCTCGCCTCTTCTGACCACCATGTGATCACCTGTCCCATATGAGTTTTCCATAAAATAGTCTTTTTGGAAGCAAACTTTTGGCATTCTAAAAATGTGCGCAGTCCATCAGAGTTGTACTCTCTAAAGCAGAGTTTGAATGCTTGGCAGTTTAGTTCAAGTAAGAACCTCAGTGTATGATACCTTATCCTGCCAGGTGATCTTCAGAATCTTCCTAAGATAATTCACATGGAAGCAATTCAGTTTTCTGACATAGTGCTCATAGTCTATGTTTCACAAGTATACAACAAATCATACAGTGTCCTTAACAGGCTGATCCTTCACCTGGAAGACAATCATCTACCTGAGATCCAGTATGACTTCAGAAAGGGCTGAGGAACAGTCAATATGGTGGTTGCTGCCTGACAACTCCAGGAGAAATGCCAGGAGCAGAACAGAGGCCTGTATAAAACATTTGTAGATCTGACCAAGGCCTTTGATATTGTTAGTTGTGAGAGCTTGTGGAAAATTATGTCAAAATTTGTTTGCCCAGAGAAGTTCATCAGCATTGTACATCAGTTTCATGAGGGCACGCTTTCTCTGGGTTCTGGATCGTGGACAATGCTCTCGTGCCTTCCCAGTCACCAATGGAGTGAAACAGGGCTATGTGATTGCTCCCGTGGTTTTTAGCCTGATGTTTTCAGCCATGTTGTCAAACGCCTTCAATGAGGATGAACATGGCATCAAGGTCAGCTACCACACTGATGGTAAATTCTTCAGTTTGAAAAGGCTATAAGCCAAGACCAAAGTGGAAGAAGGGTTGGTGCATGATTTTCTGTTTGCAGATGATTGTGCACCAGTGTAACCTCTGAAGCTGAGATGCAACAAAGTATGGATCAATTCTCTGCTGCTTGTGCTAATTTTGGCCTAACACTTAGCATATATGTATATATGTGTGTATATGATTATATATACATGTATATATTTGTAAAATTATTCTATATATATTTCTGTTTATATTTTTTCCCTCTGAATGCATGTAGTGTCTTTCTTCATATGCCTTTTGTAGTTAATTTGGGTATTTACAATAGACAAAATCACTTATTACTCTAAGTTGTTTATAAAATAATGTTGCTGTTACTGTATACAATTTTCTCTTGTTTTTTCTCATTTTTCTTTTCATTTGGCAAGTCTTTTCTAAAATCATTGATTTCATCATTCCATCACAATCTTATACTGCAACTTGTTCAGCCATTCCCAAATTGATGGATATCTCTGAAATTTCCAGTTCTTTGTGAACACAAATATAGGTACTTTTCCTTTTTCCTTGATCATCTTTTTAAAATAGACCAAGTAGTAGTATTGCTGGGTCAAAGGGTAGTTTAATAATTCTTGGACATAATTCCAGCTTGTTCTCCAAAATGTTTGAATCATTTTACAATTCCATAAACAGTGACCTAGTGTCACCATTTTTCCAAATCCTCTCCAACATTTGTCACTTTCTTCTATCATTTTAGCCAATCTGGTAGGTGGAAAATGATATCTCAAATTTATTTTAATCCCCATTTTTAATCAGTAATAATTTAGAGCATTCTTATATGTCCATAAATTGCTTTGATCTCTTCATTGGAAAACTTCCTGTTCATATCCTTTGACCATTTATCAATTGGGGAAGGACTCATTTTAACTATATCTTAAGGAGGATGATAGTGCAAGATTATAGGCAGTGTTTTTCCACAGAAAATGTAAGCAATAATGGAGGAAAAGGAAAGTTTATAGAAAGAAAGTGAGAATCCTTACTATGCCATCTACTCACGCGGATTTATAAAGATAAAGTAGAAGAGTCAGATAAAAACATGGAAGATAATGTGAAAGGCTTCTATGACCTATTCTCTTCCCCATCACCAATCAACCAGAAATATTTGTATGTAGATATCTATGCAGATAGATCAGACAGACAGACAGACAGACAGACAGACAGATAGATAGATAGATAGATAGATAGATAGATAGATAGAAAGATAGATGATAGATAGAGGGAATAGATTGATAGACTAGATTTGTAAATAGATATGTTTCAGTTCTTCATTGGTATTTTCACTTGAAAGTCACTACAATTATATAACATTAGACACTGAGTTAAATCCATACAATAGATGTTCTAAAAACTGTAATTCTTAATACTGCATGTCATCTTTTCTAGCATCCTGTTATATTCTCTTCAGAAATAGAAGGAACCCATATAGAAATGAAAGCCATTTGATATTTTTATTCACTTTATGGATTGCTATGAATAAAGAAATAATCATCCCCTGGTAATTATACTGGCAACAAGTTGCTCAAATGAGACTAATGGCAAAGTCAGTAAAGGACTGGGTCTGGAGTAAGGAAGATCTGAGTTCAAATCTCAGTCTGACACTTGTTGGTTTTGTTGACCCTGAGAAATTTACTTAACCTCTGTTTGTCTCAGTTGTTTGTAAAAGCAGCCCTATGCCTATCACATAGTACATACTACATAAATGTGTATTCCCTCTCTTACGCCCTGATGTACTTACATGTCCTGATCAGCAGAAAGCAGGCACAATCCATAGCCAAAATTGACAAGATTGTATACGAAGTTTATCTATCATGTTGGTAGTACCTTTCAAGGTAGATGTGCTACTCATCAAACCTTTGACAATATAGTCACCTGTGCACAGTGATGAAGCATAATTTCATATTATTCAAATAGGAAAATTTAAAGGAGAGTTATTTTTTTAGAGAAATAACCCTTTCTCTAATATATTGTGACTGCTTTTCTAATCCATTTCCCACTAGATAAAGCTGTAAAAGATATATAGGTGTTTTAAATATGCTAATCTGTGCACTGAAGAAAGATATTAACAGGTGCTAGTATATAATTGGTTTCCAGAGGGAAAAGGGTAGCTGTTAGAGCAATGAGAGGATTCTTAAAAACACAAGAATGTGGAAAGATATAAGACTTGCTTTAATGAAACCAGTAAAGAACAAGAAAAAAAGTGCAAGCCAGTTGAGTCTGAAAGACAGTAAGGAATGGCAATTAGTATGAACTTAAACAGGCAGCAAATATTGGGATTTTATTGGGAATATTTAACCCAAGAAAATTAGGACATGGAAACAAATGTATGTAAATGTGAAATTGGAGGAATATTATTGCATAGCTTAAATGTAAAATCTTAATGTACATCTTTTTCTTTCTTTTTAAGATTTAAATTTATTTATTTTTAGTTTTCAACATTCCTTTCCACAAGATTTTGAGTTCCAAATTTTCTCCCTATCTTTCCTCTTCCCTCACCCTAAGATGGCATGCACTCTGATTACTCCTTCTATAAGTCTGTCCTCCCTTTTATCATCCCCTCCCCTCTTATCCTCTTCCCCTCTGGGGTGGCTAGGTGGTACAGCAGTGGATAGAGCACCAGTGCAGAAGTCAGGAGGATCTGAGTTCAAATCTCACCTCAGACACTTGACACTCACTAGCTGTGTGACCTTGGGCAAGTCACTTAACAATTGGCTTATCCTGGGTCATCTCCAACCATCCTGATGAATATCTGGTCACTAGATCCAGATGGTTCTGAAGGAGAAGTGAGGCTGGTGACCTGGACAGCCCTCCCTCACTCAAAACAAAGTCAAGTGCAAGTCATGTCATTATTTCTCTGATGGCATGGTCTTCTTCGGCAATGAAGGACAAACACACACAATCCCCTTCTCCTTTACTTCTTTGAAGGTCAAGGTAGATTTCTATATTCAATTGCTTGTACATCTTATTTCTCACTTGCATGTAAAAGCAACTTTTTAACATTTGGTTTTAAAACTTTTAGTTCCAAATTCTCTCCTTTCTTCCCTCCCCACCCACCATCATTGAGAAAGTAAACAATTCCTTATAGGTTATACATGTGTAGCTATGCAAAATGCCTCCATAATAGTAATGTTGTGAAAAATTATATTTCCCCACATCCTATCTTGCCCCCTCCATTATTCTATTTTCTCTTTTGACCTTGTCCCTTTTTCTAAAGTATTTGCTTTTGACTACCCCTTACCCCAATCTGTCCTCCCCTCTCATTCCCCCCCTCCTTATCCTCTTTCTCCATTTTTTCCTGTAGGGCAAAATGCCTAATTGAGTGGAATATTACTGAAGGAATATTATTCCTTCCTTAATCCAAATCCGAGGAGAGTAAGGTTCACTCATTCCTTCTCACCTCCCTTTTCTTCCCCTCCATTGTAAAACTTTTTCTTGCCTCTTTCATGTGCAATAATTTACCCCATTCTATCTCTCCCTTTCTCCTTCTCCCAATATATTGCTTTCTCACTCTTTAATTTTATTTTTAGGCACCATCCCTTTATATTCAACTTACCCTATGCCCTCTATCTATCTCTCTATCTATCTATATCTATCTGTCTCTCTGTCTATCAGTCTTTCTGTCTCCAACTATGCTAATACTGAGAAAGGTCTCATGAGTTGCAAACATTATCTTTCCCTGGAGGAGTGTAAACAGTTCAACTTTAATGTCTCTTATGATTACTCTTTCCTGTTTACCTTTTCATGCTTCTCTTGATTCTTGTACTTGAAAGTTCAAATGTTCTCTTCGGCTGTGGTCTCTTCATCAAGAATGCTTGTTAATCCTCTATTTCATTGAATGTCTATTTTTTCCCATGAATGATTATACTCAGTTTTGCTGGGTAGGTGATTCTTGGTTTTAATCCTAGCTAATCTGACCTCCAAAATATCATATTCGAAGCCTTTAGATCCCTTAATGTAGAAGCTGATAGATTTTGTGTTATACTGGTTGTATTTCCACAATATTTGAATTCTTTTTTCTGGATGCTTGCAATATTTTCTCCTTGATCTCGAAATTCTGGAATTTGCCTGCAATATTCCTAGGAGATTTCCTCTTAGGATCTCTTTCCAAAGGTGATCAGTAGATTCTTTGTATTTCTATTTTACCCTCTTGATTCTAGAATATCAGGGCAGTTTTACTTAATAATTTCTTGAAAGATGATGTCTAGGCTCTTTTTATTTTTCATCATGGCTTTTAGGTAGCCCAAAAATTTTTAAATGATCTTTCCTGGATCTATTTTCCAGGTCAATGGTTTCTCCAATGAGATACTTCACATTGCCTTCTATTGTTTCATTCTTTCGGTTCTGTTTTATAATTTCTTGACTTCTCATAAAGTCATTAGCTTCCATTTGCTCCATTCTAATTTTGAAGGAATTACTTTCTTCTATAAACTTTTGAACCTCCTTTTCCATTTGACTTCTTCTACTTTTTAAGGCATTCTTTTCCTCATTGGCTTTTTGGACTTCTTTTGCTATTTGGATTTGTCTATTTTTTAACGTACTTTTTCTTCAGTATTCTTTGAGATCTTCTTTAGCAAGCTGTCCACTTGATTTTCATGATATTCTTGCATCACTATTATTTCTCTTCCCAGCTTTTCCCCTATTTCTCTTACTTGATTTTCAAAATCATTTTTTACCTCCTCCATGGCCTGCAACCAATTCATATTTTTCTTGGAGGCTTTTGATGTCAAAGTTTTGACTTTGCTATCTTCCTCTGGCTGTATGCCTTGATTTTCCTTGTCACCAAGGTAAGATTCTATAGTCTGAGTTCTTTTATGATGTTTACTCATCTTCCCAGACAAACATTTGACTTTCTAAATCTTTGTCAAGATGGAACTCTGCTTCCAGTGTAGGTGGGGGTGGGGGTGGGTATATTGTTCTGGGCTTCAGGGATTTTGTATCTGTCATTCAATTCCCCTCTGTCTGTGGGCCCAGAGCTCCAAAAGCAGCCTCTGCCACCACTCCTGCCACCACTCCTGCTGCCCTGAGGTAGGGACTGGACCTGGCTAGACCAATGGCTTCTCTTTCACCCAGGTCCCACAGAGTTTTCTCACTACCCTTTTTGGTGTTTGTGTTTTGAGAAGCATGGAAACTGACACAGCTGACATTGATTCAGTCCCCTGAGGCCTGCTCTGGGCCAATCTGTGCTGATGCAGCTTACGCTGCACTTTACTCCCTGTCTGGTGCTAAAGTCCCTTCCTGTTGACATTCCAAGTTGTTTTGTACTGGGTATTTGTTTTACTCTGTCAATTTGTGGGTTCTGTAGCTCGAGAATTTGTTTAGAGTCATTTTTTCCAGGTATTTGGAGGGATTTGGGGAAAAGCTCAAGGAAGTCCATGTTTTTACTCTGCTGTCTAATGTACATCTTAAAACAGAGTTTCCAGGTTTTAATGTGAAACTGCAAATATAGACTGATCACCACAGAATGTATTGTGCCTGTTTTTTTCCCTCTTCTTAGCCACTGCATATTTGCTAATGCAGCCTAGTTTTACATTTGCTATTTTCTCAACTAAGTAATACTTTTTCCTAATTATTAAACTTGGAATCATCTAAAACCCCCAAGCATGTTTTTACACTATTACTTGGTCAGTTCATGCTATATTTGTGAAACTGACTTTTTTAATCTGAGTAAAACTTTACATTTATTTTTATATTGTTTACTCACCTAAGTTTAGCTGTTAAGTCTTATCTTTTTAGGCAAGACATACATCTGTATCTATATTTATATACACATGAAAAAATAACATTTGTACACGGAGACATATGCCCACAATGTATAATTACATACACATATTATAGACATATTATGTCTATATATGTCTATGTGTGTGTATATATACATACACACAAATACATGCATACATATACATACACACATACATATACATGAATATACATGGTATATACACATGTATATATATGTATGTGTGTGATGTGTCTATATTTTCAGCAAATTATTAGCTATCATTTTCGATTTTGTGTCAAATTTAATAATCCTGTCTTCAGCACCTTCATCAGCAGGTACTGAGGACTTCTTTATTTTCACCTTTATGATGTCCTAAAGAGTAGAAACTGAATGAGTTTCACTTCTTTAATCTTGGACCAGAGTCAGATTAGAACAATCTGGAGAGAGTTTTTATTATTGATCATTTTCCCTAGTGCTTATGACCACATCAAGCCAGTTCCTTATTACCTTCTACTGTTCACAAAATGTCACAAATCATGGTACCCCTACAAAGTGTGCTTGCTAACTGCAGAACTAAAAAAAGAGGGATAAAATCTGTTTGTCAAATGTCTGTGCTGAAACCTAATAATATGACTGTGAAAAGACAGGACAATTTAGCTGAGGGAAGGATTCTATATATTAAAGGAAGGAAATTTCTTGTTTCACTTAGTTCTATGTATGTATATATTTTTTTGCTGTGAAACTGCAAAAAGTTTCTGATTTTCAATAAACTCTCTCAGTTCTAACTCTATCCAAAGCTCCACTCCTGTAATTCCAACTCACTATGGGGTGCCTCCACCTCAAATCCCAAGAGGTGACTCAAATTCATTTTTTCCAAAATAGAAACTATTATATTCTTCCTGAAACCAACCAACCAACTCCTTCATTCTAACTTCTATATTTTAATAAATCACAGAACCATTTCCTCATGTGGTATGTTTTACTTTTCTCTATTCTCTCACCTTCTAAATCTACCTAGATTTCAAGTTTTGGCAATTTTACCTCCATAATATCATGCAATTGCATTCTCTATTACAATTCCACTCCTAGCACTCTTATCAGCACTCTTTCATAACCAATGAAATCTAATCCAGCAAACATTTATTAAATAACTACCATGTCTACTATGTGCAAGCCACTGTGCACACAAGAGCAAAACAAAAATTGTTCTGCCTTTAAGAAGTCTGAATTCTATTTGGGGAAATGTGAAAGATAAAATATTTAAAGAGATATAAAATAAAGATACAAAGAGGTAGCTAGGTAATACAGTGGTTAGAGCAATGGAATAGGAATCGGGAAAATCTAAGTTCAAACCTGACCTCATGCACTTTCGAGCTGCTTTATTTTGGGAAAATCACTTAACTTCTGTTAGCCTTAGTTTCTTCAACTGTAAAAATAGGATAATAAGCAGCACCTCTCAGAGTTGTGAAATTCAAATAAGGTAATCTTTGTATTGTGCTTGGTGCATATTAGGCACTTAATGAATAGTTATTTTCTTTCTTCTTTCCCATATCAATATGCATACACATGAAAAGAGGGGGGGGGAAGTACTAGTCACTGAAGGGATTAAGAAAAAACTTCCTTTAAGAGAACTTCTTAGATTGTTGCACTAGCTTTATTACATTATCTTGGTCTCCAATTTTCTCCCCTCTATTATACTCTTTCATAATATGACCACATTAATCTTTCTAATGAAAAGTATGGTCATGTCCTTTATTTGTTCATGCCTTATGGTTCCTTTTTGCCTGCCAAATAACTTCAAGCTCAAGCTGATATTTATCACCCTCCGAAACACTGTGTTTTAGCTTTTACCTCACATACCTATCCCTCCATGCTTGCACATGTCTAGTTCAGCTCTAACCATTCTACTCTCCTAGCCAAGAAAATAAAATATGAGATTGCCTTCCTTCACATGATGATCTCATCAAATTCCATCATTCTGCAGAAGGCTTGTTAATCAATACAGCTAACTAGATAGATAGATAGATAGATAGATAGATAGATAGATAGATAATCAGTATAACTAACTGACCTAAGTTTCAGTCATGCTTCTCCAACTGACTTTTGAATACTGCAAACTAGAAAGATTTAGCAATGTTAAACTCAAAATATACCAAATTTAATTCCTTACTTGCTCCCAAACCTATCCCCTTCCAAATCTCCCTATTTCTGTCAAGCATAGCTTCATCCTTCTTCATCTTTCATATCCCTATTTCTGTCAAGCATACAATCATCCATCATCCTAGCTTCATCCTCCATTGTGAACTCAAGATTATCTTTAATTCTTTATTCTCCTTCAATAAAGATATCTAACCAATTGTCAAATTTTGCCATTTCTATCTCCGTATTATTTCCTGAAAATATCTTCTTTTCTTAATTTATGTTCCTACCACCAGTGAGTGTTCTTCCAAGCTAGTTGTCTCAGATTCAAATATTTCCATATAGTTGCCAACTGATTTTCCCAAAGTACAATTCTGAACATATCACTCTCCTATTCAATAAACTTCTTTATTGCTATTGAATCAATTATCAGTCCCACTTTTTAGCTCTTAGAGACTTTCACAAAGTCATCACAACCTACTTTTCCAAACTTGTCATACATTTTTTCTCCCTTCCTCCTTCAATGATCCATTCAAAATAGCCATATTGTCATTCTTCTCAGATAATATGCCACCTCCTTTCAGCCTCTGTGTGCTGTGCTGGAATGCACCTTCATTATATACAAAAATTCAAGCATTACGTACTTAGAGTAAAATTAATATGTGGACCTGCAAATATGTTCATATGCTACATCACTTATATTTTTTAGACTGTAAGCTTCAGGAAGGTAGAGTCTATGTACCAATTATTTTTATATCTCCCCTAACACCTAATTCAGAGTATTGAATTTTGAGAGTAGCAAATAACAGTTGCTGAATGAGAAGTGAATGACTGGAGATGGTAGTAAATGAAAGCCTGGGCTAAGTTTGTGTCTCTCAGGCTCCAGAGTTCTCTCAATATCTCTGTGTTGTCATTTGAGTCTGCTGACTGCCTCCACACAATCACAGTCAGTTCATAACCATCCTAGAGTCACAACCATAGTCATACATATACCCAAAATGGAGCAACCATCAGATGAACTATATCTTAAAGCTAATAGTTTATTTTATACTTCTTCAGAGTATCTCTCAGATACAAGTTCAGCTTTTTATAAAAGTGTTGACTGAAAATTGACCGAGGACAGAGATCCTGGACAAGGTATCCCTGTAACAATCAACCATTAATAATAATAATAATAATAATAATAATAATAATGATAATAATACCTGTTTATTTTGTATCAATTGATGTAATTATAATAAGAATCAGGTCCATATTTTTATGTCCTGTCTGTGTTGATACCATGAAGGTCTTTTGAAATGGGTTTCGGAAATTCAAATAAATTATGCCTGTAGTATAGATTTTCCCTCACCTACTGATTTAGGTAAAATTTCCAAAGAGGAAAGCAATTTAAATTTAGTCCAAGTGAATATATACATGAGTGTAGTAATCATGATTTATTTTCCTATGTCTGAATAAGTTGTGCTTTTAATATTTTGTTTTAGAGTTTTCCTGAGGAAGTTACATAGAAATAATGGGACTATGGCTTATGAAAACTCATTGTCATGCTTAATTAACCCTTCTCTCTTCTTTTTAGAGGAAGTGTATTGAGAAAAAGAGAGAGTTGTAACTGCTCTTACCTAGGATTTTCTTTCAAAACATCTTGTAATCTTAAGGAATTGAGACCAAAAGGTGAGAATGAATTCGGTATCAGTAGGTATATAGTAATTTCATACTTAAATAAAATAATATAATCAATGTAACATTTATTTTTATACATTATTGCAGATAACCTATTAACAGACAAAATGTAAAATATTATTACATTATATTAAATACAATATACATACTAATATGTTATACCTAATAGATTTATAATATTTATTTTTTTATTGTTTATTGTTTTTTATTGTTTTTCCCTTTCACTCAATGAACAAATGTTTTTAAGCATGAATGGAGCATCAAAGTCTTAGTTTCAACTTACTAACAAGGTAGGATCTGATTCTTTCTCTCTATTTTAGAATTACTACTTCTGTCTACTTTAATTACTCATAAAATCATATGGCAAATGATATAGTCAAAGTGAATTTTTTTAGTTTTTTTCTCCTTTTCACTATTCATTATAGAGGTAGTATATTATATTATAATGTTATTTAGTAATAGGTTTTAGATAAAGAAACATTTTGACACATTTTGTAGCCCTTCCTCTGATAGCTATCATTCCCAAAAGAAAACTGTCCAAAAGAAAAACATAAGAAAGGCTATCACCATCTTTGTCTGAAAGCCTCTTGAGCAAGACTGAATTCAAATGAATGATTTCTGAACTTAAACTCAGAAATTCTTTTTATATTTAGGGCATACCTGTCACTTCTCAATACTCTAGAGTTTATGACATAGTGATTTCCTGAAAGGAGTTCCATCAGTCAATTATTTTTTGGCATCAACTAGTTATTGACAACAAAATGATATGTTATAATTAAAAAAAACAATCTGATAATTTCTACTTTGTGGAAAAATTGATAGAATATTATTAAACTTTTCTATGTTAAGAATGAGTAACTCAGAACTAGTTATTATTGCTTATTCACTCAGAGTGCCTCTGTTCAACAAATGAGTTTGAAGTCTAGTCAGATTCAATGACTTGCCAAAGGTCACACAGGAAGTGTGCATAAAAAGCTGAACACAATCCTAGATACTTTTGATTCCGAAGATGATGTACTTTTGGCAGTATCATGCAACACACAAGCACTAAAGCTAGAATGAGATAAGGATAGTAATGAATGTTAAGGATGAAAAAATGTACACTTTAGGTATACTAGAAGAAACAGAGCAACAGAAGGGAAAGAAAGAATTATTGCTTGTGTGTCAATAGAAAAGAAGTTAAAACTACTTAAACTCTTATTTTGTTTCTCCTGCTTAATCTCTTATTTTATTTCTATTTTCTCTGGCAAGGAAAAAGATTGTCAGACTAGAATAATAGTACAAAAATATTAACAAGCAATTGAAATCGATTTTAAATAAGGACATGGTGAATGAGAAGCTGGTTATCCTCAATGAGTTCAATTCTGTAGATTCAAATAAGCAAGTATCTTAGAATACTTTAAAAAAAATAAAAGAAATATATAACTGCTGCATTATTGTCATTCAAATGTCTGAAATTATCTTGGAGAATGGTGTCCTAAATCTGGAAATTGAAACATGCTATTTCAATTAAAAGAAATAAAGGAAGAGTGTGGAGCCTATAAATTCTTAGATGAGGTTTGTGATCATTTAGAAAGAGAAGCAATGACCATGAAGTCACCATAGCTTCATTGAGAGCATGTCATGCTTGACATGTTCTATTTTTTAAAAATTAATTTTATTTTACATTTAAAAAAGAAAAATAATTTATTATTTCTCCCTTATATCTACTTCCAAATTTTGGAAGGGGCAAAAAAAAATTGAGAGAGCAAAAAAATTCCAAATACATACATACATAATCAAAGCAAACAAATACCCACGTTGGCCATGTCCAAAATGTTTATCGTTCTTCCTTTTGATTCCATTACCAGAAAACCTTGTAGGTCATTCAACAATTAACTCAGGAATTATTTAGCCTTAGAAGTAGCATCTTCAATAGTTATAGTTACTGAGAACTCTGAAAGTTGATTCAAGTGTTCAAAGTTCCCATCATAGTCCACCAACCAAGCATCTGAGAGTCTCTCTAGCTTCTTATGGTTACTTTGTATTCAGGTGATTAGAAAATACATCAGCTGTCAAATCCTTAGTCCCCTGAGCCAACTAAAACTCTAGGAGTGTCTCAAAACCTAGACTAATCTGCATGAGGTTGGGGGTGGGAGTGAGATGAGGGTTAGGATATTGTTTTTACCACCTTTACTATGTTATGTGAAGAAGAGGTCTAATTTCTACCACTGGTTTTTCGGGTTTTCCAGAATCTTCTTTTAACAGGGAGGCTTACTCCAAAATCTAGAATCTTTGGTTTTATCCAACATTAGGCCATTAGATTAATTTGATTTGTATATTTAATTTCTTCTACTGATCATTCTATTTTTAATCTGTTCCAATTGTTCTGATAATTACTCCTTTGTACTCTCCTTTGATATTTGGAACTATAAAGCATTTTTACCTTCCTCTTCCCACCTCCATCCCCCCTCTCCTTCATTATTTTTCTTGAGATTCTTGACCTTTGGTATTTTCAAATAAATTCTTATTATTTTTCTAGATCTATGAAGTAATTCTTTGGCACTTTGATTGTTATGGCACTACATTTTATGGAAATACTGGTGATATATGTGGATTTGACTTCTGTCCTGCAACTAGAATAATGCTCTCCCTTTCCTTCTCCTCTGCAAAGGAAAACAAATTTTGGTGGCCAGAAGCTGCCCAGTTAAGTTGAGGTTTACTGGCTAGATTGCTTCCTTCCTTCCTTCCTTCCTTCCTTCCTTCCTTCCTTCCTTCCTTCCTTCCTTCCTTCCTTCCTTCTTTCCTTCCTCACTCAAGCCTTTAAGCCCAGTTCACTCCACAATAGATCTCTGTCAAAGCTTCACTTCATAGCTATTTTTTGAGCCCTCCTGCCTTACAGTGAATATCAATGGTAACTGTTACTCTTTGGAAAAGCAACCCTGAGGGTCTTTTCCTTCCACCTTGATTTCTTTTTTCTAATTAAAGGGACCATCCCTTGACTACTTCTTAAAGAAGCCTATTCACTGAATGGGCATTACCTCACTCTAAGTGAGTTCCTGAAAAGATCTTAGCTTAAAAGGGTCAGGGTCTCTCTTTGCATCCTGGGCCACCTCCTGTCATTCTGATGAATAACTGTTCACTGGTTGGATTTGCACTTTAGGAAAACACGTTAGTGGCTGAATAGAGAATACACTAAAATGGACATGAAATAGGCAGACTCATCAACAGAGCATTGCAATAGTTCAGGCATGAGGTGAAAGGGCTTTTATCTGAGTGTTGCCAGTGTTAGAGGAGAGAAAGAGGTTTCTCTAGAGATGTCACAAATGTTAAATTGACAGGCCTTGACAGCAGATTGGATATGGTCAATGAGAGATAGTGAGCAGATGAGGATGGCATCTGGGTTGTGAGTCTGGGAGATAAAGAGAATGGTATTGCCCTTGAAAGTAAAGAAAATGGTAAGAGGAAAGGAGTTTTGAGGAAAGAGAATGTCTTCTATTGTGGAAGAATTTGAGATGTCTACTAAATACCCAGTACAAGATGTTTGAAAGGCAGTTGGATATAAAAGGATTAGGGTTAAGGAGAGAGATTAGGGAAGAATAGGTACTTTTGAGAATTATCAACATACAGTTGTAATTAAACCCCTCAGTGCTAATGAGATAACCAAGCCTTAGGACAGAACCCAGTGGAACACCTACAGTTGGGAAGGTGTGATCTAGGTGAGGATCCAGCAAAAGAGATTAAGAAAAAGTAGTCTTTTAGGTCTGAGAACCAGGGAGAGAGGGATTAGCAGAAAATCTAAAAAGAAGATTACTAAGGAGAGGGTGATCAATAGACTAGTAGAGAGTTCAAGGAGACTGAAGTTTGAAAAACAATAAGGATTTGGCAATTAAGAAACCATTGATAAATATAAAAAAGATGAGTTTTATTAGAATGATGGTGTTGGAAGTTGGATAGTAAATGACTAAAAAGAGAGTAAGAGGAAAGAAGTGGAGGCATCTATTAAGGAGTTGAACCACAAAGGACTGAAGAGATATAGGATGAGGTAACCAGGATAGAAAGACCAAGTGAGAGTGTGTGTGTGTGTGTGTGTGTGTGTGTGTGTGTGTGTATGTGTGTGTGTGATATATGGGTATGTTTACAGGCAGCAGATAAGGAGCCAGTAGACAGGGAGAGATTGAAAGCAAGTAATAAAGTTGTCATGATGGAGAGGGCAATCTGTTTGAGAAGATAGAATAGGATAAGATTGCTTGAGGAGGCAGAGGGCTTTGTGACTTCGGAGTGAAAGAGCACATAGTGGTATCAAGCATCTGAATGATAAGGGGTGAGACAGAAAGAAGTGGGGTTTGTAGCAAATGGTCTCTATTACTATTATTACTATTATTACTATTTATAAATTACAAATCAGGGTTCTCAGACAAGAGTGTGAGGAGACAGGGAGCCATTAGGGGCTTAAGGAAGGATGAAAGGGTTTGGGAGAGTCATGATCCTCACAGCAATATTCTCTTACCCTGAATGGAGCACACACTAGCAATTTATATCAAAAAGTCTAAGATATAAAAAGCTAGAGATAGATCCTGGATGAAAGTGGGTAAGCTAAGGCATATGCAGTGTCATTTATACAACCCATGTCTTTATACAATCTGCCTTAGTTTTATAAATATCTCCTTTTCCCTCTATATCCAAACCAAATCTCATAGTTAGGTTTCTGAACATTTGCATGTATTTACTTATCCTCTCCTCTGGCCATACTTGCCAGAAACCATTGCTCTATTAACATACCAGGCAGTACACATCATTTGTCAATAATGTAATTAGGGCAAAGATTTTTCTATTACTAAAAACAGTGTGGCAAATTTGAAATATTGGGGTGAATACTGAGCTACACATATATGGATATATACATATTTGCATTGACATACTGATTCTCACACACCTTCCCAAAGGAACTCAAAAAGGACCTGAAAATGCAAACATACTGTAAATGAGAGCCATTGATGAGTTGGGCACAGTAACATCTTTTTTCTCCCTTTTCAATTTGTTTACTCAAAAGAACAATGTTCTTCTGTTCAGTAGGGACAAAATTTAATTGAATCTATAATTATATGCTGCCTCCAAGTAGAAAACAAGGAATCTCTAATGGAAATTCATAATGCCATTATAATAATTTTCACTGTTTTCTAGCAGTTCCACATGTACCAGCTATAGATAAATAACAATGTGACACTTCCAGCAGAGAAACATTTGTGTGATATTTAAGAAATCTATTTTTCTTCTTAAAGGCATCACTTTCATAAGAATAAAGCTGTAAGCCACTGACTCTTCACTCTCTCAATCTTTTCTTCTTACATGTGTATGTTAAAAGTCGACAATGTTTCATAAAAAAAATGTTTTAGAGTGAAGATTAAAGATTTCTCTTGAGATTATAACCTTTGGGATATGCAGAGACAGAATGTGTGGGTACAAGTTGACTTTGATGTGATGATATAAAAAATAAGATGTTAAAATAAAAGATTGTACCAGAAGAAAGAAGAAGAAAGGGGGAGGCAGAATAGGGTAAATAACATCACATGAAGAGGTGCAAAAGACCTATTACAGTAGAGGGAAAGAATAGGGGAGGGGGGTGTTAAGCATTGTTTGAATCTTACTCTCACTGAATTTGGCACAAAGAGGGAATGAAATATTAAGGGTATAGAAATTTATCTTACTCTATAAGGAAGTAGGAGGGAAAAGGAAAAAGAAAAGAGAAACAGACAAACAGGTAAAATAGGATGAAGGGAAACAGACCATTAGGAGTCATAACTGCAAATGTGAATGGGATGAACTCTTCTATAAAAAGGAAATGGATAAAAAACAGAATCCTACACATTTGCAGCAAAGAGATACAGACCTAGTAAAGGTGAAAGTCTGGAAGAAAATATGTTATGCTTCAGCTGAAGCAAAAAAACAAAAACAAAAACAAAAAACAGGGGTAGGAATCTTGATCTAAGACAAAGCAAAATAAAAAAAAAAAGATCTTATTAAAAGAGATAAGGAAGGAAACTACATCTTTCTAAAAGGTACCATAGACAATAAAGTCATAGCAATACAAAACATATATGCATCAAGTGCCATAGCATGCAAATTCTTAGAGAAATCGAGTTACAAGAAAAAATAGACAGCAAAAGCATACTGTGGGGGACCTCAAGTTCACCTTCTCAGAACTAGATAATTGTAACTACAAAATAAACAAGAATGAAGTTAAAGGTGGTCAATAGAAATTTAGAAAAGTTACATATAATAGACCTCTGGAAAAAAATGAATGTGGATAGAAAGAAATATATCTTTTTTTCTAGTGGTACATGGTACCTATACAAAAATTGAACATATATCAGGGTATAAAAACCTCACAATCAAATGCAGAAAAGCAGAAATATTAAATTCATCCTTTTCAGATCAAGATGCAATAAAATTATGTGTAATAAAGAGCCATAGAAAGCTACATTAAAAATTAATTGGAAACTAAACAATCCTAAAGAACGAGTGAGTCAAACAACAAATCATAGAAACAATAATTTCATCAAAGAGAATGATAATAACGAGAAACCATACTAAAACTTATGGAATGCAGCCAAAACAGTTCTTGGGGGAAATTTTATATCTCTAGATTCTTACATGAATAAAATAGAGAAAGAAGGGATCAGTCAGCTAGGGATGCAACTTAAAAAAGCTAGAAAAAAAGACACTTTGACCTTTGCAGATACTTATAAATATGTTTTCAAAGCTGTCTTGTAACGTTTAAATTTAGTTTAAAATAGTTCATTCATGTTAGTCCACATTTAAATTAGTCCACCCACATTTACTAAGAGGGTTACTCTTCCTCCTAACCATTAGCTGAATTGCACTTACTCTTTCCCAAATAATTTGGTTCTAAAAAACATCCATCTGCAGGAAATAGATTCAGAGCTCCCTTACAGCCACTACAGACTTCCAATGATGAGAGACAGGAAAAAAAGGAAATTGAGATAAAATTAAAAAATGGATGCAAATATTTATTTTCAGTCATGCCTGGTATTTAGTTTTCCTAGTGTTTGCCAGGAACTCTTTATATATGGAGTGGGAAAGTGAGGAGTAAAAGATCCAATACAAAAGAAAAGTCATACTTCACATGCTCAAGCATCTACTTTTAAGCTCTTTTGAAATGTGGACCCTCTTATTTGTATTTTCTAAATCTTGCCCCCAAACTTACAAAGTGCAATAAATATAACCTTTCCTTTAACTGGGACAGAAGTAAGGAATAGAGTTGCATATTTATTTATGTAAATAACTTACAAATGCAAATGTGAAGATTACTGGAAATTCAGTAGGAGTGTAGGGCTGTCCTGTGATGGGCTTTAGGGATACCTTGGAGTGGTTGGGAGTGTGTTTACTTCCAGTGATTATTGGCTGATAGCTATTAGTCAGCTAAACTGAATTAGCTTTTTGAAAAGGGTATTGTGACCCTGAAAGATTGTGACACACTCTTCCACCACTCCAAACAGTACAAGTGAAAATGAATTTAAATTTAGGAAGTACATCCAGTAAAGTGGTAGGTAACTCATATTCTTGAGTGCTAAAAGTCCTTTTCTCCAGGTTGCAGAGTATTCAGGAAACTTCTTTTAGATATGGTACAGCTTTCTGCATGGATTCAATGAGGCTTTAAGCTACTTTTCCTCAGTGTGACTGGTTGTCCTCATTCCTGATGCAGACAGTGTTATCAGTTGCTATTATTCTGGGTATGCTTCTATGAAGCCTATGGAGAGTCCAAATCTTTCAGACTTACAAAGTTTAAAAGCTCAGCCTTTATCATTTGGAGGGTGAGAGAGGAAAGAAGAGGAAAATGGTGGCTCTCTCTTGTCTCAATTAATACCCTATCAAAACCTTGGCTGAACTGTTCCATCCAAATACTAAAAATGATTTGGGTTCCAAACTTACTCAATAACTTATACTAAGTAATTTATTCATTAATTTATACTAAACCCGCTTGGTATGACCAAGTTTTTGTTTGTTTGCATGTTTTTTCTTCTTTAATTAGGCTTGGAGTACTCTATTGGTAGGTACCTATAGCAATGAAATCATTGACAAAGTATTACAAAAATATTTCAGATCCAGAAAATGACCTTGAAAGTATTCTAATTAAACAAAGCTAGCAGAATCCTTTATATGATGCTTATATTTTTTTAGGTGCAGAAACTACAGCCCTTATAAGTGAAATGAGTTGCCTTAAGTAAGACACCTAATCAGACAGTCAATATGACTTTAAATCAAGTGAACTTTAGAATAATAAATGTTACCTCCCACAACTCTTTCCTTTATAGATGACGTCTAGGGTGTTAAAGTGACTTTGTCAAGGGCACCGAGTCAGCTACTGATAGAGACATGGTAAATAATAATAGTTCAC
This sequence comes from Notamacropus eugenii, assembly GCF_028372415.1. NCBI lineage: Eukaryota > Metazoa > Chordata > Mammalia > Diprotodontia > Macropodidae > Notamacropus > Notamacropus eugenii. The sequence goes on from NC_092875.1 coordinate 380,014,080, forward strand.
ATTTATGTATTAACTCACATTTATATTTCCACTTGTAGATTTAAAAGCCTTCCATAACAGTCCTGTGAAGTGGTAATAAATTTAAAAAGCAGTCAAATGGCTTGACCTTTATCACACAACTAGCAAATATTAAAACTAGGCCTCAAATTCAGATCTTTTCATGCCAAATTCATGCTTTCCCTTATTGATATAGAGGCTATTCCAGAAAAAGAAAAGGCTTCCAAGGCTTCATTTATCCTTGCTTCTTCACTCATCACTTGTGATGACATATCTCTGCAAAAGTACTTTGCCATATCTTTTAAAAAATATTTGTGGAGATTTTATTCATGCCACAATAATAAAAGTCAATTTTAAGAATGTTAGTGCATGAAAAAAATGTCATAAATTATAGGCTGCATTTGCATTGCAAACCACAATAATCACCTCATCACAGAGACTGAAGATAGGGGTTACTAGTTCAGTAACAGACATGGAACTTGAGATCAGAAAAAAAGATACTTGAGAGAAAAAAAATCTTTTGTTTCTATAACCATGGAAGATCGTGCTAATCTATTTGAGTTTTTGATTATAAGATTCATACTGTTCCTACTGTAAATTATGTATTCAATCTGTGAAGATAGTTATTACTGTGATAAAGAAAATGTTTTGTTTTAGAATGTTTTGTCATTCAATATTTAAAGGTATTCAATTTTAACTACCTAGGGAAAATTTTTTTTTAATTTTCCTAAAAAGTCAGTATTAATGCTTTTATTAGAAAATATTTAACTTTTCTAAATTTGGAGCCAGAAAGGGTATTAGAAATTACCTAATCCAATCTCCTTATTTTCCAAATGAGAAAATTGAGGGCCAAAGAGATGATCTAGCTTTATTAAGTTTCCTCAAGTGGTCATCAACTCCAAGGCTGTCATTTTTTTTTTCTACTATTTTATAACTCCCTGACACCCTGTAACATTCCATTAATTCCAATTGAAGTGGTAACTATATACTTCCATCTCCCATAGCCAGAAAAAAATTGGCCTTATAAAAGTAGAGAATGACTCTTGAACTTAGACTAGAATCCCTTTTCTGTTGTGAAGAGGATGGAATCTCCTTCATTCCAAACTGTCTTGTCCTTTGTAAAGAGTCAGCATTGCTACTGGCCATGTTGGGATGCAGAAGGTGTCATACTGTAACCTTCATTAAGTCAAGAGTTATTAAGTTATAAGACAAGGTGCCTATAAGGAAAAAAAAAGCTAAAATTGTTCAGATAAAGACTTTAAAGGCACACATAACTTTAATTCTCTCTGTCATTATCTGCCAGGCCTAGAGGCCTGAGGGCTACCCGAGTCTTCTTACCTCACCTCCCAAGGTCTTCGGTTGGCCAAACCGGATGCTCGTATGAGAGAAAGGACGTTCCAGAGTCGAACAAGGGTTGAACTTTATTTCAGGGTCTAGTTACAAGTGCAGGAGAATTCTTCCTTAGGAGGGAAAGAGAATCTCCCAAGGAGGCAAAGATCTTACAATAAGAGATTGGAAGTAGCAGTGTAAGCGGGGAGAGAGGGGCAGGGGACAGAGGAGAGAGGAAAAGCGGAGCCTTGTGTCCTCACACATGGCTCCTCCGCCCAAGAGAGCTTTCAGGTTTTCCTGACCCTACTTAAGCTCTGCAGCGGCATAGTTTGCATCTGAATACCGTGCTGTTAGATAACAATAGTGTGCCCAGATCCGGGACAATCTCGAGGGCAGGGAGAGCTCTCTCCCATCACGTTTCTCACGGGAAGAGGCGGAAATACACGAGATAGCTTGGTTCACCTCGATTCCCAGCCGTTTCCTGGGGGGTCTCGTGAGAACTCTAAGATTTAGAAGTTCCCACCTTTACCCGGCCGAGACTGTCCACATGGAATTGAGCTTCCAACCCTAGCAATTATCATTCTCTTTGTGTCTCTTTCTGTCTCTCTGCATCGCTATTTGTTTCTATCTTTTTCACTCTATCTCTCCTGTATATCTCTATCTGTTTCTCTCTCTGTCTGCCTCTCTCTTTTTCTCTTTTCCATCACCTTCTATTTTTTTGTTTCTATTGCAGTAGAAATGTTTCCGAAGGTCTATATCCAAATATTTGTCAGTTGTCAGGTGTCTTTCTCTCTCTCAAACAAAACTACCCATTTTTTCCCATGTCCTATATTGCCAAACTTGCATACTATATGGACAGCAAACAAAATATTCTACTGTCTTCCTCAGTATTCATCATCCTGCATTATTTTCAACAAGTAGAGATAGAGGTTACAGAAGAGTCCTTCAAAAAGTGTCTTGCTTAAATAACCACCAAGAGCTAATTCACATTGTGATCATCCCATAGAAGTTTTATTATTGCATGTTGTTTTCTCTAACTAAAATGCTGCTGGACTGTCTCCAGCAAACATCACATAGGGTAATTCAATTCTATTTAACAAGTACATATTGACCTCCAAAATAATGCAAAGCACTTTTGGGGACAGAGAACTATAAAAGATGGTTTTTTACCCTCTGGGAACTTGCACTCTATATGAAGAGACAAGACATACATACCTGGCAGATCTAACTTGAACTTCAAGATGCATGCTGAAGTGCCAGACAAAGGCTTATGGTTAGGAGGTCCTCTAGGAGTCAGAAAACGAGGATATCAATAGGATGATCTAATTACAGAAGAATTCATGGAAAAGATAGTATGAAACAAAATCTTATGAATGGTAAAGAAGAGGTCTATGGGAGTATAAGAGGTAGAAGAGGTTATTGAATTTCTTTCCCCCAATGGTCTCATCTTACAGTTTAGGAAGCTGAAGCCATAAGAATCAATATGATTTATTCAAGAGCATCACAGTTATGTTAAAATAACTCTAGCAAAATCTCAGAAACAAAGCATTACAAAACTAAATCTGACTCAATATGTCCCAAAATGTATGACTAAGCAACATGTGATGTTATCTGGTTTATCATTTATTTATCATTATCTTCCATTTTTCTTCCTTGTAGTAGATAGGTGATCAAAATAACAGATCAGGAGAGGGTCCTCCCAAAGCCTGCCCTTTACGATTATGTATGTTAATTGGATAACATGTAAATGGTACTTGTTCAGATAAACAAGCATACACAATCTACAGCCAATTGGTTTTAACTAGTGTTTGGGAGCCATGTGATATTACAAATATGCCACTGAATCAGAAACCAGAAAAATAGTTTTGAGACTCAGAACTGTCACTTAGTAACTGTATAATTGAGAGTAAACATATGAACTTCTATTTATTTATCTGTAAAATAGAAATAATGACATTGATACTGTCATAGATGATGAATATTTTCCATCTCAAGAAAGAACATTGTAGTTTAAGATAACACTTTTCTATTTTCTTTTCTTTTTTTTCTTTAATTTATTTAAGTTTTCAACATTCATTTCCACAAAATTTTGAGTTCTAAGTTTTCACCCCATGTCTCCTCTCCCCCCGCCCCAAAATGCCAAGCATTATAATTACCCCTATCACCAGTCTGCCCTCCCTTCTAACATCCCTCCCTTCTCTTATCCCCATCTTTTCTTTTGTCCTAAAGGGAAAGATAAATTTCTATACCCCATTACCTTAATTTCTTATTTCCTCGTTATATGCAAGAACAATCTTCAACAGTTGTTCCTAAAACTTTGAGTTTCAATTTCTCTTCCTCCCTCCCTCCCCACCCATCCCCATTGGGAAGGCAAGCAATTCAATATAGGCCATATCTGTGTAGTTTTGCAAATGACTTTCATAATAGTCGTGTTGTGTAAGACTAACTATATTTCCTTCCATCATATCTTGCCCCTATTTATTCTATTCTCTCTTTTGACCTTATCCCTCCTCAAGGGTGTTGACTTCTAACTGCTCCCTCCCCCTGTTGCCCTCCCTTCCATCATCCCCCACACCCTGCTTATCCACCTGTCCCCCACTTTCCTGTATTGTAAGATAGATTTTCATACCAAAATGAATGGGCATTTTACTCCTTCCTTGAGCCAAATGTGATGAGAGTAAGCTTCATGTTTTCTCTCTCACCTCCCTCCCTTTTCCCTTCACTGAAAAGTCTTTTATTTGCCTCTTTTATGAGAGATAGTATGTTCCATTCCATTTCTCCTCCCAATATATTCCTCTCTCACCCCTTAATTGCATTTTTTTAGATATGATCCCATCCTATTCAACTCACCCTGTGCTGTGTGTGTGTGTGTGTGTGTGTGTGTGTGTGTGTGTGTGTAATCCCACCAACTACTCAGATACTTAAAAAAGTTTCAAGAGTTACAAATATTGTCTTTCCATGTAGAAATGTAAACAGTTCAACTTTGGTAAGTCCCTTATGATTTCTCTTTCCTGTTTACCTTTTCATGCTTCTCTTGGTTCTTGTATTCGAAACTCAAATTTTCTTTTCAGCTCTGGTTTTTTCATCAAGAACGCTTGAAAGTCCTCTATTTCATTGAAAGACCATTTTTTACCCTGGAGTATTATACTTAATTTTGCAGGGGTAAGTGATTCTTGGATATATTCCTAGTTCCTTTGACTTCTGGAATATCAGATTCCATGCCATTCGATCCCTTAATGTAGAAGCTGCTAGATATTGTGTTATCCTGTTTGTATTTCCACAATAATCCAATTGTTTCTTTCTAGCTCCTTGTAATATTTTCTCCTTGACTTGGGAACTCTGCAATTTGGCTACAATAATCCTAGGAGTTTCTCTTTTTGGATCTCTTTCAGGAGATGATCAGTGGATTCTTTCAATATTTATTTGGCCCCCTAGTTCTAGAATGTCAGGGCAGTTTTCCTTGATAATTTCATGAAAGTTGATGTCTAGGCTCTTTTCTTTTGGTCATGCCTTTCAGGTAGTCCCATAATTTTTAAATTGTCTCTCTTGGATCTATTTTCCAGATCAGTTGTGTTTCCAATGAGATATTTCACATTATTTTTTATTTTTTCATTCTTTTGGTTTTGTTTTGTGATTTCTTGGTTTCTCATAAAGTCATTAGCCTCCACCTGCTCCATTCTAATTTTTAAAGAACTATTTTCTTCAGTGATCTTTTGAAGCTCCTTTTCCATTTGGCTAATTCTGCTTGTGAAAGCATTCTTCTCCTCATTGGCTTTTTGAACCTTTTTTTACCAATTGAGTTAGCCTATTTTTAAAGGTGTTCTTTTCTTTAGCATTTTTTTGGGCCTCCTTTAGCAAGTTGTTGACCTACTTTTCAGGATTTTCTTGCATCTCTCTCATTTTTCTTCCCAATTTTTCCTCCACCTCTCTTACTTTATTTTCATAATCCGTTGTGAGCTCTTCCATGACCTGAAACCATTGAACATTTATTTTAGATGTTTGGGATACAGAAGCCTGGACTTTTAGGTCTTTCCCTGATAGTAAGCATTGTTCTTCCTCATTGGAAAGGATGGGAGAAGATATCTGTTCACCAAGAAAGTAACCTTCTATAGTCTTATTTTTTCCCCTTTTTGGTGCATTTTCCCAACCAGTTATTTGACTTTTGGGTCGTTTGTCAAGAGAAAACCATACTCTGAGAGTCTGTAAGATTGCAGTTCCTCCAATGTGGTACTAGCAAGCGTGTACACTGGTTTGGGAGCAACACAGAAATTTTTGTGCCCAGAATCTGAGTAACACAGTTTTCTCTTCACAACAATCTTGCCTCCAGTTCCGCCAAGCCAGCACTGGGACCTGAGATTCAGATAAGCTGCAGATGCAGGGCAGCCATTCAGTATGACATAAAGATCAACTGCTCAAATAGTCCAGGAGTATTAGATGGGAGCAGGGCCTTTACACAGGGCTGAGGTCAGAATTAGCTGTTCAGTGCCTCCAGGGGTTTTATGATCCAATAATGTATGCAGGTTGCTGTAGCGGCTGCTGTGGAAGCTGTTTGCACCCACCCTGAGGCCAGAGCCGTGGGAAGGCCCTTCTCTCTTCTCTGCCAGCTGTCACTGACCTTTGGTGCCTGTGGGATGAGAGATCTTCGAACCACTACTACTGTGACTGGGGATTCTTCCTCCAAGGCCTGCTTTCTTCCTCTTCCCAGAGTCCTGCTGCACGGCCAAGGCTGGGCTAGGCTCTGCTCTGCATCCAGTTCGACAGACATTTCCCATCAGCCTTTCAGATCACCCTGGGCTGGAAATCTCCTTCACTCTGTTGTTCTGTGGCTTCTGCTGCTCTAGAATTTGTTGAGAGTCTTTCTTTATAGGTATTTTATGGGCTGTGGGGGAAGAGCTAGTGTATGTGCACCTTTCTACTCTACCATCTTGGCTTCACCCTCCTGTTTTCTATTTTCTTACAAAAGCTTTGATTTCATCCATGTAGGGAAATTCTTGTAGGGGATACCCTTTACCACTGCATATTGGTACTGACTCTGCAATACAATACCTTAGAATGGGGGTCCATTACCTGCTTTTGAATCATGTCCCCATTTGTCAGTCTGGAAGAGTATGGGTCTTTTCTTATGATAATGCATCTAAATACATACAATAAAATGTATAAGACTGCAAAAAAATAACTATATTAAAATTTTAAGATGTGATTTTTTTTTTCCTATTCAAGGTAATGGACCAATAGCAGCAGCACTATCCCCAAAATTTAAAAGAATTCTTTTTCTTTAGAATTTACTAGGGCACTCATGGGTTCACTGATTTGCTCAGGGTCTAGTATAGGTCAGTATATATCAGAAGCAGAAATATGAGCTTTTGTTTTTTTTTTTTTTTTAATACCCAGGACAGCTGTTTATCCATTACACTTTAAACTACTGCTAACTCTTGAGTTCTAATTCTTAGGAAGCTGTGGTTTTTTTCTCTCCCTGCCTTAAATTTGACCAAAAGAAAATCTCTTTGAAACTTCCACTGATTAAAATTCAGCCCCAGGTCCAAGCAGAACAAGTCTAATTTCACTACTTTATATCAACTCTTCAAATAATTAAAACCATCATGGACCACTCTGCTGTTTTGCCAACTAAGCCTTTTTAAATCAGTTAATTGATCTCTCTACGTCTTGGTGTCTAGTCTTCTCATAGTCTTGGTCTCCCTCTCCTAAACTTGTTTCACTTTGTCATTATCTTCTTAAGATGGAATACCTAGAACTGAACCTGATATTTCATATGTGATATGGGCAAAACAAGTACATTTCTTTTGTTCCAGACAGTAAGCTATAAGCAGGAACTAAGTTGAGTTATAATTAGTAAGTATTTTAGAGATAAAGACCATCATAGACTTTTCAACTTAATGCTTTGATAAACAAGCACTACATTGCTCTTAAATCAGGGCGGTAGAATACATTTTACATCTGAGAAATGTAATTTACTTCTTTCTTTATTTAATATTTCAACTATATTTCCTAAAGCAAAAGAAACATATTAGAGAAAAATAGACATATGACTATGACTGGAAGAAAAAAAAAATCTAGGGTAAATCAGAGTTGCAACCACTTGAAATTACTTAAAAGAATGATTAAAATAGATTTTTAAAAGGGCTAATAAACATATCAATATCCATCCAACTTCTGTTTCATTTTTCCTAGCAACTTAGCCAAAAATATATGCTACTGTTCTCTCAGACTCCAAGGAAAACAAAGTGTACTTATTATGTGCAAGGCAACACAAAAGGAAACCATTGAATAGCCTAGGTAAAAGTAGGTCAGTTTTTATTAAAACTATATATGTATTCTTATTTAACTCACTCAACTTTTCAGGAACTAGTATAGTTTCCATTTTTGAAACTAGATATGATGCAGTATATGTGGCAGCAAGTGACAAAATAAATCTTGAGAGAATATTTTTACATAGTTATGGGGAGAGAGAAATAAAACAAATTTGGAAGAAGGAGGAACAAGTGGGACATTGGGGAAATAGTAAGAGGCACCATAAGGAAGAATCTGGCACTATGGATTGTTGTAAAAGGTTTGTTACTTGGAATGTAGCAGAAGTGAGAGAAGGGAAGGTATTTGTTTTTTAATTGGATCAAGGAGTAGGATGCAAGTTGTAAAGAAATATATAATTGCTGTTAAGGCTTATTTAACATACTGAAGTTAAGCTCATAAAATCAAAGAGAAGTATGTAAGTGAACAAGTTGTGTGAATTTCATTAATAATTCAAACCAGCTACTTCAAGACTTGAATATACTTGGTTAGCCCAAAACAGCTACTAATTCTACATTTTACTTTGAAGCATGGAGTAATTTTTCGGTTAAATTCTATTTAACTGCACAAATGCTTATGTACTGCCTACTATGTGGCTTTCATTGTACTTTGTGCAAATGATACAGAGATGATAGCCACTGTTCCTCAAAAAATGAATGCATGTAATGTATTCACTATATTACAAATTCGAATTAGAACTACAAATTAGAAATTAGTTTCAAGAGATTCGAGGAGGATGGCCACCATTTCAGCTATCAAGGGCTCAGCAGGGGTCCTCTTTTATGAACTGCTACAAACATAATCTTCTCGAGAGTGAATATAGAGTTCATTCAGCCAATCAACATTCACTAGGTGGTTACTATATGCCAAGCACTGTGTTAAGTACTGGGAAATTCAGCAAGGAAATCTGAGAAAAAATATTCTTGATATCATTCTGAATAACATGAAAAGATACAGAGATTTGGAAAAGCAGAGAACTGTTTGCAGACTAAATCCAAAGAAGAGTTAATGGATTGATGTTCATATATAAAGAGTGGAATCCTCCAGGGTTCTGTTCTTGAACTAAGGTTATCTAATACTGTGAACAATGACATGGAATGTGGCAAAGACAGCAGCTTATCAAATTGGTGTATAGCATAAAGCTTGGAGAGACGACTAATATTGGGGGAAAAAAAAGAATTGCAATCCAAAAGCATCTTTAAAAGGACTGAATAATGGTCTGAAACAAACAAAAAATAAAACAATATAAAAATTTGTCTTCCACTTGCTTTTAGAAACTGTTGAGTAAGTAAAGGATTGGAGAAATGTGACAATAAAACACGACATTAAAAAACAAAGCAAATCAAAACTAAGAGTAAGAATGAATTGCACATTCAGTATGAATCAGCAGTATAATATAGCATCTAATAAAATTAATAACATCTTAGCCTGTATTAATAAAAATATTAATGATTAAGAAAGTCAACAATCTTCCTGTATTCTACTTTCCTCAAACCACATCTGAAGGTTTTTTGTCAGAAACTGGCAGTTTACCTTCAAGAAGAGATTTAGGAATTTTAGAATGGCTGGAGGGAGAGAAGGAATTTGAGTGTTCTCAAATACTTTAAGACTTTTTATACGGAATGGACATTATAGTCATTCTTTTGACCTTGTAGGCAGAATTAAAACTAGTGAGTAAAAATAACAGCAATTCAGATTTCAACTCTAATAACATAATCTTTCTGAAAATAGAGATAGTGATTTTTCCTATCATTGGAAGTCTTTAAGTAGAAGCTAGATAATTATTTGCTAGTGATGATTTAGATGAATTTTGTGGCTTGTGATCAGATACTCTGTGAGGACTCTTCCAACTCCACTAGTATATGGGTCTGAGTTGTAGTAGTATGACATTAGAAAGTGCTAGGGTCTTAGTACTTTTGTTGACTTTATATTTCACAAATTCTATTATAAAAAATATCCTAGACCACTGCATATACAGAGGATCAAAGAGGTAAGAAAATTTTGTCACTCAGCCTATTCTCTCTTACATTCAATCAATCATTTTGCCTTCAGTTCTCAGGATGCTGGAACCACTTTGTGCTCATCTCTGCATGTTCTTCCTTTGTATTTCCTGATAGATCCTACACTTCTCTTTATTTTATTGTGCCAGACTCCACATAAGTAAAGCTTCCTTGAACATAGAGGTTAGGTACTCAACTCTTCCTATGATGCTAAGGTTCTAGATCAGACAAACCCAAGGCATACCTATCTCTCATGATTCCCTAATGACACTGTTTTCCATGCAAATTATCCCATAGTCCAGAGATGAGTCCAAGGTTTAGAGAAGAAATCCACTTATTAAGGGCATTGTTCTGTGAAGTTTGGATTCAGTCCAAAGGCCCCATTTGAAGACCTAGAGGGTCACATGTGACCTTCAGAGTGCAGGTTCCTCACTTTTGCCCTAGTATCTTCCTTCTTGGCAATGGTTCACTTAACTTTGCATGGTTTCTTTCCTATGACTTTTCCTATCTTTTCCTTTTAAATCTGAATTTTGAGGATCCACTTAAAAGACATTTATTAAGCATTATTATGTCCAAAATACTGTGATGTTCAAGTACTGGAAAAAGTACAACATTGTCTTGTCTTCATAGAAATTATAGTCTGATAGTAGGAAATTACAAATACATGGACAACTATAAATGCACATTACGTGAAGAACCCATTAGAGCTTCACAAAACAATACTTCATGAAATCAAAGAGAAAGTTGTGCTTTGGGCTCACAGAATTTGTGTATGAATGATTGAGTGGATATGTGGGTGTGAGTTTTAATATATAGAAGTGGTTTCTTCCAAGATGCAATTTCATAGAAAAATAAAACCATTTTTAAAGTAAAATTAAGTATTGAAAACATGTTTCTTAGGTAGATGAATATAGCAAAATTAAAGATTGCAAGTATCTCAGATTTTTTTCTGAAATTTATTGCATACTTCCTTGCCTTCTGAAGCATACTGAATGTAATTAACCATTTTCTTGATGATTCAGTGATACCATTATGACCTTTGCAATAGCATTCACTATGCTATTAAACAGCAATTTCTAAAATACTGAGGCCTTCAGAAGTTATTGTGGTATTTTCACACCCAAAACTGCATTATCCCCTTATTTACTTTTTTTTTTTAACATTTTCTGTTTTCTTTCGACCAGTTTATCAGCTGACAGAAATGTACTTTGAAGTTTAAACATTAAGCCTCGAAATTATTCTCATACATATGCTTTTTGCCCAAGATCTAGAAAAGATAATGGAAAAGCTTTTAGGTCCCATGGATTATTACCTTTATCCAGACATCAGAAACATGGAAAAAAGGTAATACAGACCTAGCAAACCAAAATGAAGTATAAGAAGCAGATTCCTAAAATGAATGTACAACAGATGAAAAGGAACAGGAAAAAAACCGTTTCATTGTAGTGAAAGTTCCCATATAAGGTCTTCTGTCTTAAATGAATCTATTCTCTTTAGATTCACAAACATGCAAATACATACATATACATATGCACAGAAATATACAGAAATATGTGGATGTATATGTATTTATATATGTATAGTTCTGAACATGCACACATCTGCATTGTGTCATATATACACAGATTTAAACCCATGGGTAATTATAAATGTATGTATATAAGAGGTACATATGAATACATGTATTGTTGTTGTTTCAGCCATTTTGAGTTGTGTCTGACTCTTCATGACCCCATTGGGGTTTTCTTGGCAAAGATACTAGAGTGGTTTACCATTTCCTTCTCCAGTTCTTTTTATAGATGAGGAAACTGAGGCCCAAGGTTGCACAGCTACTAAGTGTTTAAGGGAAGATTTGAACTTACAAAAATGAGTCATCTGCATTCTAGGCCTGACACTATCCACTGTACCATCCAAGGGCCCTGAGTACATGTATGTATTGCAGCAGATAAAAACTAAATGGTATGTCTGTGAAGTTTTATGTATATATACATGTGTGTCAATGTGCATTAGAGTATGTATATATGCATATATGCACAATTTAAAGTTTTTATAGTTTCAAACTACACTAAGGTTTTTTGAATTTGAGAAATAATATATATATGTATATGTATGTAAACACCATATACATATATGTACATACATACATATGTGTGTTTTGTGTGTTACTGATGACTCAATGTAGTCAAATTAATATTTATTAATACTAATATATAATGTGATAACATAGTACGATAATAACTGGTATCTGTGCAGCATTTAAGTTTTTCAAAATACTTTAAAAGAATTATATACTACTTATAGATATATGTACATGTACATGCATTTTGACAACTATGTGCTTGTGGAGATAAGGGGCATTTATACATAAGCCCAAACATCAGTGACAAAAACGCTTTGTCAAATTTTAAATTCTAGTATTTTGTTTAGGTAATGTGGTCCTCATTCCTATTATTAATTTTATGTTACCTATGATACTCATAAAGGATCTTCTTTGTGCAATTTTTGTTTTGTAGTTGTATTTTAGATCACCTTTATGGTCAGAAATGAGAATTTTATGTAGGTGAATGTTATTACCCAAAGATATATATTTGAGCAAATAACATGGATAAAAATAACTATCTAGAGAAGTACTGAAAAAATACATGGTGTCTAAAAAATGTAGACTTTTCTGATGAAGATTGTCTAAGTCTCCTTGTATCAGCAGGAGGGCATTCATATTTCTTCATATTTCTTGACAAAATTGTTGAGCCAAAACTGCATTTCCCCAAAATGACTCTGAGTCAGGTATACACCCAACAGGAAAATCCTTGGTTTCACAGTAGATGATGCTGTTTTCCCAGTGCTGAAGGGTAAAGCTATCTCTGGTTGCTACAATTTCCCCCCTTCTACCTCCCCTCGCCAGCTCTGTGAAACCAGGGATGCATGAATCAAGCTAGAAAATTGCTTGCCTGACATTTAGAGCTCCTTTAATTTTTCCTGTCCAGGCCTACCTGTGGACTATTTTTATTCATGGCAAAAACAAAACAGTGAATGAACTGATCAATAAATGAATAGATAATGATAATGCTCTCAAACTGGGAAGTAATACAAAATGAGCTTCAATTATCTCCCAATTTATTTAACCTCATGATTTTAGCATAACTCTTTTTTAACTCATAACATTCTATTTTATTTTTTTTTTCATTTTCACATAAACTTTGAAAGACATAATGATACCACTATGAATAATTTTTTTAAATGAGTTCCTTTTCAGGTGTTCAAACTGCTTAATACATATATGACCTCTATTAGTTTCAGATATGGGCAAAAAGGGAAAATTGGATGCTCGTTGAATATAATGAATAAAAACATCCTCCACCTCTATAAATCAAATCTTGTATTTTATTTTGATCTCAGTTTCAATTTCATTTCCTCCAAACCTTTTATAACTAAATGGAATAAAGTGCACCCTGCACTTAGACAAATCATGACACAAACAACAAAATACATACACTTGTCTATATTCTCCATATTTGCTCTTTGTAAAAGGACACATCAGCAGCTATCTATAATAGAGAGAAAGAAAGACATCTAAACAGGGACACATCTGCTATGTGGTGGGAACATGAAAATAGAGACAGAGTTCTGAGAACAAGAAAATTTTAGAACAAGTATTAAAAAAACCAACACATTTCATTTTTCGATTGAACTTTTACTGAAAGGGTAACTGCTGAAAAGATAGATCATTTTTCCACTTCTGCTCTAATACAAAATATAAAACATTGGGGAAATCTTTAACAATAAATATATCATCAGCAACAGTAACTCACATTTGCATAATGCCTTAAGGTTTACAAAGCTCTTTACAGATATCATACATATACATATATATGTATGTATGTATGTATATACATAGAAAATACATATTTTATAGATTATTTTATTTGATCCTTACAATAATCATTCCATCTAAGATAACTTTTCTCACTTTCATTCTAAATGGTATGTGTAATCTCTAGAGGGCAACTGAGTATCATTTCAGGTTTCAAGGGGTCATTCCTAAGGATCTGAGTTTCATTTATGAGCCATCACTAATATGTTCTCCATTGATTATCAGTAAAAATAGTTAGCTTTTAGAAAGGATATTTCCTCAGCAGATAACATCTCTCCAAACTAGGGGCATATTCTCCCTTTTCACACATAAATTCCCTGGGAAGAGTGAGATTAAAATTAAATAGTGAATGGAAAAAGACTGAACTCTCAGTTCCTCATTATGAGAAACCTTTTTCTCCCTTTGTGAATTCTTCGTAAAACTCTGTTAGGTGTAACTTCAGGGTTCTGAGTTCTGAAACTACTTTTTCAGAGCCCTTCTCTTTTTTGTCTCTGTTTCTTAGTTCCAATGCAGATAACTGCCATCAGGCAATGATGTTTCATCATTGCTGTTACAAACTCTGAGGTAAATTCTGTATCTACCAACCTTTTCAAAGTTCATAATGTTGTCACCTAATCAGTGTGGATGTGCAAAAGAAGAAATTGATCCTCCCAGTCCCATTTTCCATATTCCCAGCTTAATTCTCTCCCTGAAATCTTTCATCCTTGGAGTCTACCACCATACAACTGGGATATTGTTGGAATGTCTCCTGAATAAGTGTCCAGGATATTCCTGATCCCAGGGTAACCACTAAGTTTCCTCACATGAAAAATAAGGGAGTGAGAATAAATGATATTTTAAGTCATTTTAGCTATAAGATTCTAGTCTCATCTATTCCATTAGCTAAAGAGAATACAGAGCACCAAACAGGGATAGATGGAAAACTTCTACAGAATTTTGAAATATAGAGTACTTGGAGGTATTATAGATTAGTAATGTACAACTTACCACCACAGAGGAAGCAACTCTTCATTTAAGCAAATAGCATAAAAAGGGCAACTAGATGGTGGGCCTGGGGTCAGGAAGACTCATCATCTTCCTGAATTCAAATCTGGCTTCAGACACTCACTAGCTGTGTGATCCTGGAAGAATCATTTAACCCTGTTTCCCTCACTTTCCTTATCTGTAAAATGAGATGAAGAAAGAAATGGCAAACCACTCCAATATCTTTGCCAAGAAAATTCCAGATGGGGTCACAGAGTCAGATAGGCCTGAAAAAAGACTGAAAGAAAAATGGGGTCTCTCTACCACTAGCAGTTGTTTATCTGTAATGTCCTGAATTTCATGCTTTCCCTCTTAGACCATGGGTTTCTTCCCTTCTGTCTAACTAGCTGTTTATAATTCATTCCAACCCCCTTATTATTCATGTGAGGAAATTATTGCTCAAATTATTTTGCCCCCTGCCTTTACCTATCCCCATTCTAATTTCACTTAACTCTCTCCTACCTAGCCTGGATCACACAGTCACCCATTTCAATGATTCCCTTTCTAGCAGCATAGAAGTCCCCTATCCTACTTTGATTTTTCTCTGGGCCACATCGATACTCTTCTGTTAGTCCTACCAAATGCCTTCTGTATTTCTGGGCTACTCAGCATTTCAAGAGAGTTATTAAATAAGTTTATTGGATTCAATGTAACTATATATACTCTAATCATAACCAGCTCACATGACTGGAAAATCTTTTATTGATTTATTGTGAGGCCATATCTTATTCCTCATGGTAGTCTAAATCTTTACTAAAGTCCTAATTTGTGACTGTACACTGTAGCAACTCTAATGAGAATAATTTCTGTCAATTCTAGAAGATTTAAAATAAGAAAATAATCAGCTGTCCCTATTCATTTCAATTCCAACATTTGGCAGAAAAACTTCTAGACTGTTTAAATGGTAAATGAGCATCCACATTAAGAAGTCATTCAGGCCAAAATCACTTGTGTACTAACTGTGCTTGGCACTATGCTAAGTTGTGGTGATATAAAGAATGACCAGTAGCAGTCATTGCATTAAGGGAATGAGAAAAACTGCGCACACACACACACACACACTTAAAAGTGAACTGGAAACGGGGCCTCCTATAGTCTTTCAAGTCAGTATCCAGATTGAAGTTTTCACATAGACCTTCAACAATGTTTTCTCCACTTCACCCTTCTGGGTAAGAAAACTTCTATCTTTGGCATGTGTAATGCCCTCTAATGAACTTCTGGAGGGCTTAATGGTATTAATTGTTGGAAAAGCAAGGAGTTTTCTCTTACTTCTATTTCCAAATCTGTCCTTCAGAATTTTTAGGAACTCTGATTAGTTGAAAAGTTAAGAGAAAAAGGGAATTGAGAAAGGAGTCTGACAATTCATGGTCGGTTTTTGGACTGTTTTCATAGGGAAAGTAAGAGTCTTCTGGATTCTGGATAAAAAATTTCCCCAATACATTGTTCATAAACCATATAAAGAAGAAGAAAAAATTAAGTGAACTAGATTTTTTGTTTGTTGTTGTATTTTGGAGGCAATTAGGGTTAAGAGACTTGACCATAGTACCAAGGATAGTAATAAGAGTCAGAGATCACATCTGAATTCAGGTCTTCCTAACTTCAAGGCCAGTGGTTTATCTACTGTGACACCTAAATGCTTCTTGAAGTTGTTGTTAATATCTAATCAGGGGTTCAGAACCTGGGGTTCTTGAACTTTATTTTTATTTTTAATGTTGATAACTTTTAAATATAATTAATTTCCTCTGTAATTGTAAGCATTTTATTTTGTGCTTTTAAAATATTATTTTTGGAAGGGGTCCATGAGATTTACTAGACTACCTAAGGGTTTCACAACACAAAAAGAAGTGGACACCTTCTAAAGCATACAATAGATAGAGTAAATAGGTTAACATTCATTCATACTTTGTTCAGTAGTTTATGTATTTCATCAATGAGATTTTCCAGGAGCACTGCTCAGACCTAGAACTGACCCTAACACAGTGCCTTAAATTCCCAATCCCATCACACTCCTAATAGGATGATGTCTTCCCTTCTTTTCCAGGCAAATCCTTCTAACTGTATTTCTTGATATAATTAATTCCCTAGTTCCCTAGTTATGTCATCCTCTGTTCCTTTTATCTTCAAATTTTCCCTCTCCATCAACTCCTTTTCAGTACACAAATATCTTATAGGCCAAAATTTAAATTCCCTTAACCATATTTCCATCTCCAATTTCCATTACATATATATATATGTGTATATATATATATATATATATATATATATGTACATATATATATATATATATATATATATATATATATATATATATATATATATATATATATTCCTTCCTTTGACTTCTAAACTTCTTTAAAGGTCATCTACATTAGCTTTCTCTACTTCTTCCTCACCGATTCTCTGACCACTTTTAGTATATATAAATTTTTAAACTCCTTCTCATCCTTGACTTTAATATAGAATTGGAAATTCTCTTCTCCTTTTGCTTATGTGACACTCTGACTCTCTGGTTCTACATAATTTTTCATAACTACTTCTTCAATGTCTGTAAGGACTCTTTTTCATCCTGAATTTTCCCAAGTGCAATCTTTCCTCAAGAGTTTGTATTTTCTCCTTCATAATTTATGTGATCTCAATATACTCTATATGTGGAAAGCACAAATTTTTAGATTTACAGCCTGGATGTCCATCCCAGGATTGAATATCATATTACTAAATGTATACCAGTCATTTCTATCTGTATTCTTTTCTTTTAAATTTCAATTTGCCTAAATATGAGCACATCTTCCCCCACTTCTCCTGCTCCCCAAAACACCCTCTGGATCTTTCTGAAGATGTCATCAGTAATGTTCTCGATCACAGAAGGAAAGCACCTGGTTTTCATCATGAAATTTTATTACTTCACATAGCATCACATTTGTGGGATGTTGGTTAGTTTTATAAAATTAGATGGCTTTTCCATTCTTTATTCTCTGTTTTAAGGGATGATTCTTTGACAGTGGAGCAAAGGAAGTAATGGTACAAAACTTGGATGACGTAAGAAAAAAATAATAAATTATTGATATTTAAAATCATATGAATTCTTACTCTTTTGTGTTTCTCACATCCAGACCTTCCTTTCCCATTCTCATTGCTATTGCCATAACACAGATCCATATTATCAAATATTCAGAACACAGACTCACTTCTGTCTTTTCTATCCTGACCACAGCAAGGACAATTCTAAAATGCCATTTTGATCATGTAACTCCTTTGAACCCTCATTGAAAAAAAAAAAACTAGGGCGGAGCCAAGATGGTGGAGTAGAAAGACGCACATACACATAGCTCCGAACCCACAACCCACAGAACGGCTAGAGGGGACCAACTCATGGTGAATTCTGCACCCAGAGGCCACGGAATATTGGAGCGAGGGAGATTTCTGTTCGGAGAGACCTGCAAACCTCTCGCAAAAGGTCCTTCGCGCTGCAGACGCGAAGCCCAGCCCAGACCTGTGGCAGCCGCGGCTCCGAGAGGTACAGATCTGAGCAGGCTTCAGAGACGGGATCTCCAGCGGCGGCACAAGCCCCCCCACCCATAGGTGACGAGAGTCGGTGAGAGAGTCTCTTTGGCAGATCGAGAGGGGAGTGGGGTGCCCCCATGGCTCGGGCCCCCCCGGGGAGATAGAAGCTGAGAGGCAGCTGCAGACAGGGGCTCTCCAAGCGGGCAGGAGCCTGGATCCATTGTGGAAGGTCTGTGCATAAACCCCCTGAGGGAACTGTGCCTGAGAGGCAGCCCTGCCCCAACCTGACCACATGAACTTAATTCTCACACTGAATAGCAGCCCTGCCCCTGCCAAAAGCCGTAAGGCAGGAAGCAGCATTTGAATCTCAGTCCCCAAACGCTGGCTGGGAGGACCAGGAGGCGAGGTGGGTGTGAGGAGAATATTCAGAGGTCAAGCCACTGGCTGGGGAGAATGCCCAGAAAAGGGAAAAGAAATAAAACTATTGAAGGGTACTTTCTCGGAGAAAAGACACTTCCTCCTTTCCTTTCTGACGAGGAAGAACAATGTTTACCATCAGGCAAAGACACAGAAATCAAGGATTCTGTGTCCCAGCCCACCCAATGGGCTCAGGCCATGGAAGAGCTCAAAAAGAATTTTGAAAATCAAGTTAGAGAGGTGGAGGAAAAACTGGGAAGAGAAATGAGAGGGATGAAAGAGAAGCATGAAAAGCAGATCAGCTCCCTGCTAAAGGAGAACCAAAAAAATGTTGAAGAAATTAACACCTTGAAAACTAGCCTAACTCAATTGGCAAAAGAGGTTCAAAAGGCCAATGAGGAGAAGAATGCTTTCAAAAACAGAATTAGCCAAATGGAAAAGGAGATTCAAAAGCTCACTGAAGAAAATAGATCTTTCAAAACTGGAATGGCACAGATGGACGCTAAGGACTTTATGAGAAAGACAGATATCACAGAACATAGCGAGAAGATTCGAAAAATGGAAGATAATGTGAAATATCTTATTGGAAAAAAAACTGACCTGGAAAATAGAATCAGGAGAGACAATGTAAAAATTCTGGGACTACCTGAAAACCATGATCAAAAGAAGAGCCTAGACATCATCTTCCATGAAATTATCAAGGAAAACTGCCCTGAGATTCTAGAACCAGAGGGCAAAATAAATATTCAAGGAATCCACAGAACACTGCATGAAAGAGATCCAAAAAGAGAAACTCCTAGGAACATTGTGGCCAAATTCCAGAATTCCCAGGTGAAAGAGAAAATATTGCAAGCAGCTAGAAAGAAACAATTCAAGTATTGTGGAAATACAATCAGGATAACACAAGATCTAGCACCCTCTACATTAAGGGAAAAAGGGAATGGAATAGGATATTCCAGAAGTCAAAGGAACTAGGACTAAAACCAAGAATCACCTACCCAGCAAAACTGAGTATAATACTTCAGGAGAAAAAATGGTCTTTCAATGAAATAGAGGATTTTCAAATTTTCTTGATGAAAAGACCAGAGCTGGAAAGAAAATCTGACTTTCTAACACAAGAATGAAGAGAACCATGAAAAGGTGAACAGCAAAGAGAAGTCATAAGGGACGTACTGAAGTTGAACTGTTTACATTCCTACATGGAAAGACAATATTTGTAATTCTTGAAACATTTCAGTATCTGGGTACTGGGTGGGAGTACACACATGCACACACGCACACATACATAGAGACAGAGTGCACAGAGTGAATTGAAGAGGATGGGATCATATCTTAAAAAAAAATGAAATCAAGCAGTGAGAGAGAAATATTGGGAGGAGAAAGGGAGAAGCTGAATGGGGCAAATTATCTCTCATAAAAGAGGCAAGCAAAAGACTTATTAGTGGAGAGATAAAGAGGGGAGGCAAGAGAAAAACATGAGGTCTATCTCATCACATTCCACTAAAGGAAAGAATAAAATGCACACTCATTTTGATAGGAAAACCTATCTCATAATACAGGAGAGTGGGGATCAGGGGCACAAGCAGGGTGGCGGGGAGGATGGAGGGGAGGGCATGGGGAGGAGAATGCAATCCGAGGTCAACACTCATGGGGAGGGAAAGGATCATAAGAGAATAGAAGTAATTGGGGACAGGATAGGATGGAGGGAAATATAGTTAGTCCTATACAACACAACTAGTATGAAAATCATTTGCAAAACTACACAAATTTGGCCTATATTGAATTGCTTGTCTTCCAAGGGGAAGGGGTGGAGAGGGAGGGAGCTAAACAAGTTGGAACTCAGTGTTAGGACCAAATGTAATGTTCTTACCACTGGGAAATAAGAAATACAGGTTAAGGGGTCAAGAAAGCTATCTGGCCCTACAGGACAAAAGAGAACACGGAGACAAGGGCAGATAGGGAGGATAGAAGAGAGAGTAGATTGGTCACAGGGGCAATAAGAATGCTTGGGTTTGGGGGGGGAGGGGATAAAAGGGGAGAAAATTTGCAACCCCAAATTTTGTGAAAATAAATGTTAAAAGTTAAATAAAAAAAAAAAAGATAACACTTCAGAAAAAAAAAAAAAAACTAATTTCGACTTTCCACCAAACTATTCGATTTTTGCCAAATGATGCATTAGCTATCTCACCTCCAAGTCTTTGTTCATGTCATTGGCGAGTAACACATAACTTCTAACATTCTCTGGCTTTATGAACACTATACTACTTCCTTCAGGAGCATGTGTTAACCCCTTCATAAAGTTTTTCATGGTCAATTCAAAAAGAAATCATCTCTCCCTTCTATGAATCATTCAAGGATTTTGTTTACACTATGCATGTGAAATATCATATACTTCTTTGTCTTATATCTTTTTCTGTCCTTATGTCATCCAACTAAATTCGTTATAAGCTCCATGAAACCAAGGCCATGGCCCATTATGCAATGTATTATCACATGTTGATATATAGAGAATAAGTTTTCAATAAATATTAAATGAGGGTATGAGAATAAACCAGTCTGTAAATTTTTGAGGTCTTTCCTCAATCCACACTCTGGAGATAATATTGATAATTTTATATAGAAAGCTTGTATACAAAATCTAGCTATAAAGGACATTTTAGCTTTTTGCAAATTAGTTAACTTTTCAAAGTGCTTTTAAATTCCTCAAAACACCCACTCATGCCATACCATATTGCTGTTTAGGTATTTTAGTTGTTTTTGACTCTGACTCCATTTGGGGTTTTCTTGGCAGAGATACTGGAATGAGTTGACATTTCCTCCTCCAAATCATTTTATAGATGAGAAAAATGAAGCAAACAGGGTTAAGTGACTTGTCCAGGGTCACACAGCTAACATGTAGATGAGGTTGAATTTAAACTCAGGTCTTCTTTACTGCCATGCCCAGTGCTCTGTCTACTGCATTACCTAGCTGCATCTCATACCATATTAGGTGATGCATTAATTCTTCAAGCATTTGCTAAACATGTAGTGTACGAGTGGCGAACCGCTAAGCACTGTTACAATGTCGCTGATGCTGTTCAAAATACTGACACTAAAATGATTCTGCATTTTTTATTGACAAAATGTATTTATCTGTAATTATCATGAAAATAAATATGATTTAAGGTAATTTAGAGA
This sequence comes from Notamacropus eugenii, assembly GCF_028372415.1. Lineage (NCBI taxonomy): Eukaryota > Metazoa > Chordata > Mammalia > Diprotodontia > Macropodidae > Notamacropus > Notamacropus eugenii. Next base: position 380,035,701 of record NC_092875.1, read on the forward strand.
AAAACAATAAATCTTTAACAATAACCACAGCTTGAATAAATGTAGAAATATTCTTTAGACAAATGCATAAGCAAAGGATAGGAAAATTGCTTATTTAAGTTTACACTTACCTTTCCTACATATTGGTAATCAGATCCTGTATATTCTTCAAGTAAGAAAAATTGATTCCACATCCAACCACGTTTTTGACGGTGCAGCACTTTTCCATCTCTCCCTGCTGTACGTGTTTTTACAACTTTCGTTTGGGGCTCAGAAGTCCTTCTAAACACCATCTCTGTAGAGGAGAAATTTGGCAGGCACACCCAGAGCAGAAATAATAGTATAACTCGGTATATTGTCATAGTGATCCAATTGCTGACAGGTCACAATGTGGCTGATGGGAAAGCTGCAATATACTTCTGGATTGCCTTTTGATGGTTTTCTAGTAGGTAGGGTATCCAGTTGGCTTCCAACAGTTAATCATTATTTTATTCATATTTCCCAATCTTCAAAAATAAACAGAAGAAGAAATACACTGTCAGTTGAAAATATTATAAATAGTTACATGTCACTTCACATTTAAGTTCAGAGTTCAATTATTTCACACAACAGCTACTGAAACAATGGTTCTTATTTCATGTGGTAATGATTTCTTTTGATAACAGCAATTAACTGTTGACCTATATATGCATGGAAGAAACATTAATGCAACTAAATCATCTCAAATTATAGAGAGAAAATATTAGATAATTTTTTTGCATCATGTTTAAAATAGGAGCAGGGTTAGATAATCTGAAAGTTACCTTTTACTTCTAGAAGTCTGTGATTATATAGAATTCTATGAATTATTATAATGGCATAAAGGTATATCTTTACTTTATGTGAGAAGTTACTTTCCCCAAATATAACATTTATGTAAAATCTTAATGAGTATGTCACATTTTAAATGAATTAAGGAAGGACACTATTCAATTATTCTAAGTAAAGAATAAAAGAATTATAGTGTAATCCACTAGCAAAGCAATGATTCTTGTTCTACTTATCTCTGACTGGGTACAAAGGAAGGGTTGGAGGAAAGCATTTGCCCTAATGTCTAAGATTAGCTCCATGGTAAAAGGGGAATAGGTACCAGCCCATTAAAAATGTCAGAGGACCAGAAGCAATGTTATTAACACACAGGACCATAGTTCAAAACATCCAGAAATTAATTGATGTCCATGGGGTAAAGAAAAAGACTATCTGATAGATATAGTAGCAGTGAGTTCAAGTACCAGGGGAAAAATCACAATGAATAAGAACATAGGCTAAATCAGGGCATTATTATGAGGAAGAAAAAACAAAAAAATTCTGGCCAAGCAGAAGTTATGCAAAGTAGAAGCTCAAAGGCAGCAAAAAGCTGGGGAAGAGTGCTTGGGCTTCATACAAGAGGATCATGGACCAGAGAAAATGGTCCAAAAGGCATAGATCTGCATAGTACAGGATTAAGCAGTAGGGTTATTCAGTGCCAAGGGAAGTCATTCTTATTTATTTTACTTAGCTGGCAGTAATATGTTATGGCACACATATTATCACATGTGGCATCAAAAAATCTTTTTGAAAGTAAATATTTATCCTTATTTTTTATTTTAATTTAGATGTTCACTTATGCTTAAAGAAAGCTTCATTTTTATCCAAAATAGTGGAGTATATTGTTAAATCATGTTGCATCTATTTCAGTGCTGTCCCTCAACTTAATTTACAAGTAATCCAGTATTTTTCATTATGCTTTCTATCAAGATGCCTCGAAGGTTAATGCAAAATGATTGCAGAAACAAGAGTAATGATTGAAACCATAGTTCCCAAGAGTGTAATAAATAGCAAAAGAGAGTATCACACTCATCAGAGGAAATTTAACATGACAGAAGTAAACTCTCCTATTAAAACAAATCTTAAGATTTAATACTTGGAATATAAAAGGAGCTCATTGCATTATACAGACTCAGTGATAAAAGAAAAAGGATTTCATTTAATTTGAAGGTATGACAAAATGAACCTAAAGCCTTCTGGGCTTTCTTTGTATGTGCTGTTAAAATTCTGAGTGCCATTTTCTGATGATACTCATCTGTCTAAAAAGCTGTCTCTACATATAAGTCTCCTGTAGCTGAGACTTTGTGCTATGAAATGATCATTAAAAAAAATACATTCAAGCAATACAATTTCATATTTGAAAAACTTCTTATTTCAAATTTTATAATAAAGAAAATTCCCTGTGTAGATGTGGTGATCAGAATTTGAGATGATTATTCACTCTAAATATAGTATAACCTCACAAATACTAAAAAAAAACAAAAACAAAGCCATCCAAATAGCTGGTTTTTGATAGACCATGAAGAGCTTTTTCCAGCTTGTTAAAAACAACGAGGGCTGCATGCAGTGTCTGTGACAGCTTTTGTTATTGTTACTCATTCTATTTCTAAACCTCAGTTGGTCAAAATGAATTTGCATTTTTTGATGGAAATCTAATGGTATCATACATAAATATATGTGGTGATTCAGTATTCCCTTAATATATTTTAATATTAGGACATTTATTTAAAAATTTTAAAAATGGAAGCATACAAATAAGATAATATTTTGACATAATTAAGGGTTGAGTTTTTCCATGAAATAATTCTTCTAAGTCTTGCTGAATATGATCTAACATTCTCTTGACTTCATATTTGTGTTAAGCTCTGAGGAGCTAAGTTTATGAGCCTATTTTTTATAATATGTATAATGATCTCAACATTCTTTCAATTGCCCAAATTTGGAAACTCAGAATTACCTTTGACTTTTACCTCTTCTGAACCTGTAGGACCATAATCCTGTAAATTCTTGCTTTTTCAAATTTTTCAAATCCAATTCTTATCAAACCTATCCCTTTAGTTCTCTACTGTTAGTTTATTCTTTCAATCTAACCTGCAAACAAGGGCAGTATGGTGAAATGGAAAAAGAATAGGCTGTGAGTTGGGATATTTGGTTGAAGAGCCCATCATGGGTAGAGTGTTAGACTTGGAGTAAGGAAGCTGTTGATCAGTCTTTTTTCAGTCATGACTGACTCTTCTTGACCCTGTTTGGGGATTTTTGGTAATGATAATGATTTGACAGTAAAGAAAAAGGAACTGCTGCTTTGTTCTAAAGCTTATTTTACAGATGAAGTACTGAGGCAAACACGGTTAAGAGATTCATCCTAGGTTCAAATCATTCTGCTCAAACACTTATTAGCTGTGGGATGCTGGACAAATCACTTGATCTCCCTAAGCCTCAGTTTCTTCAGCTGTAACATGAGAAGGTTGCCTTTAATAATCTCTAAGATCCCTTCCATTCCATTGGCATTCTGTACTTATGATTCTGAGATCTCTGCATCTATCATTTGCTGCCTGACAAACCCTGAAGGAGTTACACTGCTTCTCTCATTACTCAGGGGACAGGGGGATATACATGGTGGGCAGGCGAACATCAACTCCAGACATAAGTATTATGGTGTCAGTTCTAATTGGCTCTAGAATTTATTGTTAAATTATCACTGTGAACACCTTAGAAATTAGCAAATGTTACAGATCTGAGCATGATTTATTGTTTTGTTGGTTATCCATTTAAGAAAGTGATTAACAAAATGTCAATAATGCAGATTAAGTTTAAAAGCACATCCCTGAGAACATTTCCCACCCAGTTATTAAACATTTGCCAACATAGTTACCTGTTACTTTCACTTATAAATGTTAGTTCACAATCGACTCAGTTGGGTCAAGTGAGGTCCCTCACCCAAAGGGAAGTAGAGGCAAATGTAGATAGAAATAGCTAATAACTGGATCCTGATGAATCCATTAATCATCACAGAGCAAGTTACCTCCTCTGTGGGTGTCTCATTTGGTTGCTCATTGTTGCATTCAAAGGTATCTGTTTATCTAGTCTTCTTCATTCACAAAGGATATTGATTCTCTTTATACTCCAAGGATAAATGTTTAAGACTCACTTAAATACGTGTGTCATTTTGGCAAAACTGACTAGCTTCCAAATAAATCTAGGATATGGTGTGGCGTGTCCTAGGTCAAGACAGAATGAACCCAGATTACATTTTCACAGACTGGATGGTCACTTTGTGTTATGTGACCAATACATAGGAATGTTACCATTGAGCATGAGATCTGTAGTTATATTCCTGAGTTCCCAACAGATTATTTATACCCTTTATAAAAATGACCTTTCTCCTCCTTTGAGGTACAATCATTAGAGGTACCACTCCTGAAGCTGCCTGGTGGAATCATATAATATCATTACATCGTTTGCAAATCCTTTGAGGACAAGGCTTTGAGAACAGGGCATTATGTGTTTTGTATTCCCTGTAGTGCTCTTATATATTGTAAAATATACAACAGTGTCCATAAAATTTCTTTGAATGGATGAATGCATTTTTAAAGTGACATTCTGATTTCTTGAAATGTTTTTGTAATATTTAGCCTAAGTCTTTCTTTTCTAAGTTAAACTACATTCCCTTATTTTGTTCTCAGAAATTATGGGCCTATTATTTCCTACATAAGAGTCTTCCATAAGGTTGAGGAATTATTAAATCATTCTCAGGCTTTTCTCCTCTACTCTTCTCCATAAAATTCCTATGATGGTCCTAAACTTATAATCATCTTTATAGCTCTCCTCTGAATGTCTTCCAAGTTCTCTCCATCTTTCTTTTGCTGTGGAGATGAGAAATAGACAGAAAACTCTGCTAAAGGTGTACAATGGGGAAATAATGGGGAAATTGCCATTTATTTTCTACAATCTATTCTTTCCTTCAACTTAATGCTCTGCTTGTTGGTTTCCCCCTCCCCCAGTATCGGCAGTATATTCTTGGTTCAAGGTTGCTTTTATTTTTCTTTCTGCCATAATTTCCAGTATATTTTTTTCTTCCCATCAGATTCATTAGCTAATACCAAATTAACTTTTACTTTACAATTAATCATTTATAATTTAAAATCAATTGTTCTACTGCATACGTACATATGCATATAAATGTATATATGTGTTGCATACATACATGAATACATTTATATATATGCAGCAGGAGGTTTGATTATATATATGTAGACACTGAATTTTCTTTCACTTTAATTAACTCTGCATTTCTCCCAGTTTTGACTCCTATTTTCTAACATGCTCATCACCATTATACATCATTCTTTCCTCGAACCTGATTTATCTATAAAGGTAGCTGTTATCTTGATAGATAAGTATTTTGAATCATACATGAAAAATTTGGTACTTTTAGTATTTTTAAGTATTCCTTCAGAACATCACTCATGAAATGTTGAGATGGAATTAACTGTTAATATGATTGATAAGCTGAATTAGCCATGCTGTAGTCTATTTGGTCATTTCTAGACATAGCAAATATATACATGTTCTCTTTCATCATTCAGTTCATTAACAGCAAGTATGCTAAAGATTAGTGCACCTGGGACCAAATGTTTTCCTCGTATTGTATTTGTATATACATTTTTTACAATGTAAGGAACATTTTAATTTCTGTTGTTGACAAAAAATGAGCATCCTTATGCAGTCATGAGCTTTAGAAAATGCAGTCACCATCAGCTGCTCACTCTCACCAACAAGTATTGTTGATTCTACCGATACAGTATTTCTCCATATGCTTTCTCCCTTCCACTCACAAGGCTATCCCACTCCCCCAAAATTACCTTTTGCTTATCATATATTTCTCCTACTCCTAATTATATAAACGAATATTTCCCTATTAATCATTTATAAACCCATGGAATACAGAAACTGTTTCATTTTGTCTGTTATCACCAGTGCCTGCCTTGAACTTAATGGGTGCTTAACAAATGATTCCTCCAAATTGATTGGAGGAAGAAAGGAATTTCAAGTCAAAATTTTAAAAATCAATTCAAGAAACATTCTACCTTTTAAAAGCAGACAGGATGTGTGTGTGCGTGTGTGTGTGTGTGTGTGTGTGTGTGTGTGTGTGTAAATTTAATTATTTCATACAGTCCTTGTGCAGTAGAAAGAGATATAGGCTTGGAAACAACCAACCAGGGTTCAGTTTATACTTGTGCTCCTTATTAACTATGCGACCTTGGGCAAATAAAATAATGCTACTTGACCAGATTTTTTTCCTCTGTAAGAGGAAAATGCTGTACTAGATGATGTCAAAAGTTATTTCCACCTATAAAAATATGGTTCTATGACCCTGCCTGAATAAAATTAAAGAAATGAACAACCAATCAATAGGATCTTCATATATTCACTTGCTAACGTAAGGAAAATAGGCAATCACATTTGTATAAAAAAATTCTTATTGACTCCAAGACATTTCAGTATTTAATCAAATACACAGGTTAGGTGGCCATCACCACAGGAATTCAACAATGTTACAATAAGATAACTTTTTTAGGCAGCTCAGACTAGACAAATGAACAGCACTTTGGTGCTTTGACATTAAAAGTACTAACTTCTCGGCTACCAGCTCCAAACCATGTCACATGCACTCAGGGCACTGTACCCATCTCCTCTACATGAGAACTTTCTGGAACTAGCTTAGGATATAACAGGTGAGAATTTAGTCTTATCTTGCCTTCCACCAAGATGTGAAGTCACTGTCTAGCTATCAGCTTCAAACAGATCTGAAGAATGGAGGCCTGCCCACACCTTTCCGTTGCCCTTTTATGTTTTGTCTTCCTCCATTAGAAGATAACTTTCTCAGAGGCAAGGACTGCAATTCCTACCTGATTTTTTTTGTATTTCTCCAACATTTACCACAGTGCCTGGCATACTGAATGTTTTCAAAAAATACTATCTCTATCATCTGTCTGTCTGTCTATCTATCAGAGCCATTTTAATTGTTATAACAAATTGTGTAGGTATATCTACCTATCTATCTATCTATCTGTATGTCTGTCTATGTATCTATCTGTCTATCTGTCTGTCTGTTTGTCATTCAAAATATTTGGAAAGGCTTAAGGAATTAATTGAGATTTATGATGACAATGATAATGGAGCTATTTTCAGAGTTAGTGGGAGGACATAGTAAGAGTTCATGGGATTGGTAAACCTCATTACGAGTATAAGTACACAAATGTCTGAGTGAGTGTGGGTATAGTATTGATGTGCTATGTGATATGTGTATAAATGTGTGTAGACACTTGTTAATTCATCAGTTGAAGAAAATTTCCCAATGTGGAAATTCCCATTACAAATGCAAATCAACAACTCATGGAGAAGCAACAAGTTATATTGATTTATCCAACCTGACATTTATTGATAGCTATATGACCTTGAGAAAGTCACTTAAGCTTAATTGGTTTCAATTTTCTCATCTGTAATATAAGGAGGTTTGGATAGATGGCCTCTGAGATATCTTCCAGCTCTACATCTATGATAATATGCAATTTATAGCCCTAAAGGAATTTAGTGGCTTACCTAGGATAATTGAGAAGTGGAAGTTGACAACATATTCTGATTTTGAGACTAACTCTCAATGAACTACACATCCTTACGTTTTAGTAACAACTTAAGTCATATTCTCACATTTTTAAATCATACTATTAGAGGCAGAAGAGAAATCAGAGGTTATCTAATCCATCCTCCTTGTTTCACAGATAAGGAAACTGAGGGCTTGAGGTGAAATGATTTAACCATGAAGTCACAAGTAGTAAGTGATAGAATAAGGCTATGATTATAGGTCTTAGGATCCTAAGGTCACAGATTCAGAAATGGAAAGATTCTTAGAGATAACAGAGTCCATCCAATTCTTTAAAAGATAGAGATGAAACAAGAGGCAAAGACAAGATTGTGCAAAAGTAAGAAGAAATGCAATGAATTCCTTCCCTGCCTGCTTTACCCAAAGTCTCCAAATTGATGTATAGTCAAATTCAGGAAAACAAAACAAAACAAACACAGTGAGTTGAGTTTGTTTTTTTTTTCCTTTTTCCTCAACCCATATTAAAATATGAAGACATACAAGGTTATCTGTGGATAGCAGAGAAAGGTTCTGGTCAGATCTCATATAGCACAGGGAAAAGTTATGTACCAGTACAGGAAAAAGTTCTAACTTCGTGAAGGTTACAGAAATAGGCACCATCTGGCAGTTTTGTCATTCACTACTCATCCAAGTTACAAATCTAGGGTGAACTGAGAAGGGTACCAACACTTAGGGGAGGCATTCCAGAATAAGAAGTAGTCACAGGCCCTAAACTTTATAATAGGGAAGAAGCAATTCCAAAAACAATCCACAACTGACTCCAGTTTTGGAGGTCCAGCTTCTAGCCCAGGGATAGAAAAGGGATAACCTGTACAGAAATATAGGTATGAAGGAGACTTTGCACATTCTTCACTCTGAAGCTGCAAAATCTTTCCAAGTGGCTGATAACTGTAGAGTCCAACAGTAGTCCACTAAAACTCTAAATGGAACAAGCAAGCCGAGTTGCTCAGACCTAAACCCAGGTCAGGAACTGGCAGAACTCAGACCAACTGTCAAACTTTGTCAAGGATCTGACCCCTTTGGGAGTGCTAAAAGCTTTCAGGTGCCCAGACTGATCTGTCCCTGAGAAATCAATGACACAACACTCATTAGCACCAGAAAGCAGCTTCAAGAACAGAGCAAATTTTCCCTCCAGAAGTATTCTGGACTTGCTCCCAATATAAAATCTAAAATCTAGAAATAGGTTGGAAGACTGAGCCAACAAAAAATAATCTCTTCATAAGAAGCTATTATGCTAACAGGGGTACTCAGGACACAAATCCTGAGGAAGAGAATGACTCCAAAATAACTGCACACAAAGCCTCACAGAAAAATTGGGCTCAAGTTCAACTAGAATTCTGGGAATAGAGGAAACAGAATTAGAAAAGCAATTAACAGCTTGGCACAAAAGATACAATACCCAATCAAGAAATTACAAAGGACCAAATAAATGCTAAGGATTTAGTGAGACAACAATAAACATTAGAACAGAGACAAAAAAAAACAATGTAAAAAAGAAGAAAAAAAATAAGTACTATCATAGCAAAAATGGACTTAGAAAACTGATGAAGAAATACTTTAAGAATGAGAGAAGAGACAGACATACAGATACAGAGACAGACTATACATCACATTTCAAGAAATCATAAATGAATATTGTTTAGATCTTTTAGAATCAGAAGAGAAAGTAGAAATGATGAGCTGTTCGTGTATGGGCTCCAGCCCTAAGATCATGTGTCTCAAAGCCTTCCAATCTCTCAGTATGTCCATGCCCTGTGAGGAAATTTTCCTTGTTGTAGGCTTGACTCTGTTATCAGAACAGACACAGGGATACTGACCCAAGAACTATGTTTTTGGCACTGGATCCCCAAGGATCATGCCTCTGTCAGCTAAACAGTAACAACAATAATTTCAATGGCCAAAAGATGCCCAGTGACTTGGGGTTTGCTAGTTCCTCTTCTCTCCCCTGCCCTCCCCTCCCCTGCCCTCCCCTCCCCTGCCCTCCCCTCCCCTCCCCTCCCCTCAAATCTTAAGCCTATTGCATTCTGAAACTGGGACTCCAATGGGCCCCTGCAGAGCTCCTAGCTTTAGAGTGATTATCAATAGTAACTGTTGCTGGTTCCCACCCAGCATGATATCTTTCTTTTTCTTGACCTCATTAAAGGGGCCATGCTCTGGCTATCTCATAAACAGGCCTATTCAATGAATGGGTGTTTCCTCATCCTAAGTGAGTACCTGCAATGACCTTGGCTTAAATGGCCTAAGGCCTCCCACTGCATCCTGGGTCAGCTCCAGTCATTCTGATGAATTTCTAGTCACTGGATTCAGATGGCTCTGGAGGAGAAGTGAGGCTGGTGACCTGCACAACCCTCCCTCCCTCAAAACAAAGTCAAGTTCAAGTCATGGCATCATTTCTTTGATGGCACAGTCTTCTTCAGCCTTGAATGACAAACACAACAATAACAAAATACTTTCTTTTCTCTCTCAATGTCTAGAATCAACAAAGTTATCTCTACTGACTCCTTATATTTTCCCATCCCTACATTATAGGCATCTGCTCCCAAAGACACTTGGACTTCTGGTATATTCACTTAAACTCCCTAAACTGCCTAATTAGCATCCTTGGCATTCTTTTCCCATATTGCTTTTCCATATAAGCTCTAGCACCATCTTCACTAGCTTTCAAGTTCCCTTGGAACTTCTTCCACTATGCTGAAGCATTATGATAAACTCTGAGTGTGTGAATTTATTCCACGCAAAGTCTTCTTGGCATTGTCAGGGCTTCTTGCACCCCAAACCATGTCAGAAATAGAAAGAATCCAACCATCACCTTCTGAATAGAACCCAAATGAAAATTCCTATGTACGTTATAGCCAACATTCAGAGTTTTCAGGTTTAAAAAAATGCCACAGGAAATCAAAATGAAAAAAATACAAGTACCAAAGAGCCACAGTCAAGATCACATGATTTAGCAACTACCAGTTTAAAGAAGGGGGACAGCTTGGAATGTATTATTCCAAAATGCAAAGGATCTAGCCTTATAACCAAGAATAACTTATTCTTCAAAAGTGAATAAAATGCTATGCACGGTTTCATGTTACTATTGTTCAGTTGTTTCAGTCACATGTGACCCCATTTTGGATTTTCCTGACAAGATACTGGAATGGTTTGCCATTTCCTTCTTTAGCTCATTTTACAGATGAGGAAACTGAGACAAATAGGGTTAAGTGACTTGCCCAGGCTTTACACGGCTAGTAAGTGTCTGAGGCCATACTTGAACCCATGAAGGTGAGTCTTTCTGATTCCAAGTCCAGTGCTCTCTCCACTGTCTCACCTAGTTGCCCTATAAATCTACAAAACTGAACTTTAATGACATAAAGAACTTCTAAGCATTCTTGATGAAAAGACAAGAGCTGCATAGAAACTTTGAAGTGCAAATACAGGAGTTAAGAGAAACATAAAAGTGTAAACATGAAAAAAACAATCATAAGAGACTAAACAAGGGGAACAAAACCTGTTTATATTCTAATTTAGGGAGATGATACATGTATCTCCTCTGAAGCCTACCATTATTGGCAGTTGTAGAGAAAGAGTTTAATTAGACAGAAGGTCTGGGGGTGGCTCTATTATAATCTTATGATCTTAAAAGAAAAGGGAGGAAGTAGAATACATTGGATGAGGTGACAGATTATATTGGGGAAAATTACCTCATAATTGTATTATGCAAGTCTGTACAAAAATGAGAGAATGGAGAGGAGTACAGATAACATTTTTATTTTACTCTCATCTGAACTGCTCAAAGGAGAAGAGAATATACATAATTGTGTACAGAAATACATTTAACTTAACAAGGAAATAGGAGGGACTGAGTAGAAGGGAGAAGGAACAACAATGGTAGATTAAGGGAAAGTTTAGTTTTAAGCAAAACAGAATATGCAAAAAAAAATAATCAGAATATACAAATATATTTACAGCTAATTTTGTGGTGGCAGAGAAGTAGAAACCAATTCAAATTGGGAAGGAATGAACAAGTCATAGTATTTTATTTAATGGAACATAATTATGCTATAGGAAATGATAAAAAGAATGGTCTAAGAGAAACCTAGGAAGACTTATTTAAACTGACACAAAGGGAAGTGAGCAGATTCAGGAGAACAATGTACACAATGGCAACAATATCTTAAAGACAAATAACCTTGAAAAAATTAGGAACTCTTATTAATATAATAACCAAACACAATTCCAGAAGATTTATGATAAAACTTGTTACTTATGTACTGACAGAAAGATGAAGGATTCAGAATGCAGAGTGAGACATTTTGGGGGAAATATGGCCAATAGAAATTTGTTTTGTAATTTTTTTCCAGTGTTTAGTGACATGTTTGTAACAAGATTTTTATCTTTCCTTTCTTTCTTAATTAGGGTGCAGAGAGGTAGAATGGAGAAAAGGTGAATTTTTACTGACTGAAAAAAAGTTAATTTTTTTAAAGGAAAGAAAGTGTCAGCTAAGTGGTTCAGTGAATAGAGCACAAGCCCTGAAGTCAAGAGGACCTGAGTTCACATCCAGCCTCATACCCTTGACACTTGATAGCTATGTGACCTTGCCTTTCCCTCTCCAAAAGAAAAAGGGAAAAAAGGAGGTCCAAAGCTAATTAATGATTTACCCAGTTACATAAGTAGTAACAGAGTCAGATTTTGAGCACAGGGACAAGTCACTCTAAATAAAGTTATTTTTTCACTGTATAAGACATCAATCCCTTCCTTCATCATCCTGTGGGTATCTTGTAGTATTTGATTCCCACATACATCTGATTTGACCAAAATCTCATATACTATTGTGCACCCGGACTTAGGGAAAAGGAAAGAGAAACTCCAGACACAGAACAATTCTCTTGCTTCCACATATTCCTTAAATTCTAATTTCTCTTGATATGAAGCAACCTGGAATAACTCTCCATTCTGAGAAAGTCATCTGGTTTTAGAATGGTGATAGGCTGCTAATATCTTTGCTTAATACTCTCATCAGCTGAAAGTTCATATATAATCATTCATAATAAATGGCATAATGTTTTACAATTTCTCTCTTGGGATACAAATACCTTTAAGCCAAACAGCTGTAGAAGGAAAGGGACAGAAAATAAGGCTAGGATAATCTCTAGTAAAACAGCTGCTAATGGGCACCATCTAGGGCAAAACCTTTTTAACTTGACATTAATGTGAGAGTCCCAGCTACAAACTGATTTGTAGTGAGTAGATAATAACAGTGTAACTGACTGCTACTTCTGCTTGTGCTTCTAAAACACCCATTTGTGTAGTGGCTGGAATCCCATTCTTTGTATGGGAATCTTTAGCTGTTATGCTCTCAAGGTAACTAAAAGAAGATTAAAAAAGATCCCATTGAGTGTAACAATCTTTGGTGTCTAAGATTTGAAACTTAGCATCATTGCTATTCTTGACGAAGTCAGAATTTGATTTTTGTGGATTTTATCAGTATCCCATTTGAAAGATAGACTATCATTCCTGAGCTAACAACTCATTTGAAGCACATAATTAACTGGCAAGACTCTTTGGAGTTCTTTCCATTCCAATAAGGGCAGTAACTGTGGTATCACTATGGAGATCTCCTGAAAATGTAGCTAATTGTGAATTTGTGTCTAAATTATCACCAAATAAATCACTTCCATACCAGTCCAAAGAAATGCATTAAAACACAGGCATGGAAATGTGAGGCTAGGAAGATTACCATTAACAACAAAAATAAACAAATAAAAAACCCCTCTGCATTGAAATCAATGTACATCTCATTTGTATGAAGGAAGCAATCAATGAAATGGTAAGTATGTTTATGAGAGATGTCAGTGCAAGACTAGGCTCACTTAGAACAAACCCTTAAAAACATTTGTGAGGCAATTTTGAAAACTTGACTTTACTTGGTCAGAAGGGCAAAGCATATTTGCGCAAATGAAAAAAAAAGCAACTAAGGGTTTTGTACAAACATACATGTATGACTCTCAAATGTTTCTTTATATTTGTATCGGCCCAATTGGCCTATCTACGATAGATACTTATGTTCCCATTTTATAAACTTTTCCTTTCACTTCCTTTCCTTTCTTCCTCTTCCCCTTCTTCTCTCCCTTTGTCTCTTCCTATCCCCTCTTTCTCTTTACATTCCTGAGGAAACGTGGGTGACATGACATACGTTTTTGTCAGTATGGAAAACTCTCATCTGAAAAATTGAATTCACAGAAGCTAGTCAGAAGAATAGAGCCTTAAAACCTTGGAGCATTGCTCCTGATAATGAAAAGCTAAGTGCCCTGCCCCTGGTCACACAAATTAGTGTAAGTCTGAGACAAGATTTAAATACTGTCATTTATAACTCTAAATTGACATTCTATCTACTACTACATGCTGTCTTTATTACAAAAATTAAAAAAAAAAAAACAACTTAACAATGCCTAAACAGTAACTTCTGGAGACCAGCAAGAGATAAATCTTTTTGTACCCTCAATACTGAAAAACAACAACAAGAACAACAACAAAAAAAAAAAAAAACAAGACAAACCATGCTAAATGGACTAGTTCAAAATTATAAACTAGCTCCAAAGTTTGAATTATAATCCAAACATCTATGCTTCCAGGTTTCTTCAATATAGAATTGAATATACTCATGATCTCATTGCTGTGAGTACTCTCTTTATCCATGTAGATTGTGGCCCCACCCCAACTGTCCAGTGATCATGGGCTCTTCCCTGTTTCTTTCACAAGACACTCCATCTCCCGACTCTTGGCATTTTCACTTACTATCTAACATTCCTGGAATGGCTCTCATTCTCATCTTTTATCTCTTGGCTTTCTTGGATACTTTCAAGTCCCAACTAAAATTCCAACTTCTACATAAAGTTTTTCACAGTCTCCTTACTCTGGTACTTTCCCTCTGTTGATTATTTCTAAGTTATCCCATGTATAACAAACTTGCATAAATATAGCTGTTTCCCCCATTAGACTTTGAGCAGGGGCATTTTTTTTTAACTTTTCTTTATATCCCTAGCATTTATCACAGGGCCTGGCATATAGAAGGCACATAACAAATAGTTATTGACTAACTGATCTTCTTGTCAGGTCTAATTCTTGTCCATCACATTCTGTAAATTCTTCGTGGACATTCATTCAACATCCTGAAGTCTTGCCCCTATTTTTTGTTTGTTTTCCTTTCATATCCCGTGCACTAATATAGTACTCAGGCTTTCCTGGTCAGACAGTGAAGAAAGACTTGAAATTTGACAGAGAGTATTTCTAAAATAGAAAGTGTAAAAAGTATTTTACTTCAGATTCTTTTTGTTAGGCTTGGTTCAGTAGAATGAAGTCTTGAAATGAATTAGTTAAGGGTACAAATTACTAAATGCACCAGTATTTACATTCCATTTTCATCTTAAACATAGATGACTGTATAATGTTAAGACTTTTCTGTGTTTAGAAATCCCAATACTACAATTACAAAATAGTATAGAGAGAAATCAAAGCTTACATGTAGTGGCTTATTTAAATTATAAACTTCAACCCAGAATTTCAAAATGAACCTCATTGCTCTTTCTAAAATGTAAAATAGAACTACTCCCAGTGAGGAGACCAACTGCAATACCCAAAGAGCTTGGGTATATTTGTTCCTTTGTATAAGTATATGAGATCACAGTGATACAGTATAATTCTTCTACTTACTGTGAACTAAGCTAACATCTGAGACATGGGAGAGTAAGAGTTGTGGGTATGACAGAAAGAATAAAGAGAAAGGAAAAGCAAATTTGGAAAATAAGAAACCACATAAGAAGATGGTCCTTATATAGATGTCTGCAGTGGGAGTTTTTGAATATTTAGAAAACATGGAAAAATTGTTTACCTGGGGGGAATGTGGTGGAAGTGAAGTAGTATAAAGGAAAATGGACAATACTAAATGTAATCTTTATTTACTTTAAATTTGTCTCAATTGTTGGAGGACGTTCTTACCTAAAAACAAAGAAACAAAAACCAAAAGCAACAATCACCATTTTTTTACTCTTTTGACTTGCAATACCTTAATAATAAAATATAACCAATTGTGAAAGTGTAAATAATTTTAATGGTATATTACATAGATAAAATATTGTTTATACTTATAAAATGTGTATTGTGCTTGTGTGAGCTAATATAATTCAGGTCCTTGTAACCGGAAGAAAGAAGAATCCATCTGTACGTTAATTTCTCAGTAATTCTTGCTAACACTGCCAACACAAAGGGTATATATAGCCTAAAAAACTTGGGTTTGTTTAAAATTGGATTTTAAATTCATGCACTTTGAATATTTGCATGAATCGAAAGTGATCATACTTCCTAGTATCATTTATTATTTAAAACTTTAGACATATCATAATATATATGGCAATATGTATTTTAGAAGAACTTAATATTAGTGACATTTTCCATTTGTTTCTAATAAGTTCAAGGTAAATATAAAAATAAATTGCATGATTAGTATTAATTATAACTCTCAACTTCAAAAGTATTATGGTGTGCGTGTGTGTGTGTGTGTGTGTTTAACTACAGTCATATAGTTGGATAACAATAGCTGACATTGATTTAGAACCTTAAAGATTGGTCATCTCACCAGCAACAGGCACATCTGATATCGTCTCTTGCTTTTTACAGATCAAGGCTCATAAAAGTTAAGTGAGTTGGCCATGGTCACCCTTAAAACAAGTTTAACAGAGAGGATTTAAACCCAGGCAACTCCTTGTTCCAAATCCAAGGCTTCTTTCTGGTAGATAAATAAGAATTTATTAAGTGCCAATTCTGTGCCAGGCATTATGCTAATAGCTTTGCAAATAGTATCTCATATGATCCTCACAACAACCCTGAGAGGCAGGTGTTATTATTACTCTTGTTATACAGATGATTAAACAGAAATAAACAGTGGTTAAATGACATGTTCAGGGCCACACAAATAGTAGTCTGAGGCCCTATTTGAACTCAGCTCTTACTATAACTCCAAGTCCAGGGATCCATCCTTCACACCACCTAACTGCCTCTACTATATTGCACAGCTAGTTCTAACTATACTTAAGCTAGAACATGCTACATTTGTTCCAATTTTACTTTTCTTTTTGGGGGGCACATAAACATACAAATACACTCTTTATAAAGTGAGCACTTTTGAGGTAACCAAAATTGGGATTATTTGATTCCAAAGGGATATCAGGCATCTAAAAAAGACAGCAGGATACAATAGAGAGAGAGAGCTAGTGCTAAAGTTGTGAATATTTAGGTTTAAATACTATCTTGGATACATACTGAGTATGTAACACGTTTGTGTGACCCTAGACAAATGACTTAACTTTTGCAGAGCAGGGGCTGGTCTGCATTGGAAGAGAGGGTTCCTTCTCTTGTTCAGAAGTTCTCATGACCAATGAACTCACAGTTCTAGCATGCATTCTCTCAGAAAACAGTAATCATTCCTATCAAAGCAAAATATATACAGTCATTTAAAATAAATGTGATATGAGTAAATATTTATAGAAAACAGACTGTTAATGTAACATAAAGGTGGGTCTGATAGACCTGAGGCATCTGATTGGCATATTTTCTAGGAAAAAAATTTATCTTTCCAAATACAGCTACTTTATTGTTAGACCTCTTCTGGCCCAGTGACAATAAGAAGCATAACCTTTGATTAGAGGTGAATGTGCTGGTGACTGGTTAAACATTTAGAATAATCTTTACCAGGCCACCAACTATAAAGTTACGGCAAATCTCCTAGGCAATAGTTAGGTCCTCAGATAACAGCCCAGGCAAAATAAGTATTCGTTTCAAAGGAAATTGTTTTGTTTTGTTTTAAATCCCTTTTACAGACTTCACTGCCTGAGATCAGGATTGTGTGACTTCCAAGCTCTTCTGCCCTCTTATTCAGATTGCTTATGATTAATAGGAAGAACATTCACCAGGTAGTTCTGATGTCCTGTAATATAAGAAAATGAGTACTCTCCTGAACCACAAGAGGGAAATCAGCCTGTGTCAAAAAATATGCAGTTTCCTAAAAAGTGTTTTAGTCCTCTCCACCACACATACAATTGAAAGGTCCTTGTTCTTACCGCTTAGCTATCACTCCAAGGGAACAGACATTGAAGAGCCAAATTGTATAACCTGGTTTTGTTTCCCAGTTCTCTGGGTGCATCACTTATCGCTTATCAAAATGGACTAGCCACAGCAGCATGCCAAATAGCTAAAAAACTCTTCATAATCTCATCAGGACTTTATATCTTCAACTTGGTCTGGAACCATACAGCTTCAGAGAGGTAGGAGTCAGGGCAGCAAAGTACAAAACATTAGGACCCTGAGAGACTGTGCTCGCTCAGAGGAGTGTGTAATTCAATAAAGAGCTCACTGATGTCGGCACACCAGCTCATCATTGTGTTAGTGCCAATGCCTGTAGCATGGAGACTCCTATTTCCACTAATGAAATGATGGGAACAGGTTTATATTTTCCTTTGGAGACAGATACAAGAGAAGGACACTTTCTCCCATCAGGGATTGGTCCTTAAAAATGTATTCAGTGAAAGAACAAAAATTGGAACAGGTACCTTTAGGGAAGTCTATGTCTAGAAAGTCAAATATGCAGAGTTGAATTATTTATTAATACAAAAGTTCTGAAACATCATAGAACATATGCTACATACTACATGATTTTCTATCATTTCTTCTTGTCATAAGATTTAATCATCTACTCATTAATTTAGATGCTTAATTATTGAGTCTGGAATTTATTTTAGGGCTTTAAAATTGATTCTATACCACCTGAGGTTCAATTAATTATTTCAGTATATTTCCTGTAGGTAATCGTCAGGCATAGGCCATGTCTCAGCTTATTTTTCTTTTCCTTTATTAGCCTGGGGTGTCCACTAGCAAATATTCTTTCAAATCTGATCTTTTGGAGCTCAATTCATGATTCTTTAAATTGAGCTTAATTAATATTCAGTTACCATTTGAGATCATATAAATGCACTTTTTCCTTATATTCCAATTATTCCACTGTGGAATGAGAGAATTCTTATAATTCTTGAAAAAGTTATCCTAACCTTGCCTAAATATAATGATGTGCTTGTGCATTTTGATGTCAGCATGTCTATAAGTTTACCTGCATTTTTGTTTACAATAAAAACAGATTTATCTTAAAGTTCCTATACAAATTATTTCTAGTCATAATATTGTTGTACAATTAAAAAAAGTACAGAACCCCAGCATCTCAATGTTGGATTATTCCTTAGAGCCATGTAATCCACACTGTATCCAAACACAGACCCTGTAAACAGTAGCCTTTTGAGATCTACCTGGAAACTGCTAGTGAAAAGAAACTCATTACCTCCCAAATTGGGTTTTCTGATGTTATTGGTGCTGTAAGCATACCTGCATTTCACTTTTGGATAGTCTAATTATTAAGAATTTTTAAACTTAAATTGAACCTAAATCTATCTGCTGTAACTGCCTTCCTTTGCTCCCATTTCTACCCTCTCAAGCAGAACTCATCTAACCCTTTGTCTATGTGAAAATCCTTCAAATATTTGTATGTAGCTAGTATTTCTCTAAGTCATATTTTCTCCCAGCTTACCATTAGCCATTTCTTTGGATCAGCCTTGTTGTGGTTCATTCTTGTCTTACTATTTTAATTATTCTCTTTTGCCCAAGATTAGTATACATTTCTGTTCCTTGATAGGTCCATGAATTATCAACATATATATTCTTTTTCAAAACGTAAAGATTCCAAGTTGTGAGGGCAAACAAAATGGGATCTTTGCAGTTTTTATTTTAGTATAATTAAATGCCTCTGATTGAATCTTGCCTTTATCAACCTAGGAACAGTATATGTGCTTGTATTGTTAATGTAATTGAAGATCTTCCCCACCAATTAATGGACCTGCCCATTAAGGCAAGTTTGATTAGTTAAGATTTGTAGGAACATCCAGACCTTATGTTAATGAGGCAGTGGTTCTCAAGAGTTGGGATGCCCTCTGGCTCTGAAAAGTGTATAAATACTCTGAGTGGGGTTTTACTTTGGGGCTTACTGACTGGAAGTGTTTGTCTAGATGAAGCTTCTGAGAAGCCACCAAGGAGGCCCTGTTTTTGAAAACGCAGATATTGGTACTTCCCTTTCTGGTCACTATGGTCAGACAGTTGGACCTGTCTTTTGATGGTCAGGAAGAGAAAGTCATATCTGTTGATTATTGATTTCTATGAATTTTCTTTAAAGTTCAGAGTGCTTACTCCCCTGAACTAGGTGAATGATATATGTGCTTGGTTAAAGGAATGATACACGTGCTTGATTAAAGTGATTGTTAACTTCCTGAAAGTTGCCTTTCCTTTTATGCATACAGACCTAACAATCTGTGATAACAGGCCCCACTGCGTACGTTGGGATGCTTACTGATACACAAGTCCTTTTTGTCTTCCTATTCTATACAATTTTTGTCAGTGCCATTTTATAAATCCTTCAGAGAGGTTCCATTCCAAAATGCTGTGGGATTTAACTTTAGTCTGATAATATTTTGTGGCTCTAAGAACAGCACTCCTGTAGTGTCTCTGTTATCATGTACAAATCACCAGGGATAATATCATTTTCCATACTTACATTTGTCATGGATTTTTACATTGTCCTTACATAAGTAACAATTTTAAACCTTAATGTTCTGCTATTTTCTGCATTATTATACCACCAGAAGAATAATGGTGTTGAAAAAAGTGACTTTTTATTTGTTGTAGGAAACAGATTGAGATCATTGAAAGCTCTGTTCAATAGCTTAAATTTTCCTGATAATATTAATTTTATCATTCAATTTTGCCACTAGATTGCCCATCATCAACACCTGTCCAAAATAAGTCTCCTGAATAACTCAGTAGAGTACCCATCTATCTGGATGTCCTGATATATACAAAATGCAACTTTCATCCACTTTTTATTAAATCTGTAGATTTCTATGCATTTATATTTGATTGAGTAGGCTTGTATCTTGATAAAATAAAAGATCTACAGCTAGAATAGTCCTCAGATATAACATAGTTACAATCTCTTAATTCTTCATTTAAGGAAACTAATGTCCAAGCTGCTTACATCTTGTCCAAGTTCAAAAAGGCAGTAAGGAAAAAAAAAAAAAAAACAAAATTAGTACCCAGATATGGTCACTAAAAATCATTATTTTTTACTCCTACAATTTCATAAGAAGTACATGTAATATTTTAGTATTTAAAGAACCAATCAAAGCTCTTAAGTAAATAAGAGCACGTGGAAAACCTCCCAACCTCTCCAGAATCTCTCTTCTCTCTGGACATTGTGGAGGGCAGCCTCCTAAATGGTGGGGAACACATTTTCTGAGCCCATCTCCCTGCTTTATGCCATGCTTGATGATGATAATCAGGATAATTGTATAAATATTCCTAAAATTTTAAATGATGTTCAGTATGTTAGAATATAAATGAGAAAAAATTTTTTGAAAGAGAGTTACTTTGCTTATAATAATACTTACCCTTACCACCTCAATCAGTAAAAGATAAAGAGAGCAGGATATTCCACTTTTCAAGTTAGAGATTTACCTGCATGTAGTGTCTGCTATAGAGAATCATGTACGAAAACCTATTTCTATCTTTTTCATATTTTCCAGAAAGATACAGCTACGAGCTATTCTTATAAAAGTTTTATAGGAAAAATGGGTTTAACAATTGTTTGTCTTTTCCCCTAACTTGGTAATAATACTACTGAAAGTACTTTCCATTTTTTTTGGACTATTCACATAACTGAGATAATACCCTGATTTTATGTATGTGTGTGTGTGTGTGTGTGTGTGTGTATGTGTAATATGTAGGTATGTATGTATATATTCCCTATGGAATAAAGCTCTTCGATATTCATTGTCTAGTCTAGCCATAATTCACAACTTTTTAAATGTCGTTTATACTTGCCTCTATCCTGTATTAGGTACTGAAGTGCTGAGTTCAAATTGTAGAGGTTTACTGTTAGCAATTTTTAGATTACAAAAAAATGCTGGTGGAATTAATGAAAATACATTTATTAAGAACATACTGTATTATAGGTGCTGTGCTAAAGGCTGAGCATACAAATTACAAAAGCATGACAAGCAATGTCCTCAAAGAGCTTGTGTTCTAATAGAATGACAGCTCGTATAGGGGAATATAGGCCATGAAAGAATCTCTTATTATGGAAAGTCAAAAGGATGCTGAGCAAAAGAATAGAGCAGTTAGTTGACATGCCCATTTCAGAAGGGTTGGGGAGGGGTACTGCAAGTGCAGCATGTTGGAAAATAGCTATGGTAAAAGTGAAATCTCACCAACCAGACATTGACCCCAGATCCATTTAATATTTATTTGCTCTTTTCCTCCCACTTCCATCTATAAATTATCTTGGGAAAATCTGTTTCTCATGCTAACTTTTTTTTTTTTTGGCTCATTTCCCCTACCACTGATCTCTGCTGCTTTGAGAGGGAATACTACTTATACCCTTCCATCATTCTTAATAACATTTTATGAAAAAAAATTTATATTCTAAACCTGTGTTGTCCTTTTGCTGACATGATTCTGCTTGACAAGGAGATTGAATATTTGCCAGCTAAGAACATTTCTGAACTTTCTTTATATTGTTGTGCGGACTGTTTTATATCAATTGAAATTTTCAATGAAATGTTGATAACGAGGTTTGATTTTGTTTTTACTTCTATATATTTCCATTTGCTGTTTTTCAGTTATTAGCTTGTTTAAATAGATTGAGTTAGAGATATGAATAATTAATTAATTTATGGAATTGTGATATGGGAGCAGGTATGCCCAGTTATTTGGGTAGTCACTGGGAAAGGACTCAGCTGAAATGGGAAGTTAGGCTGCACTCACATTTTAATAAATTTTAATAAGACACAGAAGATGCAAGTGCCAATGTCACAGAATCTATGGAGACAAGCAGAGAATTGGGTGCAGGGGAAGAGGAGGTAGTACAGAGGTACATGGATGGGGAAAAGAGAATAGGAAGGGATGAAGCATGGGGAAGAGGGGGGGGAGGCAGAGAGGAACACTCATGCAATTAAGGATTAGAGTTGTGGGCAACAGGCAGAACAGACCCTTAGGCAACAAAAGAGTACTGGGAGGGCAGGAGTTTGAGATCTCATTTTTATGGGATTTTGTGTGGGACAGACCATGCCACCTTGGGGTTAATTTTTAACATATGCAAATCACCTCAGAGTTTTCCATAAAACCTTAAAGTTAACCCATCAATATCATCTCAAAATTGTCAACATCATTTGTTCTTCTGTGGGTCTTACTACAGATGTCAGGACTTGTCTGAGATTTACATGTCATGCAACAAAAAGGCTCTGACAGCAAGGCTTCTCTGATTTAGCACATATACTCAGGATGTGAATTTTGGTTGATATACAATACAATTGGCAAATTATGCTCCTTTGATTTTTGAGAAGGGCTGTACACAACTTTTAGATTCCCCTTAGAATTCTGTTTCCAACTTTAGTTATTTTTATACTGGTTTTTTAAACTTAGCACAGTATACTGACTAGAAAGGGGGCAAAGTTAAGGGAACCATAATAAAAAACAATTTTAACAAAAGCTATTGTAATTGCAAACAATGTCTTCCCATCTTTAACTGTTTTTTTTTAAATTTCATAGTGTTGTTTTGTGTTTTTACCTTTCAATTGACCATTTATAGATAGGTGATTCCAAAATCACTCATGTTAGTAACTAATTGTTTCTTTTCTGTTGAGAAACAGTCAATTTCGTTAGTGTTTATTTTATCTAGTGAATTCTAATTCTCTTAAATAAAATAGTCATATTGATTCTGAGAAATCAACACTTTCATTTTTTTTTATTCCTCAAGCAGTTTCTAAGATTTTGTTGGTTATGCTCTTCTAGGCCCTTATTAGCATTAAAGTCATTGAGTATCAAGGAACAAGCTTAATTGATTCAGTTCCAGGCATATGAAACACCTTGTGTACATCATTGGGAAACAGAATGGTAAGTATGGGAAATAGCCAGTTGGCCAGTTTAGCTAGAATATAGAGTCCCTGAATCATAAGAGCTGCCATTTAAATAAGTCTTTAAGATTTTCAAAGTGCTTAACATTCATTATCTCCTTTAAAAACTAAGAGGTTGATGCAATTATTATTCATATTAAGCAGATAATTAAACCCACTATAAGATGTTAACTAACTTGTCCAGGATCTCACATATCTGATAGATATCAGAAACAGAATTCAAACCCATTTCTTCTGATTTCAGCTTCAGTTCCCTTTTTAAAAATGTTTTAGTTTTATTAAATGAATGGTTATTTATTTTCTCTTCTTCCCACCATGGCCACTGCAAAAAAAAAAAAAAAAAAAAAGAGAGAAAGAAAAGAAATCAGTAGAAAGGAAAGAAAGAAAGGAGGGTGGGAGAGACTAAGAGAGGAAAGAAACAAGGAAGGAAAGAAAGAAAAATAAAACCTTTTAAATGAATAGGTATAGTCAAGCAAAACCAATTCTCACATTATCCAGGTACAAAAACTCATGTCTCATTCTGTGTATTTAGTCCATCACATTTCTGTCAGGAGATAAGTGGCATTCTTTGTTATTAGTCCTCTAAAATCACAGTGGGTCTTGCATTGAAAATTTTCAAAATTGCTATTTTTTTTACAGTACTATAATAGTAATATAAATTGTTCTCCTAGTTCTGTGTACTACATTCCACATCAGATCATAAAGGTCTTCCCATATTTTTTCCCCTAAATTTCACCTATTTATTGATTATTTTGGCACCATGTGTTCTGTTAAATTCATCTAGTATTATAATTTGTTCTGCCATTTCTCATTATACTATGTGGTCCACTGAAGATGAGCAATATAAAATAAATGCCGAAGATAGTCCAGAGCCGGACTGTGGAAGGCCTTGAATGTCAAACTGAAGGAAGTATCTTATGCTAGAAATATTAAGCAAATATCCAATGTTTTTGAACTGGGAAAACAATATGTTCAGATGGGAGCAGTTAACTTGATTTGGATTAGATTATGAAATTCTTCAAATAATTCATGTCTGTCTTGCTATGTAACATATGTTGAAGCATTACTTAGAATAAACATCATAATACCATTTTTTCTTCACACTCAACATGGACATTAAAAGGAGAAAAGACCAAAAATCTCATGACAAAAAGGTGTGGTTACCTCTGTGAAAATAACCAAACCAATTCTATTATTTGTTTCTTTATAGAGTGCCTGTGAGTCATACTTCGATTTAGGTCTTTAAAATTTGAAGTCTTTATTTCAAATTTCCTTAATGTCATGAATGCCATCATGGATATAGATGATAGGACAAAGATCTCATATTTAGAGGAGGAACAGTTCAGTTAGTCTCTGTAGATGTCCTAAAACTTATAGCATTCACTAATTGTTCTCTGCTTCCTTTTGTGACACTTGAAA
Source organism: Notamacropus eugenii (assembly GCF_028372415.1). Taxonomy (NCBI): domain Eukaryota; kingdom Metazoa; phylum Chordata; class Mammalia; order Diprotodontia; family Macropodidae; genus Notamacropus; species Notamacropus eugenii. Next base: position 380,060,652 of record NC_092875.1, read on the forward strand.
GTAACTAAACCTGTGGTCTCAGAAGTCTTACTGTACAATATCTTTTTGGGGTGTATCATCACCTTGCTGACTTAAATTGAGCTTATTAGTCACTAAAATTCCCAGTTCTTTTTTTCCAAGGTCTCTTCATATGTTGCCAAATTATGTTATAAATATCTATAGTTTAGAAGTTAAATAGTTAGGAAATGCACTTAGACTCCTTCTGTGGAGAGTCTGAAATACTTTTTGTATAGGCAGCAAGGGAGTGGATAAGGACTTTTGATTAAAGTGTAGATACAGCAGTATGAAAGAAAAAAATTACTCAAAAAGTAAAACTTCTGCAACCCTCATTATTGATTCAATAGATACTGAATTTGGATTAAGAAAATGGGTTCAAATTTCTGCTAAGACATTGATTAACTGGAGGCATGAGTTTGAGCAAGTCAGTTTATCTCTACTTCTTTCCCATAAAGGGAAGATAACAATTGTACATCCTACTTCATGAAGTTTTCATGGGGGAACTTTCTTTATAAATATCAAAGCTATGTGTTGGGGGTGTAAGCTCAGTTCCATGTGGACAGTCTCGGGCGGGTAAAGGTGAGAACTTCTAAACCTTAGAGTTCTTATGAGGCCCCCCAGGGAACAGCAGGGAATTGAGGTGTGAGACTGGGATATCTCGTGCATTTCCGCCTCTTCCCGTGGGAAGCGTGATGGGAGAGAGCATCCCCGCCCTCGAGATTGGCCCAGATCTGGGCACACCTATTGTTATCTAACAGGCACAATATTGAGGTGCAAACGATGCGGCAGGAGAGCTTAAGTAGGGTCAGGAAAGCCCGAAGGCGCTCTTAGCGCTGAGGGGCCCTTAGAGGACAGAAGGCCCCTCTTCTCTCTTTCCTCTCTTCGCTCTTCCCTCTTCCCTCTCTCCCTACTTCCACTTCTGCTTTCAATCTCTTACTGTAAGATCTTTGCCTCCTTGGGAGATTTCTCTCTCTCCTAAGGAAGAGTTCCCCCTGCACATGTAACCAAGACCCTGAATAAAGCCTAACCCTTGTTCGACTCTGGAAAGTCTCTTCTCTCATACGTTTATCCGGTTTGGCCAGCCGAAGACCTGCGATAGGTAAGGTAAGACTCGGGTAGCCCTCAGGCTTCTAGGCCTGGCACTATGCATAATTGTTCATTATTTCTCTCTTTATATCTATAAACACAATATTTGCTGATTCTTTTCTGTCATACTGTATGTCAGACAGTATGTCAGAAATTGTAATATACCAGAATAGAAATCCTCAAATTGAATTTGATGCATTCAATTAAGAGTCTATTTATCCATGCTCCAATGTTTCTTTCCACTAACTGGAAAGGGAATTTGTGATATGTATATTTTTAACAAGTTATTTCTTTGCTTTAATTAGAACTCAACATACATGCATACACACACACATTCAAACTGTGATTATAAAAAAACTCAAAATAATTTTAAAATATCAAGAGATAGAGTGGTTTTGTGGAAAATAAGATTTATTTTATCTTTTATGGGATAAGTTTGAGATAGAGTATCCAGCTTAATATGTCCAATAGTTAATTAGTAATATGGAACTACATCTTAGGAGACAACTCACTGTTGAATATATAGACCTGAAAGTTATCTGCATGAGGACAAAAATTAAATCCATGAGAGCTGAAGAGAGAGTTGCATTATAAAAACCCACATAAGAAAGGAAAATCAATAACATGAGATCCTGCTAAGATGTTTTATGAGATATTAAAAAAAATCAGATCTGACTGTTGGAGAATTATTGGTAATCTCTATTTGGAGAGAGCACTTTCAGTTCAGTGATGTGGTTGGAAACTAAATTCAAAGGGCTGAGAAGTAAGAAAGAACATGGGAGAGCAGAGAAGAGGAAAGGAAAGGAAAAGAAAGGAGAAGAGAAAGGAGGGGACAGGAAGGGAGAGAACAGAAGAAAGAAGGAGAGAAGAGGACAGGGGAAAAGAGGAAGTGCATACAATGAATGAGTGTAGGTTATTTTTCTTTTCTTTTTGTTTTTTGTAGTTATTTTAAGAATATAAAAGAAATTTAAATGGGAAGACCTATCCCCTTCATTAATAGTTCTATATGACTTGCTTAAGTCACATGAGTCTAAGTTACTTGGAACAGGAAGGAGTGAAGCAGGAGGGGTGGAACAGGAAGAGACACAACTAGAGTAGAACTGAGAGGAAGTTGGTCAGAAAGCAATCAGGGCTGGGAAGGATGCCAAAAAGCAGGCAACTGGTTATACTGAGTGAGAGAGCTTGTTTGTGACTTTGTTTAAGGGAGCTGGTTTGTGGGAAGCTTAGCAGGGGGAAGGTTTGGGGATGGTGTTGTCCTCTGCACTCTTACTGTATATAGATTTTTGTTGCTATGATGGATTTGACTTTCTGGTGTCTGAATAAAATGTTTTGGTTTTGTCTTCCTTATGGAGAGTCTGTTGTATTTCATGATTAAGAATTGTGCTGGATATTCATAACTGCCATAGGCATTTTGAACATCGATTTGGCACTACATAGAATTGACCTATAAAAGATAAGAATGTTACCATTTCTACCTCCACAATATCTCACACCTAGAAGACTAGTAGTAGAATCAGTTTTGGAAGTAATCAAATATACTCCCTTTTGATACAGATAAAAAAATTATTATTCATGGAGAGGCAAATTCTTTTCCCTAAGGTAACACAGTTAAAGTGCAACGTTAAGGCTGAAACGCAAATTTTCAGAGTTCAAGTTCAGATTTCTTTTTACTACTCAATGATAATTCTTCTCAACTATACCTTCTCCCTTGAGAACGGTTCTGTTAATTGAAATTGGCACCTTCTTCAAACTTGGGTGCTACTGAATACTAAGTTCAAATGAGTAAACATACATAAAACACTTTGCAAACTTTAAATGATATACACATATTTCCCAACTCTACTGTCATTGAACTCATTTCCCCCATTCCTCTTTCAAATTTTTCCATCTGTCAAGGACATGACTACTGTCCTTATCTCCCAGGATCATCACTTTATCACTATCATTGACTCCTCATTCTCCCTTATCCTATATAATCCATTCAGTTACCAAACACAGTCCTTTCTACTTATCAGTCTAACATCTGATTCTTTCTACCTACATATTCTTCAGTCACCAAAATTTAGTCACTAATCATCTCTCTCCTGTACTGTTGCAATAGCTTAATTGATCATGCCTCATTTCTCTCCCTTCTCTGATTTATTCTCTACACAGCTACCAAAGTACTTTATTTAGAGGACTTTGGGCTATGTCACTCATCTACTCAGGAAATTCCAGTCACTCCTTACTGCCTCTTGGATAAAATACAAACTCCTCTATTTGGCATTCAAATTTTTGACTGATTTAAAACATGCATTTTCTTCTGATTAAAGTAGTTACTTAATTGTGGTAAAGTGATGGATCCAATCAATGGTAAACTTACACTTGTTTTACAGTCTATTAAACATTTAAATTTACCTAGAGAAGTATCTAGTGTGTAGAATCCTGGATTTGCAATAAAAAGGCTTCAGTCAAAATTCTGCCTTTGAGACATAATAGCTATGTAATCAATGGACAGTTTGCTAATTCCTACACACCTCTTTCTGTCTGTAAAATGGAGGTAACTATTGTGAGGTACTGTAAATTGAACTTTAAGGTACTAATATATAAATATCCATTTTAACATATCCTTTCATCTAACTGTGTTTATCTTAAAATGAGGTTAGTATGTTTTTAATTCATGCTTTTAGTTTTTATTTCACAGTCTTTTCTAAGTATTCCTCTCCCTCTCTTCCACAGTGACCTCCCTTTTAACAAAGCTTATAAAAGGAACAGTTGAGCAAAACCAACCAATGCATCATTTACAATGACAACACATAAAATATTCCATACCCATAGTCTGCTCCCTCTCAAGTGGAAGGAAGGAGATTTGTTTTATCATCTTTTCCTTGAGGCCAAGCTTGGACACTAAAAATATGTTGCTTTATCACATCTACTGACATTTTTATACTTGTGTTCATTATCTATGGTTTCTTCTTACTTCATTACATATCTCTTAACATATTTTCACATGTTTCTTTGAATTAATAATATTCTTCGTTTCCCATTATTCAACAATCTTATAATACATCCACAATTTGCTGAGTCAGTCTCTAGTCAATGCAAGGTTACGCTGGCAGATGTTTAACAATTGTCTCTCAAAAAAAATATGCAGGACACACTTCTAAATTTACTCTAAATTATTAATATTTTATTAATTCTAGACAGTCAACAAAACACTAAGCCAAGTCCCAACTTGAGTGGCCTTTACTAAGATCTGAGTGCTCACAGTGAAAATGGAACAATCATCTCTATTTAGAATTGACTTGAGAATGTCCCAATTCAGCATCTACCTGCTTTGTTTCTAATTCTTTAATACAACACACACACACACACACACACACACACACACACACACATACACACACTGCTATTATGAATATTTTGGTAAGTATAGGACTTCTGTTTCTGACTTCCATCTCTTCCTGGTATAGGACTTTTTATGAAAAACAAACAAACAAACAAACAAATATGAGCAATCTGGCTTTTAGTGACTCCACCTCAACATATAACGGGTACATTTTTTTTTTTTTAACAGAGGGGTCAATGGCTTCTGTTTTGACAGTTAGGACTGAAAGAGAAATCAGTGACATTCAGTGACATGGCTGTGCACTTTATCCAGGAAGAGAGGGTATATATTTACCCTTCTTGTAAGAAATTAGAGAAGGATATAAATTCATAATGTCCCACTTGCTGGTCCTCTCAAAAGAGGCTGTATCTCCCATCTCCTTTTCTGTGTATTAGCTATCCCCTATATCTATAATGCTCCTCCCACTAAAGTGTGCATTTTAGAATCCCTGGCTTCCTTTAAGACTATTCAAATATCACCTTTCTGAATGAGGCATTACCTATTCCCTCTGGAAACCAGTGCCTTCTTGTTCAAGATAATTTGTATCTTCTTTCTCTATGGGTATATATAGGATATATGGATATGGATATATTATATATATACATATATATAGATATTTATAATATGCATATATGTATATTCATCTTTATGCACACATTCCCATTTATATATGTATACACATATACATATGCATATATTTACACATATGGGCTAACACATATATTGTCACTGCTGTCACTCTCATTAGTATGTGATCTCCTTGGGGCAAAGTTTTGCTTTTCTTTTGTATCCTCAGCATAAAAAATTATCTTGAAAATAGTGATCGTTTAATAAAAACTTATTGACTGATATATCCCATTTTCAGCTATCATTTTATACTGATATTATTTTCATACAGCTTCTAATAATTGAGATTTATTTTTGGCTTATTCACCAAATAGCAACAGTATGGATCAATCAATCTGTCAATTGTCTCATATATGCCAAGTACTATGCTGGGTGATGTTTATACCATTATGATGATGATGATGATGATGATGATGATGATGATGATGATGATGATGATGAAGACAATGATAAATGCTAGTACTGATTGTAGTAGATTGATAATTATAAAGATGCTGATAATGATAAAAATGAGAACAATAAAATTCCTTCAAAGGGCTCACCCAAATGCTGTTAGTCATGGTGGTGGTAGAAATAAATATAGCTCAAAAAGCAAGGAAAAAATTAGCAAAATACTAGAATATAAGAGTAGAACATAACACTTTAAACTTTCTCTTTTCAGTATCATTCAACACTTTATGTCCTGGTAGATTTAAAGGTTAAACAATCTAAGTCATAGTTTGAATAATTAATTAACAACTTGGGGAAAAAAAGAAGCCAAAGAATTATCCATGACACTGCATTCAATAACTATTGTAAAAAGAAAACATTCATTCATTTTTTTTCTCTTTGACAATAATACACAAAGAAAAATACATGGATATACCTTTTTGGAAGAGGAAATGTAACAGAATCACAGAAAAAATAACAGTATGTTATTGACTTTTTTCTTCTTAGTCAGATTCTTATTAACTATATTTTCAACTCTAAATCCTTGGAACTCCAAAAGTATCTTTGTTAATCGTGGTTCCAGTTTTCACAAGAATCTCACAAAGAAAATTAGAATTTCATAGACTGCCTTGATAAGGATTTAGATGCTAACAAATAAACTTATAATTTGCTAAATGATTTAAATATAGAATTAAGGATGCTAGTGACATATTTTACTTTGTTATTAAAATGTAAAATAGAGTTACATTGCAAAGTTTGTCCTTGATAATACTCTCTATCAGATGAGTATATAGGATTCATATTTACATATATTAAATCTTTTATAGAAGTAATAGGAGGTGTGCTATGATTTAGGGTCAATATGCAGAACCTGGAGTTTAGTGAAAATAAATGAATTGTCTTTAGTCTTTTGCTTCCTGTCCCTTTTTTAATCATGATGATGATGATGACTTGAAATGTGATTTGCTTCATCAAGAGAAATTGCATGGTGGTCATAGCCCATTAGCAGATTATTATTCTTTTGAATTTTTCCGAGAGATGTTTAGAGTTTTTTAATTATTATTTTAACCATAATTGTGCAGCATGGAAATCCATTGCTCAGAAAACAAATGCATTACTATGGTTTTTATATCAAGCTTCAGGTAATTGATTTTATGACTTCATTAACATTCTCAGATAATCCAAGAGCACTTCCATTTTGAAGAAATGTTAAATACTGCAATATTTTGTTTTAAATCCTCCTCTTACTAGAGGCATCTTTTTGTTAGGACTGGAACTAAATGATTCAACTGCAAATCAGAGTTAGAGATTATTGGAAGGGAGGCCTAAGCACCAGTTACCATGTTTTCACTGCTTTTGTTTGACTACAGCTGTAGCTGGCAACTGTTCCTTTTAATCAAAGAGCTCTGAAAAACAATGCATTTTCACAGTCTGCTGTTAATATAGCTATGCTATGAGAGTACATAACTAACTATGTGCTTAAATGAAGCTTGTTTCTAAAGCAGGATTTTTTAGCTTTTATGCTTCCTGACAAAGAGAGGGACAAAATCATCTTTAGCTTCTGTGTATTCACTCTTTTCTTTCTGTGCTGCTGTTTTCAAACTTTTCTTTACAGAATTCCAAAGGCTGCTTAGTTGGATAAGCATCCTCTTGGCTGAAAAGACAATGTCAGCTTTCATTTAATACGAAATTTCACTGGACTTAGGACTATTTCAGTAGATCTTGTTTGAAAACCATTGGCCTCTGGGAAAGAGAACTGCTTTATTGTGGTCTTAATTACAAGGCTTAAGAAAGACAGCAAATAAGGTGGAATGTGATTTATCCCTTGTCCTTTATCCTGGAGATGGTTGGGGAAAGGAAGAGAAAGAGAGTAAAACAATAGCAGGAGTATAGTTAAGAGGACAATAACATATTCAAGAAAGTCCTCTGTGTCCTTGCATGTATGTATGATTGTTGAAAGACAAAAAAATCTCTCAGAACATACTCAGAGGGTCATCATTACTGTGAAAGGTCTATTAGCAGCAATTTCAGCTTGCATATTATTTCTGTGATGACTTATTGTCACTTCTGAGTAATCTAAGAATATAAGTGACAGGTAGAGTAGCACTTGTGATTTCATAGGCATTGGGAACACCCAGTAAGGAAAAGGGTAATACTAATAGATCCTAACATCACAGATCAAGAGCTGGAAGGATCCTCAGAGGCTGTTTACTCAAGACCTTTCATTCTGAATAAGATGGAACTGTGACCCAGGAAGATTAAGGAACTTGTTCAGGTTTACAGAGGTAGTAAACACTGAAGTTGAATTTAGCCATTTTAATTCCACACTAAATTTTTTGTTTGTTTGTATTAGTTTATTTTTTCCTTTTTTTTTAATTTTACTATACTGCTTTCATAGTGAGTCACTGAAAACTGTGTTCTATGGAGGAGGTAAAGGAGTAAATGTTTGTGAACCTAATAACTTGGAAAATGTTTGTCAGTCTCTCTTATTTGACTAAGAAATAAATGTGAACGTTTATGTTATTCTCTTTTATAAGATCTTAAAACTGGTATGAAAATAGTATTAATATTCTAGAAAATTCTAGAATTTTTTTGTTTAGAGGTTGTAGATAACTATGCATCAATTATCTATTGTTGTTGTTGTTTTTCTTAGAATGAAGGTGGAAGATCATTTAATTTAGTTGAGAGATCATTCAGTAATAGTCAGAAGACTAAGACTGGTGATCTGTGATTCTCTGAGATGTACAAAGGCATCTATTTATCTATGTACATCAACAACTGAGAGATGTGCAGTCGTCTGATGGCATATATCCAGAATATTACAGAGAGCTTTATTCCCCAACAACATATGGGAAGTCATGCAAGATGGACTTAGGATAAGTCTAAGTGACAATATTATTGCAGTTAACTGCAAGTTTTCTTACCAAGCCCAGTATTATTAGCTCCCATGGCTTTATAAAGAAGGAAGAAGAATGATGGGTTTTAGACAAGGTGTCCAACAAGAAATAGTAAATATATATTTGCCTTGATATTTTCAAAGTTAGTCAAGAGGGTATTAAATTGAAATGAGAAAAGTGAGATAAAGAAAGAAAATTGTCCACATACATAACAGGCAAACCTTGTACCACAGATAGTAATATGTATGATACAGGAAGGAAAACAGCAAAAAAAAAAAGATCAATAATTCATGGGAAGCAATATTTAAAAAGAAAATCAGTACTAAAACTCATAGCTTTAGATAACTACATGTAAATGAATGGATTCTGAGTGATGATAAAAACGAGAACTAGATATGCTAATGTAAGGAAGCAAATTTGATCATGAGAATATCACTAAGACAGTGAGATGAAATTTATGTTAGGAAATTAGCTCTGGAAAGTAATTATAAAAACACAATGGAATAGATAATTGTTGGATGAAGCAACTGTATATTAAGAATACATTATATACACATGTATATTTACATATACATATATATGCTGATACATATACATGCATACACACATACCTACATATGCACACATATTGAAAATATCCAGGAATCTGCAGAGAGAAACCTGGTAGGGTGCATTTTAGGTTAAGATTGACACAAGTATAATGAGAAAATACAGTGTTTAGAATTGCAGTATACACTACACATAATAAGAATTAAAGAGAGAGTGGAATAAAAATATTTCACTAAAAAGATAGAATATTTTAATTTGTCTATAGGTTTCCTAGATTTCTGTATTTATCAAAAGCTTTACATTTGATAAATTTGTAACTTACTTTAAAGGTAATTTTATCCTTAAAAGGTAGAACAAGCCAAAAGAGGATATGCAGTTTTTTTCCTGACTCTTAATAGCAATGAGAAGATGGTTGTTGAAGTAGATATAAAAGGAACTTCAGAAAGAAATGTAATAGTCTATATAAAAGCAGAGTAAAGCTAGGTATTGGCAGATATGCACCTTAGGTTTGGAGAGGGTTGATTTCAAAAAGATCAGAAAGGGACAGATAGCAGCCAAGGCTCTTACATTTTGAATCATCTTAAGAGTCCCATGAAACACTCAAATGAAATTCAGAAGACCTAAACAGAAAGGATTGTAGTAAGGAGGGAAATGGAAACTGCATGATGAAAACAAAATATTTTTTTTTAAATCCTATGTTACATAGAAAATTAATTCACAAAATCAGATTTTAAAAAGTTCTGTCTACAAGATGAAAAGAAAGTAACTTAGGATGAAACAGGTATATGATAGTCCTGTAATAATTGTTTCTCAATATTAAAATTCTAATAATTAGAGGTTACTAATGAATCATAATAGTTGTTCTTGTTGTTTTAGTGTTTGGAGAGGGTAAGGTCAAAGAAATAAGCAAAAAGAAAGGATAGAAATTCACCTTCAGAGAAATGGTATAGTAGTACTGCTACTAAAGAAGGAATGGGAAGTTTGAACTATTCAGCTCCCATTTTGCTTCTGTCTTTTCTCTCAGAAAAAGTGATATTTGGATTTAGAAGCTAAAAAAACAAAAAATAGTTACCAAGGAGCAAAAAAAACTTAGTTTAAGATGATCAGGGAACAATCATCTAGCTGTCATCAATGAGACTGAGTCACCAAGTGCAAAAGGATGACAATCTATAATATGGAAAGAACTGACAGATGTGATTACTTAACAGTTAGCACTCATCTTCAGGAGACACAGAATGATTAAAGAACTGTTATAGAGCTAGAAAATAGTCAAGTGTACCAAGAGTCAAAGAAAAAAAGAACAAAAGTAGATTTTCTCCGGATCATAACAAGGAGCTTATTTCTATTCTTGATAAATTCTACAACATACCATAGAACACACCCTAAGTTTTAGGTGGTCATGCAGAACAGGAAGAAGTGATTACTTATAGCCAGTATTATTTTAAGGAGAAAAGGTCACACCAGATAAATACCATTTTTCTTTTTGCAGGGTGACCAAACTGATAGATCTGCAAAATTTTAGGAAAACACTGATAAAAGTCTCTCATATCATATCATAAATGTGGTTATAATGAAAATGCTCATGATAATAATACTAAGTCAAACTAATTAATAGTAGTAGTAGTAGCAGTAGTAGTAGTAGTAGTAGTAGTAATAGTAGTAGTAGCAGCAGCAGCAGCAGCAACAGGAATAACAGCACTTGTATGGGGTTTAAATGTTGGAAAATTACTAAGCATATGTTATCTTATTTGATCCTCACAACAACCATGAGTGGTAGATGCTATTGTTACCTCGGTTTCTTCTCTTTTCTTCTCAAACCACCCATACCCCTACTTGCCTCTCAACAGAAGCCCCTGTTTCACATTTCACTGAAAACATTGATTTATCATAACCTACCCCTATTCAATTGCACACTTCAAATCACCTTAACTTCATTCTCAATTCTTTCCTGCTTTCCTCTAGTCTAGGAGGATTAGGTTTCAGTCCCGATTCCATCCCCTCCCATCTCCTTCAGTAGTTTGCCCCTTTAATTGCCCTTTCTCCTAATTATCAACCTCTTCCTATTCACTGTTTATATCCTCTTGCCATTGAAATATGCCCACTTCTATATGCATTGATCCATATGCAAATAACAATTAATGGTATTTTCTAATTAAGCTCTAATTTATAATCTCTTTTTGTTTCCATAGATAAACAAAACCGTTTGACTCTTTTGTCTCCAAATCCTCACGTTGTAATCATTATCTAGCCTTTGAAGTCTAGCTTCATATTCCCTTATTTTACTGAAAAGAATCTTTCCAAAGACAATGATCTCTGTTCTTAAATCCCATGAGTTGTTTTCTCATGCCTCACTATTGTTGAATTCTATAACATTTGATCATGTTGACCACTCTTCCCTTCTAGATATTCTCTTCTCCCTAAATTTTCATGACACTCCTCTGTCATGGATATCTTCCTCTGTATAGGATTAAGCCTTCTCTATGTACTATCCAAAGTGATTATTTATGTTCTCTTCCCTATAAGTAGGTATGACCAAGGCTTTATTGTGTGCCCTCTCCTTTTCTCTCTAAACAATCTCTCAATGTGAGAGCTTCATATATTCCCATGTATTCAACTATAATCTCTGCAAATGAATACAAAATCAACATTTCAATGCTTCTTTCCTCAACTCCCATTCTGCACTTTCAATTGCATTATACAATAGGTATCCCACATACATCTGAAAAAAAAAAACCAAATAAACAAGAAATTAAAAAGACAATTCAATATATTTAACTTCTTATTTGTCTCAATGATTCTTCTAGTCACCTAGTTTCTCAGAAAGAGTCATATTTGGTAGTCATTCAATTTAACTTAAGTTTTCCTTCCATTCCATGTATAATCAGTTACAGTTTGTTTTCTATATCATTGTGGGTTCCCATGGTCATTGTGGAGTTCATATCAGATAATGTATGGGAAATGTTTTATAAATTTTCCAGTGTTCTGTAAATATCAAGTTTTTGGAAGTAAACAAAATCAGTTGGCTGATTTTAAAAGATCTATTAAAGTGTGAGAGTGACAGAGAGGGGAGAAGGATATAAAATGATGAAATGGTACAGCTAGAAGAAGTCAAGAGATAATCTGGTAAAGCGTCTGACTTTCAGACAGGACAAAAATCTAAACTACCTACAAAAACTAATTATTTGCCCTAGTCTTACAAGGTGTTTGAAATTTAGCTACCCTTTCAACCTTAAGCCTGAGTTGGCTTCTATTATAATTTGGCAAATCTCTTCTTTAGTCCTCTGTGGAGATAAACAATTAATCAGTGTCCTACTTGCAATAACCTTTAAGATGTTTGAAGACAGTTATTAAGTCACCTCTTCACATACTTCTTTCCACAATAAAGAATCTCAACCTAAACTCTCCTCATAGGACCAATTTTCCATCACTCTCTCTCTTTATATTTTCCCTCACTGAATACTTTCTAGTTTCCTATATCTGTGTTAAAATGCTGACAGTACCTTACTCTACTCAAGAAAAAGAAAACTGGACATGTATTTCACATAATAAGATTTTGTGAATAGCTCTGAAATTTCAAAATGTGCTTTCTTAATTTAGAAAAACTGCAAGTGAATCTGCAAAATACAATATTATAGAGGTGAAATAGATATACAAATATTAAGTTGGTACAAATATACTTAGAAGAATAGTATTTCCTTTCAACTCTGTGAAAACCATTTTTCACTGCAGATGGTAGCAAGAGAAACACATGAATAGAAATTTCTGAATGCCCTATGATAAGATGTAACTTGTACAACATAATCAGATTCTAAATGAATTGGATGACCAGATCTAAGGATCATCATATTGGACGGAACTACCTCATGGCATATCAATAAGGTCCATTCTTGTATGCATTCCATTAAATAAAAATCTATTAATAACTTGGATATAAACAATAATGGCATAGTTACCAATTTAATGAATAATAGAAATCTTGGAGAGATAGCTAATACAATAAATGGTACCATTAAGATAGGAAAATATATAGACAAACTAGAATAACGGGCCAAATCAAAATAGGTAAAAATAAATATAAAATCATATACTTGTGTTCAAAAATATTTTTTCTATATCTTCATTAGATAAAAAGGAAATATTACGGTAAGAGTTCAAGGCAAAAAGTTAAATATTCAGTGACTGGGGAGGGGATAATTTTATTATAGTAGATTATTATAATGGAATAGTATCTTATTGAAAAAAATGCCAAATGTGATAACTACAGAAAAGCATGGAAAGACTTGTATGAATTGATATAGAATAAAATAAGCATTGTAAAGAAAAAAAATTTACACAGTGACTAAGATAATATAAATGGAAAAAAGAACACAAAAAAGAAACAAAACAAATGTGGTGAAATTATAAAGGAAAAAAGCCAAATGACTTCAAAGCAATGATAAGAAAAATCGCCATGCATAGCTTGAAGTCTACAATTATCGAATAATGAATATAGTGAGTATAATGTAGAGATTTTTTATTTGGATGTCTTGAGTGGTTTTGTTGAATTTTTTTAACTTCTTCCTTTTTATTTTTTATTCTTTTTATAAGGTAGAGGAGAAAGAGGCATGAAGGGGAGATAAGTAGGCATGTAAACACAAAAATGCATTAGCAAAGTTTTATTGTTCCAAAAATCCAAGCCATTTGTTTTCATAAGTAAAATAATAAAGTAAATTAAATATCAGAGAGAATATATGTACTTTTGGATAACAGAATGAAACAATAAAAATGCAATGTGCACAAAAGGCATAATGTTTTAATTCTTTTTCCCAAATATCACCTGCTTCAAAAAAAAAAACAACAGTGAAATATGGCCACAAAGTGCTGGGAAATACCCAAAATTATAGGAAATTGGTAAATATACATTGCTATCTTCAATGTGATGAGATGGGACCATTTTTAAATTATGAAATTCTTATTTTATTAGTGCATAATTGCATTGCTTCATAGTACACTATATTTTTAGAAATAATTACATAATTCTCTATATAAACTAAGAACCATTTCAAGAATGTAGTAATAAGAAAGATCAACCACTCTCAATAGGTTTTTGGTTGTTTTTTACTCAGACACTCAACTTATTTTCGCTTTTAGAACTATATATGTTTTGGGATATTCTAAGAATAAATCTCACAATTCAGTCTCCTGATCATTTTCATGTTACTTTGACAAAATATTGACAGTAGAAGGCAGAGGGAGGGTAAGTAGGAACCTATTAAAGCAGTCCATGTACAGAAAGAAGCAAAGAAAGAGAGAAGACCTGGGGAAGAAGGCAAAACATAAAAGTAGTACTCCAGAGAGGGAAATTAGAACACAATGAGGCAGAAGAAGGAAGGACATAAGAAAGAAAGAGAAAAGAAGTGAGGGAGGGCCTGAAAATATTATGCATTAGTGTTTACAATGTCCTTTGAAAAATGTTGTAAGGTACATTAGGTATATATGTGCATTTTCCTCTCTTAAAATCAATAAACTGAAACCTGTACACCTCAAGAATCCTGATATTTACACAACACTACAAAGTTTGCAAAACATTCCCCATATATTATCTGATATGAACTCCGCAATGACCATGGGAGGCCACAGTAACACCGAAAACAACCTTTCCTCACTAAATATCTGCTTCATTTCATCAACACATGGAAATAATCTTCATCTGTAAAATGAACAATTGGACAAGATTATCTCTTTTGATTTTCTTCTTTCCTCTTCCAAAACTATGATGCTTTGATCCTTGCGTTTTCTAAGAAAATGTCAGTAAAAAACCGTTGGGACATATCCTACCGAATTTGAAAGACTTCCATTCATGGGCACAGTAAAGGAATGTCTATCTTCTGGGGAACAACCTTTAAAAGTTCAAGAGTTTTATCATGAGAAAGAAAGTCAGAAAACCTTTCACTAGACACTCCATTCCAGTGTATTCTCCCACTTAGATTTTAGGGTGGAAGCTTTTTTTACCAGGTGACTTTATTCTTCTTTTAATATTATTAAGGATTCAGTTAGCATGGTATATTAGACAGAGTCCTAGAAATGGAGTCAGAAAACCTGGATTTGAAGTTGAAATAGATGACAGGGCTACTACATGATGAATATTAAGATTAGAACAATTCACCAATAAGTAGAGGAGTCCTAACTTTCATCATTAATATTGACTCCTGCTTATGTAGTGCTTTAAGTTTTCCAAAGCCCGTTCTATGTAACAGTGCTTGGATGGATTACATATAGCATTATCACCTTTTTGGAAAGGAGGAAACTGAGCTCTTAAGTGGCAAACTGACCTAGTTAGCAATAGTGTGTAACAGTATTCAAACTCGACTCTCCTGACTCCAAGTGTAGCTCTGTATTTAATACCATGCACAATAGAATGGAGTCTCCAGTCAATAGGTTTCCCTGGCCTTCCTTCAAATTTCAGTTCAAACCCCACATTCTGAAAGAGGTCTTTTCCTTCCCATCCTCCACCTACCCACACTGCTAGTGCCTTCCTCCTGAGATTACTTTCCTTTTGCACTGTATATATTTTTATGTAAACAAATATCTGCACATCTATTTATCTTCCCCATTTGAATCAGAGATTCTTGAACACAGAGACCACCCACAATTTTGCCTTTATTTGTATTGTCAGAGATTATCACAGTGCCTGGAACATAGTAAGCACTTAATAAATGCTTATTCACTGAATGGTTTTAAATAGTCTTTAATCTTTCTCTGGAAGTATATACTTCTAGCTACTGGCTTACGTCAGAGAAAACATGTTTGATGAAAACATTTCTCTGCTTCCTCTTAAATTCATTCTTCCTCCTTTCCAGTCACCTTGATGTCCATACCAGAGACATGAACTAGAACAATTTCTGCCCTGAGGCTTCACTCTTTCAAAAAAAAAAAAAGCCCCAATCACAGGACACATTATTGCCTTCTCTTCTGTTATATCATCTATAAACTCCTCCACAATCAATCCTCAGTTTTAAATCAGGAATCTTCATGTTGATTGTGACATTTTCCCTGAATGAGACATGTCAAGCTACTCACCCTATGGCCGCTTCACCACACCTGTAACTTTTGTGAACATGCAGCAGTCACTTATGAACATTGTTTCTAGCATTAGAATGCAAGCTTTTTAAGGGCAGGAAGTATGCTTGCTGTTGTGGTTGTATCTATAGTTTAGCCCATGGTAAGTGCTTACTACATGCTCATTTATTTATTTCTCACCACAAATAGAATAAAATCATATAACTCTGATATGATATCTCATTTCTACCATTGGTCTATTAAAAATGATCGTTTTTGGGAGAGGAGACTCTGAGGCTGAAATCTGGATCAGACAAGATAGCTGGGCTGCCCTGCAAGATTATTAAGGAAACCCTGTGTTTGTTGGCAGAACCAGTTCCTGGGATAAAATTGGAACGAGATGAAAGCAACACACATTTTTTTTCATGTGGTCATTTCAGGTGCATAGGATTTCTCCTTTGAGGAAGGGTTTGTTAAACTTGAACTATTTCTTCCAGAAGAATACTCAATGGCAGCTCTAAAAGTATGCTTCATGACCAAAATTTATCACCCTAATGTACACAAGTTGGGAAGAATATGTTTAGATATTTTGAAAGATAAATGGTCTCCAGCATTTCAGATCCATACAGCATTGCTCTCAATCCAAGCTTTGTTAAGTGCTCCCAGTCCAGATGATCTATTAGGAAATGATGCAGCCAAGCAGTGGAAGAATGAAGTCTAAGCCATAGAAATAGTCGGAGAATGGATTAGGCTATATGCTATGAATAATATTTAAATTCAATCTCAACATCAAGTGTGCATCACTTCTCCAGTTCTGCAAATACATCTTTTTTTTGTTTGTTTGCATTTAATGGACACAGTCTTAGAAACATTACAGAATAAAATCCCAGATTAACTTCAGTTCTTTGGAGATTAAATGCACATTAGCAAATATCTGTCTTGTCCTGCTTCACTGTTGTAACACATAAGCAGAGGCTAGAAACGTCATCTGAAATTGTTTAATAGCAGTGGCCCAGCTATACTTTTATTCATTTCTCCTATCATGATTTAAGTATCAGAACTGTGAATGAAAGTAGTTGTCGATTAGCTGCAAGGGTGTCTTTTTCTTCTTCCAGTTTTGTGGGCTCCTTTTACCTTTTCATGGTGATCCTAATTGCATTGGTTAAAGCAACTAACCAGTTGTACTTTAGAATATGCCCTTTAACCAAGTCTAACTCCTGCTGCAGATGGATAACTTTGGTTGTTTGAACGAAAATGAGAACATTAAACATCACAGCCTTCATTAATACCATGATTCTGCTGTCAAGTATAGAATCCTTCCTTCAAGAAAAGCTTGTGACCAAAGATTCTCTAGAAATTTCTGTAAATCTTATCTTTTAGTGAAATTTTTTTTTTATTCTTCTTTGCCTTTGTACAGTTTATTTTTCTGTGTTTACTTCATTTCCCTAATGTAATAATGGTATTTGAAGATTAAAACTAGTCTAAGCCTTTTATGTTTTGGGTCTTACACCATCTGTCTTTAAATAGTAAGACATGGACGTTGCCAATTTCTTTTCATTGATGCAGATATGTGATAAAATGCTGCTAAATGAATACTTATAAATTGATCCCAAGAATACAGAAATCTCTAAAGTGACTGAAATGTTAATTAAAATAAACCTAAAGTGTACAAAATTATCACTGCCTGATCAGTTAGATGATGATTGGTGTCTAGACCTGGAATGTTAGACATTTACCGTCCAGGGAAAGACTGACAGCAAACAACAGTTGTGATTGGCAAATGTGTAACTTTTCTTTTGTACCACATCATATCTGGCATTGATATGGGCATTATAATTTTGTTTCTTCCCAATTTATCTGAATATAATGCAATATCTTTTGTATTTTATGGGACAACAATGTCAGATTTGCTAATTATTTAATATTTACTAAGTCATTTATTACAACCTTACTTACAGAACAGATGAACAAAATATTGACCAGCTAAATTGAATTATTAGAATGCTTTTCTTCATCTGAAAGTCCTCAATTTTTAATGTAATATAATCAATCTTTAAAGTTTCTGTATAATCATTTCCTGATGATACCACTAGGTATTCCTTAAAGGAGCCTCCCTTGCTTTCCTGCCTTTTTTTCTTCTTTAATTTGATTTCCCATGATGTTTTTAGTTATCCTATCTTTTTCTCTTTGCACTTCTCTCACTCTGCATATTTGATTTATTTTTATTTTTAAGCCAATCATATGGTCAGTCAGTCTGAGTTATGTTCATGTTAATTTACAAGTGGGTCTTTTGTCTCTTGCAGTTTAAGGTGATAGTTACATAGCCCATCTGAATTTTCCCCACTCTTATCTTGTATCATCTGGAGTTTCTTCAGAATTAAGATGAAGAATTACCTATTAAAACACAGAAACATAGAAAATTATAGTTTCCTTGGATTATCAGTGACATTTAAAAAATAGCTGTTAAGTCACTTTAGCTATCCATCCAATCAGATTAATAATCATTAGATGATTACTGATAAATTTTCTTTGAATGATCATCTAACAGCCTTTAATAAGAAAATATTAGAAATTTCTTCTTCTACTGAGAGGATATTTACTGTTAAAGGTGCTAGAATTATGAAGTCCTAGACAAAATATATATTTAAATGAACTGGAGTGGTCATCTAAGGAAATAATTCAGTGGTTTCTTCAAATGTAATAAAAAATAGGCATCTTTTATTTTTACATAACCTCCTCATATTGTTCTTCATGAGTTATACTTCATTTCATTTAATAGATAATATTTTTAAAAATATTGAAACCATATTAAGTTATAAAGAAATCACTTCTCTAATCCAAAGAATTATATGAATTTCAATAAAATTTGCAAGTTTTCAAAGGAAGGAGAGAATGTGTTTCCCCTCTACAGGAGCAGAGCAACAAAAAGCATGTGTACTCTTTCCCGTGTTTCCACATTTAGACTTGTAAATGATTCTAGCCATTTTCTCAGGAGTACATTTTAGTTGCTATGTACCTGCCTGCCCTAATATTTCAGTAAATTTCCCATGGAGGCAGAAAAACACATGGTAGAGAAAAATGGATAACACTGGGGTTTTAATCACGTCTCTGCTACTGACTCTACATATAACTTTGGACAATTCACCTACCCTTTTGTATGTTGAGCTGAATTTTCTGTTGTGTACAATTAGAGGGCTGAAAAAGATGATTCTTCTGGTCCCTTTGGCTCTAATTCATATATTTTTGTTTGTTTTTTTGAGAGCTTGTGGTCAAAAGGGCTGGTATTCTGTTAAGAATATTAAGCCAGTACTAATAAAGGGACCTATTTTTCTCTAATATACAGCACTCTGTTCTGTATTTAAAGTCCTTAATTTTCCAGATTATTATGTATCAACTGCCATCATGTACTCTAGGAAAAGCCAAATTGGACTTATTTCAGTTACTCACCTACTAGCTTACCACCTCTCTACTTGTCTTCTTTAAGTAGGTTATCCCTTTTACTTGGAACATACTTCCTTCTAGCCTTTGCCTCAACAGCCTCCCCCGCCAATTTCTTTCTAAACTCACCTCAGATCTTCTCCTCTGACCCTCTTAGCTGATAGTGTCTTTGCTTTCTCTTGTATCATAATGATAGGCATAAAGATAAGTGTCACATGAAATTAAAATTTTATCAGTGTTCTCCAAGAGGATTTTCATGTTCCCAATAATTTTTTCAAAATTTACTCAATGTAATTCTAGGTAATTTCAAAGAAATTACTTGTTCCAACTGTTCAGTATAACAATTAAGAACATAAAATGTTTGACCTAGATAGATTTTGTAGTATGTATATTATTTTAAATTAATTAATCAAATTAATTGGTTGTCAAATATCTATTGGAGATCATAAAAAGTACATGGAATAATGTAATTTATTCAGAGAATATGTGACTAGAGAAAATTGCCTTTTCATTAACAATGAAATCACAACATGTCTTAATGAACATCATAAATTATAATTTAATTTCAGCATAAATTAATCCCTAAATATAGAATGGAACTCAAATGAGGAGGAAGAGAAGTAGTAGACCAAATACCCAGTTCCCACTCCATTAACCACTTGTTCAAAGTGCTGGTTTGATTATAAGATCACATAAAACAAAATCAGCTTCTTAAAGTTAGTGATCTTTCACAATGACAAAGCAAAATTTCTAGGTGTCAGGAGTTCAAAGATGTGGTACATGAATATTCAGTCTTGCAAAATTCAACTCATATGGAATGAAAAGACAAATAATGAAGTTCACATCAGATGTAAGGATGAAGAGTATGCCCATTTGGCATGAATTTCAAAAGCGGCATCTAATTGATTTAAGTGGAATTCTATTGACACCACATCAAATCTTTTTTAATGAAATAGATAACGAATCACCTTAAAAATGCTGTAACAGAACTCATATAGAATATTTTTAGTTATAAATTACTACTAAACCAATAGGTCATATTATATCTATACAGAAACAAAATATCCCAGATTGAAAAATAGCAGTTATTGATCTCTCTGCCTATAATTTATTCACAGTTTCTAAATTAAATCAAGGGTGTATGATCCAGGGCCACTGAAGGATTTTAAACAAAGGTCAAACATGAGGCTATCTTTATTCAGGTATAGTTAGCCTGGATAATCCCCCAGTTTCATTCTAATTGTTATATTTTCTTATTCTGTGATTAATAGAATATATGCGGTCAATATGCAAAGATATGTCATTTCTACCATTGGTGAAACATATATTTTGAGTTCATTTGTAATACTTAAGTGATACTCCTTGACCCTTATTTCCCATTCTTAGCACACCTCATTTGTATAATAAATACCTGGAATTATGATATAATCTGGGCATTTAAATTCCTTCTAATTTGATCCCAACTCATCTTTCAAATTCTATGTATTACTCCTTTTACTATTCTATATAGTGCAGCCAGATTTCCTTTTTGCTGTTTCTCATGCTTGATATTTCATTACCCATCCTCAAGTCTTTGTAACTGCTGCTTTCTAAGCATGGAATACATACTTACCTTGGTATCTCAGAATTCTCTTTCCTTCAAGACTCAGTTTAAACTCAACTTACTACATGAAACCTTCCTTGATCCCTCCACACTCCCTTCACTCTTAGCACCTTCTCTTCCAAAATTGTCTTACATTTTTTTTGAATGTGTGAATACAAGTATTATATAGGCTTGGATATATATTCTTTGCATACTTATTTATGCATAGGTTTCCTCAGATAGCATATAAGCTTCTTGACGCTTTGGTTTTTGTATTTATTCCTAGTACTTGATAAAGCACTTGCCTGGCCCATAGTATGTACATTATAAATGCTTGTTCATTTACTGTTCTTAGGGAAGTAAACAGAATATTCTTAGTTTGCCCATGCAGGGGGTAGAACATTTGCCAACCATCCTTTTAACTACTATTATAAGCTATTGTTTTGACCACTCCTGTGACTTTTAACCATGCTACTATCTTTTTTTAAATTTACCTTTTTCTCATTCCATCAACTAGATTACAAGTCCCTTTAGTGTTCTTTCTCATAGTTATATTGGTATAGAACCTAACCTACCTAGCATAGAATTTTTCTTATATTTTGCACTCATTGGAATAGATTACTATTACTGTACAGAGATAATTATTATTCCTTCCTCCTTCATAAAGAAGTTAATAGGTTAGAGTTCTCTTTTAGAATTCTAAAATCACCTTCATATTTATGGATGTGTCCACATTTATTTATGTTATTGATTATAACACTTTTGAGAGTGCACCTAATCTCTCATTATCAATTACCTTACCAAGCAAAGAAGCCATTATGTTATCAGTGGTAAGAAATCTTATATAATGTGGGATTTAAGGAAAAGAAACATTTTTCAATGATTATTTTCCCTAACTTTAACTGGTAATGAGATTTAGAAAGGAAATTGCCTTTAATCATTTTATGAAAGAAATTGATTTTAAAAGAATGTAACTGCATACATATGTAATTATATAATCTTCTGAAAAAATAGCTGTTATACATTTATAAAATATTATCT
This sequence comes from Notamacropus eugenii, assembly GCF_028372415.1. Taxonomy (NCBI): domain Eukaryota; kingdom Metazoa; phylum Chordata; class Mammalia; order Diprotodontia; family Macropodidae; genus Notamacropus; species Notamacropus eugenii. The sequence continues at coordinate 380,082,703 of NC_092875.1, forward strand.
TCAAAAACCTTACTTCCTTTCCTTCCAGAAATTTGTATGAAGTGCTGAACTTAATATAAAGCAAATCCATAAAACTGCCTGGTAGTTTATAGAATTTGAATATAAATGAGTAAGCACAGTGCTTTTCTACTTCATTTGTGGATTAAAATATGTATCCACTTATTCCTCTTAATCTGAAATCCTTTTGTTTTGGTTGTGAAATACTAGCTTTCCCAGTGGTATATCTGAAGATTTTAAATGTTCCCCCCCTTTTCTTCATAGTAATAATACCTTGTATAATGCAAATAAAAGATAGTCTAATAGTTAAATTTATTAGTTCAATATTTCTATGTGCATATACATTACAGCATACAATAAAACAAAAAGTTTTATGTATATATGCGAGAATATATGTGTGTTCATGAACAGCAGTGTATATGTGTTTGCCTTAAGAGTCAAAGCAATAAACATTCTAACAGACTCAAAGAAAAGAGATATTTCAGTTCAGACTTTAGCTTTTAATTCAACATGTATTTATTAATCTCCTTTGTTCAAGATCTCATGACAATCAGAATCTTGAGGGTGTGGGGGATCAAGTTAAGGGGAGAGAAAGTGACTAAAATATTGTAACAAACAACTGGAATTTTCTTTTCAGAATCATGTTTCTCTTTCACAACAAGCTAATGACCATAGATCTGCACCCTAACACCACATTTGAATCAAATTGCAATCATCTAATAGACTGTTTTTATCTATAGCTCATCTGTAATATAAGGACATATGCTTTCTGAAACCTGAGCATTGCTGACCTTCATATGTTGCTTAGAATTACTCCAGGTATTTGACTCTCAACATGTCAGTTACATATTACTGCAAATGTAAAGCAGAACACTTGTTATTGAGGTTGTTTTTCCTCTTTCTTACTGCCACTGTTTCATATACGAGCCTGGGCCCATCTGTATGCATTTCAGACATAAATTGTTTTGACACTTAGAAGAAGCAAGTACTAAATACACAAATCTCATAAAGTAGCAATCAATTTTATCTGACTAGCTCTGGAGAATTTATTTCAACTTTTGAAGGTTTATAGAAACTATTTTTTAGTTCCATCTTCCAGTCAAGGTCTCCTTGCCAACATAATATAAAAGTCATTTGGATATATCACTAGCTGAATTAATATTCTGAGATTAAAACTACTATAGATAGGAATGAGCAAATGAATAATCAAAAAGGCATTTATTAAGCTTTTACTATGTAAAAAATACTGTGATAAGCAATAGGGATGCCAAAAGAAAAATAAGATACTTCTGATTTTCAAGGAACTCATATTCTAACTTGTGGTAACAACGCATGTCAGCATCCCATAAGTATAGATAATCAGTGAAACAGCTTATGTTGGTATGGACTGTCATGAAATCCAGATATCTATACTGGCTGGCCAGGTGCTCAAGATATCTGCATCCCACTCCATCCCTTACACCAAATCAACAGATGACAATATGACTAGCTTGTAGAGTCAGGGGTAGCCAGGATGGAATGTGGTCTATGGTCTCTTTTGGCTTTGTACTCCCTTTGACAACAGTCTGGAGCCATCTACAAATGCCCAGATATGTTGTTGATCATGATAGGTCCTGGACCTGTGATTTCACTGACATACGGGTCTCCAACATAAAGAAACTGCCTCAACCAATTCAGTGTGGCATCTTTTTGAAACTAATAGTCTTAAAAATATATTCTAGACTAAGAGAACTGAGAGGTTGAGTGACTTGCCCAGGACCACACAGAAAGTATATATCAGAAGTAGAACTTGAACTCCAGTATTTTTGGCTCTGAAAGGAGAAGATAGCAAGTTGCCTGGATGTATCACTACCAGAGTTAATAGTGTAATTGAAACTAGTATATATAGGAATGAACAAAAGAATGAGTGAAATCCACTATGTTATGCTTCCTCTTTCCTATGCTTTTGATTGGATTAAAATGTAATGGACAAAAAAAATAAAGATTTTAGTAGCACAAATTTTATTTTTGTCGTGTCTCAGGTAGAATTTAAGGATTTTGGGGAAAGGAAAGATATGGGAAATAGATAATTTTCAACAAATTGATGTGTGAGAATGAAATTTGCGTTTGGGGATTAGTGTTTGATTTCTAGGTTCATAATCGATGGATTTTTAATTGTGCAATACAGCATATCCCATGAAGTTTTAAGATAATTCATGTTCTCGTAGCCCCGTCTATCTGAGTCAGAGAACTTTATACTGAAATTGGGTGAGGAGTAAGAAAATTGCATGGAAATTCTAAATCAGATACCATAAGAACAGAATATACATAGTCTGAATACACAATTATGTAGAGTATAAATAATAAACAAACTGAACTAATATTTAAAATCAAAGAGGAAGCATGGTGTCTCAAGTATAACCGATGTCTTTTTGAGTTGTCACTATGTCTTGAATATGGCAAGGATCAGTTTACAGACAAAGGGCAGTCTAGTAGCACTAGTATTATTATATATTTCTGAGTAGAAATGGATGAACTTAGTTTTGAGTAGAGCTAAAATGTGGTGGTGTGAATCTGAACAAAGCTCAATTAAAGTTGAAACTGATGATGAATGAAATGGCAAATTCTAGAAGCAGATTACAAATATGTCACGGAGACAAGATATAGAAGTAATTGGGGACTTCAATAACATTTACTTCCCATAATAACACCTATTACAAAAATCTTGGAGGGGTACAGCACTGCCCCTGGAATCAGGTGTAATTGAGTTCAAAACTGGCCACAGACACTTGACACTTACGAATTGTGTGACGTTGAGCAAGGCACTTAATCCCTATTGCCTTGCCTTCCCCCTCTCCAAGAAAAAAGAAAAGAAAAGAAAAATCTTGGGATTCATACTGTTGAGAACACTTATCCAGGGACATGCTAGTTCTCTTTTGAGTAATTGGAATATCTTTTATACAGAATACCATTTCACAAAATCATAGATGCTGAGCTCGGAGAGATATCAAAAGACAATATAGTCCAAGCCCCTCATTTACCAGACAAGTGAGGTTATTTGACTTGTTCAAGATCACAAAGGTTGTCAGTGTCAAAGAAGGAACTGACATCCACATCTTCTGACAACAATACTTTTGCACCAAGAACATCTTTATATAGATCTTTAAATTTTGCAAAATGTTTCCCTCAGAACAACCTGGTAAAATACGTATTAAAATGATCGCTTACTCTACCCTACTTAAATGGAGGCTTTGGAAAGTTAAAAATTATGCTTGATATTTTTTTAATTAGTCATAGTCTAAAGCAAGATTCAAACTCAGATCTCTTGATTCTAAGTTCAACACTCAATTATAGCTACTTTTTTATTTGTCCTTAGAATGTAGGCCAAGAGGCAATGTTTAGAAATTAATGAAAACAAATTTCAGATCCATATTGAATAATAAAAGTCTTTGACCAAAGAAGTTTTAAAGTGGGATGGGATACATCATGAAGTAGGCTCAATATAGCTAGATATTTTCTACAGTAGCTAGAACACTGGACCTGCAGTCAAAATGTCCTGTATTCAAATCTTTCTGTATAAATGTACTAGCTACATTACCCTGGATGAGTCACTTAACTTCTGTCTACCTCATTTTCCTCATCTGTAAAACAGGCACAATAATAGCGCCTACATCCCAGGATTCATGAGAAGATGGAATTAGATAACATATGTATAGTGCTAACTACACAGCAGGCTACTTTTTATTGGATATTTTCAAGAGAAGGCTGGGGGAAACCTGTTAGTAATGTTGTAGATAACATTCCTATGTACATAACCATTGAACTAGATGATGATCAAGTTTACTCATTACTCTGAAATCTTATGTTTCTAAGCCCTTTGATCTAATCCCAGCTAGACAGGTCCAAATCATAATTTGTATTACTTGGACAAAATAAAAAAAAAGACAAATCTCAGGGACAGTGTAGAAAATAAGTTTTGTATTTGCTACATTTTTCTTTTTATGATGCTGCTGAGCAAAGGTATGAATCCATAGAGATACCAATGTTTGTTGATATTTATGGTGATTCTGATGATACTGATAGTCTATCCAGAGAGACATGCTACTGTATCTTTGCACCCCAATGATACAAAAGCCCTCACAAATATGTCACCATAAGATCACAAAAATAGTTGAAAAATATTATTTGACAAAAGCTATTGTACCCTATTTGCACGCTCCTCTATAAATCTTTATCTTATATCTAGAAAGAAAAATGTTGTATGAAAATTATTATTGAGATTGTATTGTAATGAGTACTATTTTGTAGTAATAAGATCTGAGTTCAAATCCCAATTATCACTAATTTAAGGTGTGACTGTGATTAAGTCATTTAACTTTCCTCAGGCATATTTCTCATTTCTCTCATGTGTAAAATGAAAAGATTGTACTAGATTAACTCTAATTTCTCTTCTAGTGCTAAATTTACAATCAGTGATAAATATATTACAAATATATTTATCACTGATTTTAAATTATTGTAAAATAATTTTGCAATTGTAATTGTAATTTTACAATTTGTAATTGTAAAATATTATATATAATATATTTTGTATGTATAATATGTAAAACATTTGCAAAACATTGTAGAATTTTCAAATGGAAAGGAAAATTAGAGATCCTTTAGTCCATTAATTACATCATTTTACATATGAGTAATAGAAATCTAGAGAGATGAAAAAGTCTGGTAAGTAAGGTACCCTTAATCCTGGCCAAATTGTCAATATGCAAAAACTCTAACAGGAGGACTATGGCTGGAACTACAAGGCGCATGAAAAGCCCAAATGCATGCTTTAGTTAAAGCAGAGGCACTGATTTGTCTTGCCTTTCTTCTACAGAGTAACATCTTAGCTGAAGCAAGGAAATATTTCTAATAATCCAGCAGAATTATAGGGCTCATGACTAATATCTCCCTCTGCAGAAAATTGTTCTGTGAATGAGAATAAAGCAATATGCAAAGATCAGGTGCTACGAAAATCGCACTAATACAAAAAAGTAAGAACTTACAGAGACAATGTGAAGATAGGTAATATCTTTAATGAATCTTAAAATGACACTGCCAGAATAATATGCAATTGTAAAACTGGGTTATTTCCTTAAAATTAGAAATGACAATTCTAACACTTTAAGAGAACATTCATTTTTCAATCTATTCAAAGATCTATGAATAGAGATTTATGTAAAAATGAGGAAAGTCATGTATAGCATTTTCCTAAGAGTGGAGGTTGAAGGACAGTGGGTATAGCTTTGACTTAACATTTTACTCTGGAATGTGAAAAAATACATGCTAAAAAAGCAGATGTCCAGTTATAATATACCCTACCTAAGGAAAAACAAAACTGCCTTTCTGAAACAAATAAATTGAATATAATGAAGAATGATAAATTCATTTGGAGTTTAGCCATGTTTAAATAACCATGTATTTTTCTTTTGAAAGATTTGCCTCACAGCACATTTTTTTACATAACTTTCAACTAAGCCAGTGAGGAAAATGAAAAATATATCATCTGCAGCTATTTTCTTAATATTCTCTGAAAAATATAGTGTCTAGTAATAAAGAAAATTTCTTTTTCCCAGTTAATTCAGCTCTGCAAGCACTTCCACATCATTATGGAAAAGCAATATTTGGAAATAAGGAGTAGTGAGACTTATTTGTTGCCTCCCTATATACAATGATATAACATGTAGATATTCAGCAAATTTAATTTAACAAATGTTGATTAAACATATTCTGTATATAGAGTCCTGTGCCATAAGCCAGGGGATTGCAAAGTTTAGAAGAGACTTAATCTCTACTCTAATCCAGTTTACAATTATTAGAGGAGGATGTCAACACAGTTAACTTAACATTGTTTGATTAGTGTAGATAGACAGTATAAAACAAAGTGTTATGTGGGTTTATGAGGAAGGTTCTTTTTGATACTGGGGATAAAGGAAAAGTTATCTAACCAAGAAGTTAGAAAGCACCCCCAAGGTCATTTAGTACAATTGTTCTCCTATTTTTTTATCCTCTAATGTTTTTCAGTGCCCATCCTAAAACCCAGTACCTCAAAAATGGGATTTAATAAAATAGTAGGAATACGGCAGAGTGAAAGACATTACAAGTACAATGAATCATGTAAGTAAAGGTCCATAGGGGACATTCAAGGTATATAAAAAAGTTCAGTGTGCATGGAATGTAACAGAGAAATGTAATAGGCAATAAGTTTGCAAAGATATGGTAGCATCAAATGGTAGAGTGCCTTGAACAACAGGCAAGGTATTTAGAACGTTACTTAGTAGACATTTGGGAGCCTGATTGGGGTGTTTGGATACTTTGTTTTGGAGAGACTTCCTTCATCAATACAAGGCAGCTTGTCTCTAATTTATACTCTTAGAGAACTATTTTGGTATTGAGAAATTAACTTAATCGCTCCTGATCCTGTATCTAGTCAAAAGCACACCTTGAGCTGTGTCTTCCTGATTCCAAGTTCAATGCTTTTTTATATGATGTTGCTTCTCATTAAAGTGGTAACAGTGGTACTAAAAAAAGAGAGCAGATGCAAGAAAGGTTCTGGAAGTGCAGTAGAAAAGGCTTCATAACTTCAATGGATATGAGAAATGATAAAGAACCAATAGAGAAATAGAACAACAAGGTTCTGAAATGGAACTTTGGGTTAATGATTACTGAAGTAGTGAAGTCAGAGGGAGTGAGTTAGTGCTCTGAGCTGGTCTCAGTCATGATAGAGTTGAAGTTCAAATGCTACCTCAGACTCATACTAGTTGTGTTATCATAGGTAAGAGAATTAACTTCCAAATTCCCTGAACAGTTTCCTGAGTCTATAAGTAGCAAAGAAGTTGCTGTTGTGTATTGATAGAAGTTTCCTTATCTGGGAATTCCTTAAAGCAATGGAAGTTATATTGTAATAGTGAGAAAATTAAAGAGAGAAGATATATTAGGAAAGTATTAAAATAATTAAAAGGGTCCTGACTGGTGTGTTTTGATACACATAAACACACACATGTTTGTTGTTCAGTTGTTTAAGTTGTATCTGACTCTTCTTGACAGCACTTGGGGTTTTCTAGGCAAAGATACTGGAGTATTTTGTCATTTCCTTATCCGTTTTACAGGTGATCAAACTGAGGCAAACAGGGCTAAGTGACTTGCCCAGTTTCACACAGCTAGCAAGTGACTGAAGACAGATTTGGTCTCAGGTCTTCCTGAATCCAGGCACAGTACTCTATCCATTGTGCCACCTAACTACATATATATGCATATGTGTGTGTCTCTGTCCATGTGTGTATGTATATGTATACATATGTGTGTATATATGTGTGTATATGTATAAATGTATGTGTGTATACGTATATACACATATATACATACACACACACATATATATTTTCCTCTGGATCTTCAAGTGTGGCCCGTTGACTGAATCCAAACTTTAAACAACAAATACCCTTAATAAAAGGATTTGTTCTGTAAAACTTGGACTCACTCAAAAGGCCACACTCAATTACGTAAAAGGTCACATATGGTCACAGAACAGGTGCAGTTACTTCTTTTCTGATCCTTATAGCTACAGGGGGTCTCTTGTCTCAAATTTTCATATTTCATATTTGACTTTCACTTTTACCCACATCTTACTCTACTTCACAGTATACATTTCTATGTATATGTCATAGTCCCCTTCCTCTTATAAACTATCACTTTGCTGAGGTCATTTTATTAGTATCATTTGAAGAATATATTTTGTACCCTCACATAACAGGGACTTCATAAAAGTTTAGCTGGTAATAAAAAAGAGCTTAAAAAAAGATGATGTCCATCATTGGTAGGATAGCTAAATAATTTGGAGTATACCAACATAATGGAATGATGTTGTCCTGTAAGAAATGATGAATAAAGAAATATGAAATGATGTCAAGTTAACAAAACCAGGAAAATAATACATAATATGACGTAAATATAATAAGAAAAATAATAATTAAAACCAAATGCCATGAAATTTTACTGAGAAAGGTTGGTCCTGAAGAAACGATATGCTTAGGTAACACCTAACCATTTCTTTACAGAAGTCAGAAATTATGGAAGTGGAACAAGGTATGGAACACCAGAAAATTTTATGTCACTTTGATTGAACTTTATTTTTTCCTCTTTTTTTCCCGCCTTTTTATTTTTGCAAAAGTCTTGGGGAGTGAGAGTTATGACATGCCTTTGGATATTGGGAAATATAAGTTTTGTGAAAACTAAAGATATCAACTAACATTTATTTTAATCAAAGTTGAATGACTTAAATTCAACTAAATTCACTTAAATTGGTTCAATTACTTATAAAGATGTGGCCTTTTATTTATGGGGGAGGTCCATCTGTTATCACAAATCAAAAGCCTTTTCACTTTTGATGGTCTTCATTTCTTGTGGCCAGCATTCTAGATAGAACGCTCTGAATTTAGCTCATCTGGCCCCTGGAATACAGATAAAAAGATCCTTTCCTGTTATATATTTATAACCTTTCCATTTATTGTGACCTGCTGAAGTTTTAATTCTACTGTTAGAGCATTCAACAATTAAGGGTCATTTCTATGACATGATAAGTCATGAAAGCTCTTCATTGAAAATTGGGCATTTTAGTATTTATACTCCCAGAAGTTAAAGGCTATGTGACAAAATCTTTTTAATTATCTTTGAATTTTTCTATCAAATTAAAAAGAATTTGGACAAAAATATCATTTCACAGATGGGGAAAATAAGACCAAATGAGAGTTACCATAGATCATACTGCTCTTCTACTTTGTACTAGCTCTCAATGTAGTATATTTTTCTGTTATTCACAATAATTATTCATAAGTGTTGCCATATAAGCTTATATAAGTATAAATATAGTGATAAAACCTTAGACTTAACAGGTCCACCCTATTAATTTAAAATATTTTCTTCAATTTTGGTTTTCACTTTAATATTTTAATGAGTTATGATTGGATCAGTGTGGGTACTCTTCACAACTCCTATGTGATTTAGTAGATGGCCTGTAAGGCTTCATATTGCAAAAATACTCATCACTTTATTGTAATTTACTTCAGAATTCAGCTCAGTTTCTTGTGTGTTCACCACAAAAAGTAACGTCATGAAGCCTGAGCTTGTTTTCAGAATAATGCTGTAATTGCTATTTTAACACACAAAATAAAATATATGAGATTATGAAGGAAATTAATTACATTGAAATACAGTTATCAAAGTATAAAAAACAAGATTTTTAAAAGTCCATGGACCCCATATTAAGAATCCCTTTTTCTCAGTTAGCATTTAACTCAAAGTTGCGTTTATGTTTTAAAGAAATGTCAGAGGACTTAAGAGGAAGTTATCACTAGTTATAAAACTTCAAGAAAATAAAAAGAAGCTCAGAAAGTTTCAGATAACAGCAAAGCATCAAGTGAATAGAGCAGATTGTACATGAAGAAAATTATTCAAAACTAGGGTATTTCAAGAATGGAAAACACTGAAAAAATTTCATGAAATCTCGTAATATTAAAGAACTATGTGGGGGCAACTCGAAGTTTAAAAGGAGTAAATATAGAATAAATACAATGAAGTTATGTGCTACTTTATGCAGCAATTATAATTGAAATATCCAAATTCATGCTACTAAGAAATAGGGAGTAAGTCAAATATGTGTATAAACATATATATATAGACATAAATACACAAGAACATCTACATACATGTACACATACATATCAATATGTATACATATCTGTATATGTGTGTGTGTGTATATATATATATATATATATATATATGTATATAAAATTTTGTAGGTGTGGAAATTTCTTCTTCCAATTCATATTGTAGCCATGTATAATTCAATGATAAATCTTCAAGAGTTATGTAGGAGTCATAAAAGTTAAACGATTTGCCTGCATTCACATAGCTAGCAATCACTGGAGCTAGAACTTGATGTCCCTTTGACATAGCTTTCCTGGCCACCCTTTCTAGTAGTGGCTGCACGTTCATTCATTTTCTTTGGCTCACTGGTCAGAGGCAGTTGGATTACTCCTTGCTCCTCATTGCCACTTCTAGGTTTTTCCCCTACTTCCAGTGCTCAATAATCTTTCTTTCTTTTAAGATTAATGTTATTCATAACTATCATCCAATTAAGAACCTAGTAGCTATTTTCTATAGAATCCTATGAGAACAACCTTCTTTCTTCAATTAATTCAATACCTGAATCAGAATTTATCTCTCCTCTTTAATTTCTGCCTTTGTACAAGGGGATTTCAACATACATCTTAATTCAACTCCACACATCCTAACCATTTATTTCCTCAACCTAGTCACTTTATATGACCTAGTTCCACCCCACATTAGTCATATGCAAAGACTCTTGATCTTGCAATTAAATGGAAATTTATCACCAATATGTTCAAGAATTATAAAACCTCCCTATCTGACCACAATCTCTCCCTCTGTCTTCCCTTTCAAAAACCTACTTTATGTCTGTACCATGATCTCCAGTCTTTTGACCCCTCAGTTCTCTCCTAAGGCGTATCTGTGGCAGTAGCCACTCTCTCCTCCTCTCTCCATCTTGGTCATTCAATTCAAATCTATACTGTCCTCCTCTCTTGAATTCCTAGCCCCTTTACATATTATCAGTTATCCTCACACAAGCCTCAGCCTTAGATCAGTCTCACCATTTATCACTTTCACTCCTACATACATACATGTGAATGAAGATGGAGAAAATAATGGAACTGTTTTCACTAGGCTCACTGTAAATTTATGTTAGACAAACTCAGCTGGGCCCTCACTACTGCTGAGTTATTCTATGCCTCCTTATAAACTCACTATCCTACTTTCCACAGAGGCTTTTCCAAAACTTTTCATCTCTCCTTAAACCTAACAGGACTGCCTCCTTACTCTTTCAGCTTAGAACCTTGCCTGCTATTTTACAGAAAACACTGAGTCCATTATCATAAGTGTGCCGTTCTCATCACCAATTACTCAGAAGCAATTTGCCATTATGAAATGTTATTTGCTACCTACCCCTGCCTCATGTAATGAATACTTATTCCTTTTCAAGACTACCTTACTTGTTCAAGTGATCTCACTCCATACCATCTTTCAAATAGATTGTGCCTTCAGTCATTTCTAGTCTTTCATTTAATTTCAATTTCTCCCTGTCTACTAGTTCAGTCCCTACAAATATCTCCATATATCCTCAATGTTGAAAATGTGCTCAAATGAGCATTTCCATTTCTGCTATCATCCATATCTCTTCTGCATTTTTAGCTAACCTCCTCAAAAAGGCTATCTACAATAGATGACTCTACTTTCTCATCTTTCACTATCTTCTTAACCATTCAGAATTCAGTTTCTGACTTTATTCCTTTAAAACTGCTCTCTGCTTGGTTACTAATGATCTCTTAGCTGACAAATCCAATTTTCCCCCTCAGTCATAATTACTTTTGACTTTTCTGTAACCTCTGACACTACTGGTCATTTTCTCTACCTTGAGACATTTTGTTTTTCTCTCTAGGATTTTGGGACACCATTAGCACACCATTCTCGCCAGGTTTTCCTCCTCTTCCCTTTCCTTCTCAGTCTCCTTTACTGGACGCTTATCCAGATTATGCTCTTTAACTGTGGGTATCCCTTAAGATTCTGTACTGGAGCCTTTTCTTTTCTGCCTTTGTACTATTTCACTTAGCAATCTCATCATTTACCATGGATTTAATTATCATTTCTGTGATGATGTTTCTCAAATTTACTTTTCTGTAACTCTCTGCTGAATCTTCTATCTTCAAATGCCCTTCAGACATCTTAAACTCAGGATGTCCAAATCTGGACTATTTATCTTTCCCCTTAAACTCGTCGCCCCCTCCCCCAACACATACCTTCCACACTGACTATTATTATTACATTATTATCGAAGGTAGTATCACTATTCCAGTTCCTCATCCTAAAAATCTAGGAGTCATCCTGGATTCCTCACTTCTTCTCACCTTTAATATCCAGTCTCTTACCAAGGCCTATCAATTTCACCTTTTCAGCATCTCTCTAATATGTCACACTCCCCTCCTCTGATGTGGTCACCGCTCTAATGCAGGTTCTAATCATCTCACACCTGAATTATTGTAATATCTTACTGGTGGGTCACCTGCCTGAAGGCTCCTTTCCAATCCATTCACCATTTAGCCACTAAAGTGATTTTATTAAAGCATAGATCTGATCTTTTCACTCCTCTACTCAAAAAATTCCAGTGACTTCCTATGGCTACCAAGATCAAATAAAAATTATTGTTTTTGGCATTAAAACGTTTTCATAACCTAGCTTTCTTTTTACCAGTCTTCTTACACCTTTTTCCTTGTTATATAATCTTTGATCTAGGAACCCTGGAGTCCTGACCATTCCACAAAAATGACACTCCCCTCTCGGCCCTGGGCATTTTCTCTAGTGATCATGCATGTTTAAAATGCTTTCCCTCTTTTCCTCTCACTACTGACCCCTCCACTTTCAGCTAATTCCCAACTAAATTCCCACCTTCTACAGAAAGCCATCCCAAATGCTATAGCGTAGGCTTCCCTTTGTTAAATGCTTCTTATTCATCTGTATATAACTTGCTCTGTATATATTTGTTTGCATGTTGTCTTCTTCCTAACATTGTAAGCTCCCTGAGGACAGGGATTGTCTTTCACCTCTTTTTGCATGCTTAAGACCAAATGTCTGGCACATAGTAAGTGCTTGATAAATGTTTATTGATTGATTCTTTCACTTGGAATAGTTGAATCTCAAGGGAGCACTACAGGGCTACAAATTGCCTCAAATTCTGGCTATATCTATATAATATAGTTCAATTTTTACTATGGAGTTATTTTGTAGCCCAATTCAAGTTCAACAAACAAAGAAAATTCTCTTATACAGTTCCTACACTACGTGATAAGATTTTAAGAGAAATGCCAGCAATGCTTTAAGTGAAGTTCAAAAACATAACTGTCACAAGCAAAAGGGTAGAAAAAAGGGTAAGAGAAAATCCCCAAAAATGTTATTGATATTGAAAATCTCTATTAAATACATCTCAAGTGTGGATATGTAAATACACACACATATATGTATACACATATATATTTGTATGTCTATCTTTAGATAGATATAATTGTGGGAAAATATAACCAATTAATTATTGACTACCTATTGTATGTCATACACAATGCTATTAGCATTGCAAATGTTATTTCATTTTATCTACACAACAGTCCTGGGCCATAAGTGCTATTACTATCCCTGTTGAAAAGTTTAGGAAACTGTGGCCATAGGGATGTTAAGTGATTTGCCCAGTGTCACACAGATAATGTCTGCTGTCTAAATACCCTAACAATATCTGTTATTTTTTTCAGAACTCACATGAGGCTTCCTCTAGTTTGTCAAAGCTTCTAATATTTTACAGCTAGGAACATTATATAATTTATATCCATAATTTTAATTCTTTTGTTAAATATTATTATTAAAAAAGGCATTGTAAAATATTCATTTAATATATAGTTTAAGAGCTTTACAAATGAAAGAAAGTATTATGTTGAATAAACATTTCCAGTGAATGACCTAGTATTTGTGGGTAATGTGTAATATAGTATGATGTTTACATTACGAAAATAATTATTGGTTTGATAAAAAATGTTATCCGTATAATGGGCTTTAAAAAATCCCTTCACCATCCTAAAAAATGAAAGAATATGTAGTGAGCCCTAAGTAAATATATGTGTGTGTGTGTGTGTGTGTGTGTGTGTGTGTGTGTGTATGTATACATATATATATATATATATAATTAAAGGGAACTTCTTTACATCTTATTTCTAGAAAAATAAATACGTATGTGAATGTTTTGATGTGTTCTTCCACATTTTTTAAACAAAGGAAAGGACTGAAAATTATTTTGAGCAAAGACGAACTGAGATATTAGAAAAAAAATGTTAGAAAAATAAGATGTTGGAAAAGCCTTAGATTGAAATTAGGAATAAAAAAATTCTAATTGTAATGAAATATGAATGACAAGGCATTTCACTTGAGGACAGGAATTATTTTTTTATTTTAAGTTAATGAACTTTTGTACTAATGGTCTTGTATCTAAAGTATTTTCCTTACATTTTATTTCTTATCAGTCTTATTATCTAAATTATATATCAATAAGTTGAAAATGATTTGTTAAAGTTGTTGTTTTTATCTTGCAGGACTGCCAACTACAGGTTTCATCAGCATTGCAAAGAATCAAACTTAGAAAAGGTAATATTGAGAGAATTTGAAGGACTTCCCTGCCCCTTAATAGGCTCATGTGATTTATTTTGACCTTTGGTCCAACCCACAACCTGAATCAAAAGGAATTTGAATCATGGTGGGAGGAGCTTGCAGAATAGGTAAAGCAGGAAAAGTGAGGCAGAGATTGGAGAGTGAGGCAAAACTGAGGAAGAACAGCTAGTGTGACTGAGAGAGGAAGGAATTTTGCCTAGGGGAGTTGGTTTCTGGGGAGGCTTGGGGATGTCAGTATTCCCTGGATTGGTGGTGTGAATGAACTTCTTTGTTACCATGGTGGTTTTGGTTTCTGGTATCTGAATAAACATCTTGGTTTTGTCTTTGAGAAAGAGAGCTATTTATATTTCATGAATTTGCCCTGGAAATATGCATGCATATTCCTATAGGCTTCTCTGGCTATCACATTGGCTTCACAAATGGGGACAAGGATGGGATCACAAAATATAAAACTTCTACTTGGAAACAGGAAGGCTCTAGGGAAGAAAATGGGCATCACAGGATGGGAGGATTTACATTATTCCTCAATGGAAAGAAAATGGGCCAAAATCACAGGACTTTGTGAAAACTGGGAACCAAGGTTACAGAAGGGAGAAACCATAGATTTAAAAAGATGTTTGTAAGGAATACCAATAGAACCAGGGAAAAAAAATGGCAGGGGAGTGTAGAAGACAATGGTCATTGTTGACAAGTTATCATATTATATGTAAAAGTAGAGACAAATTGCTTGAGGAAAAGATTCAGCTGAAAAAGGAGTTAGCTGATTTGCATGAGAAGCTTTCTGTGCTACAACAGCCAGACTTTCCTTTAGAAGAGCAAGCTAGAATATACCAAGTAGTAGAAGAAAAGGCAACTGTGAGTTTAGCTCAGAAAAAGAATGAGGAAAGTTAACAAAAAGAAGGTTCATGCAACCCTTGTACCTGTGGGGCTTGATTAGGGCCCAGACACCTGGGAAGAATATGCGTTGGAGGAAAATGAAACAAATTTAGATAAGGAGGCTTCTAGTAAGGTGAGTACATGTCCATTACTACAAAGGAAACAGGAGAATAGAGATGGGTGGCACACAGTCTTTAAGGAAGTAACTGAGCATTTTACTCACTGGAGGTCACATATATTTTAAATCCATTCACCCAAATAATGGGAGAATAATTAGTATTTTGGATAGTGAGAATCAGTGACGAAGGGTCCGGAGGAGTAAGAGTAGATAACATAGATTGCTAGAAATTTACAGGTATATCAAGATCCTTTTGTACAACAAGCTTTTAGGGATTACTATATTCAAAGAGGTAACAATGGGACTAATTTATTAGCTTTAGTTACTGAAGGATCCTACAGGCAGTGTCTCTGACTCTGTATGGCCTGGTGGAGAAAGACCCTGGTATTTGCTTAGAGACTGTATGAGAAATATAAAGGAAAGGATAATGAAAACTGTAACTATGATTGGAGATGCAGACACATATCATAGCACTGCCTTAACAGTTTCTCACAGAAATATAATAGTGAAGTCTGCTTATCTTGCTTATATACATGTAATTCTGCCTCTACTAATTGGGGAAATAGGACACTCTCTTTCAGAGGTGTTAGATAAGCTTACACAGTTAGGTGACTTAGGGGAATGGGGAAAAGATAAATCTCTTCAAGACAGAAGAGCAAATATCCAGGGAATTCAAAGTCAAAATAGATTAACAAGGAAAGAATTGTTTACTGCTTTTTTAGGATCAGGAATAGATTTTGGAGCAATAGATGATATTCTAAGTCTGGAATTGTATAAGATGAACTGAAAAAAGGGACTTAAATATTAGATGGAATAGAGAAGTAAGAATTGCCCTTATAGATCCTCCTGAATCATTGTATCCAAGTTTGTCACTTCAGGGAGAATAGGAAATTGGCTAAGCCCCAGCTCAAATTAAAGAAATGCACAGATGGGATTACAAACCCCATCTCAGTTTAACCATATATTAGAAAAACTGATCAACTACTGTAACTACAGCATTAATAGATACTGCGGTGGAGACCCTTACAGATGGAAACCCTGATAAATTTAAATATGAAACTCCTATTACCATCACAGGGCTGAGAAGGGCTGAAATATCAGCCAGATAAGTTAAACTAATGATGACAATATAAAGTGGCTATTGTACCTGTTCCTTAATACATCATTGGAAAAGATATATTGAGAGGTATGGCTTTAAATTTACCTGAGGGGAGATACCAATTTGCACTAAGGAAGACAGGAATTAATACAGTTTTAGTGGTTTCATGGACTCCAAAAGCATGGCTGACACTATTTACCCTGCTTCTGGTTATTGTCTCCTTATTCTTTTTGGCCTTTGTTTGTTTAACTTGTTTGCTAGATTTATCTCCTGTAGGCTTAGTGCCCTCCACTTGTAGATGACTGACTATTTGAGCTGGATATTACCCTCTGTATATGACTGTGATGCATTACCCTTAGACCTGGCATCCACTAAGCTCCAGATACCAGGTAAAGAACTGACCAATCAAATGGGACTTTTCAAGGCAGGGATAGCTCTATGTCCAATCTCAGCAGGAAGTAGTCATAGAAGAGGAGACTTTCACCCCTAACCCCAAGGGATTTTGAGTCCTATTCATTTGAGGGGGGAATGATGGGGTGCTTATGCCCAAGTCCCCACTTTAACATATTGCTTTATGTATTTATTTTGTGTTATCTTTCCTATATTGTTGGGAAGTTATGTTGATACCAGTTATCCCCAAACTCCCATTGACCTACTAATGGATTCAGAAAGATCTTGGGACTGAATGTAATGTTAAGGGAATTTGGATATCTTCTCTGCCCCTTAATAGGTCCATAGTGGCTACTATGGGTATCTCACTGGCATTACAGGAAGTCATATATTTGAGAGTTGAAAGGGATTTCAAAAGCTATATCTTACTATTCAAGTCTTCTCTTCTTTAGGCTAAACCTTTGTGTTTCTTTTAACCTATTCTTTTATGACATGGCATCAAGACCTTTGATTATTCTGATTTCTATCCTCCATAGGTCAATGAAGATCCTACTGTTGTCTCCAGAATTCATCTCAATACTACCTGTGTGTTCTGCTCAGGAGAGAATGTGGTGAATATAAGTTCACTTTAATTCCTGAAAAAGTATTTCCCTTAATTCATCCCAATAACCAACAAATTTAGGTTTTTTGCTGTCATATTCCTCTGCTATCTCATACAGACCATTAAAACTCTCAAGTATTTTTCACACAAAGTGCTCTCTAGCTGTGCTTTTCCCAACCTGTTCTTCTGAAGTAATGTGTTTTAATTCAACTGTAAGACTATATATTTACCCCTCTTAAATAAAATTCATCTCATTAGATTTAGCTTGATAGTCTAGTCTCTCAGACATATTTTTGGATTTTAACTCTGTTGTCTGGTGTATTGGTTATTCCCTGATGTTTATTATTTGCTTTTATCCAAGTCATTTACCAAAAAATAAAATATAATAACAAAGGGACAAGCTTTGATCTCTGGGACTCTCTGCTTGATACCTCTATCAAATTGGTATAAAACTACTCTTTGATTCTAGCCAAACAACTATTGATTGGCCTTATCTTGCCTTATTTTTCACAAGAATTGTGTGATTAAACTTATTATGTTCAGCATGACAATAATAGAATGCAGCATCTTTCCTGCACCAAACCTTCTCCTTTTCCTAACGTGTTGAAGTAAATGAAATAGGAACACATATGACTTTTACTTATAACATGGTTCCATTCCTTACAGCACTTAGAACAAAACAGGAAAATGATAATACATAAAATACTTAATATTGGAAAGGGGAAAATATGTTATACAAAGTCCAAAGGAGAAGTTTGTGTCCAACATAGTGACGTAAGAATGATAACTGGGAAATATGGCATTTGAATTTGACTTTAAATCATATATTAAATAAGTGAAGAAGGTTGGGGGTAGAGGTAAGGAAGGAAATTCCAGGAATAAGAAACAGTATGAGTAAAAATTACTTTGCCAATAAAATATTAGATATGCAGAAATGACAATTTTCTATGTTAATTTTCCTAAAGCACAATAAGTAAAATTTTAAGAGTAATATAGGACATGTTTGAAAGATGGAACAATACCTTTTAATGGAGGGTCTTGAAAACAAAACAAACAAAACAGAACAAAACCAAAAAAACCCAAAATCTAGTTTGAAATATATATGAATCACGAATGTCATCCAAAAATTTAATGTGGATCAAAGGCTGTCAATAAAGCAAGCAATTAAGGGCCTACTATGTGAATGGCACTGTGTCCAGTGCAGGTTACAGAAACAAAAATGAGGACACAGAATAAAGCAATGAAGAGTGTTGGATTTAGAAACAGAAGATCCGAGTTAAACTCTTGGCCTTGTCATTTACTACCTATGCGATCTTGGACAACTCACTCAGCATCTTTGGGAATTAGTTTCTTTATATGCAAATTGTTTCTTTAGAGCAGGAATCACTCTGAGGTCACATACTAGAATAAAATAAGGTATATACATGGCTCAGGAGTAAAGAATTTGTATTCACTGAAGATCTTCAAGCTAAGGGTAATAAGATTACCACCTTGTCTGGTATTTTTTAAGAGAATTTATGTTAAGGAATAGATGGCCCTTGAGGTCCTTCAAAATTCTAGAATTATTTTATGAAAGATAAGAATTTAAAGATTTTTAAACAGAGAAATAAAATGGATAAATTTATGCATAAGAAATTCTGACACTGTTATAATGGGTTACATGGCAGAGAGAGAAAGTCAATGAAAGGAATATCTGCTAAGATGCTATTACTATGGTGTTGAAAGCAGATAACAAAGGCCTAGTGGTGGAGTGAATATGAAGGAGGGGGTAAAAGAGATAATTTGGCAATGAAATCTGTAAAAGATGTTAATATTCAGCCAGTTCTACTATAACGTGTTTCAAAAACATTAATTTACGTCAACACAATTGATATATTAGGCAACATTTTGAACATGACGGAATTTCAAACTGACTTACGCCTGATTTCTTTCTAGAGGAGGCTGAATGGCAGCCTAAAGTTGCTGACATCGCCCCTATTTATTGTTAACCATTACCATGTGTAAAATTGTGCTACTTTTTATATTAAGTTGTAATTAAGTTATATTTCATATATACATACACATTAGTATATAATAAGTTTTCAAGCTCCCTTTATAATGAAATATTTTTAGCAGTACATTTTTTAATAGAAAAGAACTGGAAACAAAGTAAAATCCCATCAAGTGGGGGATGTCTGAAGAAAATATTGACAAATTAATGCAATAAAATATTACTGCTTTGTAAGAAATGATAAATGTGATCATTAAAAAAAGTCATAAAATATTTATATGAATTAATATAAATATCAAATTTTTTATTAAAATTAAAATAAAAATAAAATGAAGTGAGCAGAGCAAGGAAAACAATGCATACAACTAGGCCAAAAACATGAATCAAAAGAAAAACATAAAAAAAATTGAAACTAAATGTTCTAACTTTATAAAGACCATGATTCTTTTCCCCAAAGTAAAGTTATGTAAGACATTCCCTCCCCACCACCGCTGACTCCTTTGCACAGATAGGGATCCAAGGAGTGAACATATAGAGTATCATTTTTGATGTGCTGATTGGTTTTGCTGAATTTTTTTCCTTTTTAAAGGGGATAAGAAAAGCATGTTGGAAAACTGTGGGGAATATAAATGATATAATAAAAAAAGATTAATTTAAAATATGTTTTAAAATCTAAATTTAAGAACCACTTTCTCTAGTAAGTAACCTAGCAGCTAGTGACTCATATTTCATAGTACATGTATGTAGGTAGGTAAGTAGGTAGCAAGCTACCATTCATTCATCTATCTGTCTACCTCCCCAGCCCAAGGACACAGCCTGCCCTAACAACACCTCCCTTCCTGCTGCAGTACCAGCTGCACCTGTAGAGCTCATTAGTTTGAACCAGCTGTGTACTGGCTGAATAGGCTGTGTGCTGGGTCATAACTGATCAATCATAGGCATATAATGTCAATATCATAGATATCAATATGTATATGGATACAAATCCAGGAAGGTCACTATTAAACTTTTCAGTGTGAACACTGGCAAACTCTATATATTAGGACTTGTTTTGTTGATTGTCTGCATTAATTATATGTATGCTAGAATTAGACATACGTATACTCCCTTAAGTTTATCTTGTCTAACAACACATTGATGACAGTAACCTGGCATTTCTGAGCCAGCCCTGACTATTGGTTGACTTAGTGATGTTTCAGGCCTAAAATCACCCCTCCAGGTAGGCCCCTCCCCACCCCACCTTGCATTATTTCCCAACGAATTTTGGGTAAAATACCTGTGCAGTAGGCATGTTCCTTTAAGAAATAACCACTCCTTAACCACTCCCTAATCCCACCCCACAACACCTAGTTAGCATATTTGGCACAAGTCATACTATAGAATATCCTACATAAACTTTTCCTGTACCCCTTTAAGATTGCAGTTTCCTTAAGAACTCTTGCCTGCTGGAAAGCGTAATATATCTTTCCTTGACCTCAACAATGCTTGAGTCCATGAATTCTTCTCCAGAGGACATACCCTTGGTACCCTGGTCTTTGTGGGGGTCTCACACCTTGCTTCCAGCCCTTATCAGTAACACACATATTACATATACCATATGTATAAATGTGGTGTATTTGTATGAATATGTGGCTGTATGAATATATTTTAAATGTGTGTAAACTATACATATTTAACATATGTTTAGGTTTCATATATATGTAGTGTTGATATGTACAACATATTTTAATTTTTATTTATTTTATTTCTAATTTATGGAATGAAACAATTTTTCCATGACATAGTATAATAAAAAAAGGTGATTGCACATTAAATAACAAATCTTTTAGGTACAACTTGCAATTCCTTTTAAATACTGAATAAAGTTGCCATGTAAATTTCTTTTTTTCTTTTTTCTTCAGCCCACATTCTTGAGATGGCTACCGTTAGAAACAAATATACATGAGTGTATATATGTTTGTGTGTATGTATATATATATATGTATTTATGCATACATACATATAGGTAAATTCATCCTATACATATTTCTATTTAACATTTCTTTCTCTGGATGTAGACAGCATCTTCCATCATATTTCCAGTCAGTTTGGGTATTTATAATAGCCAAAATAACTTATTTGAAATATATTTACATAAACATACATTATACAGGTGTTACATTATATGTATTATGTATCTATGTACACACAGATGCTTATGAATATAGTCCCCCTGGTTAGAATGTGAGCTCCTTGGCCACAGAATAGTCCCATGTGCAAAGAAATAAATGTTCACTGATTTGTGGATTGTTATGCTTTCCAAGATGCACTCTTACAACTATTATTATGTATGTATACCATATACATATACATTATATATTTGTGCTGATATCATGCAAAAAGTGTAATAAATTAATTAGTTCAGTCCAACAGCTATTCGTTTCAGTAAAATGCTGTAAATTCAGTTTTTAATTTCTGAGAGAGAGAGAGAAAGAGAGAGAGAGACAGAGAGAGACAGAGAGAGAGAGACAGAGAGAGAGAGACAGAGAAATGGTTGCATCTATAGTATATATCTTAAGCTTTTTATCACTCAGAGACTTTTTGCCACTATCCTTTCTATAAACTATATTTCATACTACTCTTTACAATTAAATTTAATTCATTTCAACAATCATTTATTAATTACTGTCAGTGTAAGGCAATCTACTATGTATTGGGAATATAAAAATCACAGTCCCTGTCCTCAAGGAACCTGGTGGGGCTGGGGGTTAGGAAAGTAGATAAGATGTACATTACTACAATATTAGAAAAAATATCTAGTGATAGTGAATTGCCTGGAGGTGAGAGTGGGGCCTGAGAGTGTCAGTATAAACTTCATAGAGAAAGTAGCACTGAAACTAAGCCATACAGAATCCAAATAAACTAAAAAGGTTGAAATGCAAAAAGCATGCACTGCAAGTACAGGGGATATCTTGTATAAATGCACAGGATAGGAAGTGGAATATCTTTAGAGGAATGGTTCCAATTTGGCTGGAATATAGAATTTGTTAAGAGGAGTATGAAATAAATTTGGAATGACAGATGGGAGCCAAACTGTGCAGGACCTTATATACTAGGCTAAGGGGTTTGTTTTTAATTTTAGAAGCAAAACGCGGGTACTTTTTGTGCGAGAAAGTGACAAAGTCAGACCTGTGACCTAGCAACTGTGGTAAAGGACAGAATGGAGAGGAAGAAAGAGCAGAATCAGGAATCTAATTGGGAGGCTATTATAATAGTGCAGGCAAGGCATGATAGCATGAGTTTTTGGCGGCTCTGCTAGTGGAAAGAATTGTAAAAAGAGATGACATGGAGACAGAATTGACAAATGTCTCCTAACGGTATGTGGGATTCAGAAAGAAGAGCCAGTGATGATTCCAGGTTACAGGAAGATGTGGAAGAGAAGTATGTCTTGGGTGGGGAGGGGAATAATGAATTTCATTTGAGAAATTTTTAGTTTGAAATTGTCAGAGATGGCAATAATAGTAGCCCTTTCTTAGTTTAGGATTTATATTGGGATGAAATGATGCACTCATCTGCAAGTCATTGAACAGTCAACAAAAGGAGGCTTACTTTGCTCTAACACAGCAACATAACATAGGTAGCAAGTATATGTTAAAACTTGGCTTCTCTGCATATGACCCTTGCACTGCATGTCCATATGAAAATAGACCTATTCATCAGAGCCGGATGTAGTAAAAGATATAGTGACTCACGTGGCATTCAGAAATTCGCTGTGTCCAAGGCTACCAATTTTCTGTGAATGGGACTTTTTACACCTTTGGGTAACCATGAAGCACACAAATTTGTCTATTTATAGCAAAAGATATCTCCTAAGGATTAGGGAAAGTGGAGGGTCCTGGAACTGTCCATGTTGTGGGGGCAAGGGAGAGACAAAGCAGATGAGGCAGGGAAAGCAGTCAACATTTATGGGTGTCAGTCATATTTGCAGCACATCCAGAAAGAAGCCATTTAATCTTAGGTTCAGTAGACAACTCACAATGAGGGAATGGAGTGAACCCTCTTCTCTATCTAGACCAACTTCTTCAGTATTTCTCAATCTTGTTTTAGTCTCTCAATGTTGTTTACTACCACTAAGCTGTTTGTCATGATGTTCCCCAATCTGAAATGTGTTTGTTCTATTTGGCTACCTACCTAAATTATGGTATTCCTTCAGAGCGTATCTCAGTTCCTGTCTAGTTTTATCTGATTATCCTGAGGTAAGATGTTGCCTCTCTACTCTCACCATTTCTAACACTTTTATAAATTATTCTGTTGTTTTTTAATGTTATTGCCTTTAATTGCAATTTACTGTTTCATGCTTGTATTTATTACTTCAGTAAAACTGCAAACTCATCACACTCTCTTTTAAAACCCCTTTACCCCTTAGCCTGTATATAGTTCCTTAAGGCAAAGTATTGACTACAGAGTAACATAACTTCAAAAACACACAGACATACAAACACTTTGACATGTGTCATACATCTTTTGCTCTATGTAACCTTAGGACAGCTAGGTGGTGCAGTGGGTAGAGTGCCAGGACTGAAGTGAGGAGGATCTGAGTTTAAATCTGATCTCAGGTCTTTACTAGTTGTGTGACCCTGGGCAAGTCACTTAACCCTCTTTGTCTCAGTTTCCTCATCTGTAAAATGTACTGGATGTGTTTACTGCAAACTACTTCTGTATGTCTGCCAAGAAAACCCCAAATGGAGTAACAGAAAGTTGGACTAAAACCATTGGGCGTCAACAACAGCAGCCACAGAAGTCATTTAAATAGTCCAGATTCAGCATCCATATATGTTAAATTGGAAGTAAATCATCTTCCCTACGAATCTTACTGAGGTGTAAGGATGAAGTAGTGGATACCATATAATCAGAAAAGTAAAAAATAGCCTAGAAAGGCATTTTAAACTTTTTTTTTTAATTTGGAGCAAGTCTTGCTTTTATTTTTTTCTTTTTGTTTTTGTGTTTTGATCAAGTTCTAAGAGTATTATGAAGAGTATGCAAAAATAATTATTTTTTAAAGCTTGTCCACAGTGACAAAGGTTTGGAATATTAGAACATTTAGATTATGTTTAATAAGAAAAACAGAAATTTCTAGTTTAAAATGTTTAAAATTTTTATGACTGTTTCCTGTTACTTTTAAGAGAGGTATTGTCCTATATTTTAATCTATATTTATGATTACATATTTAATATTTATGAGTGGAAAAACTTTGCCAGAAGCAATACCTCTATTTGTGGATACATCAAAAATATATATCTAAATATTATAAATATATTTAGTTCTAAAAACAATCTTCAAGTCTTTCCCTTTGAAGTTGAACCAAATAATTTGTGCATTAATATGAAATAATATTGAGTTTTCTGGTACTTTCAAAAACTGATTCTTTGTGAATATAGCATAAATCAAAAGTAAAATCTCTTGAGACAGATATCCTCTTAGTGACAATATATTTTTGGTGCAATGACAATCATAACTGTCTCCAGTGTTATAGAGAATATTGTGTTTGGGCTGAGATATGACTCATCCTAACTATTATTTTTAGTTCAAAGTTTAGGTGGCAGATTCTAAGTTAAAGAATACATTTTTTGGCTTCATAAGAATAAAGACAAATGTCATCTCTACAAATGAAAGTCATAGATAATTGGCATGTGCCAATTTATAATTCATTTTTTATATTTTTGTTAATATTTTACTTTGATTTATGCAGGTTTAATTAATACAATAGCATAAAAACAGCTATTTATATGTATAGTTACATATTATATTGCATACATATATTTACATATACACGTATATAATACATATATTTATTACATATATACATATATATGAAACTTGTATTAAGAGGTATATAAATATATATTACTATAAAAACATTTATCTGGCTTTCATATTCTAGGTAGTTTACATTTTCCTTTATATAAAGAGTTCTGTTAAAAGCAATTCATCAGTTCATTACATAGTATGAAACATGAGGAGTACAACGACTTATTAAAGACCCACAATCCCTCTTCTCTATCCCTTCATCCTGCTACAGTCCCTCTCCATTTTCTTGGGTTTCAGCAACGGAATATTAGGCCTTTTTCAGACTTTCTCAAGATCAACTTCCAGTAGAATTTCTGTCCCCTCTGCATGAAACTATCCTTTCTGCTTACACATAATTGCTGATGTATAAATGACCTATCTAAACATATCACTTTGTAAAACTAATTTTTAAAAAGTATGAAACCCAAAGAAATGCATGTTTCATAACAAGATTGCCAGTATTATTTAATAAAATACTTGGAAAACAATTTTATGAATATTTTATACAAAAGAATATGATACTAAACAATAGATAATCATTTCCTAATTTTCTTTAGCTATTTTGATTATGAATTTGAAAGTATATGTTAAGAAATTAAAAAAATAGAAATTTAGGTATATTATACTATTTTAAAAAATTTTATTTTCTTCCTTTTTTAAGTCTAAGACTTCCTGATGAAATGATCATAGCAACCATAATAATATGCCTGGGTGCAGCTTCAATTCACAACGCTTTGAAAACAGCATACAAAATAAAAGAGCTTAATGCATTGTGAGCATTTATATAACACACAATAATTGGAATTTAATCAAGTACTCATTTCTTATAAAAACAAACAGATCACGCTTAACTTCCACTGGGAAATGAATGAGATCACCTGAATTTCTGGTAACAATTTTTTAATGGGACTTCATATTTACACTTAAGTTTTACAAAATGCAAAAATAATGATAGCACAAAACTTGTTTTTTTTGTGCTGCACACTAGAGGATACTGAAATGAATTTTGCCTTCAGCTAGCTAAACATTTAAGGATTCTGTAGAGATCTCTTGCAGCTGCACAGCAAAAATACATTTCAGCTTTGTAATTATGTCCTGCTCAAAAAGTTTTTATTTTTTGTTGAGATTTTTCTAAAACAATATTTTATATAATTCATACTGAGATGTAAAAAGAAAATGACATTAATCTAAACATGATACATTTTTAATGCTGTTTTATAGCTCTTCTGTAAATTCACATCTGTTTCAATGGTGCTAAATTCAAATAGTTTAGCAGGAAAAAAATTTGGAACCAAACATGGAAGGTTTCATATATATGCTGTGATACTACCACAAGATGGCTCCAAAGACCAAAAAGTCCTATCCATTTTTTTTTCTTGGAAAAGTGAGTTATCAAAAATGGGAATTGCACCTCAAAAATCAGAAGCAGTTCACTGGGTCAATAATTGGGTCAATAATTTATTGGGTCAATGGGTCAATAATTTATTAACATAACCCCATCTTGACACTGTGGTAGTGAAGAAATCTAATTTATTTTCATTTAAAATTCAAGTAGTTACAGTCTATAAGCTCTAGTTTCCAATAAGTATGTAGCAAGTAAAAGTGAAATTTGGGCAAAAGATGAATAATAAAATTAATCTTATTAATTAATTGTCCAATCAGTTTTCTTATTTTAGTATTTTGTTGGCATTATTAATTTAAATTTAAATTGTGTAAACACTGAGTTAGGAATTCACAGCCTCCCTCCTTCCATACTCTCCAAAAGCACACTTAGGAGGAGGATGTTTTTTTCTTAACAAGATAAGAATATTAAAGAAAAATCTTAATTTCTGACATTTACAAGGAAAGTTATCCCTGTTGGCCATATATTGATGTAGTTTTAAAATGTAATGATCTATTTTTATTTTTATCTATATTATTAAATTTTTGCAAATTACATTTTAATTTTATTACAGGCACTTGGAAGTATTGTGGTTCTTGAGTTTGATACTGTTTAACTACGACATTAAGAAGTTATAGTGACTTGTCCAAGGTCACACAGTCAGTTTATGTCAGATGTGGAGCTTGAATGGGTCTCTTCCTAGTTTGTGAACAATATTTCTGTCCACTGTGGCATCCGCTCTCTCTCAGAAAGAATAGGAAAACTTTATTTATATCATTATCAAAATTCAAAGAAGCATTTGCCCACCCTTTCACAGGAAAATTACATAATATATCATTTTAACTACAAGAATTAAGATTATATTCTGAATAATCTATAAACTAATTTCACTCAAAATATTACTATTAGGGCAAGTAATTATTACATAGGAATATTTGATCTCAATGACTGAATGACTCTGGGACTACCAGGACCTGAGGCCCTATTTTTTACCTCATTCAACTGGATTTGTTCAGTGGCAATATGTTTTAAGTAATAGGTACATCTTTGCATGGAATTTTATAACATATACATCCAAATGTATGGTTTTAAAATTCAAAATATAAAAGTAAATATAATTATTAGTACAAATATTTTTAAATGAGTTCTCTAAATTCTTGAAGCTGAAAGATGAGAAACTTTGTGGTCATCATGTTGTTATATTGGTGATGTTTTACTGAAGAGGATAATTAATCAAAGTACACACACACTTCTTCATGGATTAAGGGTATCAAATAACTTTGTTTTCAAAGATATCTAAATAATTTCAAATGACTATAATTATGTGCCCACATGTGATTGTTAAAAGATAATCTTCCCCAGTAGAATGTAAGCTCCTTGAAGGCAGGGATTGTCTTTCACTTTGTCTTTTTCATCCTTAGCACCTAGCAGAGTATCTTTACAAAGAGCAACCATTTAATAAATCTTCTCTGTATTGGACTGAATTTCATTAATTAAGATTGAATCGGATATCACTAATTGCCTAAAAAAAAGAATTCAAATGGTGCAAGTTATAGTTTCCAGAGAAGTTATTAATGCAATCTTGAAATCAAAGAATGAACCTTAATTACATAAATAAAATATATTGAAACTCAGTTTTCATTTGGAAAGCTTTACCTTCACATTCTAACTGTGCAACATTTTTTTTTTATGTCAAAGTCTCTAAAACCTAATTAAGAAAGTAATAGTCTACTGGCTTTTCTTATCTGTAATATAGATTAGTAAAATTATTCTTATGATTTATAGATATTAAATCATTTATAGGACTACTTCTATAATGTAGTCTCTTCGTTAATCATTTTTTTAATTCTCATTCTTCTGACCTCAGCAAGGAGACCCTGAAAGGAACTATTACTGCAACATATTTCAGAATGGTTCATGTGTTACATCTGAATGAGTTTATGTGGCTAATAGAGTCCACACTGGTTATCTTTCTTCTTGCTGACTCTTTGCAGTCTTCTCTTCACTCCAGGTTTAACATAGTGATCCTTTAGTCATCCACGTGACATCTCTTTGGGTTTTGCACAAAGTGATTTGATAACAGCACTATTTTCTGTGATGATATACTACCTCCATGTAAACTAGTTTTGTTTTAGAATTCAATGGAAAAAATTGAGAAGTAAATTTATAGAAATATGAAAAATACTAACACATAACATAGTTATTTATGGTAGTAGATCAGAGAACTTCTGAACTAGAAGGGATATTAAGAATCTTTTTATGTATCCAAATTTGCAGAAGAAGGAAAGAGGCCTAGAAATAGGTGTCTACATTGAAGACCTTATCATTAAGTCTATCATATCTATTTTCATGTAAAGAAGCAACTTGTCCAAAGTCACAGAGATGGAAAATAGCAGTCATGCCTACATTTTAATCTGGGAAGGACCATAGTAATAATAATATCAGCAAATCATAATTATATTGTACTTTAAAATTTACAAAGCATTTTTCATATGTTACTGCATTTGATCCACACAAAAACCTTTTGAAGTAGTTCTTGTTATTATCCCTGTTTACAACTGAGGAAACTGAATTAACTTTCTAATGGCCACCTGAAAGACTAGCAGTGGTGCCAGAACTAGAAGACAGGTCTCACAATTCCAAGACTGAATCTCATTCCATTAGATTGCATAGTATTTTATAAGGGCATTGCAGTATTTGCTTTTGTTTTGTTTTTATAATTTTTATCCACCAATTTGCCACTTGTACTCTTAGACAGTTGTCCAAAATCACATAGCTAGTATGTGTCAGAGGCAGGATTGAACGTAGGCATTCCTATCTTTCTACTCCTTAACAATGTCTCAAAGCTAAAATACAAGACAAGAAAAACAATGTAGTAGTAAATGCTATTATATGGTTGTAATAGTCTTATGTTTTTGTTGAGTCATTTTGGTCATGCCCAACTCTTCATGACCTGACTTGGGGTTTTCATGGCGAAGACACTAGAGTAGTTTGCCATTTCCTTCTCCAGCTCATTTTATAGATGAGAAAACTAAGGAAAACAGGTTTAAGTGACTTGCCTAAGGTATTAAGTATCTAAGGCAAGACTTGAAGTCAGGAAGAGGAGCCTTCTTGAATTCAGCTTGGCAGTCTATTCACTATTTCATCTAGCGTCCCTAGTCTTATGTCCATAAAATTGATATCAATGATATTACATATTTCACTCATTCCCCTGCTAAAAATTAAGTAATACAAGATATTGTCTTAATTACAATTAATTTTTTAAAACCTTTCTTCCATCTTTGAGGCTAAGAAAATAGGATATGATTAGATGACTTCTCAAGATTCTATGACATGAATAATTCTGACTATAACCTACTTTTGTGTTGCTTTAGTATGTGATATTGTAAATTATTCACTGCCTTCTTCAGTCACTTCTAAACCCAACACTCATATTGCATTCCAGGATAGGCAATATAGTACATGACATTGATTCTAGCCTCCAGTATGGATGAAGCATGCTTATATTTTCAGTAGTTGCTGTTGAATAATAATGTGTCACTCTAGAAGCTACAAATACTAAAATATTTAGGAGTATGTCACTGTGTGGTACTGAACCTGATTCTTTCCCTTATCCTCCTTGCTTAAATCTACTTATTATGTGATTACTCCTTGACCTAGTTATGGGTACCTACCCTATCTCACCACTATCTCTTCTCTTAACCATTTCTCCAAATATAAGTATTTAGATTTCGAAAGTGGTAAACCTAAAGAGATTATCTTCATATATCTGTTGATACTTCCTGACCTCAGTTCCAGAATCTGACCTCTCATCTCTGCTTCAATTTGATAAAAACATAATTTCTGTACCTGACATTTATTTGAACTGTAATTTAGCCCATTTCCATTATTTTCCCTACAAGGATTCCTGTTAGGGAATGTTAGGGGACACTGAAAGTATAGTCAGGGTAGGTAGGTGACAGGCACAGTGGATAGAGTACCAGGCGTAAAATCAGGAAAACTCATCTTCCTGAGTTCAAATCTGGCCTCAGATATTTACCAGCTGTGTGACCTTGAGCAAGTTACTTAATCTACTTTGCCTCAGTTTCCTCATTTGTAAAATGAGCCAGAGAAGAAAATGGCAAAGCACTCTGGTATCTTTTGAAGAAAACCCCAAATGAGGTCACAAAGAGTCTGACACAACTGAAAAAATGAACAGTAACAACACCTGAGAGTATACTGTAAGATACTGAACAAGCACATAGGCCTTTCGATGACTTCGTAAAATTAATTAATTTAAAAAACTTGTATATCTTCCAAATTTGCTGTTATATAAATATACTATACATAAATATACTACTATACTTAAATATCTTTGTCATTCTACAATTGTATTTACATGTTAAGCAAAATCAAACAAAACTTAAAGTGAAAAATTTCAGTTCGTTAATTTTCAGGAAAAAAAATACCATTTTGTTTATCAAAAAGAGAGAAAAAAACAATGCTTTAGAAGATAGCCTCTCATTAACCAATATAAATTTTAAAAAACAGGAAAGTTATTCAAAATTATTTGACTCACAAGAGAATTCTCTGTTTTATTATTAACATGTGTAAATCACAAGCTCTCTTTGAGTATTTAATAATATGTACCAAAATGATTTACCAAAAAAAAATACTAATTGATTTTCAGGATCAGATCTTTGGAGTAAAGGAATATAGATTCAGAAATAATTATTTAAGGGTGCTTTGAAAAAAATTATAAAAACTCTTTTTGTGGAATGGTGGGGGCATGAACATCCTTTAAACAGTTCTGGAAACTCAGTTGGTCACTGCAATAGCAAGTTCCTGGCTGTGCAGTGTCTAACAAAAGCCCTTTCTATGTAGTGCACAAAAAGGCCAGCTCTGGGAATTTGAAGTAGAGCCAGTGATCACCATGGTAGAACCAAATAATTGTTTTGTTTCTATTTCTGCTTCTTCCAGCCCCATGTCTGTGGCAGCCATTCAGGAGAACCCTGATTTTATAAAAAAGAGGAGAAAAGTGTACTTTTAATGAGATTTTGCAAAAAGGAGTACCCTTTGTTAGAGGATGAATTTACTCCTCAAATGGTGAGTACAAATGAGTGTGAAATCACTCTGCTGAGTGACAGACCATGGGACATTAGAATTAGACCTTCTTTTGTACAAAATATACTCTCCATCATGTGGAGTGTGGTGAGGAGGGAAGTGACAGTATACATTGAAATTTAGACTTTGAGTTGCAAAGAATCTTAGAAGTGACATCATCTAAGTCTCTATTGTACACATGAGGAAACTGCATCCTGATTAAGATCTGACAGACAGTAAGAATCAGAATTAGGATTCGAACCCAGGACCCAAAACTCCAAAATTCAGCATTCTTTTCACTGTGTTGTGCTGTCTAACTGATGTTTTCAAAGATATAGCACCTATGATTATTCATATTTTCTTAGTTTACACATATTAGTAGCTTGACAAATATAAAGATTACCTAACTCCTTTTCTTTGCTTAAAAACAAAGGAATATTTTTAAAGGGTGACTTCATTAGAAGAGGTATGGACCTTTGTACAAATTATGAGATGCTTCATCTCTTCTTTGGCTGTCCACATCAAGCAATTTGGCATTTTTGAATGATCCCACCCAACCAAAACACAATCACTAAAAGAAACTGAAATCTAGAATAAATACTTGCATACAGTCTTAATGTGGAAATCTTGTAAACCCATGCATGGCAATATGTAATGTCAATTGTTTTAGGTAAATACAAACAAACAAACAGAAGAATAAATTCTAATGTATATACATAATATTTATTTTTAACTACTCTTTAATTTTATCTGCAGAAAGGAATGTAAAGGGTGATATAGGATGGGAAACTGTAGCTTCTCATTCATATAGAAGAGGTTTTTTCTCCAAATGCAGAGACAGATGCACTCAGTATAAATATGCATGTTGATGGTTTTCACTCTTCAGAGACATGTTGAAAAGCTAGTCTGATGACACAATACAGTTGAAGACTACAGATTAAAAAGCAGTTTTTTTATCTCAGTTTTTAATTATTTAATGAAATCGAATTCTGTTTTTTTAGTCTTAATGCAACAAATGGAAGGAATACAACTTTTTTAGAACATAAAATAAATACCTATGTATTTCTCATTTTAGTAGATATCAAAGTTTCCTTTAGTGTACTTTCAAAAGAAGTTTCTGTAATACTCTAAGACAATGCAAAATCCTTTGAAAAATGTTTGGTGCACTACTGTTACTTTTCATGTACCTGATATTAAAAAAATAGTATAAATAATGTATCCCCAAGTTCCTTCATATGATATCAAACATCCCTGACTCTAAAGCTATTATTTCCTGGTTTATCCATAAAACATGAACCAAAAATATCTTTTGGTATTTGAAGTTCTTAAATTTTCAAGCAACAGCTAAGAAAAATTTCTCCCTTTTCTCTCTGCCACAGAGACCTTAATCTACCTTGATATCTATTAATCTACCTATCTATCGATCTACCTATTTACATTTTACTTATTAATCTTTGGAGATTATTCTGATTATAAGCAATGGTAGAAAATAAAAATCAGAACACAAATCTCACTTTACAAATATAATGCCGTGATTATTATCTCAAGTAACAGAAACAGCTAAGAATACTTTCTTAACATGACCTAAGTAAAAAAAAAAAGAATTTTTCTTTTTATATCTCTGATTAGACTTATTGAAATTATATAAACCCCAATGGTCTGTTCAAATGTTTTAATAATATTTTGAACTAATAGGATTAATAAAAAGCTTCCAAGGTATTTCAAGTATGACCTTATACAATCAAAACTTTATTGTTACATTTTGACGTTTGAAGGGCAAATATATGCCTTTGTTTGCTAACGTGAACCTATTTTCCCAGTTCTCAGCATCTTGTGCTATTTTTACACAAGTAAATCTACATATCTATACAAGTGAATCACAAGGCAGCCAAAGGAGAAGCTTTTGAAAATCATCCAAACCATTCCCAAAAATAAATCAAGAAGCTTCTATTTTACCTATGTTTTTATCTTAGCTTTCTAACTCACTTTCTACAAATACAGCCTTGCTTTCATTTTAAGTGATAAAGTGGGTTAAGGCCATTATCTTAATAATTCAAGATAGCAAAAATTGGTTTGAATTTACAGTTATTTGGCATATCAAATTTTCCAGATTACTACTCTGATTTTTGTCTTAAGTTACCAGTGTAAATTCAGATATAATTTAAGATTAATTAAACTTCTGGAAAACAAGAGAGGATATAAGTCCTACCCCTACCTTATCTGTAACAAACTCTCATTAATGATGTATCAATTTGCGTTTACAGAGTCTGAGTAGTGGTGACATGTGTTTCTTACAGTAACCAACAAACCAAGAATATGCATATCTCAGGCAAAGCTATTTCCAGGAAACTGGAGAATGATCTGTCTTATTTACTTTTAAAATTAAGACTGTGTCACAACTACTTCAGTGTTCATTTTGCTAGAGTCAATAAACATTCATTTCATGTTATTTCTTCATGTTCACCCTGACACCTGAAGACAATATCTCATTTATATGCATTCTGCATTATGTTGATTTTTAAAAAGTCATGTTGTTAATAAATATTATATTGCTAGCACTTTATAAGGACAGGAGATTGAATTGATGCCTTCCTTTTATTCCTTAAAAGACTACGGGTTATAATATATACAAGGAATGCTTTCATTTTAAATAACTTGATTCTATCAAGCTAAACTAAGGGATGCGTTATGTTTTTTATGTGATAATGCAAAGTACTAAGATAGGATAATGTGATAAATCCAATCTATAATGTGGCAGATGATGGAACACAGGCAATAAAATCACAAGATTTACAAAAGGCATAATTACATATTGGGTAATACAATAAAACTTCACATGGGAAAGTATTTCAGTCAGGGAGTTGTGCTGTCATGCAAACCAAGAAGAGGGTAGAATCAGGCTTAGGAATATGAGCACAGTACTGTGACTGTTTGAACATTTCTTTTACAGCTGAATTTTCTGATTGGAAGTGGTTGCCTTCTGACTTATTATTTATTCTTTTCTAAAATCTGACTCACCTTTTAATGTTAATTGGGATTTATACACTCTGTAGAACAAAAATTTGAAACGAATTCTCTTTTGTGAGAAAAGTAAGAATAAAATTAAAACATGAGTACAATTATTAGGGAAAAGGTGCATTACAGTGCTGTCAGTGGAATAGCTAAAGGTTTGCCCTTCTCACCTATCCCTCTATGGTACTATGATGCTCTTTCATGGAATCATATCAATAAGCAGTCATTATTATGAAAACATTGGTATGAATTATTTTAAAAGGTAGGTTTATGTCAGGACTGTGCCAGCTGAAGGACCAGGCTATCAATGTCTATCTATATTGTATTGTGGCCTTTCTTCGATCAGTGGAATAGTGTTTTATGTTTAATATTTTTAAAATTTTTCTTTATTGAAGAAAAGAGTTGGCAATCACATCAAGGTCAAGGTAGAGAAGAAAATATTAAATAAAATATCCTTCTTCTTAAAAAATATTTGAGCAATGCATTTTAGGGAAAAGCCTACATTCATAATAGATGTTGTCTAGCCTACAAGTGAGGAAGCATGCAAACAGTTCTGGATGAAAATATTTCAGGATAATTACATGACTTGAATAAAAATTATATGGCGAAGTGATGTTGTATTCCCTTGGTATCAATCAGGGCCTGTAACTTTAAATACTGAAATTTGCTATTTTGTTTTCTGTTTTTCTTTAGCTGCTGTACTTAGAAGGGAGCCAGAAGAAATACCAAAAGTATATACTGGTCATATGTGCTTGCTAACACCCTTCCAAGAGAATTGAAAAGGTGTGATTTAGGAATGCAGAAAACACAACACCAGGTTGTTAGTGTTGTCTGACAGGGCACAAGCCTTTTGGTTTAACTTTTCTTTTAATTTTCTGAAGATTATAGAGGTTTCCCTGAACCCTGTCTCATTTTTAGTGAGCAACAAAAGTTCTCTGCAAATTTTGAGGTTTAAACAGGCCTTCCATTGTAACTTGTTGGCAGAAAGTGTCAACCGGGGGAGGGGCAATGTAAGTAGAGGAAGGAATTTTATGACATAATCCAACATAGATTAAATCAATATGTTTCATCAAAAAGGAAGAAAGGGACATATTTGCTTAATAATTTTATCATAACAGTCCTCATTTTATATCTACATAATTCACATTTCTAAATAGTATATTAAAGTGTGATAAATGAAACTGTTTTGTTAATAAGGTCAATAAGGATTCAAATG
This sequence comes from Notamacropus eugenii, assembly GCF_028372415.1. NCBI lineage: Eukaryota > Metazoa > Chordata > Mammalia > Diprotodontia > Macropodidae > Notamacropus > Notamacropus eugenii. The sequence goes on from NC_092875.1 coordinate 380,118,592, forward strand.
GGGAGATATATTTTGCTGATAATTTCCAATTTGTGAACTAAGAATTTAAAATATTCTTTGTATGATGCCTTTCTCCTTCAGTGAGTATTCTGGATAGGACTGCATATGATGAACGCTTATTAAAATGCTTAATCAATTTCACCACTGCTCAGATATCTTGATTAAAGTGAATGAGGTCATCTTTCATGCTATTTGATTTTTGAAAGTCCATTTAAATTATGAATGCTGTACATAATGAACTTAGTAAGCTGTTGTATTCTTTTTCAAACTTAAGTTATAATTTAAACATATATATTTTCTCATGCATGTAAAATTTAAAAGTATATCTTTGAGAAAACTATATATAGCTATTAGTAATTGCTTTCACAACTGTTCTTTTTCCTTTATCTCACCAAGAACCTTGATGTCAAATGACTAGAATTAGAATATTATTTGATCCATAGAAATGTGTTATGACTACTAATTAAGAGCCTGAGAACTACTTTCAGTGCTTGAGCTTATGGTTTCTGAATATAATTAATTGCTTATTATGCATCACTATTACCAGTAATAACACTTAAATAGAAACCCAGCTTCCCATTGCTGCTGAATCAGCAGTATTAGACCAACGATCACCTTGTGCTGCCACCTAGTGGCACAATCAGGTGTAAAAATTAGATAGTCTAGGAGGCCAGCATATTATCACCTGTCTTCCCATCAGGCTGCAAATCTGGTTTAGCGACATAGGAAATAAGTCATCTGCACAAGAATCACCCAGATGACACTCACTCTGCCTCAGTCATTTGTTTTTCATGGAAATCATATTAAGATCAGGAAATGACTCCTGAGAATTTGGAAAGGTTGGCATTCGTTTAGTATTAACCTTTTCAATCACCTCTGTGGTGTTATTTAACAAGAAAGATGAAACAACATAAAACCAGAGGAAAGCAAATTTCTAAAACATCAATGGTAGGACAATTTTAGTTGCTCAGAAATGAAGGCCTCTGGATATCTAACAAATTATAATTCACCCTTCCCCCCTTTTTATTATTTAGAGAAAGTATCTAGGTAACTAATAGGTCCTAAGGAGTGTCAAGCTGAGATTATATAGAATCCTTCTTGTCATTTAAATGCTAGGTTTTGTAAAACGTGCAAATATAAAACTAATACCAGAGTCACATGCTATTAACCAGAATGAACAACTACCACACGTGCATACATGCTATTTTCATGCCTCTTTACTATGAGGCCAAATATGTGAGACTCTATGACTGCAAACATAAAGTGAGGGCACATGTGCCAGTGAAGTCAGTTAAATATCATCATGTACTTCATGCAGAAAGAGGTTCACATTTAATGAAAGCAGGAATTCATTCTCATGCTTAGAAACATATGGAGACCTGCTCTCTCAAGTGAAATCTAACAATACACATTACTACATAAACAGACTTTTCTTTCTAATTAAAAAAAAAAAATCAGAGTAGGTTAAATATGAAGAGTTCCCACAGCACAAACAGGATTATCAGCTTATGTTTGTTCCAAAAAATATTTATCTCCCGTGCTCGGCGTACTGAATATGTATGAGCTGCTCTTAGCACTTGGTTGGAGGGTAAGGGGGAGGGAGGAAGTAAGACTTATCTTTGTAACTTCCCAGGCTTTAGTCTTTCTTTCTTTCCCAATTCACATCTTCTTTCTCTTTCTCATTTATTATTTTAACCAAAAATGAATATACTTATTCATTCAAGGAGTGTGAGATGATTATGAAAGTTCTGTTTATTAAAAATCATCACCATACCACTGAGGTGGGGGTGGGGGTAGGAGTGAGAGAACATACTCTTGTTCAGTGTTATTCACCAAGAAAATGATCTTAAGGCTAGATGTTTTCCCCCTGTGAGGGAAAGTCTAGTAACATGTACATAGAAGTATAAAGCCTGCTGTCAGCATGAGACAGGCAGATCATTCTTAATATAGATTCTTCAGGAGGGAGGAAAAAGAGGGGGAAAATGGATTGCATCTCAAAACATATCAGAAGTAATGGATGTGCAGTTTGGGATAATGGTGAGGCTTTTACTGGAATGAAAGATGAAGATGATAGGAAACAGCTCCATTTATGTGGAAGCAAAAGATGATAGGTCAGTTTTAAGATGCTGGTTGGTGTTTGTCACTGATCGCACGTGTGGACTTCTTTTTTAATGATAAGGAGATTGTAGGTTTGTCTGATGGCAATTAGCATCGAAAGCAGTATTAGGCTATTACCATTTCCCCAGTTTACAATGCCATCAATAGTAACTTGTTGGGCACATGCATTCAGACTAACAATGTGCTGCATTAATTTAACATCACATAAAATATGGATTTTATTGCAGCAGTGACAAGAAATGCTGCAACTGCTGAGTACATGTATTTAATCTCTTCTTTTCCCTTCTATTGGCAGACTTAGATGAGAACTGTTTATGCAGGAAATGTGCCTACTGGATTTCAATGAGCATCAAACTACTTCATGTATGTAGATGTCCACTGGCCACCTATCTGTTACATTTATGTATCTCTCATCTGTCTGTCATTTCCATCCTGAACCTTTTGCATGTTCCAAGAACTATGGGTGTGAGTGATTGTTAAGTAGGAAGGCATTCCATTCACCAGGATACAAAGTAATGTGAGGGAGAGAGAGAGAGCAAGAAGGTATCATTTTATAAACCCGACTCAACATCAAGGTGAGCACAGACTAGCACAAATCAAAATAAAATCAATCACAGTTTTCTAACATCTGCTCACCTAGCAGGAAACCTCGAAGTATAAAATGAGCCCACTGAGGGGTAAAATCCACACCACCCCTCCTTTTTAGTGATACATACAGTCATTCTAGGGACAAGGCGCACAATGAGTTGGTCCTGTCACTGCATGCGGGTTGTTTCCTCGTTTCCTTCTTTTAATTATACCAAAGTTGAAGATTATTTTTGAATATCTCTGTGAACATCGTAAAGATATAAAGCGTTCTAAATTGAAAAAAGAGAGAAAAAAAGAGAGAAAGCGAGAGAGGGGAAAAGCTCCTACCTTTGACTCTCCTTCTGGAGAAGGAAGTAGCATCCGACCCAAATAACGCCGAAGATTGTGCCACTCTCTCCGCTTTTTGTTTATTTTGATCTGTATTTTTCTAAGGCCGGTTCTACTTGAATCTAACTCAAGCTTCTCCTCAGCATCACTTTTAACTCTGGACTGCAGGGAAGCCAAGCGAACGAGGGAGCTCTCTCTGATTGGCTTTCATTGAGAGCTTCTTCTGATTAATACAGAGGGAAAAAAAGCCACCAGCTTTTCCTCGCTCGCACCACACACACGCACACGCGCACACGCAGGAACACACACACACACATACACACACACGCACGCACGCACAGACACACGCAGAGCAAGCAGAGAAAGGTTCTGCTGAGAGAGCTACAGCACTTGCCATGGGAAGGTTAGAGTCTGGGGAAGCGCAGCCTTTTCCAAGCACACTGATTTGCAAGTGAATGCGGTGGGAGGGTACGTGAAGAGAGGAGGGCTTTGGGGGACAAACTTCCCCTTCCTCCAGGAGAGAATGACTCTCTGTGTTGAAATCTAAGGTATTCAGCCTAGTCTACTGTTTTACCTAGTAATAAAATTGGGGGGGGGGGGGGGAGGAAATGACTTCTCCTTGTATTTATTTTTATTTTAAATTTAAAAAGGAGAAATGTATTTTCCTTTCTCATAAGTGATGGTGCCAGAATATTAAGCCAAAGCACTGAAAGAAAATGTATTAACAATGTGCCAAGTTAAATTACAACCAGTCCTGATAAGTAACCAGAGTGATTCTTTTGTGATTTTTTTTTCTTTTTTTGCTTTCAATGACTTCTCTCTCTTTCTTAATTCTCCAGACCTGTGTGTGGCTTATTCATATTCTTCCCCACCTCCTTTGCTCATCCTTTTTCTATGTGAGTCAGTCCTGTTTAACATTACCAAAGGGTATTTGAGGCTTACTTAGACATTCCTGATTTACTTTCTTTATTTCTGCTGATTTCTGCCTGCACTATATTCGTTTTATGAACATTTGGAGCCCCGAGTTTGCAGTTTTCCATTTTATAGATATAATCCTTTTGGCAGATTTAATCTGCAGTTGTTGATGGAGTAGAATACAACAAATTCGACTCAGCACAATCCATCCTGAGTTATGGTAAAACTAGTCCTTTGATTGACATTGCAGAGACAAGTTTTGTGTGCATACATAAACATATAGAGATACATCTTGCTACATTTTCTTCTAAAGTACTAGTCAGCCCAGACTAAGTCAAAGGACGTCAGTGTTGTTTCTTTGGAAAACAGGCATTTTTGAATGTTTCTGGCTACAATTGGTTTGCTTTTAAAAGGTGATATTTAAATCAAAAAGATCTAGAGAGAAAGAAATCAATTAATTCACCTCATCCTTTTCTCTTTCTTCCTTTCTTTTCTTTACTTTCTTTTTTTTTTAAATGACAGTACTTAAGCTAAGAGAAGTCAAGAGACTTATCCAAGGTCAAACAACTAGTTAGAGCAAGAACAAGGGTGAGATTCCAAGTCTCTAGTAGTCAGGAGTTCTTAACATGGAGTGTGAAATTGCTTTAAATAGAAACTTTATTTCAATATAATTGGTTTACTTTGTAACTTTGTATCTTTTTTAAAATTTTATATAATTAAAAAATTCTGAGAAGTGTCCATAGGCTTCACCCAACTGCCAAAGGAAGACACACACGCACACACACGCACACACACACACACGCACACATACATACATACACAAAGATTAAGAATACCTGTCTCTTGTCAGCTGGAAATACAGTGTTAAAAAGTCAGTTCTGTTGGTGAGTATATGTTTAATAGAGTCACATGGTTTAAATAGGAAGAAACTTTAGTCATAAAAATTGCTAATGAAAAAATCTTAACTCTAATTTGAAATGTTATATGTCATTATTCTTGCAAATTAATTTTAAAATACTCAACACACTTTAACACAGAATCTCACTGCCCAAAATATTGGTTTGAAAAAGTAAAAAGAATAAAAAGCATAATTTCCTTTAGCATTAATGAAGATTAACTTTCCTTTATTATGAACTTAAAAAATATTTCATCTTTTCTGTGTATTCATACCCCCAACTAAATTGTAAACTCCAGGAGAGCAGGGATTTAGTAAGTTTTATCTCTCTACCAGTATCTATTACCATATATTTCTTGATCCTGTTTTTGAGAAAGAAAGCTCAAGGCGCTTATTTGGACCCACAAAGGACTGAAAATGGTGAGAGACATCAGGAGACTTTTGCTCTAAAAATAATATTCCACCCCTCACCAGGGAGCGAGCACAGTTCTACCCTCCATATCTCTTCTAGCTCTATTACACTGGCATACCTTTGTAAAACTTATGACGGACAGATATGGGGTCTATTTTGTGTCATACAGCATGGATTAATAGACCTCCTTAAAATGGTTTGGGACAAGAAAAGACGATTACAGCAAAAGTCTTACGTATTTTATAGTTATTGAGTGTTTTGCTTTTCTATGGGGAGAAAGTCACTTTAAAGATTATTATTATTACATATTTTTGCAACTTGGCCTTCAAATTACAACTTATTCATGGTTGTGGTAAATGGGATCAGGCCTCAGAAAACACCATTTGAAATCTAAATTTTATTGCCATCTGTATTGTATTAAGTAAGGATATATACCAAATATAAGTCCTTAATAGCATAAAACCAAAGAAAATGGCACAGATTCCTCCTTGCCCCTTTCTCCTAATATCTACCAGATAAATCCTGTGCCTGGCAGTCTTTGAAATCCAACCCCTCCTCCTTCCATATTCAACCCCAGATATTAAATATAAACCGGCTGTTAGAAATTAGTGTATAGTCCTCTATTAATGTTTAAGTGTCATTATTTAAAAACACATTTTGTGCACTTGCTCCACAGATGGTAGTATGACTTTTAGGGTGCATTAAAACATCAATGTCTGGACCTCTAAGTGGCTGATAATTTAGTGGTTTATAAGATACATTTTGTCTTGAACTAATTATCTTGTATGCTCTACTTATATAGGGTCATAGATTCAACATGAAAAACAACCTTCGAGACAACCAACACTTTCATTTTACAACAGAAGCAACTGAGAAGGACAGTGATTTGCCTAAGGTTGCATAGGAGATAAATAGAAAAACTGGAATTTGAACTCAGGTCTTCTGATTTCAAATACAATACTCTGTCCCTAAAGCCACACAGTGCAAGCCACTAACAAATTAACACTAGTCTATGACTCCATATTTTATATTTCTTCAACTGCCATTAAAGAGAGCAACAAGTCAACACACACACTTGCTAAGGGTAAAAAGACATTTTGTTTTTTTAAGGCCTTGAATACCCTGCCTCCTGACTTCAAACTCTTTAATACTTTAGCTCCCTTCAAGATTCAGTTCAAGCATCACTTATTTCAAGAGGCCTTTCCTGATTCACCAGTGTGTTAGCCCTGCCTCCCTCTCCATTTCTGAGTATCTATTTTTGTATATACACTGTATTTGCTTATTTATCACAGTATAATGTTCTGAAATAGTCTCACTTTTGATCTGTATCCCTAGTCTAGCATAGTGTCCAACATATAGGAAAGACTTAATAAATATTTGTTGAATGATGACAGACATTGTGCTGCATCATAAGAATACCCCTTCCCCAAAATGCCTTATATTTGTCAAGGTCTCCACACGTTGTTTTCATCATTCTAGGCTTTTTCCCCCCCAAATTTCACACTTTTTAATTTCTTATGGTATTCTTTCTATTCAGATACTTTAAAAATATATGATTTTCTTGATCCTTCACAAAAAGATGAATTGCTCACAGTTGTCTGCCAGGCTGTGCTAGTCTTATTTCTGTGCCATTCTAATCAGGGCATCAGGGGAATGAAAGTATTGCCTTTCGTAGCTCTTCATTGCTTTCACTGGACTAAAATTTTGAACTGGAATCCTCTCAGCAATTTCCTTCTTAGTGCTATAATTTCCATCAGCATATCTTAATAGTACCCTCACCCCACCATTCTGTGACAACTAGCAGCAGAACTGAATTCTGCCCACATTCTCTCTCAATATCGCTGCTCAACTACTATCTCCAAAAGATATATGTGTAGGAAAGAAAATAAGAAGGAAGAAGGAAGGAAGGAAGGAAGGAAAGAAAAAGAAGGAATAAAAGAAAAGAGAAAAGAGGAAGGAAGAAAGGAAGGAAGGAAGGAAGGAAGGAAGGAAGGGAGGAAGGAAGGAAGGAAGGAAGGAAGGAAGGAAGGAAGAAAGGAAGGAAGAAAGGAAGGAAGGAAGGAAAGGAGAAAAAAAGCAAGACCTTTCATTTATTAATGATGACCTCCTGAAAAGACCATTTTATTGATAAACAAAATAGATGATAGATAGATACACACATATGTTTATATTATATATGTGTGTATAATTTATATACTGTTTTATGGTTCAAAAATACTTTATAAACATAATTAGTTTGTCATCATTAGTGTTTTCCCCATTTACACATGTGGAAAATTAGGAAGATGGAGGTTAAGGGACCTGGTCAGTTTCAGAGCTAGTAAGTGCCTGAGACCATATTTAATTCAATCTTCCTGGTTCTGGGTCCAGAGCTCTATCCACTGTGCCACCTAGTTGCTTCGACTGAGTTATAGCCAATGGGGAGAAAATAGATTTCAAGTGGTATTAGCATGTACCTAAAAGAGATCTCTTGCCGATGAACTAGCATTTATGATCATTCTGAACTCTACTTGATGTCTCATCTCATTTACTATGTCTTTAGAGCTACAATTGACAGTCCTTTGATGATGTCATCAGAGAATTTGAAATTCCCATGTATGTAAAGATGTCTTGCCAATTTTTCTCTATGAATGTGGCTTTATATACGTAGAAAATATTTTTATTCTGCTTCCCAGCAACAAAATGCTAGTATGCTATAATCATATGCTTAGCAGCTATCCCCCGCCCCCACACCCCACCTATACACACAGGAAAGAATGAACATAAAAAAAATGGTCAAAATAGTACATTTCTATTTAACCTATTTCTATATTGTCTTTATGTGAACTTCAGTTTCTTTCATGATTTAAACTCAATGGCAAGATGTGTTCTTTCTGTAATTTATTAAATAAAATTCAAAAATGCTATCTTTTTTATTTATTTAGTTTTACCGTACATATATAGTGCTTTTTAAAAATTACGTAGATGAGTTTTCATTATGAATCAGAGAAATTGATGCAAAGCAACATTCATGCTCTTCATTAGAATGAATGATTGCAAGTTACTACTGTAGAACTTATACCTGAATTCCTACTCAGATTGTTGCCAACCATACCCAAAAAGGTCATTGCCCTATTTCAAATTTCCCTGAAGCATCCCTGAAGAAAAATGTTCAGAAATGAATTCTGCAAAGCATGCTCGTGAATTTAATGTTTTGTATGAAGAACTTGAAGGAAAGAAAATCTTCTAAGATGAATAATAACAGTGTATTACAATCTCATTATACTTAATCTTACATTGGTAATTGTATTAAATGAACATACAAAGAGCCATTTCTCTTGCTCCAATTGCTTTATTGCAACATATAATTTTAGTTTGGGTTTTTCAGAGAAAAGTAAAAGGAATTTATAAGTAAAAGACTAATAACAAATTTGTCCATTTTAGTTTATCTTACCTTCTCCCTCAAGCTACTAATGTTTACAAGTAAAATGTATTTAATGAGCTTTTTTTTAGTCAGAATATTATGCAGTGTCTACTGCCTTCTATCCTTCCACAATCAATAAATGAAGAATGAAGCAACAACCATTAATTAAATTCCTACTATGTACTAGGCATAGTGCTGGCACATATAGTATGTGTTGACCCTGTACAAAAGTAACAATTTAAACCAATTTCTTTCCAGACCTTTTACATGCAGAGAACATAGATGATTGGGGTAAAACCAGAAATTAAAGAAGGAAATACTATTTAACTTTACAATATATGCAACCTAAAAATAAAATACATGGCATCTATAAATCACTATACTATAATAGTAGTTATTAAATCAACTAAAAAGATTTGTTGAATGTTGAATGTAGAATATTCCAGACACTGGTGATATAAAGACCAAAAAAGAAGAGTCACTATCCTCAATCAGCTTCCCTTATCGTTAAACTATCTACGTATCTCTCATCTGCGATTAAATTTCCCCTATATCTCCCTACTACCCAGACAAAAACTCCTTCATTTCTCACCACCTGAATAAAGGGAAGGGAGAATTTTTTTGGAGGGAGGAGGGAAATGAATTGGAAATTTTAGGCACCTTCAGTTGAGATGGAAGGGAAGTGTTGAAAAGCAGGAACTGTTTTAAGGAATTAACTCTGGGGCCAGGCATCCAGGGAAGATTTGCCTACTTACTGGTTCCCTCTTCTACCAGAATCTTTGATAAATCTATTTTATGACATCTTGGATGGTTTCATTTTTTTTTTTAGTATCATTTAGTTGCATTTTAGCAAAATAGAGATGTATGTGGACTTTTAAGCATCCTCTAGGTATGTAAGGAATGAAAAGATTCCTTGTTTAATCTAGTGAGTTTATAGATGAATAAATTGAAATTCCTCTGAAATGGCTTTCTCCTTCATACAGGCCCTTATGACACCATACCTGGGCTATTGAAATAATCTTCTAGTTAGTTTCCTTGCTACAAGTCTCTCAGTACTGTAGTCCATTCTTCATTCAGTTGTCATATTAATCCTCCTAAAGCACAAGTTTGCTCATATCAAAGACACACACACAAAATCAACTCCACTAGCTCCCTGTTATCTCCAAGTCCAAATGCAAAATCTTCTGGCTTATAAAGATTCCCATAAGCTGCCAACACCCCATTTTACCAATATTCCTACACCTTTTGTTTTGTATTCTACCTACCTCCTTTCATCCTCCAATATTCTGTGATCTACTTGCAAGGACCTCCTTGCTCTTCTAACACATTAAACTCCACCTCTTGACTGGGCATTTTTACTTGCTGTCCCCTATGCCTAAAACTCTCACCATCATCTCTATCTCTTAAGTTCCTTAAAGTCTCAATTAGTCCTGCCTACTATTGTAGAAAGACTTCACTCTTTCTTGCTCCCTCTTAATGACATTGCCTTCTCTGTCTTGATCATCTCCAAGTTACATTGTGTATGTGTGTGTGTGTGGTTGTTTGCATATAATCTTCCTCATTAGACTATGAGTTTCTTGAGAAATGGGTCTGTCTGTTTACTTTCTTTGTATTCTCACTTCACAGAACCTGGCCCATACTAGGCACTCAATAAATGTTGGGCAATTGACTAACAACTAGTATGGTGAAAAGATTTGCTCAATAACATAAGTACAGCTAATTAGTGGCTTGACTAGGGCTAGAACCTAAGTCTCCAAATCTCTTTAATACAATGCCTCTAGCTCTAGAACTAGAGCTCATTCTTAGGGTTCTTGAAGTCTTGAAATTTTAAAAACTACATTTTGTTATAACTGCTTTCCTTTCCTATACATATATATATATATATATATATATATATATATATATATACATAATATGTGTGTATACATATATATATTAATTATTCTGAGAAATGCATAGGCTTTACCAGACTTCCATGATCTCAAAATGGATTGGAACCCCTCATTCTAGAAGAAATATGGAGTTATAAGTCATCCAACCTGAGAACACTGTTATAAAAGACTGATTGGGGGGAGAAAAACAGGAGTATTTCAGGTGCTGCTGTGGGAGAATTAGGGAAGACTTATTAGGACAATAAGCACTTGAAAATCTGAGAAAAAGAGAGTAGTATGTGAGAGAGAAGGTACAAAAAAAGGAAGTTGTGAAGCGTAAAGGACAAATTTTGCTTCTTTCAAAATGTTTCCTAAGAACGTACCTAAACCCAAGAAAGCAGCAAATGCTTTCTGATTATATCCCCTGTAATGAACAGCTTAGTCCCTTCCTCCCAGGATTCAAGAATCAGGTTAATGCCACTGGGTTTATAATTCATGTATATTATAGATTGTAATAGGCAAATTTTCCCCCCTTAGACTTAATGACTATTAATAACTAAGAAAAATAAAAGTTGAGTTCACAAAACTGTAAACTAAAATTTATTGATATTTGCATTTTTAAAGTGTATTAACTTTAGCAACAAAGTCCTGTTTGCTTCTGTTTCATCTGTGTATTTTATTTCTATGTTTTTGATCTGTCACTTTGCTGTTTTTTCACAGGTGTAGAAACTCCTTTTACTTATGCTGATCACCTGACCTATATTTCATTGTCACAAAAACATCCTAAGTTGGTGAAGCTAGATGGTATTGGCTGATAGAACACCAGTCCTACAGTAAGGAGAATTTGAGCTCAAATCTAACCTTAGCCTCTAATTCTTCAGATTGACTCCTCTCACCAAAAAAAGAAATTGTCTAAGTCACTGTGAGGTTAAGCAGCTTGTCCATGGTTCTGAGTAGAATATTTTTTAAAAGAATTATTTGAATTCATATTTTCCTGACTCCCCAACAGATGTCTATGCTACTTTATTTTACATAGTTGTCATAAAAGGATATAATATTCTGAATTTTTTGTACTTTATGTTGCTTCATATATTTTCCCAGATATCTTTGTATTTTTCATTTTTTCTATTTCTTATGATGTAATAATATCTTACATTAACTGTATATCAATTTGCGCAGTAATCCCCAGTTCCTGAGCACATGGGTTGTTTCTAGTATATTCATTATTGAAAATGGCTTTCGCCAAACTCGCCTCGGCAGCAGCCGCAAGTACATCAGCAGCAGCATGTGGCACCAGAAGTTCTCCACTCCCAGGCATGGCTCTCTGGGCTTCCTGCCTCAAAAGAGAAGCAGCTGGCACCGGGGGAAGGTTAAGAGCTTCCCCAAAGATGACCCCTCCAAGCCCATCCATCTGACTGCCTTTCTGGGCTACAAGGCAGGCATGACCCATATTGTTCAAGAGATGGACAGGTCCAGCTCAGAGGTCAATAAGAAGGAAGTGGTCGAGGCTCTGACGATCGTGGAGACGCCCCCCATGGTCATTGTGGGGAATCATGGGCTATGTGCAAACCCCACGAGGCCTGCAGAGCTTTAAAATCATCTTTGCTGAGCACATCAGTGATGAGTGTAAGAGGCGATTCTATAAGAATTGGCAAAAGTCCAAGAAGAAGGCCTTCACCAAGTATTGCAAAAAGTGGCAAGATGAGGATGGCAAAAAGCAGCTGGAGAAAGACTTGAGCAGCATGAAGAAGTACTGCCAGGTGATCTGTGTCATTGCTCACACCCAGATGCGCCTGCTCCCTCTGAGGCAGAAGAAGTCTCACCTGATGGAGATCCAGATGAATGGTGGTAGCATGGCTGAGAAACTGGACTGGGCCCGTGAGAAGCTGGAGCAGCAGGTGCCTGTGTCCACAGTGTTTGGGCAAGACTAGATGATTGATGTCATTGGGGTGACGAAGGGCAAGGGTTACAAAGGTGTCACTAGCCCCTGGCACACCAAGAAACTGCCCCAAAAAACCCACCGTGGACTGCATAAGGTGGCACGTATTGGAGCTTGTCATCCTGCCCGGGGAGCCTCTGTTACTCGAGCTGGTCAGAAGGGCTATCACCATCACACTGAGATCAACAAGAAGATCTATCTACAAGATTGGCCAGGGCTACCAGATCAAGGATGGCAAACTGATCAAAAACAATGCATCCACAGATTACTATCTGTCCAACAAGAGCATCAGTTCTCTGGGAAGCTTTGTCCACTGAGGTGAAATGACCAATCACTTTATCATGCTGAAAGGCTGTGTCGTTGGGACTAAGAAGCGTGTCCTCACCCTGCGAAAGTCTCTGCTGGTACAGACCAAACATCACGCCCTGGAGAATATTGACCTGAAGTTTATTGACACCACATCCAAATTTGGTCACAGTCAGTTCCAGACTGTGGAGGAGAAAAACACTTTCATGGGACCACTCAAAAAGAACCCAGTCGCAAAAGAAGAAGCTGCCTGATGTTTCCAGACCAATTTGGAGCTGGTGGATTCTCAATAAATTTTTCACAATTAAAAAAAAAAAAGAAAATGAAACTACTATGTATATTTCTTATATAGTCATTTATTTATTTCCTTTTGAAGACTTCCTTAGGGTATAATATGAGAACTGGGATCACAAGGTCAATAGTCTTATAGTTTTTATTATATATTGCCATATTGGTTTCTCCAAAGATTGCAAGAATTCGTAGTTTGCAGAAGCAGTAGTATAATAATGTGCCAACTTCACGTAGATGCCCATCAATTGAGGAGAGACTGAACAAATTGTCGAATATAAATGTATTGGGATATTATTGTGCTATAAGAAGCAATGAATATGAAGCTGGAAGGAACATGGAAACAATATCAAAGAATTAGGAACAAGAATATAGAACCAGAAGAACAATATGTATATGACTAGATAATGATAATTAAAAATATATTAAAAAGCACCAGAATTCAGATACCTTAAGAGAGAGATAAAAAGCACAGCTGTAGAGTATAACAGTCATTGTCACTATTACTGTTGGTTTGGTAAACTAGTTTTCTTTGTAACTAAGGTAGATTTTATTCAGTGTAAATGGGTATATATGCTGTTTGTAAAATGTATCAATATTTTTTTAAAAAATAATGACCCTGTTTCCATATAACCCCATCATTACTGAAATTTGTCATTTTCATTACTTTCCAGAACCACGTAATAGATAGCACTACATCAGAGTTGTTTTTATTTGCCTGTTCTTTATATAATTTTAATAATATTTTCAGGTCATAGACTGTCTTTTTAAAGAATAGTTCATATCCTTTGTATGCTGATCCATTGGGAGATTAATAATTAATCTCACACATTTCTATCAATTCCTTAAAGATTTTGAGCATTTTATTAGAGAAAATGTAAAAATATTTTCTTGGTCTCTTTTTAGATTGGGTGATTTCTCTTTATGTCTACAAAACATTTTTTGTCATATACAATTAAATTAACTGATTTTACTTCATATAATATCTTCTACTTGTCACATAAACAAGACTAACTCCTCAACAATTGCAACATATATGTGGGTATATGCATATAATATCGATTTTCTTCTAATTTTTATATTTAAAAATAGATCATTGTTCTCCAACAAAGGTTTATATTGGTGAATCTCTCTGTCATTCATGAAACTCCACACTTTATAGAAAATTTAAATATTTTCCTCTAAGGAAAATGGAAATGGATGTACATAAGCTTTATCTTATTACCTATGAGGATTTGCTTACCTGAAGTGGCATAATGGGTGTCCCCTAGGAGAGTCATGATCAGGAAAGAAAGTGAACTGGTTCTGTAGTTACAATGAAGAATTTCAAATGAATACTCCAGATGCTATTTTGGTGCTCATTTAGTGTTAATAGATGTTTCTGCAAGATGATTTTCTGCCATCTGGCTGAGCTCTGTATAAGATTTATGGGAAGACATGGTCAAGAATTTTATAAAATGAAAGAGCATGGATAGTTTGGGATCTGCACCATTGGAGGCAGTATGCAAATTGTGAGACCATGATAGTCGTAAAAATATAGATCTATTAGAATCTCATCATAATATATGTGTGAGGCAGACTTCTTATCCCATTTTTGCTTTTTTGATATTCCCAAAGAGTTTGTTGAATGATTCCTTCCCAGTTTTTTTAAACTCTTAGAGTTTAAAGTGATCTTTTGCCTATTCACCTGAACATCTACCTCCTATTTGTCACAGTATTTCTTTTGGAAAATACATTTTGACTTCCCAACAGCCTGCATGGAAAAAAAATCTCTTGGAACATGACCTGTTTGTAAATTGGGAATTTCCTAACTAAAAATAGAACAAAACTAAATATCACTAAAAGAATCAATATCACACTGTCATAGTGTGCTTGTATTCACACAATGTTTAACAATCATTTATTGAGTGTACATTGTGCTGTGATTTTCTGCTTAAGTTGAAAGACAGGAAAGGTAACTGAGGAAAATACAAAAGAGAGCATAATCTTATAAGAATAATTCAGGTGATTTTAACCCAATTGAAGTTTGTAATAAAGCCTAAAGACCACAAAGAGAGCTTTAAAAGTGCTGGAGTGGGTGAAAGCAAGAATGAGTAAATAATGGGAATGTTGTTTATGGTAGAGGGGAAAATACTAATGAATGCTGGGAAGAAATTGGTACTACTTATCTTCCATTTTGCTCCAGGCTCTTCCCTGAAAAAGAACAATTTTCTCCTAGGGAAATGTTTAAAACAATATTATAAGATTATCTATATTCAAGATAAGTAAGAAAATGTTAAGATAGCATCTCATTGACCCAAATAAGTTTAAATTTTCAGGCCCTAATAATCATATCCCAGGTTACTGGAGAAACTTGTAAATATGATTGGTTAAAATATAATTTTGTTAAAATATTATAAAATTCACATAATAATCATATCCCAGGTTAGTGAAGATATTTGTAAATATGACTGGTTACAATATAATTTTGTTAAATATTATAAAATTCACAGTCCTATTTAAGAATTTTATTCAACTTTAAATATGAAGTCTTTATCTCCCATTTGGGCCAATAAGGAGAATGAGAGCAATTCTTTGCCACTTGAGATTATCAAATATAATGCCAGATTTAAAACAACAACAACAACAACAACACATGAAGAACATGGATACTTCAGACTACACATGATTTTCATTCCTGAAAAAGTAGAGAACACATTTGGCATGATGGTGGAGTGAACGCAGGGACTCACCTAAGCTTGCCCACAAATTCCTTCATATACCTCTATGAAGTGAAGCTGAATGAATTTTGGAGTGACAGAATCTACTGGGAGACAGTGTGACAGATATCCAGACTAGAACAGCCTGAAAGATGGATGGGAAGGATCTGTTACACCAGGCTGGTATAGTGCAGAGTGCATGTGAGGCCCCAGCACAGATGTAGCCATAGTGAAATGGGAAGGGCCTGGACAGGCTGAATCTCCAGGGACAGTTTGGAATCCTAAACTGCTCAGCCCAGGACAGGATTCCAACAGATCTGGGTGAGAGAGAAACTCAGGACCCAAGGCAGCTGCAGCAGCTGCTGTGGCTATCAGGCCACAGACTAAATGATTGAAAGTCACCTACTTGAAATTCTGGGAGCCAAGATGGTAGAGCAAACTGTAAGTGCTTATTGACTTATTGACCTTGAAAAAAACAGAGAATATGGACCCAGGAAAAATCCTGGAATACTGTGTCCAGCAGAAGGGGTAAATAAACTTTTACCTTTAGAGGCTCTTGAGACCACCAGGAAGGGTCCCTCTTGCTGTGGCTGAAGGGGACCACTGCAGGACTGGAAGCATCCTATTAAGTCCCAACTGAGTGGACCAACTGGAGATCCTGAGCCCAAGGGACCAAGCAGCAACACCAAGGAACCAGGCACACCTTGGAACAACCAGGGGAACTAGGCAGACACTAGCACAGGTTAAGTGCATGCCCAAGGGAGGAAGAGACCTCCAGCAGCCAGAACATCCCTCCCCCACACCTCACACTGTGAGTGTAACCTCAGAGAAACTCAGAATCCCCTGAACTCACCATGCAGCTCCACACCAAGTAAGCTGCACCATTATATAGCTTCTGGTTGAAAGAACCAGAGGCCACAGAACACAGGGCCAGTAACTAGGACCTTAGCTTCAAGCAGAAGAAAGGTGACACAGAGTCCCCTGTGCCCCAGAAGCAAAGATTCATTGCAAAAGCCAGGAAAAAGGCAGTCATCATGAGCAAGAAACAAATTAGAATCATATTATGGGGACAGGGAAGAACAAAATGTGGATTCCAAAGTGACAGCAGTGAAACTATACCCACATCTGAAACATCAAAAGGGAATATGAACTGGTTTCAACTAAAAAGAGCATTGGAAGAGCTCAAAATGGATTTTAAAAGCCAAATTAAAGAGAGAGACAAACAATTGATCAAAGGTTTAAAAAAAATACAATCAGCTCCTTAAAAAGTTAAATTGACCAAATGGATAAGGAGATACATAACCTAATTGGAGAATAAAAGACTTTAAAAAAAGGTGCAAAAGCTAGCAAAAGACAACAATTTGTTAAAAATTAAAATTAGGCAAGAAGAAACTAATGACTGTAGAAGGCATCAAGCATCAATCAAACAAAATCTAAAGAATGCAAAAATAGAAACAAAATACAAAATATCTAACTGGAAAAACCACTGATCTGGAAAATAGATCCAGAAGAGAAAATCCAATAATTATTGGTTTTCTGGAAAGCCATGGTGAAGAAAAGAGTTCAGACAGCATCCTCCAAGAAATCATCTGGGAAAATTGTCATTATGTCCTAGATCCAGAGGTCAAAGGAATAATTGGAAGAATCCACCTATCATCTTAAGAAAGAGATCCTAAATTGCAAATACTAAAAAATATTGTTGCCAAATTCCCGAATTATTAGGTCAAGAAGAAAATACTGCAAGCAGCTAGAAATAAACAATTCAAATGTCAAGGAACTTTAGTCATGATCACAAAGGACCTTATAGCTTCTATAGCAAACATTCAGAGGGAATGAAATATGATATTTTGTAAGGCAAAGGAACTTGAACTACAACCAATGATCAACTACCCAGCAAAACTGATCATAATCTTTCAGGCAAGAAGATGGACATTCAATGAAATAAGTGATTTCCATGATATCTTTATGAAAAGGCCAGAACTCAATAGAAAATCTGATCTTCAAATGTAAGGCTCAAGAGAAGGATAAAAAGGCAATCTGGGGAAAAAAAGAAAAAAAAACCAAACCTTGTTATTCAATACGGACAAACTGTTTACATCCCTGTATGGGAGGATGATACTTGCTAATCATGATAATTGTATATTTATTATAATATTAAAAAGGGATGTGCATAAACAGAGGGTGTGGGTATAAATTAGCTGATGTTGTGATTAAAAAAAAATCTAATTAATGGGTGTGAAAGGAAGAGAAGAAAGGAGCAGGCAGAAAAGGGTAAATTACATCACATGAAGAAACACTAAAACATATTATAATAGAGGAAAACGAGGGTGGAAGATGAACATTTTTTGAGCTTCACTCATTGAATTTGGTTCAAAGAGGGAATAATATTCTTCGTCAGGTACAGAAATCTAACTTGGACTACAGGGAGTCAGAGGTGAAAGGGGAAAGAAGAGGTAGTAGGTGGTTAGAATGGAGGTAAGAAGTAGTAAATGAAAGGGAAAGGAAAGTGAGGGAAGTGATAGAAGGGAGGGAAGACTGATGAAGGTGGTGGTCAGAAGCAAAATTCTTTTGAAGAGGGGAAGGGAGAAGATTTAAAAAAAAGCACAAACAGGAGGAAACAGGATGGAAAGACAGAGATAGTAATCACAACTGGGAATGTGAATGGGACAAACTTTCCAAAAAACAAAGGTGGATAGCAGAATGGATTAAAAACCATAATTCTACAATATGTTGTTTACAAGAAACACATTTGACACAGGAGAATAAAAACAGGGTAAAAGTTAAAATCTGGAGCAGAATATATTATGATCCAGATGGAGTAAAGGAATCAGACTTAGCAATGCTAAGCTCAGAAAAAGCAAAAGTCAAAATAGATTAAATCAAAAGTACTATGGAAAAAAAAAAGCTTTATCCCACTAAAAGGTATCATAGACAATGAAGGAAGTTCATCACTAAACATATATACTCCAAGTGGTATAATATCCAGATTCTTAGAGGAGAAGTTAAGGGATTCACAGGAAGAAATAGACTACAAAACTGTACCTCAACCTCCCACTCTATGAACTTGATAAATCTAACCTAAAAATAAACAAGAAAGAAGTTAAAGAGGTGAATAGAATTCTGGAAAAAAGTAGGTATGATAGACCTCTGGAGAAAGCTGAATGGCAATAGGAAGGAATATACTTTTCTTCTCAGAAGCACATGGAACATACACAAATATTGACCATCCAATGGGGAATAAAAGCCTCACAGTTAAGTTCAGAAAAGTAGAAATAATCAATGCATCCTTTTCAGATCATGATGTAATAAAAATTATATGTAATAAAGGGCCATGGAAAGAGAGACAAAAAATTAATTGGAGATTAAATAATCTAATCCTAAAGAATGAGTGGGTCAAATAGCAAATCATAGAAACAATCAATAACTTCATTGAAGAGAGTGACAATAATGAGACAACCTACCAAAACTTATGGGATGCAGCAAAGACAGTTCTAAGGGGAAGTTTTATATCTCTGAAATCTAAAATGAATAAAATAGAGAAAGAGGAGATCAAAGAATTAGTCATGGAACTGAAAAAGCTAGAAAAAGAACAAATTGAAAATCCCCAATTGAATACCAAATTGGAAGTACTGCAAACCAACAAAGAGATTAACAAAATTGAAATTAAGAAACTATTGAAATAATAGATAAAACTAGGAACTGGTTTTATGAAAAATATGAATAAAATTGATAAATCTTTACTCAATCTGATTTAAAAAGAAAACAAACAAGACAACCAAATTACCAGCATCATAAATGGAAAGGGGAAAGTCACCTTCAATTAAAAGGAAATAAAATTAATAATTAGAAATTATTTTACCCAACTGCGTGCCCATAAATTTGAAAATATTAGTGACATGACTGAATATTTATAAAAATGCAGATTGCCCAGATTGACAGAAGAGGAAGCAAACTATTTAAATAACCATATTTCAGTAAAAGTAATGGAACAAGCCATCAATGAATTCCATAGGAAAAATCTCCAAGGACATATGGATTTTCAAGAAAATTCTGTCAAACATTCAAAGAACAATTAATTCCAATATTATGTAAACTATTTGGGAAAATTCGTGGAGTCCTACCAAATTCTTTTTATGATACAAATATGGTGCTGATACCTAATCTGGGAAGAGCCAAAACAGAGAAAGAAAATTATAGATCAATTTCTCTAATGAATATAGATGTAAAAATTTTAAATAAGATATTAACAAAAAGATTCCAGCAACTTTTCATGAGATTAATACGCCTTGATCAGGTAGGATTTACACAAGAAATGCAAGGCTGGTTCAATATTAAGAAAACTATCAGAATAATTGATCATATAAATAATAAAACTAACAGAAACTGTAAGGTTATCTCAATAGCTGCAGAAAAAACTTTTGATAAAATACAACACCCATTCCTATTGAAAATCCTGGAGAGCAAAGGAATAAATGGAATCTTCTTTAAAATAATAAGTAGCGTCTATCTAAAACCATCAGCAAGCATTATATATAATGGGGATAAGCTATATACATTTCCAATAAGATAGGGGGTGAAATAAGGATGTTCATTATCACCATTTTTATTCAATATGGTACTAGAAATGATAGGTTTAGCAATAAGAAGAAAAAGAATTTTAAGGAATTAGAATAGGTAAAGAAGAAATTATGTTATCACTTTTTGCAGATGGTATGATAATATACGTTGAGAATCCGAGAGAATGCAGTAAAAAACTATTTGAAATAATAAACAACTTTAGCAACTTTGCAGGATACAAAATAAACCCACATAAATCATCTGCATTTCTATATATTACTAACAAAGTCCAATAGCAAGAGTTAGAAAGAGAAATCCCATTTAAAGTTACTGTGGACACTATAAAATATTTGGGAGTCTACCTGCCAAAACAAACCTAGGGACTATATGAACACAATTCCAAAATGCTTTTCGCATCAATACAGACAGATCTAAACAACTGGAAAAAAATCAGTTGCTTGTGGGTAGGCAAAGTTAATATAATAAAAATGACAATTCTTCCTATTTAATTTACTTATTCAGTGTCATTCTAATCAAACTACCAAAATATTTTATAGAGCTAGAAAAAATAATATCAAAATTCATCTGGAAGAACAAAAGGTCCAGAATATCAAGGAAATTAATGAAAAGAAATTCTAGGGAAGTAGTCATACCAGATCTTGAATTGCATTATAAAGCAGCAATCATCAAAATCACTTGATACAGGCTAAGAAATAGAGGGGTAGAGCAGTGGAATATGCTGGGTACACATGACAGAGTAGTCAATGACTATAGTAGTTTCTATTTGATAACCGAGGCACCCCAATTTCTGAGACAAGAACTCATTGTTTGAAAAAAGCTGCTAGGAAAACGGGAAAATAGTGTGGCAGAAACTGGTCATAGAGCAAGGCCTGACACCGTATACCAGAATAAAGTCCATATAGGTACATAGTATAGGTATAAAAGCTGACACTATAAATAAATTACAGGAGTAAGGAACAGTTTATTTGTCAGATGAATGGAGAATGGAGGGAATTTTAGACCAAACAAGAGATTCAGAACATCATGAAATACAAAATGAATAATTTTTTTGACATTATATTGAAGTTTTTGCACCAACAACGTCAACACAACCAAGATTAGGAGGGAACTAGAAAACTGGGAAAGAATTTTTACAATTAGTGTATGTGACAAAAGCCTTATTTCTAAAATATAAAAGAAAGTGAGTCAAATTTACAAGAATACAAGTCGTTCCACAATTGATAAATGATCAAAGAATATGAATAGGAAATTTTCAGAGGAAGAAATTAGATCTATCTAAAATAATATGACAAAATGATCTAAATCACTGTTGACTACAGAAATGCAAATCAAACCATCTCTGAGGTACCACATCAAACCTATCAGATTGGCAAACATGACAAAATAAGAAAATGACAAATGTTGGAAATGTGGTAGAATTGTAATACTAATTCACTGTTTGTGCAGCTGTGAACTGATGCAGCCATTTGGGAGAGCAATTTGAAACTATGACCAAAGGGCTATAAAACTGTGCATACCCTTTGACCCAGCAAAACAGCTTCTAAAGTTGTGTCCCAAGGACATCATAAAAGTGGAAAAAGGAAAAAATATTCCTGAATTTCCACAAGGTATTAAATTTTCTTAATCTAGCCTTTTGTACATGTTAGAAATATGTGAATTGGAAACCAGAAGCATGCGAATTCAAGGTCTTAGAGATTTTGAAATCCAAATTCTGTATAGTCTCTTATGGTTTTAGAAACATTAATATTAATAATGACAAGCTTATATAAAGCATTTTAAAATTACAAAGTTCTTCATACAGTTACATGAAAAAAAAATATTTATAGCACCTCTTTTTATGGTAGCCAAGAACTTAAAATCGAGGGAATGGCTATCATTTGGGGAATGGCTGAACAAGTTGTGGTATATGAATGTAATGCAATACTATGATAGTATATAGAAATGACCAACAAGTGGACTTCAGAATTACCTGTATAGACTTATGTGATCTGATGCTAAGTGAAGTAAGAAGAACCAGGAGAACATTATACACATTAACAGCCACATTATTTGAGGACTGTTTTTCATAGACTTAGTTCTGCACAGCAACGCAAAGACTTACAACATTTCCAAAGGACTCATGATGCAAAATGCAATCTACATCTAGAGGAAGAACTATGGAGTCAGAACACAGAATGAAGCAAATTATCTCTTTTTTATATTTGGTTTTGTTTAGTTTTACTCATGCTTTCTCCCATTCATTTTAATTCTTCTATGCAACATGACTAATGAGAAAATATGTTTAATAAGAATATAGGCATAGAGTACATATAAGATTGCATGCTGTCCTGGGGAGGGATGGGGAGAAAATTTAAAACTTATGGAAATGACTGACCTTGGCTACCCTCTTTCTAGATACAGAAATCAGGGAAATAACAGCATTATAAAATCATAGTTCTACAGATGAAAAAGACCTCACTGTTTATCTAATCCAATCTCCATCACCTCCATCCATTTTATAGATGAAAATACTGAGGCCCAGGGTGGTTACTGGTCATAGACAAAATATTCCTGAATTTCCACAAGGCATTAAATTTCCTTAATCTAGCCTTTAGTACACGTTAGACATGTGTGAACTGGAAATCAGAAGCATGCAAATTCAAGGGCTCAGGGATTTTAAAATCCAATTTCTTTGTAGTCTCTTATGGTTTCAGAAACATTAATATTAATAAAGACATACCTGTATAGTATTTTAAAATTACAAAGTGTTTCATACAGTTAATTTTATTTTAGGTTAACAATATTTCTTTAAGGTAGCTAATAATCCTGACCTATTCACATTCTGATAATCTTGCTTTGGGTCTGTTTTTGACCTCTGTGAAGTGCTCTTTTTCCATATTGAGAATATTCATGCGTGGCATGTCAGATATCAGTCATCACTGTAGCAAGATTCTGGAAATATTTCATTGGAATAGTAATAGATGCTAACATGTCTTTTCAGTCATCCACAGAGCTTTTATTTATTAACTTTCATAGTGTTCAATAATCTTTACTCTCCCCATGGTCCCACAAATCAAGGGAAATGCAATACTTCTGGATTCCCTAGATGTAACCACTTATAAAGTATTAGAGTACTGTATCTGGCATGCCTGCAAACTGAGGATTAGAACCCGATATGTCAACAAACATACTCTTGACTTCTTCTCTCAGTTTTCATACAATATGGTCACTTTCCCTCTATCTAGGACTCACATGAATAATTGGCAAAATAATAAGACCATTCACACCATTATCCATTCTTTGACTCCTATTGAGTAAAATTAAGAAAACATTGCTTTGTAGGTGGTGATATGTATGCATGTGTTTGGTGAGGAAGGGGGAAATTCACAATTGCAGGTAAATCTAAGAACTCTTCAGGTCAATCTTAATTTCTAACACTTTTGTTGTTGTTGTTTAGTCATTTCAGTCATGTCTCACTCTGTGACCTTACTTGGTGATTTCTTCTCCCCCCGCCCCCGACATTTCAGTTTGTTTATTTATTGAAGTTTTCAATGTTCACTTCCACAAGATTTTGAGTTCCAAATTTGCTTTCCATCTATCCTTTCCCCCCATCCTAGAGCAGCATGGATTTTGATTACCACTTCCCCCAATCTACCCTCCCTTCTATCACCCCCCTCCCCTTCTCCTACTCCCTTTCCCTTCTATTTTCCTGTAGGATAAGATAGATTTTTATTTCCCATTGCCTGTGTATCTTATTTCCCAGTTGCATGCAAAAGTAATTTTAACATTTGTTTTAAAACTTTGAGTTCCAAATACTCTCCCTTCCTCCCTCCCTCCCCCTTAAGCAATTTGATATGTTATACATGAGTAGTCATGCAAAGCACTTCCATAATAGTCATGTAAAAGACTATTTTTCCTTCCATCCTATCTTACCCCCTAATTTCATTCTTTCCTTTGACCCTGTCCCTCCTGAAATGTGTTTGTTTCTGACTACTCCTTCTACAATCTACCATCCCTTCTATTACCTTCGCCCCCTTCATAGTCTTCCCCTGACTTTCCCATAGGGTAAGATAGATTTCCATACCCAATTGAGTGTGTATGCTATTCCCATCTTAAGCCAAATCCAATGAGCTTAAGGTTCACTCATTTCCTCTCACATCCTCTTTCTTTCCCTCCATTGTAAAAGATTTTCTTGCCTCTTTCATGTGAGATAATTTACTCCATTCAACCTCACCCTTTCTTCTTCTCCTGGGAACTCTGGAATTTGTCTATAATATTTGTCTATAATATTTCTAGGAGTTTTCCTTTTGGGATTTCTTTCAGGAGTTGATCTGTGGATTCTTTCCATTTCTATTTTCCCCTCAAGTTTTTAAATATCAGAGCAATTTCCTTTATAATTTTGTGAATGATGATGTCTAGACTTTTTAAAATCATGTCTTTCAAGTAGTCCAATAATTTTTAAATCATTTTTCCTGGACCTAGTATTCAAACACTGCTCTCCCAATCCTATTCCCAGGATATTTTTCACTAAAATACACACCTTCTATTCTTCAGGTGGGTGATAATTCCTAAACAAGAGAAGAGGAGATGAGGGAAAAAGTGATGTCCAATGATTTAGAGGGGTAAATTAAATATTCAGTTTTTTCACCAACCAGGTTACCAGGCCTAACCATCAACTACACAATGTCCTTCCCAGTCCCTGGTTTCTGCATAAAATCTTCTTAAATACTTATCCTCCTATTTTCTCTAGCAGCAGAATACACAGCTAAAGTGAGACATATGACAGGGTAAATCATTGGAGCATATTAAAATCATAATAATAAATATACAGAGGTAGATTGGGCAAAAATGGGTGTCATAGGAGTCCTATAAGATATGTAGATTCAGAGCTGGTTGAATGATCAAACCCAACTAATGTTTGGATATCAGATAGAAAGGATGCTTCTAACGGAGTGACCAGGGTCTTATCTTGTTTCTTTTCTGTTCTACATTTTCATCAATGACTTGAATTAAGACATATATTACAATTTTGCCAGATGTATGGTTGACACAAAGCTGATATGGATAATATATACATCAACTAACAAAAACGGCATGTGAAATCCTGATCTTGGCAGTATGTAATGGTGGGCTATACATATCAAAGTGAAATCATATGGTTAAAGTCTCAATGGGATTTTAAAAATTATGCATATTGATAGGTTTTACCAACATCTGTGCACATGGTTGGCAAACTATACATGGGATTGTAATCACATGATGGGTGATTAATAGTCCAGAATTTAGGAGTATGTGCAACATATGCTTCCTGGTACAATACGTCACATGAAAGCTGAGGGGGAGTTTGTTTCTGGAAATCCTTAATGGCATGTAATAGAGGGTCTGTCTAGCTTTTCACTTCAGAGAATACCTAGATATTTTCTGACTGTTTCCTATCTGTTTTCTGCATTGTAAACAAAAGGCATTTTGTTTGGAATGTATAAAACAGGCACTGACTGAATAAATTGTCATTGTTTCTGAGATGAGTTCTAATGAGGAGAATAAATGCTGTAAGGCTTAGAATAGTTCAAAGGCTTGTTTAGTTCACCGTGAGTCAGTAGTGTGATAGAATTGCCAAAGTTGAGCAAGATTTGTTAAGAGGTATAATGGACAGAATGGAGTTTCCTTAGTCTCCTTGCATTCTGCCTTATCTACACCACATATGCATTTTATGTTCATTTGCAGATGTTACATTTTAGAAGTAATACTGAAATACTGTAATTTAAAGAAGGTCAACTGAGGTTGTTGGTGGGCTTAAATCTGTGACATGCCAGGATTGCCTGAAAGAAATGAGAATATTTATCCTGGAGAAGAGAAGACTGAGGAAATGCATAATGTCAGAGTTGATCATTTGATGAGTTTTCTGACATAACAGGTAGTAAACTTACTATGTTTGACTACATAAAACAGAAGTAAGATCAAAAGATGGAACAAATGTAGAAGCAAATTTTGGTTCAATACGCTGAAAAACTTTCCAATAATTAAAGTTCACTGAAAGTAGAATGAAATGAAATGGGAGGTTGATACTATAACTGAAAAGCTTCAGCAGACTATTTTTTTCAGGAACATGGCAGAAATAATTTATTCAGAGGCCATGGGACTAACTTGAAGGCATCTGATATCCTTTACAACTATCTGAAACAGTTTCCCCCCGCCCCTCTAACTTTTTTTTTTCTTTACTTACATACACAATATCCAAGGTCTTCTTTTTCAAATTTTTCATTCCTTTTGTTAAACAAGAAAATTACATATGAAAAAAAACCTTTTATGGTGATGTTAATGCTGAGAATTTAATCACACAAAATCAACTAAGGCATATTGTTATCATTCTCCCAAGAGAAATATTTCTGACATATGTGTATATGTGTATACATAATCACATGCATACATAAAATCCTCAGCATTGCAACAGGACTTTGTTTGGCAAATACCATTGAATTGTACCTGCCTTTTAATAGCCTACCATACTTATGATTTAGAATTTCTTAAATATAAGCTGACATCACCTTTTTAATCTTTTACGTTTCCTTTTCATTTTTTTAGCCATTTATTTTCCTCCTTGAAACCAAGCCTATATGTAATAACTTTTCAAAAATAGTGATAGTATTGCTTTTTTGGTTTATTCTTTCAGAATATAAAATTGAGACACAAATTAAATTATGATCATCAGGGTACATTTATGGCAATAATAACAAAAAGACATCAACTTAGACAGTAATAGATTAAATTTAAGTTTGAAAGATAATGCTTCTACTTTAATGAATGTTACAGTTGCCAGACCCACTAGGCAATGAGAACCCATGAGACTCTTAATGGAAAAGACTTTCGGTATTAAGTTTGTTATGTCAGTAAAGAACACAATTCTTATTACTAGAGGCTTTTCCCACTTTTGGGGTATTTTGGCACAAAACCAAAACAATACCAATAATGTATGCTCTATTTTTTATTTCTATCTATGTTGGGTTGCCTAACTACCCTGCAATGTCAGATTTATCCACAATCTTAGTACTACAACTTCTTGTCACCTGAAGAGTAATCTCTCAATTTGTTCATCCTAGCCCTGCTCCCAGATTGGAATGTAAAAACTGCAGTTCTCCTAAGCAGAATATTTCCTTTTATAGTAAATCAATTAGTACCATGACGGATAATTAATTGTATGATTTTAAATAATGTCATCAGTTTTAAATTTCTAAACAGAAAAAAATGAATTTAGCTAGTAATATTTTTCTAAATACATTTTAACTTAATTTTAAGAAAAGTGGTCAAAATCCAAAAGTCAGCATACTTTGTACATGACAAATTTCAATAAATGCTTATTTATTGTCATCACACGATAAATGATTTGAGAATTGAAAGGTGTTTTGGGGCCATCTAATGTGACTCATTCAATAAAATAATCCCCACCATAACATACAGAGTTAAGTGGCCTCCTAGTTTCTTATAGATGAACTTCAAGGAGGAAGAACTCACTACCACTCAAGGCACTCAAGAATTCACTTTTGCCCAGTTCTAATTGCTTTTTTCCTCTTATCACATTGGGGCTAGATTTGTGACTTTGTTAACTTTCACTCATTGATTCTCTTCTCCCCTTAGATCAAAAATAAAATTAGTGCTTCTATAAATATTTTAGAACATATAGATTCTTTTTATTTTTTCCCTAATCATCTTTGGAGATAGAAGTAGCAGTAGTATTGCTGGGCCAAAGAGTATATAGGCAGCTTCATAACTTTTTGCCCTCAACTGGGGAATGGCTGAACAAGTTGTAGTACATGATAATGATGTGATATTACTGTGCTTTAATAAGTGATGAGTACCTTGACTGTAGAAAAAAAACATGGAAAGACTTGCATGAAAAAATGAAGAGCAAGATGAGAGAACAGGAGATAGTTTTATACAATGACAACAATGTTGTTTTGAAAACAGCTTTGAGTAACTGTCATTTTGACTATTATAAATACTTAAATTAACTACAAAAAACCTATAAAAGAAGACATTATGTACATCCAAAGAAATAATTAATAAATAGAGGTATGTATAGAATGATTTTACAAATATGTGTACATAAACATACATACATACACACATATACACACACACTCATATACACATCCATATATTTGTGTATCTAATGATAGCCATCTCTAGATGGGGGGGAGAAGGAAAATTACATGATGACTTTATTATATACTTCAAAGGAAGAGCAGGATGCTCATAACAGACTTGCAGTTTCATGTGCAATTATCTTTTTTTTAATTCTGTTATGTTATGAAAATGCTTGCATTATTTCATTAATTAAAAAGAAAAATGAAATTGGTGTTTCCTCCACATCACAGTGATTCAAATACTTGAAGACGGCTATCATATCCCACCTTGAATTTTCTCTTCTGCAGGATAAATATAACCAGTTTCTTGAACTGATCCTCATATTATATTAACTAAAGGACATTCACTATCCTGGTCTATCAATATCTTTAAAGATGGGTACTCCAAATAGCTCCAGCAGTGGTCTGTGATATGCAGAGTACAGTAGCACTATGAATTACCTCTGTATTCCTCAACACTGTGACCCTCTTATACTACGAAAGATTGCATTATCCTTTTTGGCTGTGATGTCACACCACTAATTCATATGAAGTTGCAGTACAGTAAACTACCCAAATATTATTAGAGCAACTTATATAGAACTATTTCTCCTCCATCTTCTTTTTGTAAAGTTGATTTTTAGTCACAAATTCCAAAATTTACATTTATCTCCATTAAATTTAATTCTTTAAAGAGTGATCCAAATGCCCTAACCTATCAAGACCATTTTTGATGTTGACTTTGTTGTATGCCTTACTACCTATTTCAGCAAACTTTGTTCCTTCTGGAAATTTGAACATACCATCTATGTCTTTCACATTCATGAAAAAATAAAATAAATAGCAATGGATCAAGCACATATCTCATGGATACTCTACTGGAAACCTCTTTCAACATTGATAATGAACTATTAACACTTCATCTTTGAGTATAGCCATTAAAATAACCCTGAATCAGAAGTGCTGTACTATGATCTAATCCATATATCCACAATTTCCCCACAAGATGTGTACATTTTAACATTAATTTCATATAGCAGTTTGTGAATCTTTTAAAAATGAAAATGAAATTAGTCTGTTATGATGAAGTCTGTTTTGATGAAAGCATATGGCTTCCTTTGTAATCATTGTTTACTTATTTTAATTTTTTTGTTTTTAAATAGTATTTTATTTTCCTCCAATTTCATATCAGGAAAAATTTTAGCATTCATTTTTACAAGATTTTGAGTTACAAATTGTGTGGGGAATGTTTTTTTCTCCCTTCCCTCCCCTCTTCTGAAAATGGTACGCAGGAGGGGCAGAGCCAAGATGGCGAAGTAGAAAGATGCACATACACATAGCTCCAAACACACAAACCACAGAACGGCAGAGGGGACTAACCCAGGGCGAATTCTGCACCCAGAAACCACGGAATATTGGAGCGAGGGAGATTTCTGTTCCGGAGAGACGTGCAAACCTCTCGCGGGGGGACCTTCGAGCTGGGGACTGGGCGCCGGGGTGGGAAGAGGAGAGCAGCCCTGCCGCGGCAGCAACACCGTGGGAAAGAGATCCAGCAGCCACGCGGGTCCCCCCACCCACAGAGGGACCTGCAAACCTCTCACAAAAGGTCCGTTGCGCTGCAGACACAGTGCCCAGCCTGGACCTGCGGCGGCGACGGCGGCCGCGGCTCCGAGAGACAAAGTTCTGAGAGGGTTACGGAGGCGGGATCTTCAGCAGCTGCACGGGCCCCCCACCAACAGGTGACTGACGGGGGTAGGTGAGAGAGTCTCTTTGGCGGGGTGAGAGGGGAGCATGGTGCCCCCATAGCTCGGGGCCCCCACCCGGGAGGTGGGGGCTGAGAGGCGGCTGCGGACGGGGGCTCCCCAAAAGAGCGGGAGCCTGGATCCATTGTGGAAGGTCTGTGTATAAACCCCGTGAGGGAATTGAGCCAGGGAGGCGACCCTGCCCCTGACCTCAGCACCTGAGCCTAATTTAACACTGAATAACAGCTCTGCCCCCGCCAAAAATCCTAAGGCGGGAAGCAGCATTTGAATCTCAGTCCCCAAACGCTGGCTGGGAGGACCAGGAGGCGAGGTGGATGTGAGGAGAACATTCAGAGGTCAGGCCACTAGGGGGAGAAAATGCCAAGAAAAGGGAAAAGAAATAAAACTATTGAAGGGTACTTTATGGGAGAACAATCACTTCCTCCCTTCCTTTCTGATGAGGAGGAACAAGGCTTGCCATCAGGCAAAGACACAGAAATCGAGGACTCTGTGCCCTAGCCCACCCAATGGGCTCGGGCCATGGAAGAGCTCAAGAGGAATTTTGAAAATCAAGTTAGAGAGGTGGAGGAAAGACTGGGAAGGGAAATGAGAGGGATAAGGGAGAAGCATGAAAAACAGATCAGCTCCCTGCTAAAGGAGAACCAAAAAAATCTTGAAGAAATTGGCACCTTGAGAACTAGCCTAACTCAGCTGGCAAGGGAGGTGCAAGGGGCCAATGAGGAGAAGAATGCTTTCAAAAGCAGAATTAACCAAATGGAAAAGGAGATTCAAAAGCTTACTGAAGAAAATAGATCTCTCAAATCTGGAATGGTACAGATGGAAGCTTTGGACTTTTCGAGAAAGACAGATATCTCAGAACATACCGCGCAGATTCGAAAAATGGAAGATAATGTGAAATATCTTATTGGAAAAGCAACTGACCTGGAAAATAGAATCAGGAGAGACAATGTAAAAATTCTGGGTCTACCTGAAAACCATGATCAAAAGAAGAGCCTAGACATCATCCTCCATGAAATTATCAAGGAAAACTGCCCTGAGATTCTAGAACCAGAAGGCAAAATAAATATTCAAGGAATCCGCAGAACACCGCATGAAAGAGATCCAAAAAGAGAAACTCCTAGGAGCATTGTGGCCAAATTCCAGAGTTCCCAGGTGAAGGAGAAGATATTGCAAGCAGCTAGAAAGAAACAATTCAAGTATTGTGGAAATACAATCAGGATAGTACAGGATCTGGCACCGTCTACATTGAAGGATAGAAGGGAATGGAATAGGATATTCCGGAGGTCAAAGGAACTAGGACTGAAGCCAAGAATCACCTACCCAGCAAAACTGAGTATAATACTTCAGGAGAAAAAATGGTCCTTCAATGAAATAGAATACTTTCAAATTTTCCTGATGAAAAGACCAGAGCTGGAAAGAAAATTTGACTTTCTAACACAAGAATGAAGAGAACCATAGGAAGGCGAACAGCGGAGAAAAATCATAAGGGACTTACTAAAGTTGAACTGTTTACATTCCTACGTGGAAAGACAATATTTATAACTCTTGAAACATTTCAGTATCTGAGCACTGGGTGGGAGTACACACACACACACATGTACACACGTACACATACATAGAGACAGAGTGCACAGAGTGAATTGAAGAGGATGGGATCACATACTAAAAAAAAAAAATGAAATCAAGCAGTGAGAGAGAAATATTGGGAGGAGAAAGGGAGAAGTTTTATGGGGCAAATTATCTCTCATAAAAGAGGCAAGCAAAAGACTTATTAGTGGTGGGATAAAGAGGGGAGGCAAGAGAAAAACATGAGATCTACTCTCATCACATTCCACTAAAGGAAAGAATATAATGCACACTCAATCTGATAAGAAAACCTATCTCATAATACAGGATAGTGGGGGATAGGGGCACAAGCACGAAGGGGGGGAGGATAGAGGGGAGGGCATGGGGAGGAGAATGCAATACGAGGTCGACACTCACGGGGAGGGAAAGGACCATAAGAAAATAGAAGTAATGGGGGACAGGACAGGATGGAGGGAAATACAGTTAGTCTTATACAACACAACTAGTATGGAAATCATTTGCAAAACTAAACAGATATGGCCTATATTGAACTGCCTGTCTTCCAAGGGGAAGGGGTAGAGAGGGAGGGAGCTAAAGAAGTTGGAACTCAAAGTGTTAGGACCAAATGTAATGTTCTTACCACTGGGTAACAAGAAACACAGGTTAAGGGGCCAAGAAAGCTATTGGGCCCTACAGGACAAAAGAGAAGATGGAGACAAGGGCAGGGAGGGAGGATAGAGGAGAGAGCAGATAGGTCACAGGGGCAATTAGAAAACTTGGGTCGGGGGGGAGGGGGAAAAAAGGGGAGAAAATTTGTAACCCAAAATTAAAAATTTAATAAAAAAAAAAAGAAAATGGTACGCAGTTTGACCTACTTTATAAACATTTTACCATGCAAAACATATTTGTATATGAATTACAGTTATAGAAGAAGAAACAGTTAAAAAGAGAAAAAAAACACCAAAAAGAACAAAGTAAGTGAAAAAATATGATTCCACCTGCATTCAGAGTCCATCAGTTCTGTATTTAAATATGGATAATATTTTTCTATGTGAGTCCTTTGTGCTTGTCTTGGATATTGTGTTACGAGGAAAACTTAGCTATTCATAGTTTCTCATCACACAATTTTGCTGATACTGTGTACAGTGTTTTCCTGGTTCTGTTCATTTGACTTTGCATCAGTTTGTAGAAGTCTTTCCAGGTTTTTTTTTTCTTCTGAAATATGCTTATTCATCTTTTCTTTATGCACAATAGTATTCCATTCCCTTCATATACCACAGCTAGTTCAGTTCTTCTCCAATTAACAGTTATCCCCTCAATTTCTAATAGTTTGTCAACACAAATAGGATTGTGATACCATTTTGTACACTTTCCCATTTTTAATGATCTTTTTGGGATAGAAACCTAGAAGTGGTATTCTTAGGTCAAAGGGTCTGCAGCATTTGGTTGTCCTTTGGGTGTAGTTCCAAACTGTTTTCCAAAATGGTTGGATCAGTTCTCACCTCACAAGAGTGTATTAGTGTTCTAATCTTCCCACATCTTTTCTACAATTTACATATATTTTCCTTTTTTTTTGGTCATATTTGCCAATCTGATTTCTATGAGGTGGTATTTCAGAGTTCTTTTAATTTGCATTTCTCTCACCAGAAGTAATTTAGAACACTTCTTCATACGACAATTGATATCTTTCATTTCTCTGTCTGAAAACTGTTCATTAACCATTTATTAATTGGGGAATAGCTTGTATTCTTATGAATTTGACTCAGTTCTCTATACATTTGAAAACTGTGGTATTTCCACAAAGATTGTTTCAAAATTTTCTGCTTTCCTTCTAATATTGGTTGCATTGGTTTTGTTTCTACAAAAGTTTTTCAATTTAATATGATAAAAATTATCTATTTAATGTTTCATAATGCTCTTTGTCTCTTGTTGGTCAAGAATTCTTTCCCTCTCCATAGATCAGACAGATAGATTATTTGTTGCTCTTCTAATTTGATTGTTTTATGGTATACCTTAGGAAGATGAAACTTACTTCATCTCCCTTAATCAGGTTCATTTTTGCTTTCACTCAATCCAGCATCAGGACCATTATTCCTGCTTTCTTTACCTGTAGTACCAACACAATATTCACAATGCCTACAGCAGTCATGAATGTCCTGGCATAATTCTGCATCACAAAATATAACAGACTGTCTTCATGGAAGATAGAACCAAAAAATTTATTCAGACGCCAGAAAGTCAAATCCATTATAATCTATACACAATAACAATGCAGAAGACAACACTATCCCCAAACCTTTCTCCCTGCTAGGCTTCCTACAAACCAACTTCATTAAGCAAATCACAAGCAAACTCCCTTAAAAAAATGACAAACAAGCTCTTTCATTCATGTTAGCCAGCTGCCTGCTTGCCTGCATCCTTCCTAGCTGTGAATGTTGTCATGACTTTCTCTCAGCTCTGCTCTAGCTCTGCCTCTTCTTATTCCACCCATACAGCAAGCTACTCCCATCACAGACTTCATGTGACTCAGACTTCCATGTGACACAGGCAGGTCACATGGGCCTATTAATGAGAAAGATCTTCCCATTTAAATTACCATTATATGTGGCCCCAAGATCTTTTGCATTCATTGGGTTGAAGGTTGGGGGCGGGGCGCAACTTTTATCAACAGAACTGTAACATGGATAACAGATAATAGACATATAAAACAATATCTTAGTGTGAGGCTTGAGAACAAGCACTCCATCATTCCCCCCCTGGAATGAATAGAGCACACAATCTTGGAGTAAGGGCTGAAGGTCTCTTCTCCATAGTTATTTCCTGCTGAGATTAGGTGCAGAGCTGTCCTTGCCCCAAGAGGTGCCATTTGACGGGTCAGTTGTTCAGCTGGAATCTGGAGCTTGGGCTACACCAGGTCTAGGAGTGGCAGATCACAGTAGTGGAGAAGGGGTGATACCTGGCTTAATTGATTAGGCATCCGCAGGTGGAGAGTATTAAGCCCGCATAAAACAAATCTGACAAACAAGGTGAACAGACAAAAAACCAAAAAGAAGCAAGGAGACAACAACCAGAAGCAGAGCAGATACAGGGTCAGCCATGCTTCTGCAGTCCAAGAGTCTAATATCATAGCCTCATTCACTGTTGCTTACCATTATCCAATTTGCAGTTTGGGGATAATAATTCTGTATAGAGGTATTTTTTTCTTTGAGTTGAGGTCTGGCCAATCTCCTATTCTCCCTGCAGGTGTGTCTAACTTGGATACAATGTTTCATGAGAATCTATAGGGGCAGTACTATTTCTCTGATCAGTCTAATATCAAGTCCCTTTTCTAAATACATTTTGTATAATTCATTAGTTGGAATGCCATCCATTCTTTCAAAATCTACCCCAACTCTCAGTAGACCAGTAAACAATTCTTTTCTTGTTGATCTCATTTGACTTTGAATCTGCTGGCTATTTTCTAATCTCCTTGGAGGAAATTTATTTTTTTCACTGATTCTTACCATCCACGATACCAATGCTTCTCCCGTCCATTGGGCGAAGTGACTCAAAATATCTGTGACCTCCTGCTGAGGAGAATTCTCAATTACCTCCCCAAACAGTGAGGGACACCTTTGATTCTCCTGTTTTGCTTCTGACTGAGAAGCTGCCCACACATTCTTTCTCATTACTTGTTTGCTTCTTCTTATGAGCTAAACTAACAATAGCTTTTTCTTCTACCACCTGAAATTTTCTAGTTTGCTCTTCTAATGGAGAATTTGAATGTTGCAGCATAAAAATCTTGTCAAGCAAACTAGCCAATTCCCTTTCCATATGAGCTTTCTCTTCTAGAAGCTTGTCTCTGCTTTACATATAATTTAATAGCTTGTTACCAATGCCCATCTTCTTCTACATACCTCTGTTTTTATTTCCCTATTTCTACTGGTATTCCTTTGCAAACATCTTTCTAAGTCTCTGGGTTCTCCCTTCAGTTTTCACAGATCCCTGTACTTTTAGCCCATTCTCTTGCTAGGGAAGAATAAGGTAACACATCCTCCCATGCTGTGATATCTGTTTCTTCCTGTATTGTCTTTCTGCCCCCAAACAGAGGTATGATATTTCACAAACCTATCCTTGTTGCCATTTGTAGTGCCAATGCAATATTCATAGTGCCTACAGTGATCATTAATATCCTGGCACAATTCTGAATCTGGAAATACAACAAGCTCTCCACATGGAAGATAGAACCAAAACACCAGAAAGCCAAATCTATCATAATCTACACACAATAACAAGCCTTCTCCCTGCTAGACTTCCCACAAACCATCTACATTAAACAAAATCACCAACAAGCTCTTAGCTCTGAATGCTCTCATGATTAACTTCGTATCATCTCTGTTCTAGCTCCTCCTCTTCCTGTTCTGCCCATACAGCAAGCTCCTCCCAGGCTCCATGTGACTCAGACTTCCATGTGACCTAGAGTGGTCACATGGGGCTATTAATGAATGGGAAACATATTTCCATTTAAATTACCATTACATTACCTCAGCCAAAACACAACAGATTCCACTGTAGCCCTTTATCTTTACTCTGTGTCTCTGCTTCAAGTGTTTATCTTGTAAGTAAGATATAGCAGGATTCTAGTTTTTGATCCACTCTGAAATCCACTTCTATTTTATGGAAATGTTCATCCCATTCACATTCACATTTATGATTACTACCAGTATATTTCCCTCCATCCTATTCTTCCATCTGTTTATCCTCTCTCTCCTTTTACTCTTTCCCATACCACCAGTGTTTTGCTTCTGTCTACCACCTCCTCTAATTGCTTTCCTTTTAAAATGGTTGTGACCATTTCTTTAATGATCCACCCTAGACTTCCCCCTCATAAATTAAAGCTCATTGACCCCAGTTTTAAAAGGAAAAGTATGTGTTTGTGTGTGTGTGTGTTTGTAAAACTGGTCAAATTTTTCCCTTCTTCTATGTTGTAGTATCTGTTTGTTGTCCATGACCTTTCAGTATCACTGAGCATAGCTTCACAATCACATCTTCCAGTTCTTTAAGAACCTGAGATCTTATGTAATTAAGCCAGAGAAACTGAATTCATCAGAGATATTTAGGTACTCCCTTAATTATCATGGCTATCAGCTTCCTGTCATTTCTGGGGCATCAATAATTCTCATTTGCCCAGAAAACAAAAATAAAATAAAAATTGAGTTCTTCCTTGTCTTGTTGTTAGTTATCATCCCATCTACAATAAACAAAGTTTCTCTCCCTTCTTTGACCTTCATTTTTTTTCTTAATAAATGCTTAACAGTCTCGCTTTGCTTTCGTAATCTTCCTTCAATAACCACAGTTCATTCTGAACTTAAACATTTCTCACATTATTTTTACATGAATTTGCCATAATCTAGTAGTCATTTTCTGCTAAATTGTCTTGCTTCCATCTTCTGAACAATTCTTCTTTAAACTCTAATTTGGTTGGTGACTTTCCTGTCTCTTCAGATAAATATGTCTGTTTTCCCTTCTCAGGAAAAAGTGTTTCCCTTTTGTGTTTTAGAATTTCATTCTTGAACATTTGCTATCTCACTTTGCCTGATTTCCCCTGAAGCATTTTACTCAATGAGGTCCTACCTACTTTTCCCTGAACTATTTAAAATGTGTTGTACAAAAAGGTATTGTGTTTGTGTGTGTCAGGCTATGCCTTTATTTATCCAGCATTCCTATTACAAACTGATTGTGGATGGAGGAATCAAATTCCTCCCAAATTCCAATCATTTCCTTCCTAGCAACCATTTCCTACTTTTCATTCAAAAGTAAGTGCAGAACAGAATTTTCTTGTTTTTATTTCTCTGATTTTTGAAGGATGAAATTATAGCTAAGGAAAATCAGGAAGTTGTTATCTACTCTGTGTGTGTGTAGTGTGTGTGTGTGTGTGTGTGTGTATGTGTGTGTATGAGAGAGAGAGGAGAGAGAGAGAGAGAGAGAGAGAGAGAGAGAGAGAGAGAGAGAGAGAGAGAGAGAGAGAGAGAGAGAGAGAGAGAGAGAGAGAGAGAAGGACAGAGAGGGAGAGAGAGGGAGGGGCGGGGAGAGGTCCAGAAGATTATTTCTGGGCAATTTCAGTCCCTCTTCATTGTAATGTCATTTTTCTGTGCATTGCCTCTTTCTGTTCAGCTGATTCACTTAGTATACTTAAAGAGTAAAATCACTTCTGTTTAACTACCCCGCTACCTAGTTAGTATGTAACAGAAACAGGAATCAAGGTCAGGTCTTTTGAATCTTAGTCTATTATACTTTCTACTGTGGCAATTTGCCCCCTTGCTAAATGAAGGCTGAATGGTGTCACAGATTCATAGCTTTAAACGTCTTTAAAGGGTTTCCACTCTTCTTATTTTACTGATGAGGAACCTAAAGCAGGGAGAGGTGACTTGGCTAACATTACAATAATAGTAAGTAATAAGACTGAGATGGCATCAAATCTGCAAATCAAATCTATGGGTATGAATATTCAGAAAGTTAGTTCATATTTTCCTTTGTGATACCAGTCATAGATGTTTCCTGTTTTCTTTTCTATAATTTCAAAGTAGTTGATTTTTAAAAATTCTCTTGAAAACACTGTTTCCTTTAAAATACTTAAAATTATTTTATTCAATTTCCATTCTCAAAACCATAAAAAAAAATATCTTAGAGTCTGAGAGTTGAAAAGGTCCTTAGAGAGTATCTATCTTGTTCAACTACCTACTCCTTGCTAATTCTTTCCTTTTGAGATTTCTTCCAATTTACCCCATACATTATTTATACATACAGAGTTGTTTAATATTGACTCTCACATTATAATAGGTACTTCCTGAAAGCAGGGATCTGTTTGTCTTTGTTTGTATCCCCAGTGCTCAGCACTGTGATAGATACAAAGGACATGCTTTAAAATACTTGATGACTGACTACCTGATGTATTATTTTACATAATAAATATGATCCAAGGTCATTTTATAATCTCATGAGTTATACATATACTAATGACAAATAAATTGATTCATCAGTTCCAATCTTTCCACTTGAAATGTCTATTTTGCCAGCAGCTAGGTGACACAGTAGATAGAGTGCTTGTAGTCAGGAAGAGTTATCTTCCAGAGTCCAAATCTAGCCTCAAATATTTACTTTGTGCCTCTGGACAAGTCACTTAATCCTGTTTTATTGTTTCCTCATCTATAAAATGAGTTGGAGTAAGAAATGGCAAACTGCTAGAGTATCTTTGCCAAGAAAACCTTAACTGCGGTCACAATGAGTCATACATGATGGAAATGACTGAACAAGAACATCATTGTGCATTTTGACATAATTATCTTCTTGTAGTTTCAAATTCATTATATCCAAATACTAAACCCATTATCTTTTCTTAAAAAATAGATTTCTCTCCCAGATTATATTCTTCTATCAGAGACATCTTTATTCTAGTCCCCTAAGCTGGATATATTGAAGTCTTTGATGTGACCTCTTTCTTCATTCCATATTTACTTATGAACTTCAATGATTCCTACTTTGAAAATTCTCTCATAATTTTCCTTCCCCAATCCAGAGCAGTCCAGCACTAAATGCCCCACAGCTGCATCACTGTGGCATTTTCCAAACTATCTTACATAACTAAATTCTGTTGCCTCTTCAATAAAATCATAGAATCAAAGAATCTTCAAATTGGAAGAGTCCTCAAAGACAATCCCATGAATTTTTTTTTAAAGACCCAATGCATACCCAAGCAAGAGTCCATTCCATAACATATCAAATACATGCTCATTCCACCTCTGAATGAAGACCTCCAATGAAGAAGAAGCTCCTACTTCCTATGTCAGTCCACTCTACTTTTGCATAGCACTAATTGTTAGAAAAGTTTCCCTTAATTTAAATATACCATTATCAGTATTCAAATTCTATCGATTTTCAAATTTTGCCCACTAGTGCCTAAGAGACCAAGATGATTATTTCATCTTCAAATTTCTGAAGATAGCTACAAATTTCAATTGAGTTCTCTCTTTTTTTAGTCTATTGTTGTGTCTTTTATTTTTTAAACAATTATTTATTTTCAGCTTCAACACTCACTTCCACAAAATTTTGAATTTCAAATTTTCTACCTGCCTCCCACCTCCCCCCACCACAGGAGAGCAATTATTATGATTACCCTTTCCTCTAAAGTGTCCTCTCTTCTATCATCTCCCCCCTTAACCTCTTTCCTTCTATTTTCCTATGGTGCTAGATAGATTATTATTCTCATTGCCTATATATCTTATTTCCCAGTTGCATGTACAAAACAATTTTAACATTCATTTTTAATGCTTGGACTTTCACATTTGCTCCCTTCATCCCTCTCCACCCACCCTCATTGAAAAGGTAAGCAATTCAATACAGGTTATACATGTGTAATCTTGCAAAACACTACCATAAATGTCATGTTGTGAAAGACTAACTATAGTTCCCCCTTTCCTGTCCCAGCATCCATTCATTCTATTCTCTCCTTTCAACTGTCCCTCTACCAAAGTGTTTGCTTTAAATTATCCCTATGCCCAATTTGCAGTCCCTTCTATTATTCTTCCCTCTGTTCATTCTCCTTCTCCCTTACTTCCCTTTTTACCTCGCTTTCCTGTAGGGTAGGCTGCTAAATCTTGTGTTATCCTCATTGTGTTTCAACAATATTCAAATTGTATCTTTCTTACTGCTTGTAATATTTTCTCCTTGACTGGAAATTCTAGAATTTGGCTACAACATTCTTAGGAATTTTCCTTTT
Source organism: Notamacropus eugenii (assembly GCF_028372415.1). NCBI lineage: Eukaryota > Metazoa > Chordata > Mammalia > Diprotodontia > Macropodidae > Notamacropus > Notamacropus eugenii. The sequence goes on from NC_092875.1 coordinate 380,159,114, forward strand.
GAGATCTCTTTCAGGAGATGGTCTGTGGGTTCTTTCCATTTCTATTTTACCATCTGATTCTAGAATATCTGGGCAGTTTTCCTTGATAATTCCTTGAAAGATGATGTCTAGGCTCTTCTTTTGATCTTGGCTCTCAGGTAGTCCAAAAATTTTTAAATTATTTCTCCTGGATCCATTTTCCAGATCAGTTTGTTTTTTTTTTCCAATGACATATTTCACATTGTCTTCTATTTTTTTGTTTATTTGGTTTTATTTTATAATTTCTTGATTCCTCATAAAGTCATTAGATTCCATTAGCTCCATTCTAATTTTTAAGGAATTATTTTTTTCAGTGAGGTTTTGGATCTCTTTTTCCATTTGGCACATTCTGCTTTTTAAGGCATTCTTATTTTTATTGGCTTTTTGGACCTCTTTTGCCATTTGGGTTAATCTAATTTTAATGCTATTAATTTCTTCTGGATTTGAGGGTGGGATTCCTTTAACAATCCGTTGACTTGATTCTCATGATTTTCTTGCATCACTCTCATTTCCCTTCCCAATTCTTCCTCTACTTCTCTTACTTGATTTTCAAAATTCTTTTGAAACTCTTCCATGATCTGACTTCAATTCATATTTTTCTTGGATGCAAGAGCTTTTGCTTTGTTGTCTTCTTCTGGTTTTATGTTTTCATCTTCCTCATCATCAATAATGTAAGAAAATACTTCTTCACCAAGAAAATAAGAATGTGTAGTATGTTTCCTTACCCCCACTCCCATTTTTTGATTTTCCCAGCCATTTACTTGACTTTTGAGCTCTTTGTTAAATGTAGGTCTCCACAAGCATCCTCTGCTTCCACAGTGGCTCCTGCTGCCCAGGGGCTGGGCCTGAGGCTGGGGCTGAAGCTGGGATGGGAGTCAGACTACACTCCCCTCTCAGTCAGGTGAGAAAAACATTCCACTGACTTTCAAAGTTTTCTTTGACTTTTGTGGGTTGAGAAGACTGGACACTGATGTAGCTGTCAGTGACTCAGTCGCTTAAGTCCTTCTCTAGCCTTGTCAATGACAGTGCAGCCCACGTGGAATTGAGTTCTGCTCCTACTCTGATGTGATAGACCCTTCCTGTTGACCTTCTAGATTGTTTTGTGTTGGAAATTTGTTTCAGTCTGTCCTTTACTGACTTCTGCTACTTTAGAATTTGTTTAGAGTGATTTTTTACAGGTTTTTTGAGGTGTTTGAAGGGAGAACTTTAGCAGATCTGTGCTTCTGTGTCACTATTTTGCTCCACCCCCTCTGTCATTTTATCAGATCACTGCTGCACTAGCTGCTCTTTTATACACAAGTCAAAAAATGTCATCTTTCAAAAAAACCTATTTATTATATTTTTTTCAATTAACATGTATTTATTTTATCTCCTTCCCACCTCCTCCTCAGCAATTAAATTAAAAAAAAACACAAAACCAGTAAGTATGGATATACAAAATAAATTCCCACATCAGCTGTGTGCAACCAAAATAAATTTCAATCTTCTTCCTGACTCTATCATCTCTGGAGGTTGGTAATATCATCAGATCCCTGGAATTATAGCTTGTCAAAGCATTGATTAGAAATCATAAAGTATCAACTGACATATATTATATATATAAATATAAATGTATATATAATATGCATATCTATAAATAGATATAGATATGCATATATAGACATATACTGAATATATATGGTTGAAGCAACATAGTAAAAACATTCTTTCTTTCTTTTTTAATTATTCTAATTAATTTATATGCTTTTAGTTTTCAACAAGTCCTTCTATAAGTTTAAATTTTTCTCCTCCTTCATCCCCACTCCCTCCCCAATAAGGCGTGCAATCTTGTATGAGTTCTACACATATATTCTTATTAAACACATTTTTACCTTAGTCATGTTGCATAGAAGAATTAAAACAAATGGGAGACACCCTGCAAGGGAAAACATAACAAAAGAAAAAACAGTCTGTCTCATTCTGTGTTCCAATTCCATAATGCTTTCTCTGGATGTTGATGACATTTTTCCTCAAGAAACCTTTGGGAATGCTTTAGGTCCTTGCATTGTTTTAAAGGGTTTAGTCTATCATTTCACTCAGCATCTTCACATAAGTCTTTCCAGGTTTTTCTGAAGTCCAAATGTTCTTCATTTCTTATAGCTTAATAGTATTTCATTACATTCATATACCATAACTTGTTTAGACATTTCCTGATTGATGGCCATTCCCTTGATTCTCAGTTGTTGGCCATCACAAAAATATCTGCTATAAATATTTTTGTACATGTTGATCCTTTTACCATTTTTATGATCTCTTTGTGATACAGCTCTAGAAGTGATATTGCTAGGTCAAAGGTTATTCCCATTTTTGTGGCCCTTTGGACACAGTTCCAAATTGCTCTCCAGAATGGTTGGATTAACTAACAGCTCCACCAACCATGAATGAGTGTTCCAAATATCCCACATCTTCTCCAACATTTATCATCTTGTTTTATCAAGTTAGCCAAACTGATAGGTGTGATGTGGTACCTCAGAGATTTTTGTATTTGCACCTCTCTAATGAATAGTGATTTAGATCATTTTTTCATATGACTGCAGATAGCTTTAATTTCTCTTTCTGAAAACTGCCTGTTCATATGCTTTGACCATTTATTAATTGGGGAATCACTTGTAGTTCTTTATCATAGGCAATAGTTGTAAAAATATTTCCCACTTTTCTGCTTTTCTCCTAATCTTGGTTGCATTGGATTTACTTGTGTAAAAACTTTTCAATTTAATGTAATCAAAATTATCCATTTTGCATTTCATAATGTTCTCTCTCTCTCTTGTTTGGTTATAAATTCCTCCATTCTCCATCAATCTGACAAAAAATCTATTCCTTGCTCCCCTATTTCTTTTTATACTATCAACCTTTATACCTAGATCATGTATCCATTTGGTTTTTATTCTGGTATACAGTTTCAAGCATTGGACTACACCTAGTTTCCAGCACACTATTTTCCAGTTTTCTCAGTAGTTTTTGTCAAACTGTGAGTTCTTATCCAAGAAGCTGTGGTGCTTGGGTTTATCAAACAGTAGACTGCTGTAATCATAGACTACTATGTCTTGTGTACCTAACCTCTTCCAATGATCTATCCCTCTATTTCCTAGCCAGTGTCTAGTGGTTTCGATGATTGCTGCTTTTAATACAATTGGAGATCTGTTATGAGTAGTGCATCTTCCCTAGCATTTTTTTAATTCCCTTTGTATTCTGGACCAATTTTTCCTCCAGATGAATTTTTATATTATTTTTTCTAGCTCTAGGAAATAAATTTCTGGTATTTTGACTGGTATGACAGTGAATAAGCAAATTAATTTAGGTAGAATTTTCATTTTTATTATATTAGCATGGCCCATCCATGAGCAATATATGTTTTTCCAATTATTTACATCAAGCTATATTGGGGAGAAAAGTGTTTTGGAATTGTGTTCATGTAGTCCTTGGGTTTGTTTTGGCAGATATCATCCCAAATATTTTGTAGTCTACTGTAACTGTAATTGAGACTTTTCTTTCTATTGGGCTTGCTGTTGGGCTTTGGTAGTAATATATAGATATGCAGATGTTTTATATGGATATAATTTGTACCCTGTAACTTTGCCAAAGGTGTTTATTATTTCAAGTTTTTTTTTTTACTTCATTTTCTAGGATTTTCTAAGTATATCATCTTATCATCTGCAAAGAGTGATAATTTAGTTTCTTCTTTGCCTATTCCAATTGCTCTAATTTCTTTTTTTCTGTTATTGCTAAAGCTAACATTTCTACTACCATACTGAATAAGAGTGGTGATAATGGACATCCTTGTTTCACCCCCAATTTCACTGGAAATGCACCTAGCTTATCCCTATTACATATAATGCTTGCTGATAGTTTTCGGTGGATGCTACTTATTATTTTAAGGAAGACTCCATTTACTCCTATGCTCTCCAGTACTTTCAATATTAATTGGTGTTGTATTTTGTCAAAAGCTTTTTCTGCATCTACTGAGATATGGTTTCTGTTAGTATTGTCTATATGATCAATTATGCTGATAGTTTTCCTAACATTGAGCCAGCCCTGCATTCCTGATATAAATCCTATGTCATTGAAATGTATTATTCTAGTGATGTGTTGCTGTAATCTTTTTGCTAATATCTTTTGAAAACATTTTGTATCTATATTCATTATGGAAATTAGCCTATAATTTTCCTTCTCTGTTTTGGTTCTTCATGGATTAGGCATCAGCACCATAATTGCATCATAAAAAAATGGTAGTACTCTTTCTTTAGCATTTTTCCCAAATAGCTTATATAGAATTGGAATTAATTTTTCTTTGAAGGTTTCATAGAATTACTTGTACATCCATCTGGCCCTGGAGAGTTTTTCCTAAGGAGTTCATTAATGACTGGTTCAATTTGTTTTCCTGAGATGAGGTTATTTAAGTATTTTAATTCCTTTTCTGTTAATCTGAGCTATTTATATTTTTGTATACATTAATCCATTTCACTAAGATTGTCAAATTTATGGGCATACAGTTGGGCAATGTAATTTCCAATTATTGTTTTAACTTCCTCCAGACTGGAAGTGAATTTTTCCTTTTCCTTTTTGATACTGATAGTTTGGATTCCTTCTTTCATTTTTCAAACCAGATTGATGAAAGGTTTATCAATTTTATTGGCTTTTTTAACATAAAACCAGCTCTTAGTTTTATTTATTAGTTTAATAGTTTTTTTTTAATTTCAATTTTATTAATCTCTCCTTTGGTTTTCAATATTTCTAATTTGGCATTTAACCAGGTATTTTCAATTTGTTCTTTTTCTAGCTTTATCAGTTGCATGACCAATTCTTTGAATTCCCCTTTCTCTACTTTATTCATGTAAACATTTAGAGATATAAAACTTCCCCTTACAATTGTCTTTGATGCATTCCATAAGCTTTGGTAGGTTGTCTCATTATTGTCATTCTCCTCAATGGAGCTATTGATTGTTTCTGTAATTTCCTTTATGACTCATTCATTCTTTAGGATTAGATTATTTAATTTCCAATTAATTTTTAGTCTTTCTTTCCATGGCCTTTTATTACGTATATTTTTATTGCATCATGATCTGAAAAGGATGGAATGATTATTTCTGCCCTCTATTGTGAGGTTTTTATGCCCTAGTACATGATAGATAGTTGTGTATGTGACATGTGCTGTTGAAAAAATGGTACATTTCTTTCTATCCCCATTCAGTTTTCTCCAGAGTTCTACCTTCTCTCCCTTTTCCAGAATGCTATTCATCTCTTTAACTTCTGTCTTGCTTATTTTAAAGTTAGCTTTGTCACATTAATAAAGAGAGAGTTTGAGGTCCTCCACAAGTATAGTTTTACTGTTTATTGCTTCCTTTAAACCACTTAATTTCTCCTCTAAGAATGTGTATGGTATACCACTTGGTGCATATATGTTTAGTAATGATATTATTTCGTTGTCCATGGTGTCTTTTAACAGAATATAGTTTTCTTCCTTATCTCTTTTGATTAGATCTATTTTTGCTTTTGTTTTGTCTGAGATTATGATCGTTACCCCTCCTTTTCTCCTTACTTCAGCTACAGCATAATATATTCTTTACCCTGTGAGTATCCCCCTGTTTCTAATGTGTTTTTTGTAAAGAACATATTGTAGAATGATAGTTTTCAATCCATTCAATCCATGTCTGCCTCTGTTTTATGGGAAAGGTCTTCCCATTCACATTCACAGTTAGGATTACTCTCTGTGTCTTTCTCTACATCCTGTTTCCCCTGTTTATACTTTTATTTTTCTCTGCTCTCTTCCCTTCTTCAAAAAAGTTTTACTTTTGACAACCACCTCCCTCAGTCTTTCCTTCCTTCTATCAGCCCCCTTCCCTTTTCTTTTTCTTTTCCTTAGCTACTTCTTCCCTCTCTTTTTACCACCACCTCCTTTTTCTTTCCCCTTTTCACTCTTACTGTCAGTAGTGCAAGTAAGATTTATCTATTTAACTGAGAATATTGTTCCCTCTGAAACAAATTCGATGAGAGTGAAGCTCAAACAATTTGCCTCTCCCTCCCTTTTCTCCCTTTCTTTTACTATGTTTTATTGTCACTTCATGTAACTTACTCTGCTCTGCCTCTTTCTTTCCTCTTCTCCCATTCAAAACTCTTTATACACTTAGTTTTTTTTTCATCACATCAGTTAATTGATACCCACTTGCTCTATCTTTGTATATACCTTTTAACTGTCATAAAAATCTGCAGTTCTCACAATTAACAAGTATCATTCTCCCATATAGGGATGTCACCAGTTTGCCCACCTTGAATAATATTGTTTTTTTTTTCCTCTTTTCTCTCTTCTCTTTACCTTTGTGTGCCTCTCTTGACTCTTGTTTTTGAGGATATCATTTTCTATTGAGCTCTATTGCCCTTTTCTATTTTTTTCTATTTTTTATTTATTTATTTTCTATTATTTCTATTACTATTTTTCTATTGACTTTTCATTAGGAAGGTTTGGAAATCCATCATTTCATTGAGTTTCCTCCTCCTTGTCTGAAAGACAATGCTTAATTTTGCTGGGTGATTGATCCTTGTGTGTACTCTGAGTTTCTGTGCCTTATGAGATATCTTATTACAACCTCTATAATCTTGTAATGCAGAAGATTCAATGTCCTCTACGATTTTTAATGTATTTCCTCTCTATTTAAATTGTTTCTTGTTGCCTGCTTGCAGTATTTTTTCTTTGACTTAATACTCTTTAGTTTGGCAACGATATTCCGTAGTGTTTTCAATTTGGGATTTTTTTCAGAAGGTGATCAATGTATTATTTCCATGACTATTTTATCTTCTGGATCTAGGACCTCAGGGCAGTTTTCTTTAATGATTTTTTGGAAGATATTGTCCAGGTTCTTTTTTTCTTCATGGCTTTTTGGTAGACCAATAATTCTTAGATTTTCTCTCCTGGATCTATTTTCCAAGTCAGTTGTTTTTCCAATGAGCTATTTTACATTTCCTTCTATTGTTTTATTATTCTTTAGACTTTTCTTGACTGATTCTTATCTCTCATAGAGGCATTAATTTCTACTTGTCTGATTCTACTAACAAGTTGTCTTCTTCAGTGAGCTTTTGTACCTCCTTATCCCTTTGTCTAATTTTCCAATTGGGTTTTGTATCTCCTTATCCATTTAGTTAATTTGACTTTTTAAGAACCTATTCTCTAGAGTGATTTTTTTCATTTTTTCAATTTACTTTTTTTTAAAAAAAAATATTTATTTAACTTTTAACATTCATTTTCAAAAATTTTGGGTTCCAATTTTTCTCCCCATTTGTCCCCTCCCCCCCAAAACACCGAGCATTCTAATTGCCCCTATCACCAATCTTCCCTCTCTTCTAACATCCCTCCCTTCCCTTGTCCTCATCTTCTCTTTTGTCCTGTAAGGCCAGATAACTTTCTATACCCCATTAGGTGTATTTCTTATTTCCTAGTAGCAAGAACAATGCTCGACAGTTGTTCTTAAATCTTTGACTTCGAACTTCTCTTCATCCTTCCCTCCCCACCCATTCTCTTTAGGAAGACAAGCAATTCAATATAGGCTACATCTGTGTAGTTTTGAAAATGACTTCCATAAGAGTCATGTTGTGTAAGACTAACTATATTTCCGTCCATCCTATCCTACCCCCCATTGCTTCTCTTTTGATCCTGTCCCTCCCCAAGAGTGTTGACTTCAAATTGCTCCTTCCTCCCACTGCCCTCCCTTCCACCCTCCCCCCTACCCTGCTTATCACCTTCTCCCCCACTTTCCTATACTGTAAGACAGGTTTTCATACCAAAATCACTGTGCATTTTATTCCTTCCTTTAATCGAATGTGATGATAGTAAGCTTCATGTTTTTTCTCTGTCACCTCCCCTCTTTTTCCCTCCACTAAAAAGTCTTTTGCTTGTCTCTTTTATGAGAGATAATTTGCCCCATTCCATTTCTCCCTTTCTCCTCCCAATATATTTCTCTCTCACCTCTTAATTTCGTATTTCTAAGATATGATCCCATAATATTCAATTCACTCTGTGCTGTGTGTGTGTGTGTGTGTATGTGTGTAATCCCACCAACTACTCAGATACTGAAAAGTTTCAAGAGTTACAAATATTGTCTTTCCATGTGGGGATGTAAACAGTTCAACTTTAGTAAGTCCCTTATGACTTCTCTTTGCTGTTTACCTTTTCATGCTTCTCTTCATTCTTGTGTTTGAAAGTCAAATTTTCTTTCAGCTTTGGTCTTTTCATCAAGAATGCTTGAAAGTCCTCTATTTCATTGAAAGACCAATTTTTCCCCTGAAGTATTACACTCAGTTTTGCTGGGTAGGTGATTTTTGGTTTTAGTCCTAGTTCCTTTGACCTCTGGAATATATTCCATGCCCTTTGATCCCTTAAAGTAGAAGCTGCTAGATCTTGTGTTATTCTGAATGTATTTCCACAATACTTGAATCGTTTCTTTCTAGTTTCTTGCAGTATTTTCTCCTTGACCTGGGAACTCTGAAATTTGGCCACAATGTTCCTAGGAGTTTCTCTTTTTTGGTCTCTTGCAGAAGGTGATTGGTGGATTCTTTCAATATTTATTTTGCCTCTGGTTCTAGAATATCAGGAGAGTTTCCCTTGAAAATTTCATGAAAGATGATGTCTAGGCTCTTTTTTTGATCATGGCTTTCAGGTCGTCCCATAATTTTTAAATTGTCTCTCCTGGATCTATTTTTCAGGTCAGTTGTTTTTCCAATGAGATATTTCAAATTATCTTCCATTTTTTCATTCTTTTGGTTTTGTTTTGTGATTTTTTGGTTTCTCATAAAGTCATTAGCCTCCATTTGTTCCATTCTAATTTCGATGAAGCTATTTTCTTCAGTGAGCTTTTGAACCTCCTTTTCCATTTGGCTAATTCTGCTTTTTAAAGCATTTTTCTCCTCATTGGCGTTTTGAACCTCTTTTGCTAATTGAGTTATTCTATTTTTACAGGTGTTATTTTCTTCAGCATTGTTTTGGGTCTCCTTTAGCAAGGTGTTGACCTGCTTTTCATGCTTTTCTTGCATGTCTCTCATTTCTCTTCCCAGGTTTTCTTCCACCTCTCTTACTTGATTTTCAAAATCCTTTTTGAGCTCTTCCACGGCCTGAGCCCACTGAATATTTATTTTGGATGTTTGGAATATAGAAGCCTTGACTTTTATGTCTTTCCCTGATGGTAAGGATTGTTCTTCCTCATCTGAAAGGATGGGAGGAGATATCTGTTCACCAAGAAAGTAACCTTCTATAGTCTTATTTTTTTCCCTTTGTTGGGCATTTTCCCAACCAGTTATTTGACTTTCGGGTACTTTTTCAAGAGTAGGGTATACTCTGGGAATCTGTGAGATCTCAGTTCCTCCAAGGTGACACGATCAAGCATGTACTGGTCTGGACACAGAAAGGGATTTTTGTGCCCAGAATCTTAGCAGCTATCTCTCCACAGCCATCTGTCCTTCAGTTCTGCCAAGTCAGCACTGGGGGCTGATTTTCAGATAAGCTGGATGTGTAGGGCCGTCATTCAGTGTGAGACAAAAGACCAGCTCGTCCATGGCCTCCACCCAGGGATGAGGTAAGATTCAGCTCCTCAGTGCCGCCAGGGGTTTTTACCCTCCAACATGTGGCTGCTGCCTGATACCAGAGCTATGGGAAGGCCCTTCTCCTTTCCTGGCCAACTGATAAAACCCTGTCACTGACCTTTGACCCCTGTGGGTTGAGGGATCTGAAGACCCTCTGCTGCGACTGGAGATTCCACCCCTGAGGTGTCCTCCTCCCAGAGTCTTGTCACATGGCCAAGGCTGGGCTGGACTCTGCTCTGTGTCTGGAGCAACCAACTTTTCTGTGGGCCTTTCAGCTCACCGTGGGCTGGAAATATCCTCCACTCTGTTGTTCTCTACTTTTGCTGCTCCAGAATTTGTTGAGAGTCCCTCTCTACAGGTATTTTGTAGGCTGTGTGGGGAGACCCTGCGTAAGTGTGTCTTTCTAGTCTGCCATCTTGGCTCTGCCCCCTGAATTGAGCTCTCATTTATACTTTTAAAATCATTAGTCATTTTTTCTTCTACCTCTCAAATTTGGCTTTTAAAACCCTTCTTGAGCTCTTCCAGGAATGCTTTTTGGGCTTGAGACCAACTCATATTCCCTTTTGAGGTTTCATATAAGGTTATATTGTCAATACTGTCATCTTCTAAATTCATATTTTGATCTTCCCTGTCCCTATAATAAGATTCTATAGTGTCTGCTTTTCAGATTTGCTTCTTGCTCATACTGATTTCTTTTTGCCTGTCTTTTAAAATGGATCTCTGCTTCTGGGGCACAGGTAGCTCTGTCCCACATTTCTTTGTGCTGTGTGCTTGGGACTTGTTTTCTGTCTTTGGATGTTGTGGCCCCTGCCTCTTTTAGCTAGAAACTATATAATGGTGCAGCATACCTGGTGTGGAGCTGCCTGGTGTGTGCCAAGACTGAGGCCAGGGAAAGTATTTCTGAGTTTCCCCAGGCTTATACTGAAGCTCATGGAGCAAGATGTGGGGGAAGGAGTTATCTGTGGGCAGGAGGTCTCCTTCTCCCCTAGAGCTAAATTAGAACACAGGCAGACTCTGTGACTGGTGAGCCCCTGTCTGTGCTGATGTCTGCCCAATTCCCCTGGCTGCTCTAAGGAATGCCTGGTGTCCTGGCATTGACACTTACAAGCTCCACTCCCTGGGGCTCAGGATCTCCTGCCAGTCCACTCAAGTGGGACCTGCTGGGATGCCTCCTGCACTGTATTGGTCCCCTTCAACCACAGCAAGAGGAACCCTTCCATCAATCTCTCTAGCCTCCCAAGTTAAAGATGGCTGTACCCCTTCTACTTACTCCACCATTCAAGGATTTTTCCCAGGGAAATATTCTCTGAGTTTGTCATGATCAACAAGGGGAGGGTGAGTGCACTTAGAGTTTACTCCACCATCTTGGCTCCTGGAAGTTCAAAAAAGTGACTCAAATATTTAGTCTGTGGGTTGATAGCCTCAGGAGTGACTGTTGCTGATGCTATTGTGTGCCCTGCACTTCTGTCTCCATCAATTCTGGTGGACTCCCATCCTGTGCTGAGTAGTTTGGGAATACACACTGCCCTTCTGATTCAGTCCACCCAGGGCTCTTTCTCCTCTACTATGACCCAATCTGCTCTGGTGCAGCCTGTGTGGTCTATGCTCCCCCAACCCCATGTAATAGGTCCTTCCTGTCGACCTTCTGGGCTTTCCTGGGCTGGAAATCTTCCATACTCTATCTCTTAATGGATTCTGTCACTCCAAAATTTGTTCCAATTCACTCTTTAGAGGTATCTGAAGGACTTTGTGGAAGAGCTCACGTGAGTCCCTGCCTTCACTCTGCCATCTTGGTTCCATCTCCTGAATTTCATCTTACTCTCCTTAACCAATTAAAAACTATTTCCTATGTGGCAATTTCACTTTTTGATACAAAGACAAAACACATACTGTGAGTCTTTCAAATTGATTAAATGTTCTTCCTTTCAGTGTGATCAAGTTAGAGTCCTAGAGTCAGATAAACCTGGGTTCAAATGTGATTTCAGACACTTGACACTTACTAGCCATGTGACCCTTGGTAAGTCACTATTTACTCCATTCCTTGAATAACCAATCATAGAACTCTAGGTTTATAAAAGTAAAACTTGATGTAACATATAAAGACATACAATAGGTTCCACCTATGTCATTTTTTTAATTACTTGAATTTTACTGTGTAGATTCTTGGTACAATTAGGACCAGTTTGAAATTACAATATTTAAATTGTGTTTTCCATTTTTACTTTTAAATATTCAGGAATTTTTTTTTATCGTTCGGGTTTTTGTTTCAATTTATTTTGTTTAATGAGAATTATATAAACATTTGACGCTTTCTTTCAAAGGTTCAAAAGATGTCTTTTGTCTTGAAGATGAGTATTGTAACGGCAATTTGAATTGGAAAATCTTTTCTATTCATTAATAGGCCCAATAAGTCACATGGAGCCTGTGGCAGGAGGAGTTTGCTGAATGGGTAGAGCAGGAAGAGGCAGAGCTAAGAGGAAGTTAATACTGAGATCAGTCAGAGCCAGGAAGGAAGCAGACTCCTGGGTAGCATGAGTGATTTTGTGATTGTCTGTGATTTTGTTTAAGAGAGCCTACTTGTGATTTGTTTAATAGACCTGTTTTGTGGGAAGCCTCATCAGAGGAAGGAGTGGGGATGGTGTTGTTCCCTCCATTGTTAATGTGCATAGATATTTGTCACTATGATGGATTTGGGTCTGAATAAATGTTTTGATTCTACCTTTCAGGTGGAAAGTCCATGGTATTTCATGATAATGAGTTGTGCCGTGACATTCATGGCTGCTGTGGGAGCTGTGAATATTGCATTGGTACTACAAGTATCTTCATTTTCTTTCCTGTCTTGTTTTAGTCCTTGAACGTTTTCTCTTTGGTCTGTTACAGGATGGGGAACCTGTGTCCTCAAGGCCACATGCAGCCCTCTAGATCCTCAAGTGTGACCTTTTGACTGAATCCAAACTTCAGAAAACAAATCTCCTTAATAAAAGGATTTGTTCTGTAAAATATAAGACTCAGTGAAATGGCTGCATCCAATGACATAGAAGATCACATGAGGTCTCAAAACTGCAGGTTCTTCACCCTTTCAGTATGCTGTCATTTCTATAATTATTTCTAGTGGTTTATCTTGGTGACATTTTGTGGTCAGGTAGGTCACTTAGTAAGAGGTAAATGTTTATATTCAGTCTAAGTACTTCAGCTTCTCAAAGAGCAGTTAACTTTAGTATGGTGATCATAGAATCTAATTAAATATAAGATAATCATTTTTCAAAAAACAAGTGTGCTATCCATGTCAAGAGGGACTAGATAAGACAATTTCAATGAAATAAGTTACCTTAAAGAAGCATAGTGAATTGGCTAGATAGGGCTCTGGAACTGAGTATGAATCTTGCCTGGGCTACTTGCTAGCTTCATGTCCATATATGCCACTTGAACTTTCAGGGTCTCAGTTTTCTTACCTGCAAAATGGACCCAATAATATAATGTACTGCATAGACTTTTTTGGAAGGATCAAATGAGACAATGCAGAGAAGTGCTTTGCAAACCTTATAGCAACATATTGATGTGACATTATTATTGCTATTATCAACAATATAGGCACAAAATGAAAAAAAATTCTGTCCAATTAACAACAGATGAATAAGTTAATATTTTAATGTCAAGGATAATATATTGATTGGGATGACATGTTTTGGAAAAGAGAAGTGTATTCTGATACATTTTCCTCATGTTGAGAAAGTTAACACTGTATCTACATATTGAAAAAAATCTTCTACTCTGCCTGAAATTCTTATGAAGTTTATGAGAATGTTTTATAACTGATCATTAATATGATTCCTTGATTTTCATTCCTCAGTGTACTTAACCTCTCTGATTACAAACCATTAAGAAAAATGTTGCTATTGTCTGTATCAAAAAAAAGAGCCACACATGTCTCATTCTGAGATGGCCCTTGCTTCTGGTGGTGAAAAGTCAACAACTTCCAATCTGTGGTTGTTTATCAAGAACTGCAAGTCTGGGTAGTACTAATCGGGTATCAATATATTGAACCTTTGACCCTACAACTATTGAAGATTATTTTAAATATGGTGTAATGCAAATTTTAAAATCACAACTGAAAATTATTTGCTAACATGAATATAATTTAAGAAGAAGTTAGATTTTTTTCTCCTGTACTTATTTTTTATAGTCCCTGGAAAGTTTGAGGATCAATTTATAAAATTAGCATACTTTTATTTAAATGTTTAATTTTTTCTGGAGTGTGATACCCTGACATTTCAAATGTTTGGGGGCATACATTTTCACAGAAATAAAGATCATAACTGTGCTGGAGAATTGGGGAACCATAAATTTTTCAATTAACCGAGATTTCATTTAAGTCTCTAAAAATGAAAATTATGTATCTTTAATTGATTGCTAGCTTAATCATGCTAATTTTCTTCAAAACTCCTTCTTGAAATCAGAAACAAAGAAACAAGATGTGTTTCCAGAGATAACAATCTACTTCTTCTTATTTCCAAGAAGGCCTTGTGGAATGAAAATAAAGATTCATTCTCCAAATGAAAGCTGAGAGAAAAGCTATGTCTTTACTGTTTTCTGTAGAAACGTCAATTTTCAGCAAGACTGAGCCAGAGTAGGAAACACATTATGAAAAAAACATCACACTGCTTTGCATTAGTCAGGAAGATTCCTCAGGTCATGCCTATAGTCTCTGAAGGATTTCAAATGCTGATGCAGGTAACTGTAATCCTATGATGATGGTGTCACTGAATAAAAGCATCAATCTTTAAGACTTTCTAAAGTGCTGAATATTATGCATGGCCAATCTTTTGTCTGCATCCATAGTTTTCAAATGTATGTGAAGATTTATACTGCTTTTTGCCAGAATTGTAACTCATCACCTTCTCTTCATTTTGAATACCAGTTAAAATGTAGCTTATGGTCTGTTCCAGACCGGAATGAAAAGCAGAGTTAAGTTCAATTTCAATAAGACAGACAAAAAACTTATCTTTTCCCTTTCCCTTTCAACCTTAAACATATCACTTGAATTGTAATGGCAAGAAGATAGCACTGTGGAACAGAAGCAGGGAATCTGAACTAACAACCACTCTCTGACTACCTCTGACTGAAATTCTGATCTATATCAAACTGTCACCTGCAGCCCAACTATAGATACAAGTCATTCTCAGTACAAATCTAATGATCAGACTTGCTAGCAGAAGGTTTTGAGAATCAAGAACAACTAAAAATATGTACTGATGATAACCAAAATAATACAAATAGGAACATTTGAAAGAATTCTGAATTCTGATTAAAAAATGAAAAATACACTTTAAGAGACTGTTAATGAAACTAACCTGTAATGAAATATTCCTTCTCAGACATATGCAGTGGACTGATTTATAGTTGTTCTAAGAGAACTTACCTAATGAAAGAAAAAATAATAAAATATTTTAAAATGCATGCAAGAAAATTAAATAGAACAGAAGGGCTCTTTATAGAGCAGTTTTGCTACTACTTTGTATATTTTCACACATATGTGTGTATATAAATATAGACATGTTTAAAAACAAAATTTACAGTTTCTGGTGAAATTTACTTTCTTATTTTTATATTTAAAATTCTTATTTATATTTTTAAAAAAGTAATTTTTGTGTACATCAATGATTATAAAGGTAGCAAAAATATCTAAGCACTACAGAGGAGAGTGAGGTTTGCCACAAAAAATAATTGAAGGAGTGAGAGCAATGGCTCATCCAAGCTCTTAAATAAACTCCTTCAGATACCTCTAAGGAGAGAATCTGACCAAACTTTGGAGGTGCAGATTCCAGTAGGACACAGACTGTGGCAGATTCACAGCCCAGGGCAGACTTGAAGGTTGAAGGGAAGGATCTGTTCAATGGGGGTGAACTCACGGCGCACAGTGCAATGTGTCCAGCGCAGCAGAGGGGGAGGGCCCTGGGGAGGCCTGAGTCAGCAGCAGGAGGAAAGACAGAGCTGCAGCCCAGGGTGAAGGACCAGCAGAGCCAAGCTAGTGACAGCTGGTGAGCCCCAGATATCAGTCACAGCAACTCCTGAGACTTTCAGTCCGCAGATTAAACATCTGTAAGTCACCTACTTGAACTTTCGTAAGCCAGGATGGCAGAGTGATCAGCAAATGCTCTCTCTTCCCCTCTTGATAACCTCTAAAGAACCACAAAATATTTCCCCAGAAAAATCCTGGATCAGTGGGAACAGCCAAGGGGACAAACAGTCTCATAACACGTGAAGCTAGGAAAATAGCTAAGGGGGATTCCTCCTACTGTGGCAGAGGGGAACCAGAAGGAGGGAGGCCCCAGGGAAGTAGAAACTTGCACTAGGACCCAGGTGTGCCTCAGCACTAGGAGAAGAGCTCCAGGAAGGGTGGAAACTTGCACTAGGACCCAGGCATGCCTCAGCACTCCAAGGGAAATGGGAAGACAATAGGGCAGCAGGGATCAGCAACCCCTGAGCTTGCTTTTGCCTCAGTTCAGCTGAGGAGATCTCCCTTGATCAGACCACCCCTCCTCCACACTTAACAAGCTAGCCCCAGGGCTGATAGGGGAAACACAAAACAAAAAGATAAAAAGACACCTGCCTTTAGTTTTTTTCACACCAGTCAGCTCAACAACAAGTTCTGCAGCTTATAACTGAAAGAACTAGAAGCCACAATACAAAATCACCATCATGGGCAAGATAAAGCAAAACAAGGGCAAAAAAACCATAGAATCCTTCTATGGGGACAAACACCAAAACACAAATACCAAAGAGGTCAGTAATGAGACTGTACTTCCATCTGAAGCTTCAGAAGGGACTATGAACTGCTTGCATGCACCAAAAGCTCTCCTGTAACAGCTGAAGAAGGAAATAGAAGAGAAACTGGCCAATGATTTTAAAAGTATGAAAAAAGAATTCAAGAGGAGAACCTCTCTTTAAAATAGAAAATTGAACAAATGGAAAAGGAAGCACAAAACCTAACTAGGAAAATTGGACAAATGAAAAAAGAAGTACAAAAATTAACTGGAGAAAATAACTCCTTAAAAGGAAAAATTGGACAGATGGATAAGGAGACACAAAAGTTAACTGAAGAAAACAATTTGATAAAGATTAGAATTGGGCAACTAGAAACTAATGACTCTATGAGACAGCAAGAATCTGTCAAACAAAATCTAAAGAATGAAAAGGTAGAAGAAAATGTAAAATAACTAATTGGAAAAACAACTAACTTGCAAAATAGATCCAGGACAGATAATTTAAGAATTATTGCCCTGCCAGAAAGCCACTGTGTGGGATGGCTCAGGTCCCTACATAAATCAATTACTCAGAGGCTTCTCAAAGTGATGACAGAAAAGAGATTTATTCGATTGTCGAGAATCTGGACAATCCTACAGCAGTTCACCTGGAGTAGGAAAGCTGAAGAGAAAGAAAAGGCAGTGATTTATATAGCCTCTAATGCAAGTCCCTGCCCCCTCCACTGACCATTATTCTCATTAGCTGAGAATATGATCTTACATTCTAGACATGAAATCTAACCAATCCCTTTTGAAATGAAGACATTGAAGAATTAGGTAAACTTTTATCCAATCATTGAGACCCTAATGTACTACACAGTTTTATATCCTTATATGGAATTATTCTGTTCTAAAAATATAGTAATCTTGAGCCTCTCAGTCTTACCTCACCCCTGGGAGAAGACTTACAATCTGAGAAGTCTTCACTAAACCTATCCCACCACTATGAATAAAAGAGTCTGGACAATATCTTCCAGGAAATCGTCAAGGAAAACTGCCCAGAAGTGCTAGATCCAGAGGGCAAAATAGTCATCGAAAGAATCCACAGTTCACCTCCTTAAACAGATCCCAAACTCAAAACCCAAGAAATAACGTTGCCAAATTCCAGAACTATCAAGTGAAGAAGAAAATACTACAGGCAGCCAGAAAGAAACCATTCAAATATTGATGAGGATCACACAGGACCTTGCAGCTTCTACATTAAAAGATCCAAAGAATTGGAAAATGGTATTTTACAAGGTGAAGGAGCTGGGACTACAGCTAAGGATAAATTACCCAGCAAAGTTCAGCATAACATTTCAGGCAAGTAGGTAGTCGTTCAATGAAGTAAGGGATTTCCAGACTTTCCTCACGAAAAAGCCAAAACTTAATAGAAAATTCGATCTTCAAACACAGGTCTCAAGAGAGGCATAAAAAGGCAAAAATGGGGGAAAATGTTGTTACCCAATTTGGACAAACTGTTTACCTCTGTATAAGGGAAGATGATCTTGAGAAATGTACATCTATTATGAAATATAAAAGGGATATACATAGAGGGAACAGGTATAAAGGAAATGATGTGATGATAAGAATATGATGCAAGTGTGCAAAGGGATTGTAACAGGAGGTGTGAAATGGAGGAAGGAGAAAACAGTAAGTTACATCACAGGAAGAAGTACAAACTTATAGTACAGGGAAAGAGGGGAGGGAGATGAACATTGTTTGAGAGATACTCTCATCTGATTTAGTTCAAGGAGGGAACGATAAATTTAATTAGGTATATAATTCTAACTAGCTCTATATGTAGTAGGAGGGGAAGGGGGAAGAAAGGTGAAGGGAAGCTAAAAGGGAGGGAAGAAACAGTAAGGGTAAAGGGGAGTAAAAGACAGGGAGGTTTAAAGAAGGAAGGGAAGGCTGCAGGAGGTGGTGGTAAAAAGTGAAAACTATTGAGAAGGGAAAGGGAGATGGGAGAACTAAAAGCACAAACAGTGGGAAAGAGGACGGAGGAAAATACACAGATTGTAATCATAAATGTGAATGTGAATGGAATATATTCTCCCATAAAATGGAGACTGATACGATAATGGATTAAAAGCCATAATCCAGCAAATATGTTGTTTACAAGAAACACGTTTGAAACGGGGGGATACACATGGGATAAAGGTCAAAGGTTGGAGCAGTATATATTGAGTTCAACTGATGTAAGGAAAGCAGGGGTAGCAATGCTAATCTCAGAAAAAGCAAAAGCAGAAATAGACCTAATCAAAAGACATAAGGAAGGAAACTATATCTTGCTAAAAAGACACCATATACAATGAAGCAATATCATTACTAAACATGTATGCTCCATGTGGTATAGCATCCAGATTCTTAGAGGATAGGTTGGGGGAGTTGAAGGAAGAAATAGACAGCAAAACTATACTAGTGGGAGACCTCAGTGTTCCCCTCTCTGAACTTGATAAATCTAACCTCAAAATAAACATGAATGAGTTTAAGGAGATAAATAAAACTCTGGATAAGTTAGATATAATAGACCTCTGGAGAAAACTGAATGGGAATAGAAAGGAATATATCTTTTTCTCAGCAGTACATGGCACATATACAAAAACTGACCATGTACTAGGACATAAAAACCTCACAATCCAGTGCAGAAAGGCAAAAATAGTCAATGCGTACTTCTCAGATCACAATGCATAAAAATTACATGTAATAAAAGGCCATGGAAAGATAAACCAAAAATCAATGGGAAACTAAATAATCTAATCCTAAAGAAGGATTGGGCTAAACAACAAATCATAGAAACAATCATCAACTTCATTAAAGAGAATGACAATAATGAGACAACCTACCAAATCTTATGGGATACTGCAAAAGCAGTTCTTAGGGGAAGTTTTATATCTGTGAATGCCTACATAAATAAAATAGAGAAAGAGGAGATCAATGACTTGGGCATGCAGCTGGAAAAGCTAGAAAAAGAACAAACTGAAAATATCTAAGTAAATCCCAAAATAGAAATACTGAAAACCAAAGCAAAGATTAATAAAATTGAAACTAAGAGAACTACTGAATTAGTAAATAAAACCAATAATTAGTATTATGAAAAAACTAATAAAATTGATAAATCTTTGATCAATTTGATTAAAAACAAGAAAGAAGAAAATCAAATTACTAATATCAAAAATGAAAAGGGTGAACTCACCTCCAATGAGGAGGAAATTAAAACAATAACTAGAAATTACTTTTCCCATCTTTATGCCCACAAATTCGACAATCTAAATGAGATGGAAGAGTATTTTAAAAAGCACAAATTGCCCAGATTAACGGAAGAGGAATTTGAATACTTAAACAATCCCATCTCAGAAAAAGAATTTGAACAAGCCATCAATGAACTCCCTAGGAAAAAAATCTCCAGGGCCAGATGGATTTAAAAGTGAATTTTATTAAATATGTAAAGAACAGTTAATTCCAATACTATATAGACTATTTTTGAAAATTGGGGAAGAAGGAGTCCTCCCAAATTCTTTTTATGATGCAAATATGGTTTGGATACCTAAACCAGAAAGAGTCAAAACAGAGAAAGAAAATTATAGACTAATTTCTCTAATGAACAGAGATGCAAAATTTTAAATAAGATTTTAGAAAAACCAATACAACATCTTATCATGAAAATAATACATTATGATCAGGTAAGATTCATACCAGGAATGCAGGACTGGTTCACTATTAGAACTATTAGCATTATTGACCATATCAACAACAAAACTAACCCAAACCCACATGATTACCTTAATACATGTAGATAAAGCTTTTGATAAAATACTACACCAATTTCTATTGAAAACATTGGAGAACATAGGAATAAAGGGAACTTTCCATGAAATAATAAGCACTATCTACCTAACACTAGATGCACTTCCATTAAAATCAGGGATGAAACAAGAATGTCCATTATCATCAGCACTATTATTCAATATGGTACTAGAAATGTTACTGTTGTAGCAATTAAAGAAGATACAGAAGTTGAAGGAATAACAATAGGCAAAGAAGAAACTAAGTTATCAGTCTTTGCAGATGATATGGTGATGTACTTAGAGAATTCCAGAAATTTAAGGAAAAAACTACTTGAAATAATAAACAACTTTGGCAAAGTTGCAGGTTACAAAATAAACCTGCACAAATCTTTTGCATTCCTATATATTAGTAACAAAGTCCAACAGCAAGAGATAGAGAGAGAAATCCCATTTAAAGCTAGGGTAGACACTACAAAATATTTAGGAGTTTACCTGCCAAAACAGACCCAGGGACTATATGAACACAATTACAAGACACTTTTTGCACAAATCAAGTCAGATCTAAGTAAATGGAAAAACATCAGTTGCTCACAGGTAGCCAATATAATAAAAATGACAATTCTACCTTGCTTAATTTACTTATTTAGTGCTATACCAAATAAATTATCAGATAATTATTTTCTAGATCTGGATAAAATAATATCAAAATTCATCTGGATGAACAAAATGTACAGAATATCAAAGGGACTAATCGAAAGAAATGCTAGGGTAGGTGGCCTAGTGCTACCATATCTCAGATTGTATTATGAAGCAGCAATTATCAAAACAACTTGGTACTGGCTAAGAAAGAGAAGGGCAGACAAGTGGAATACCCTAGGGGACTGAAGACACAGGAGGCAATGAATATAGCAATTTCCTGTTTGATAAACCCAAGGACCCCAGCTTCTGGCATAAGAACTCACTGTTAGACAAAAATTGCTGAGAAAGTTGGATAACACCGTGGCAGAAACTAGTCATAGACCAATGCCTGACACCATATACAAGAATAAAGTCCAAATGGGTACACAATCTAGGTATAGAGATTGACACCATGGACAAATTGGAGGAAAAAGGAATAGTGTATTTATCAGATTTGTGGAGAAGGGAAGAATTTTTGACTAAAGAAGAGATAGAAAGCATTGTGAAGTGCAAGATGGATAGTTTTGATTACATTAAACTGAAAAGTTTTTGTACAACCAAACCCAATGCAACCAAAATTGGGAGGGAAGTAGCATATTGGGAAAGAATTTTTATACCTAATGTCGATGATAAAGGTCTCATTTCTAGAATATATAGAGAACTGAGTCAAATGTACAAGAATACAAATCATTCCCCAATTGGTAAATGGTCAAAAGATATGAACAGGCAATTTTGAGAGGAGGAAATTAAAGATATCATAATCATATGAAAAAATGCTCTAAATCACTTTTGATAAGAGAGATGCAAATCAAAACAACTCTGAAGTACCACATCACACCTTTCAGATTGTCAAACATGGCAGAACAGGAAGATGATAAATGTTGGAGAGGATGTGGTAGAGTCGGAACACTAATTCATTGTTGGAGGAGCTGTGAGCTCATCCAACCATTCTGGAGAGCAGTTTGGAACTATGCCCAAAGGGCTTCAAAAATGTTCATACCCCTTGACCCAGCAATATCTCTTCTAGGATTGTACCCCAAGAGATCATAAAAATGGGAAATGTCCCACATGTTCAAAAATATTTATAGCAGTACTCTTTGTGTTGGCCAAAAACTGGAAATCCAGGGGATGCCCATCAATTGGGAAATGGCTAAATAAACTGTGGTATATGAATGTAATGGAATACTATTGTGCTATAAGAAATGATGAACAAGACAACTTCAGAGAAGCCTGGAAAGACTTATATGATCTGATGATGAGTGGTGGGAGCAGAACCAGGAGAACTTTGTGCACAGCAACGACCAGAGCATGTGAGAGCTTTTTTCTGGTAGACTTGCAACTTCTTAACAGAGCAAGGACTTTAAAAAAATTCCCCGTGATCTTCTAAGCCAAAATGCCTTTTTGAGAAAGAACTATGGAATTCAATTGCAGGACATAATCATTTTTTTGTGTGTGCATTATGTTTTGGTTTGTTATATAATTTCTCCAATTCATTTTAGTTCTTCTACATAGCATGACTATAGTGAAAATGTATTCAATAGGAACATATGTGTAGATCCCATATAGAATTGTATGCCATCTTGGGGAGAAAGGGGGAAATGAAGGATAGGTAGGGAGAAAATCTAAGTTTTATGGTAGTGAATGTAGAACACTAAAAATTAAAAAAAAATAACTGAAATGCTTTTTCGTATAAAAAACCCACCCCAAGTTTCATTATCCCCTTTCCAATGTTGTTATTTCCCAAATTAAAAAAATTCTCATTTGAAATTTTTTAGCCAATGATGAAATAAAGACATGACTTTTAAAGATGAAGCATGCTTGCTCCTTTGCATAATTTTGCTTTACACTTTTCATATGTCACTAAGACAATTATTTTGTTTTGTCAGTGGTTATCAAGTCTCATTTGGCAATTGACAGAAAGTAACCAATTGACAGAAAGTTTTCTATTTCAACTAGTTTGTACAATGACTTTTAGACACAGCTATCAAATAAAAGTTGTCTTACTTTAATGAAGGTTGTGAAGAGAATAGATGCATAATATCTCCCTATACATAATGTCCTTAAAGTCATATTAGAAGTGGTGTCTTGAGCTGAAGATTCACTTGTGGGGGAAAAAAAGGGTAATCTGAGTGAGAGATACTTTGACAGTTTTGCGTTTATAATTGATCAATAATAAAAATGAAAATGGGGAATGAAAAATTCACAGATACTGATGAATCTAAAATAGAACTTTTTCATATAATATGCCATATTTGAAACAGTATTTGAGAAAATTATCTTAGCACATTATCTGAGAAATCTTAGAAATTATCTTCCTCAAGGCAAACCAATATTAGATAAAATTTTATTCAAGATGCTAATGTCTTGGATTTTTATTGAGGATGAATGAAACTAAATATTTTATGTTTATTAACTCATGAAAACATCAGGAGAGGTTATGAAATCAGAATAGTATTGAATTGACCAAAATTATTAACTAAATTTTTCTCATATTCTCCTATTCTTTCAGTAAGTAATGTTTACACAATCATATAAGATACTTTTAATTATTAGAACTGCATCAAAAAGGATTAAAATAAATAAGAAACAAGCCTTTTCTATGCTTTCAAAAGTGGTGCTAATAGTCTCGTAGGCCTTCATTAAAGCTCATAACTTCATGTTATACTACACATTATAAAACATCAGAACTCCAAATCAGTGAACACTGAACTTGCTTTCTCTGGGAAGCTATAGAAGCACAGTAAATGACCTAACTAGGGACTAATATCAGAGCCCTTGGCTGCTGTCCAGTTTGTAGATGAGCAATAAAGATTGCTGGCTATTCATAATATTGTTTCATTTCTTGCCAACAACACTACCTGAATTTAAAGTTTAATGTTCTTTTATATCTCTGTGTATATAACATATATCTATGAATGTATATATACATGTGTGTACATATGTTAATATCATTCCATAATTTTTTCAGAAAAAAATGATCTTACTTGGGGAATATAATATGTACAGAAGAATGCTCTGCATAGAGAAATATTTTATAAGATAATCCATTAAATAAAAGCAGTGAAATAACTATATGCTAAATATTTAAGGTGGGACCCTCATAAACAAGTCAGTTTCTTCAGCACCTCTGTCTATGATAAGCAAGTTAGATGCTTAGAGAGAAGTACATTAACTCTTCATTTTCTGTAATAATATGCTGACTGGCTTTTTCCAGTACTATGCGAATGCATGACAGCATCAGGGGTTTGATTTCTTTGTAGGAAATTAGCTTCAGCGGGGAGTATATTGAAAGGCTTTACTGAGAGTCAGGACCTGGATTCTGATTCCAGTTTTATACCCATGAGTTGTGATATTTACCTTCTTAAAGAAATCCTCTCAATTTTCTTAGGCTCAAGTTCCCTTTGTAAAATAGAGATAAATATTCAATTTGTTCATAAGTATTCATTAAGTACCTACTATGTATGCACTCCAGAAATGCAAAGAAAGGCAAAAGACAGTCCCTGCCCTCAAAGAGCTCACAATCTACTTGGAAAAACAACATAAAAACAACTATCATTAAAAGGGATTGGGAAAGATTGATGATGATAAATTGATAGAAAGATCACACATTTATCAAACACTGCATATTAAGTACTAGGAGGAGAAAAATTTTTTTTAAATGTTTGCAATAATTACCTAAAAGTTTGTAGCCTACAAAGTATTTCCAAAATGTGTCAATATTACATATTCTGTCACAGTCAAAAATTTCATGCCTAAACATGGCTGCCCATTTTAAAAACCAGAATTTTGTCTATGAATGAATTATTATATGTCTATCTCCAATTTACAAAAACAGAAAAAAAAGTAAATTAGTATACTCTATTCACCTCTCAGCGGTGTTTCTGATTCTCTGGACTTCATCAACAAAATCCAGCGGCATTTTTCATCCTGAAACTTACCTTAGCTCCTGTGAATTTCTCACTCTGAAACATCCCTCCACTATGTCAGTTCTCTTCTCTCACTGGTAAGACTTCATTTTAAAGACATGCTCAATTAATCTCTGCTCCATTCTTTACTCAGTTGTGCACATGACCCTAGATTTCTCCTCCCCTTCTCAAGCCAAATCTTTTCTCCTCCCAGTTACAGGACATGTTCCCCCATTAGATTGCAATCTCTTGAGAGTGGGGACTGTCATTTTTATCATATTTGCACCCTCAGGGCTTAGCATAGTACCTGCTGCACAGTAAGCACTTAATAAATGCTTATTGACTTTCTGCCTGCATTTCCTATGAAGAAGTGCATATGTTTCATCTAGATCTGAGATTTATAGAACTGCCTTTGTAGAAATTTTTTGTACCAATGTAAATTTGGCAAATGTTCTACAAACGTATTGTTTTAGATTGTTATCTGTGGTACAGATTCACCCAGGTTTACACAGTTAATAGAAGTAGTGAGTTCTCTATAAAATTGTCTCTTTTTTTGAAGACAAGTTTATGTTTGGCATTTGAACAAGGTGACCAGCCCATTTGAGTTGCATTCTTTGCAATAGAGTTTGAACGCTTGGCAGTTCAGTCAAGAACGTTCCTCAGTGTCTGGTACCTTATCCTGCCAGGTGATCTTCAGAATATTTCTAAGACTATTTAAATTGAAGCAATTCAATTTCCTGGCATGGTGCTAGTAGTCTGTCCTGGTTTCACAAGCATACAACAATGAGGTCCACACAGTGGCTCTGTTGACCTTCAGTTTCGTAGTCAGTCTAATACCTCCTCTTTCCTTCAATTTCCTTTGAAGCCTCCCAAACATTGAGCTAACACTGGCAATGCATGTGTCAGACTCATTGTCAGTGTGTACACCCCTGAAAAGTACACTTTGAAGTTAAGTGAACTTATCCACAGAATTAAAATTTATCCATTTGATGTAATGTATGCTTTTACATGTGGCTTGTGTGGCACTGGCTGTTAAAATACCTATGTTTTCTTGGTGTGAATTGTTAGGCCACAATTATCATAAGCAGTAAAGAATCGATCCATACTTTGTTGCATCTCAGCTTCAGAGGCTGCATTGAATGCACAACCATCTGCAAACAAACAAAAAAAAATTCACAAACCAACTCTCCCTCCACTTTAATCTTGACTTGCAGCCTTTTCAAGTTAAATAATTTACCTCAAAGGGGTATAGAAAGTTATCTGGCCCTACAGGACAAAAGAGAAGATGGGGACAAGAGAAGGGAGGGATGATAGAAGAGAGGGCAGATTGGTGATAGGGGCAATTAGAATGCTCGGTGTTTTGGGGTGGGGGGAGGGGACAAATGGGGAGAAAATTTGGAACCCAAAATTTTGTGAAAATGAATGTTTAAAGTTAAATAAATTAATAGTAAATAAACAAACAAACAAACAAACAAATAAACAAACACACAAACAAACAAACAAACAAATAAATAAATAAATAGATGATTTACCTCGGTGTGGTAGCTGACTTTGATGCTGTGAAGGTATCTGGCAACATTGCTCAAAATATCTTACTAAAAAGCATGGGAGCAAACATGAAGACTTGTTTCACACAATTGGTAACTGGAAAGCCTGAGACCATTGTCCATTATCTGGAACCCATGAAAGCATGCCATGAAGAAATGGATGTACAATACTAGTGAACTTCTCTGGATAACCAAATTTTAACACAATTTTCAATACACCTTCACAACTGACAGTATCAAAGGCCTGGTCAAATTCACAAACACTATGTACAAACCTCTATTTTGCTCCTGACATTTCTCCTGGTGTTGTTAGGCAGCAAGTATATATCAACCATTTCTCAGCCCTTTCCAAAGCCATATTGCCTTGTTGGTTGATGACCATCTTTCAGGTGAAAAATCAGTCTATTAAGGACTCTGGCAAGAATCTTGCCAGCAATGACTAAGACAGGCACCCTCCCGCCATGATTATCACAAGACAATCTATTTCCTTTGCCTTTATAGAAGTGAACAATAGAGGCATCCTTGAAGTCTTGGGGGATGATCTCCTCCTGCCATATAATATGGAACATTTCAGTCAGCTTTTGTATGAACAATGGGCCCCTATCTTTTAAAAATCTGCTGAAATAGAATCAGCATCAGGTGCTTTGCCACAGGAAAAGAGTCCAATGGCTGCTCAAAACCTTTTCTTCAGCTGGCAATTTGGCTGTAGAGGAATTGACTTCAACTTGAGCTAAACAGTCAATGGCATTAGCAACAATTAATGATGATCTCTGGAGAACATTACTGAAGTACTTAGTCGATGGAAGTGTTTAGTCTATCTTTCCAGGATCATTTCTTTATCACTGATTAATGTGGCTGCACCAGCACTGACTAGTTGAGATGTACCATATGTCCTTGACCCATAAATAGCCTTCAGGGCATCATAAAAGTGTTTTGGATTGTTATTATTAGAGTAAAACTGGATTTCACCTGCCTTCTCATTGAGACGAGAATCCTGCAGCTTTCTAAGCTTCACTTGTACTGTATTTTTGATGGAGTTAAATGCTACCTTCTTCGAGTTGGATGAACTATCCTGCTGGTAAATCCTGTGGAGCTTTTGTTTTTCAGCTAGCAACTTCTGAATTTCCCCATCATTTTTGTCAAACCAGTTAAGGTTTACAAGTGTTTTAATCCAGATGAGTAAATGAAATGCTGAACACCAAATCTCTAAAAGCTGCCCATTCCTTTTCTTCTGCTCCACTGTTGCCAGCCAGATGCTGGCTCAATGTTCCCTTCAAGTTGGTATAACAGTAAGCACCCTGACACACACGGAGTGGGAGGAGCTGCTATCACAAGTTCTTTGATCTGCTTCTCCAAAAGGAAAGGCAACTTTTGAGGGGTTAATAATCTCCTTTAATTAAGCACATACATTATTCCTTTAGTTTGGGAAATCAAGACATAGCACTTCGAAACTGTATGACATAAGCAATACATATATCACAAATCAACAGACAGGTCAAACTGCTGACCATAGTTGCCAGAGAGGGAAGCACCAACATTTGGGTTTTCAAAGGCAAGGGCTTATTTAGCAGTTTCCTAGAGTCTCCTGTGGCACACAAAATTTCTTCCCAAAACTACGCCCCAAAGTAAAACCTCACCCTCAGAGTATTTATACCTTTTTTTAGAACCAGAGGGCATCCCAAGCCTTGAGAACCAGTGCCCCATTAGCAAAAGGTACGCACCTTCTATAACTCTTCACTAATTAAACTCCGTTTAATGGACAGTGCCATTAATGCATGGGGAAGATCTTTAACCACATTAACAATACAAATACATGCACTGTTTCTAGTTAAAGAAACTCTTATGTTTCTGTACTTTGCTCTTGTTAAAGACTGTTGGTTGATAAAGGCAAGATTCAATCAGAGGCACTGGATTATACTGAAATGAAAACAGCAAAAGATCCTACTTTGTTCACCTTATATTCAGCAGTAAACCATTCCCTCTCAGAAAAGTGCACTTATCTGTGGATATTTAGTCTTTTGGTAGTCATCTTGCATTGCAGCCACTGCTTTGTTGAATGTGAATATTCATTTGGAGAGGATGACTATGGTCAGTCCAGTACTCTGGGTCATACATTGCCTTTGTCATTCTCATATCCTACCTCTTCTCCTTACAATAACATAGTCTATTAAATGCCAATGTTAGCCACAAGGGTGCATCCAAGAAGTTTTATTGAATTTAGATAAATGGAAGAAAGTATCTATTATGAGATGGTCATGAGATACACAAGTCTTCAGTAGTAAGTGACCATTGCTATTATTATTTCCAAATCCATTGCTCCCAGGGACTCTCTGCCATGTCTGATAGTCTGAGCCTATTCTAGCATTAAAATTAGCCAGAATTATAAGCTTGTCTTCTTTTGGCACATTGATGATAAGGGTCTTCAGGTCTTCATTAAATTTTTCTTTGACCTTATCAGGGGTTCATCATGGTGAGAGCTTATTCACTGATGATAGTGGCATGACACTTTCTTGAAAGAGGTAATCTCATTGTCATGAGCCTCCTATTCATTCCTTTTGGTAGATGTACAAGGTGGTTGACTAGATTAGTTTTAATTGCAAAGCCTACACCAGTTTCATACTGCTCCTCTTCACTGCAGCCACTCCAGAAAAAAAATGCAAATGCAATTCTGACTTTGGTAAACTCACTTTAATTTGCTAGCCTTTTTTCACTCAGGGCTGATATTTGGATATGATAAGTTCTCTTGCAACAAGAGCTCTTTCATCTTTTGGGTTTATTGGATTTTGTGTTGTCTATAAATGCGCTCACATTCCATGCACCAGTGGTAAGTGGAATCATCTTTGCAGAAGTTTTTGCACTGTGTGTGTGTGTGTGTGTGTGTGTGTGTGTGTGTGTGTGTGTGTGTGTTGACTTCAGGGTGGGATTCCTGCCTGTCCCAGTAACAGACCAGCATTGAATAAGACAAGTTTTAGGGCATCTTTTATAGCCTCTTCCCCACACCAGGAGGTGAGCACTATAATCCTTAAAAGACTGCTCAGACACCCAAGGGGCTCCTGAAACCCAATGCTGCTTTCAGTGGGAAGATGACCCTATGGTCTGGGCCACCTGTGTGCAGGGTGGTATATCATCATCTGCTGCTTTATCACTTACCATTGATAAAAAAAATGGTAAAATGGTTTGTGTGATGTGCTGATAATGCATTTTTGCTTATTGTTAATATAATTTTGTTTCTTAATAGGAAGATCTTCCCCATCAATTAATGAGCCTGGGAAGATTTGTAGGAAGGCACACACATTTCGCTAATGAGGAACTGGTTCTCAAGTGTTGCAAAGCCACCTGACTCTAAACAATGTTTAAGATGTTTGAGATGAGACTTTACTTTGGGGCTTAATTTTTGGAAGAAGGTTTGTGTTCCAGGTGAGACTCTGATAAGCTGCTAAAGAGTCCCGGGCTGTGAAAACCCAGATATTGGTGTTCTCCTCTATGATAACTATTGTCAGATAGTTGGATCTGTCTGTTGGTTTTTGATGTATGTATTGCTTATGTCAGACAATTTGGAAGCACTGTCTGTTGATTTAGATTTCTTTGTATTTCTTTGAAGTTCAAGGTGCTTACTTTTTCCCCCTGAACTAAATGAATGATACATATGTTTGATTAAAGTGGTTGGTGACCCCTCAAAAGTTGACTTTTCTTTTATAAATGCAGATCTAAGAATCTGTGATAGCAGGTCTCCCTGTGTATGTTGGTGTGCTTACTGATACAGGTGATGTCTCTTGATTCATGCATGTACTGGATTTGTGAGGAAAAGTTGTGCAAGGTTGTCAGCTTCATCTCACTTTCTGAGTTATCACAGTCCTATGGCAGAACAAAATCAAGATGGCTAGTGATGACTAGAGATGCAGTGAATGACTTTGGTATCTTTAAGGTGTAACCAAGTTCTTAATGCCCTACAACTTTTGGTTCAGCTGCCTTCATGGCTGTGGGAATAAAGTGTTCTCATCCACACATTCCACCAGGGGATGTCTTCACATACTTAGGGTAGATAACCCCTTAACTCACCGATGATTTTGAGACTCTTTGGTTACCCTCAACCTGGTTTATAGCATCTGCCAAAACAGTTTACTTGGGTGTGGTTGCTGTGCATGATACAGTTTCTTGGAGCCACAGGAGACAGTTAGGTGGATTAGGTAGACAGGAAAGATCTAAAGCACCCTGAAAAAGGCCTGGCAGTCCTCTCATCAGAGGTACTGTTCTTCCTTGAACCTCTCTTGGACCCTGTATAATATAAATAATGTCTACAAATGCATGTGTCCCAAAACAATTCTTTCCTATGAAGAATATCCCCTAAAACAGAGTGACTTGAAATCAAAGGAAGATTGAAACCAACTGGTCTTTAAGGTAACAGTTAAATAGTATTTTTTAAACCTAGTTAGTATTAAGTTTTAAAAAAAATCCTAACCCTGCCACTAACTAGTTCCATGATTTAATCTTCTTGGGCCATTTCCTCATATCTGAAATGGACTTGGAATTTATTGAGAATGTCCAAGTATAAGATCTTATAACTCTATGAATTGACTGGTTACCAACTCATTAACTTGAAAAAATATACATGCAGTCAATATTTAGGGATTCTACATAATAACATTAAAAACCTTTAACTTAGGTCTGAACACTATTTGGTTGAAAGGCACATATCATTTATTCATCAAATGCCTTTATGTGCCTGAATGTATGTACAAACAACAAAAATGTTTGCCAGAAGAATTATTTAAAATATTGTCTATAACTTGAGTTTGGTATCTGATGAATGGAAAGAATTTCCTTGTTTTGAAAGCAAATAAAAATAGGAATTTGACTTTGTGTTCATTATTGAAATATCTGCAATAAAACAAGCCTCATGTTCATCTAAAGTCCCAAAGTGTAAATAGCAATTTTTGTATGGGGGAATAACTAAGTCTGCCAATATAGAATACATTATAATGTCATTAATTTAAAAAAAAATGAATGCATTGTAATCCTACTTATGTGGTTGTGAAACTGATATTGGATGAGTAAATCTTTCCAAACTAGTAGCTAAATAAAGCGTGTTGGCATTTGGTTTGATCAATTACATAATTCTAACAAAGTAGAAAATGCTTAGTATTTTCTTTCTCTTGATACTTTTAAAACATTGGAATCTACAAAAAGTTAAGCTCTTTTTCATGACATTTAAATGAATATGAATTTTCCAAAAGAATGACTTTGACTCCTACTACCATTAAGGATGATCATAAATTAGTGCACTTATAAATATTTTATATTACTAATTTAACTAAATAATGGGTCAGTTGATTCATATATTGATGATCAGACTTTCAGGCAACTCTTTAAGACTGAAAGTGCAATAAGAAAATGGTCCCTTCTCCATTTATGCAGTTCTCATAACATTGTATGCCTACAAGAAATCATCTTGATGTGTATGCCTCCAAGACAGCATCAAAGGTCAGTATGAACAACAATAAATACTGTCTGAACATAAATTATCCTGCAGAGACCTCACAGGGAGAGACAAGTGGATTTTCCTTTTTGGGAAAAGTAAATGCCTGATAATATTTTCTATATATTTCTACAATTTGCAACAGACAAAATCATAAACGTTTCCAAATCAAAGTTGCTCTTTATGCTTAATTATATAATAATTAGATTTCACAATTCATCCTATATTTGAACAAATGATTTGAACTGTAGTTTTAATATTTAGATTTCATATGCATGTCTACCATTATAAATATTATGAGGAACACTTTGTAGTTTTGGTTATGACACTAGAAGCTAGATCCCAATTATTTTGTGAAGATTTTTACAAATTTCTACTTACTTATTGAAATCTCTGCTGTGGGTTTGAAGAGAGATTACAAATCATTTCTTCATCCTACTGGGGTTATTATCTGCTTGAATGGACCAATTATGTGCTATGACCTTCTATTTTCATTCATTCACTTTGCTATATCATACCATGTTAAGACTCTGAATAAACTCAAGTTATCTAGAAAATTTTTATTCACTTGAGAAGCTAACCAAATGGCTAAGTTTCTCACTTCATTTTCTACTGCATCTAGCTTTTTTGTGGAAAGTATATGTTTTTTTCTCCCATGGCACTGTTTGAACACATCAAACTAGAATCGTGACACCATAGAAATTTACACTTTCAACGGGTTCTTAAGATAATCTAATTTAACTCACTCATTAGGGCTGTTCCCAAGGTTGTATTCAAACCTTAGGGCCTGTCCAAGACAATTGTACTGGTGATAAATTCTATGTGATATAATTATATTTCATATTATGAAAGCTATACATTCTTCACTTAATTTTTCCGTGTGGTTTTCTAGATATTTATTTTCAGTAACTGCTGATCTCAGTGAGGATGATGTCTTCTGTGCTTGAGCAATATCTTATTGAAACAGGAGTTTATTTTCAGGTAAAATAAATCTCTCATCCATTTTGATGTAATAGTAGTAATGGTAATTAATGATAATGATGATAGTAGCTAATATTTACTTCGATCTGGAAGGTTTCCAAAGTACTTCATGTATCTTATGTAGTTTTATCTTCACAATAGCCCTAAGAGATAGACTCTGTTATTATCTCTATTTTATAGATAAGGAAAATCAGGTGGACAGAGATTAAGTGGCTTCTCCAGGGTCATACAATTATTAAGTGTCTAAGGAAAGATTTAGACTCAGATCTTCCTGAATCCAAACTCAGTACTCAATCTCTCCTAACACTGAGAAAGCTGCATAGGGCATTTTCCATAAAACTCAGAGATTCATATAGTGAATATATATGACTATGTGTATTTTTATTTTATATCTTCTTGTATATGGATAATCAAATGGCTGTTAAAATTATCTCTATTTTCACAGTACTCAAAATATCTTGGATGATAATAAAATATGTATTAGAAACCATTTGGTGTAAGAGTTTTTGAGGATGAATTTTCTACTATCTAACCAAATTCTTTTTGTATAACAGAAGCAGAATATTAAAATATTTCCTTAGAATTAAAAGATGAAATTTACTTTTCATTTGGGTTAATAAGTCTATTAGGAATTTTGTATTAATTACTTCTCTCTCAGGGATATGTTACTGAAAATTCCAGGAAGTCAGATGTGAAAACTTACCTCTTCCTTTATAATATTTTCATCAACAATGGCTTGATATGTGCTTAGACCTTTTATAAAAAATTATAAAGAATAGAAAATAGGTTTATGTGTTCATAGTTAATAACTTTTCAAGCTCCTTTTTGTGTGCCTAATAATATACCTCCTCATTCATGTTTTACAAAGGAACTTCTCTAAATCCAGAGTTACTCTTCAACAACTTGTTATTTCATTTAGCATGGGTTTCTAGTGTGCACCACCTGAGGACTACAGTGCAAGGATACTTTCAGGTCCTCATTAGGAAGACTGTTTACCAATTTCTCCTTTTGATAACTGCTCTTCCTTGGCTTCTGTGAGCCTGTTTTATATATGAATATATAAACCCATCTGGAACTCCATTCTCAAATCTACAAGTATTTAATAAGCATAATCATTTGGATTTTTCATGATAGTGTCAATATCAGGATGCCCAAAATTGAATGCTTCATCTTTCTCCCATAAATTTACCCTAATTCCAAAATTTCCTGTTTCTGCAGAATGTGATACAAACTTTCCACTGACCTATCTTCTTCACATCATAGTCATCTTTGACTTTTGTCTTCACTCCACTTCCATGTCCAAGGACAAATGCCTCTAAATTTTTCTCCCACTGATGTTTTCCCCTTGTCTCTTTTCAGGACACCATCAATCTATTTCAATCTGTCATTAACCCTTTCCTGTATTTTTGTGACTTCTTCATTAGTATTTCCAGTATCTTCCCTTCTAATTCAATTTATTAACCACTTATTAAGCATCTACAAAGTTGCTTGAATCAGAGAAGTGCTGAAGATATTAAAAATAGCAAGAAAAAATTGTATTTGAATTATCAGATGCTTACTATGTTTCTCATATTATGCTAGGCACTGAGAATGCAAATACAAAAAGGAATGACCATTCCAGCCCTCAAGGAGTTTATAATCTTAATGCTAAAAAAATTATATTCTATTAGGTGGTGGGATGGTAATTCATATAGAAATGTATAATTTCAAAGTGCTTTCAGAAGGAGACTTAGCAGGACTCTTATCTGTGTAATTCTATATGCTTTGCTCCTCTTAATGCCTAAGATTATATTTGGTTTCTTTGTTATCTATATCCCATTAAATCATATTAAACATCCAGTTCACTAAACCAAAATCACTAGATTTTTTTTAATATAGTACTGACAGAATATGCTTTCCTCTGCTTACTTGATGAAATATCATTGAATGTGTGTTTATACATGTATACATATATATATAGCAAAGTATAAGAGAGATGAAACATAGTTGGTCTTAATAATTCATGTGTAATAGATGATAGTGCTTTAGTAAATTCAAGCTCAACATGATTCAAAAGTGCAATGGGGCAGTCAAATATTTTAGTCTATAGGAATTTAAATATAATATCAGGAAAGTGTGAGGTGTTCATCCCACTTGTCCAAACACATCTGGCATGTTGGGTTGAGTCCTGAACAAGCTATTTAAGAAGAGACTTTAACAGGATTAAATTAATCTGTAGGAGGCAAATCAGGATATAAAGGCAACTGAAAAGTGTCTCAGGTGATTATTGTGTGAAAAAATGTGGTATATTTAGCCTGAAAAATACTTTTAAATGTTTTAGGGAGAAAGACTTAATAGATTAGAGACTCTTAACCTGGAACCTTCAGTATACAAAATCATAGCTGCTTGATTTTTTCATTATATCTTAGTATTATGGACTTATTGTCATATACCTATTGTACATAATAGCATGAAATTCATTTATATTTATTATTTATTTATTTTAAGCTGAAAGAGCAATGTCCACATGCCCTTTAACATTATGAGATTTTTTGAATAAATTTGTTTCAACCATTGCCTTTTTTGTGAGTGAAGTGCTCAATTTAAAAGTATTTATGTGCAGATTATTCTATCACTTGGTTATTGCTATTGTTATTAGTCATTGTCTGAAGCTTTCTTTGCTACACTATTTGTCTTGAGGTATTATAGTCATTGGTAGGCTGTCTTAAAGCAATTATTAGATATTTTATTGTAACATAAAGATTAAAAAGAAGTCCTTAGCTTCTTTGGTTAGTTTCCTTTTGAATACATTTTGATAATTTTTTTCCAAAATAATTGGTTTCCTTTGCACCATTATCATCATAATCATCCTTCCTTTTCCTGTTCAGTTAGTCATGTTCATCTCTTAGTAATGTCATTTGGGCTTTTCTTGGCAAAGATACTGGAGTGCTTTAACATTTCCTTCTCCAGCTCATTTTATAGCTGAGGAAACTGAGGCAAAGACTGCTTAGTGACTTGCCCAGGATCAAGCAGTTTGTAAGTGTCTGATACCGGAATTGGATTCAGGTCTTCCTGACTCCAGGTCCAGTGCTCTATCCACTAAGCAACCCAATTGACCCATCATGATTCCTATGTATTTTATTTTATGCCCTTAAAATATTATTCTAAAAATAGGTCCATAGTCTTCAATAGATTGCCAAAAGAATTCATGATGCAAAAGAAGTTCTACATTTAGATCAATGCATAAAAAATGGTTACTTGTGTAGAGATTTTCAGTATAAATGATTTTAGCTTGAAGGTAATGACTTTCTTGTAAATATAGTTGACAGAAACCTGATCTTATAGGTTGGATGACTGACTATATATTGGTGACAAAAGAGATAATTCCTCCTTGTTTTGTGAGGTAAGAGTAAGTGATCTCTAAAATCCTTTCTATCTTGACCATTCTGTTATTTTGATTAAAGAGATAAAACTAATACCCATGAATCTGGAATGATAATTTATTAAAGGCTTGAAGTATATAAATGCTGTACAATTCTGAGGAGAGGGAAATCATGCAATTCTATTATAATACAGAAAGAATGTCAGTGATGAGGTAAGGTTATGAGCTGAGTCTTCAAAGCTGAAACAGATTTTGGATAACAGTGGAAAAGAAACACATTGCACATTGGGATAACAGCATGAATGAATTCACAAAGGTGGGGAAAAATATGAGAGGAAAATTAAGAGACTTTCTACCTCTGAAGAATGTTGCCTGTTGTGCACAGTGGCATTATAGAGAAGCAAAGTAGCCCTTTTATCTTTCTGTTGTGGTTTAAGAGCTACAGAATATCCCTGGAGTCCCATAATGTCTTCTACACCAGCCTAATGAGTATCTGAATATCTGCATTATTAGACAGTCATATCTTTGGCTTAAGCATTGCTTTCACCAAACAAAAATAACTTTTTCTTTAGCATTAAACAAACCCTTTTCTCTGTGGGAAGGAGTCTGTGCACTGCAAAATAATGGCACTGGATATCTGGAGGATTGGTGGGTAAGGAAAAGGGGAAAGAATAGTGTGGAAATAAGGGTCTCAGAAGAAAAATTATCCCAGTTTCACAATTTTGCTTAGGGTGGAAACAGTTGTTGGAAAATAATGTAGATCAATTGAACTGGTAAGCTGGGGGAGAAATTGGAGACCTTTAAAAAGTAAGCAAAATAGTTTGCCTCTATCATCCTAGGGAAAAAGGAGCCAGTACAAGTTTCTGGAAGGAGGATTGATGTGAAAAAATGATTGCTTAAAAAGATAAATCTGGTAACCAAAGTACTTTGTGAGTAGGGATTGATTCATTTATTTTTGCACCCCCCCAGTATTTGGGACAATTCCTGTCACACAATGGATTATATGTATATATATATATATATATATATATATATATATATATATATAATATGTATGTATATATGTATGCATATGTATGGATGAGATATATATATACACACATATATGGATGATATATACATGGATGATATATGTATATATGTACATATATGTATATATGTTTGATTAAGTGGTTGTTGAAATGCTAAATTAAGCAGAATTGAAAGCAAAATTTGAGTTGAGAACCAGACTAACTTTTTTGAACTGTATCTTAACTATAAGAATTACAGACTACTGTCCAGGGATGCAGTGGACATAAAAAGGTCACCTATTAGTTAAAGTTCAAAACAAGTAGAAACATAAAAGCAGAAAATCTACGTCATCTTGCTGAGTTTAGACACCCTGGTCAAGCTCAATCAATTCACAGAGTATTGAAAGAATTAGCCAATTCAATCAGTGAGACGTTGTCAGTGAAGAATAAAAGATTTTGGAAAATCAAAAATATTTTACTGAACAGCAAAAGTTGTCTTACTCTGATATTCCGAAAAGGGAATAACATATAATCTACATACTGCTGACCAGAGAGTTTGACCAAAATTGATGGCAAAAATCTGAAATACACTATTTAATTAAGGGTTTTATTAGTTTATGCTTAGGATTCCATTATTTAAATTTTGAGTTCTATATCCTCTCCTGTCCTCCATGTCTTTTCTCCACTCATTGAGAAAGCAAGTCATATGATACCCATTATACATATGTAAGGGCAAGCAAAGTAATATCTTTTGCTGTTGTTTTACTGAAAGTGTCTCTGAATAATGTAATTAAGGAGGATCTTTCCCATCCATTGTTGGGCCTGGGAAGATTTGTTGGAAGGTCTACATCTTTTGTTAATGAGGCACTGGTTCTCAAGGGATGCAATGGCCTCTGGCTCTAAAAAAAGTATAAAAACTCAGAGGGTGAGGTTTTACTTTGAGGCTTAGTTTTTGGAACAAGATTTGTGTGGGAGATTAGACTTTGGGAAGCTGCTTAGTAGCCCCTCTGGCTTTGAAAGCCAAGATGTTGGTGCTGCCCTCTATAGTAACTATGATCAGACAGTTGGACCTGTCTGTTCATTTCTCATATGTGTATTAATTATGGTCAAACAGAGAAAACCATGTCTGTTGATCTTTGATTTCTTTGTATTTTCTCTGAAGTTCTGGGTGCTTATTTTTTCCCCTGACCTAACTAAATGATACATGTGCTTGATCAAAGTGATTGTTAACCCCTCAAAAGTTGCCTTTCCCTTTAGAAAAACAGGTCAAAGAACCTGTGATAGCAGCCTCCACCCCATGTATGTTGGGGTGCTTACTGTTACAACATATTAAGTCTCACAAAACATTTCCATATTAGTCTTGTTGCAAACAAAAAGCAAGAAAAATGAAATAAAAGAGAGTAATTCAATCTACACTCAGTGCTCATCAATTCTCTCTGGAAGTATTTAGCATTTTCATCATGAGTTCTTTGGAATTGTTTTGGATCATTGTATTGATCAGAGTAGTTGTCTTTCATGGGTGATCATCATTACAATATTGTTGATACTTTGTAGAGTGTTCTTTTGGCTCAGCTCACTTCACTTTGCATGAGTTCATACATTTTCTGAGGTTTTTCTAAAACCACCTGTAATGGTAAAGGAATTTGGAGATCTTCCCTGCCCTTTAATAGGCCCATATCACCTGTTTTTGTCTTTGGCCCAGCCCATAGTCTGAGTCCTTTGGACTACAAGTGCTGATGAGGATGAGATTGCAAAATATAGAACCTCTACTTAGGAAAAGGAAGGCTCTAGGGAAGGAAATGGGTATCCTGGGATAGGAGGATTTACCTTATTGCACAATGGCAAGAGAATAGGCTAAAAACACAGGACTTTGTGAAAACTAGGAACCGAGGCTACAGAAAAAGAAATAACACTAGCATATAGAAGAGCATGGGCATTGTTAACAAATATTATATGTACAAGTAGAAACTAATTGTGGAGTAAAAGGTTCAGCTGAAATGAGTTCTCTGATTTTTCATGAAGATCTTTCTATACTACAGCATCCAGACTTTCCTTTAGAAGAGCAAGGTAAAAAAGTATCAGACAGCAACAGAAAAGACAATTGTGAGAGTGGCTCAGAAAAAAAAGGGAGAGAATTAACAACAGGAAAGTGAATGCAACCATTGCATCTGTGGGGTGTTATTGGTGCCCAGATACCTGGGAGGAAGACATATGGGAGAAAAATGAAACAAATTTAGATAAGGTGGCTACTAGGAATATGGGTGTACATTCAATACTACAAAGGAAGTAAAAGAACCAGGAGTGGGGTGAGGTGAACACAGTGCTTAGGGAAGTAATAGGATTTTATTCAGCAGGAAGTCACTGATATTTTAAATTAATTCACTCCAAAAATTGGAGAATTATTATTATCTTGGATGGTGAGAATCAGTGAGGAAGGGGCTATAGGAGTACAACATAGATTGTTTGAAATTCATAGGTATTAGTCAGAATACTTTTGTACAAGCTTTGAGGGATTACCATATTTAGGGGGGTAATAATGGAACTAATCTGTCAGCTTTAGCTGCAGAGGACTGCAGTAACTAATATTCCACTGACTCTATGTGACCTAGTAAAGATAGACCCTCGTATTTGCTTAGGGACTATATGAGACAGTTAAAGGAAGATGTAATGAAAATTTCAATGATGGTTGGAGATCCTGAGGCTTATCATAGCATTCACTTAACAGTTCCTCATAGGAATATAATAGTAGAATCTGTTCCTTCTCCTTGTAAACATGTTAATTCTAATTCTACTAATTGGGGAAATAGGACATCCTCTTTCAGAGGTGCTGAATAAGATTTCATAGCTGGGTAATTTAGGGGAATGGGGAAAAGGTAAATTTCCTCAAGAGAGAAGAGCAGATATCCAGAAGATTCAATCAGAATGGACTAACAAGGAGAGCAATGTTTACTGTTTTATTAAGAGCAGGGACAGATTTTGGGAGAACAGATGATATTCCAACTAACAAACTACATAAGATGTACCAAGAAAAGGGACTTAGTATTAGGTGGAAGAAGCAAGTAATAACTGCCCCTACAGATTTTCCTGAATCATTGTATCCATGTTTGTTACACCTTCAGGAAGAATAGGAAATTGTTCAAATCCCAACTCAGACTAAAAAATACACAGACAGGATTACAAACCCCATATTAGTTGATCCATATACTAGAAAAATGAATCAACTACTGTAACTAGGGCATTAATAGATACTGGGGCAGAGGCTTCTCTTACATATAGAAATCCTGCAGTAAAGGAAGATAGAAATTAATGCAGTTCCAGTGGATTCATGGACTCTAGAAGCAGGCTGATGCCATACTTTCCCTGCTTCTGGTTATTGTCTCCTTATTCTTTTTGACCTTTGTTTGTACAACTTGTTTGCTAGATTTGTCTCCTATAGGCTTAGCGACCTCCACTTTCTTTCCTTTTGTGAATTTACCATAAATTTACCATATACACCTGCATACCCATAGTGGCTACTGTGGGTATCACATTGGGGCCATACCATCCTGCTCATTCTTTCTTATATAGAGATAGTAATGATAGCATTCCATAACAATCATTTACCACAATTTGTTCAGTTTTTCCCCAATTGATGACATCTCCTTGATTTCTAATTCTTTGCTATTATCCTGTAGATTACACTCAATTTTGGGGGTGTGTTATTCATGGCTGCATTCCTAGTTTATTTTTCCCTTCTGGAATATCATATTTCAATAATATGATGGTAGCTGTTAAATCTTGTGTTATACTGACTGTGACTCCGTGATATATGAATTAACTCATTATGGTTCTTGACCTGGACCTCTAGCATTTGCCTATTAAAATGCCTCTGAATTTTAATTTTGATATCTCTATCAACAGATGATCTGTGAATTCTTTCAATTTATAATTTACCTTCTCATTCTAAGATATCAGGGAAAGTATTTTTTAATAATTTCATGAAATATAATGGCTAGGCTTTTTAACTACCATGGCTTTCAGGTAACCCAATAATTCTTAAATTATCTCTCCACAATCTATTTTTCAGGTCAGTTATTTTTCCTTTGAGAAATTTCACAATTTTTCTGTTTTTTTCATTCTTTTAAGTTTGTTTTACTGTTTTTTAATATCTCATGAAGTCATTAGCTTCCACTTACCCACTTCTAACTTTCAAGAGATTGCTTTCTTCAACAAAGCTTTCTTTCTTTCTTTCTTTCTTTCTTTCTTTCTTTCTTTCTTTCTTTCTTTCTTTCTTTCTTTCTTTCTTTCTTTCTCTCTCTCTCTCTCTCTCTCTCTCTCTCTCTCTCTCTCTCTCTTCCTTCCTTCCTTCCTTCCTTCCTTCCTTCCTTCCTTCCTTCCTTCCTTCCTTCCTTCCTTCCTTCCTTCCTTCCTTCCTTCCTTCCTTCCTTCTTTCTTTCTTTCTTTCTTTCTTTCTTTCTTTCTTTCTTTCTTTCTTTCTTTCTTTTTTACCATTTTCTCCATTTGGCCAGTTCTGATTTTTAGCAAATTATTTTAATCAGTAAAGTTTTCTGACATTTTTGCTATTTGGTCTATTTATTTTTCTTTTATTTCTTCAATATTTTTTGATTTTTTAACGAAGGTATTAATTCTCTTTTCATGTTGTTCTTGGATTTCTATCATTTCTTTTCCAGTTTTTCTTCTACCACTCTTATGTGATTAAAACAAAATTCTTGATTATTTTTTTTTATTTTTATTATTTGCTATTTCAGCAATTCTTTTTGGACTTATGTTCAACCTAGATTTTAATTGAAGCTTTACTTTGGCTCTTTTTATCTGTTCTCCTCTTTTGAGTTTGTGACTTCCACTTCCTTATCATCAGAGTAGATTTTCAGATACTTTTTTATTGTTGCTAGATCATTTTGCCACCCTGTTTCTTGTCTTTGAATCTTATGTTAAAGTTATGCTTTGCTCACCTAGGGTGAAGGGAACTGTCCTAAACCTTCTCTTTTTATGTCTAGTTCTGTGAATGTATGTGTATGTAGGAGGAGAAGAGGATTAATATATTTTCAGCACTTCCAAAATGGTATGATCCCAAGAGAGGTGTGGTCACTGCCCTCCTGGTTTGATCTCTATTTCTTACTGAGGTAAGGGTCTACTCTCCTGCAACTAGAATTGCCCAGCCACTACAACCAGTGCCCCTGTTCCTTTGCAACTAAAAATACTCTTCTCTGACCCAGACCGAGACCCAGAACTGGCTATGGGAAATGGAATTTTCAAACAGTGCCTAGTCCTATGCCCAGTATCAAAACACTTCTAGAACAGATGTCTCTTTCTGACCAGTTGTTCAATTTCATAATCCTCCTTTGGCTGAGAGATAATGAAGCTCATGCTACTCTTACAGCTTCCTCTAAGACTGAAAGCTGGTATTTCAGATATGAGTGACATGGGCCATCCCATAGCATAGTGTCACAGGCCTCTTTTCTACTGACTTATTAAATTGTCTTGGGTGGAAAAAAAACATATCATCCTAACCTTTGTTGGTTTTGCTCTTCCCAAATTCAATTTAACACATTTTTAAAAGTTTTTGGAGGGAAATGTTTGAGGAGGGGGATATTGGTTGGGGTTTTAATGGTTTTATACTTTTCTTAGTGCCCTAGCATCTATGTCTGTTGATTTCAACTAATCACATTCAAAAATAGACTAGCCATTTAGTTTTTAATGTTTTTTTTTTTTTTGTCATTGAAGATTATTTTCAGGAACTATACCTTAAGATCTATCCAGAAGAGAATGTAATTATAGTTCATTGTTCACATAGCTAGATGATAAAATATGTGTCTTCCCCCATTCTCATGGTCTTTATTTGACTGATAGAAGTAGTTGCTCAAGCCATTACCATGCCTACTCAAATCTGGCTGGCTGATCAGCTTATACCCAGATAGCTGTTTGGCAAGGAAAATCCATAGGTATAATTTAAAGCCTTTTAGTGGGTCTTTAAAAAGAACTGAAGATCTAATTGTTATCACAGAAAGCTAGTCAAAGGACGTAGATAGAGTGTGAATGTGGTATACAGTACTCATAGATCCAGTATATCAAACCAAGTTGCTTTAAGAACTTCACCTTTGCCCTTGAAGATCCACATGATGGAGCCAGGAAAAATAAGAATTCATCTTTAAGGACTAGGTACAATAATTTCCCCACCTTACCAACCAAAAAAGGGACAAGGATCTATCTCTGTTTGGAACTTGCAATTGATTTGGCATTTCTGTAAAGTAAGGTAACAGAGAGTTGCCCAAGCCACTGGAACTCATTCAGCTGCAGTGATTTCAGCTCAGCATATTATATCAAGTTCCCAGGAATCTTTGTTATAGTTATTCATCAAGTTTTCTTTGAACTTCTACTGTAGTCTTTCCTTTTCCTTGGTGGTGAAAGCTCTCCAACTCCCAGCTCCCTGGGTGGAGGAAATAACCCTAAACAAGAAGCTCCACAGTATTTATCAAGTGCCTGTTATAAAGCAGGTACTGTTCTAAGTACTAGGGGCACAAAAAGAAGCAAAAAAAAAAAAAACCACAAACAGTCCCTGCCTTCAAAGAGCTTACCATGCAATGGGGGAGACAACATGCAAAAATATGAACAAAACAAGTTAAATATAGAATAAATAGAAGGTAATTAAAAGATAAATGGAACTAGAATTAAGAAGGATTTGGAAGACTTCCTGTAGAAGATGCAGGAGATGGGATTACAGCTGGGACTTAAAGGAAGGAGGAAAACCAGGAAAGAGTGGTGTCATGAAAATTTAAAAAGACTAGATTATTAAGGAGGATAGTGTTCAACAATGTCAAAGGTTATAGAAAGGTCAAGGAGAATGGGGATTGAGAAAAGGTGATTGGTAAGATGGGGAACAGTAGTTTTGATGAAACAATAAGGTCAGAAACCAGATTGTAAGGAGTTAATAAGACAGTAAAAAGAGACAGAGTCAAAATGGCAGAAAAAAGGCAGAGACTAAGCTGAGCTGTCCTC
Source organism: Notamacropus eugenii (assembly GCF_028372415.1). NCBI lineage: Eukaryota > Metazoa > Chordata > Mammalia > Diprotodontia > Macropodidae > Notamacropus > Notamacropus eugenii. The sequence continues at coordinate 380,203,262 of NC_092875.1, forward strand.
AAAACCCCTCCAAATACCTGTAAATAATGACTCTAAACAAATTTGAGAGCAGCAGAACATACAGAAGGACAGAATGAAACAATTTTCCATCCTGAACCAAATTAGAAGGTTGGCAGGAAATGTCTGTAGAACTGGAATGAAAGTGGAGACCAAAGGCCACACTAGCAGAGACCCAGACTCAGCAAACCCTCAAAGAGCTTATACTAGAATGAGGGAAAGACAATACATAAAGGAAAACTGAAAAGGGTGGGAGTGGCATTAAGGCTGGTCAAGGTAGTTTAAAGTGCAGACTTCAAAAGAAAGAAGAGATCATTGGCCTGTGCACTCTTCTTAAATGAAATTTTAGGAAGGAACTATCCAGTCAGAGGGAGAGGCTTCAGGAAAAGAAGGTACTTCCACTGTTTGATTTCAAGTGCTAGAGTGAGCTTCCAGGATAAAGAGATTTCTAAAAGATGGTAGACAAAGTTTGTAATGTAGCCTGGAGAGGAATGTCGCTGTATTTGTTCTTCCTTCTTGAAAAGGACCATGATGACACGACTTGAAGTTGACTTTGATTTGAGTGAGGGAGTGCTGTGCAAGGTCATCAACCTTCACATTCATCTCTTGAGTCATCTGTGTCCAGTGGCCTGATGCTCATCAGGATAACGGGAGATGGCCCTGGAAGCAATGGCCCTGGCCCTTTCAGACTTAGGTCTTATAGCATTATAGCATTCTCACTTTGAGTGAGATACACCCATTCAATGAATAAGTTTCTTTAAATAATTGCTGAAGGGATGACCCCTTTAATAAAAAAAAAAAAATGAAACTGGGAGTGGAAGACCCTCAGTATTCTGGGGTAAAAGAGAAACAATTGCTATTTAGTACAAATGAGGGAAGAATCAAGGGAGGCAGAGGATGACCCTTGTCCCACCCTCCCCAATCAAGTCCTGGTTCTGCTCGGTTTTAGCGATTTTATATTAACCAAAGTCCTGGGGAGAAGTAGGAAGGGAGAGAAAAAAGAACTCTGCTAGTACTTCATCCTACCACTGACACTAAACATAGCACCTTCACACAGTCAATGCTTAAAAAATGTTCATTAAATTCTGGTGAATTTTGTAACCTTTGTCCCACCCCACTCTCTTTGTTTTCCACACCTCACAATCAGAAGTCCATATTTGAGTAACAGAAGAATCCCAATTAGGAATCAATGAAACTTACAAATTGCTGAAGCCAATTAGTCTTTATAGTATGCTATATAAAGTACTTCTAAGCTCTGTTTTCCCTTGATTCATGAATAAAATAATGTTTTTAAGTAATATAAAAATGGGAATTTGGAAGAATGGTACGAGTGGGAAAGAATATGCACGTGTCAACCAGTAGATAGTTGCACTCATTTTTGAGTCATACTCATGAAACAGCAGCAAAAACAAAAAAAAGATACACTTTGGTGCTTCCTTCAAATTATATTGTCTTGTAAATTAAACAAGACATTCAGATAGTGGGAAATGCAGTTTCTTGTTATTTCAAAAATATTTGCATACAATCTCAAAAGAATTTAGTTTTGCCTCATGATTTAAGACGTAGTCATAGCTGAAGAGTTTTTTTTTTTTAATGGTACTTTTTAAAACATTGAAAACATTAACTAAGCATAACTAATAATCAGTGACTATTATATATAACCAGAATTATTTAAAGATTCTACCTGACTCCTCTTTTCAACAGCCCTGAAATGGTGACATACGTCTTCCTTTGACATTTTAATAACTTTTAGATGTTAGCTGCTAATCTAATTTTTTGTAAATAGTATTTTTTCTAATTACTTGTGAAGATAATTTCCAACATTCATTTTTATAAGATTTTACCTTCCAAATTTTTCTCCTTCTCTTCCTTCCCTTCCCACTCCCGTAGATAGCAAGTACTTTGATACAGGTTATACATGTACAATCATGGAAATATATTTCCACATTAGTCATACTGTGAGAGAAGAAACAGAGCAAAAGGAAAAAGTCACCAAAAAAAGTGAAAATAGTATCCTTTGATCTGCATTCAGATTACATAGTTCTTTCCCTGGATGTGAATAGCATTTTCTATTAAGTCTTTTGGAACTGCCTTGGATCATTTTATTGTTGAGAAGAGTTAAGTCAATCATAGCTGATAATCACACAATGTTGCTGCTACAATGTTCTCCTGGTTCTGTTCACTTCACTGTGCATCAGTTCACTTCTTTCCAGGTTTTTCTGAAATCCACCTACTTATCATTTCTAACAGCAGAATAATAATCTTTCATGATGTAGGTAATAGTTTGCAATTTTTCCTTTTAAAACTTTGTTCATAACCTTTGACTCTCCATTTGGAAATGACTCCATGTAATAAATATTTGTGATACAGGTATGTATGTATGCATACATATGTATACATATCAGTGTGTATATACATATATGTGTATGAACCTATTTGTGTATATGTATAGATATAGACAGATACCTAAGTAGCTAAATAAATATAATTATCTCTATGTTGATTATTGGATTTTTATTATAAATATTTGAAACAGAAACTTCCCCTCCCATCAATAGTTTTTTAAAAAATCCTTGTTGCATTGATTTTGTTTGTCCATATTTTCAATTTCACTTAGTCACTCCTGTGAAAAGTACCTAAACTTGGACTTTTAAAGAAACCTCTTTTAAAGAGATGTACTTATGTTCATCAGATGGGATATCAATATTTGTCCAGGTTTAATGTCCTCTGATTGTGTAGTGAGTGTTTGAAGTATGTAACTGTTTTATCCAAAAAGTGATTGGAATTCACACTGATAATCCAAAGGCTCTGAAATAATAAATAATGTTTTCTAACATTCTTATTCACAAGACCAGAGCTTGTACTCTAGAGAAGATACTCACTCACATGTATTCAATGGAAATCACAGGATTAAAAATGAACTAGAAAGCTAAGAACAGTAATAGTACAGAAAGGCTAGAATGACAATCATGATTTGTAGGTTATATCACAATATGTATCATAGTAAGAAAGAATACTTAGGTGATACAGTGATGTCCCTCAGGCAACTAACTCCTAATGGAGGGCAGATGGTATACCTTTTACCTCATGTCTCATGTCAAGTTCCAGAAAAATTTTTATTCAGCTTTAAAAAAATTAAACATTTCTTCTTCCTCTGCAATACTGCAGCACGTACTGAGGGCAATAAAGGAGATGATGACACAGCATAGGAACTAGAAGTAGTAATAAGAGGCCAGGGAAACAGGTGCACTTGGCTCAAGAGTGGAAATATCACAGTGTGGCAAAGACAGCAGGAGCTTAGAAAAGACATGCAGGCATTTCACACACACACAGAGTTGGTATCAAGTAGTTGTAGAACACAACACAGCATGAGGCTGAACTGGGTACTGAGAGCAGAATTAGTGTATATAGACAGAACTGTACCAGCTAGGTAGTATTAAGGCACACAGATGGTAAGACTATGTATGCCTCCAATGTCAAAGCAAGCAGACGGCTGAGACAACTGCAATGGCATCCTTTATAACGTGGGTATTGGCGGATAGTGCAAACACCTGCTATATAGTATAAGCCTCCTAAAGTTGGCTTATTCTGTATATGTTTATATTTTACTGACAGTTGATATTGTAAAAAGGAAAAGAGCATCTTACAGGGAGTTTAAAAAAACTGAGCTGTTTCATTTTTAGCTCTTACAATAACTACTACCTTGAATAATTTGCATAACTTTTTTGAACCTCAATTTCTTCATCTTCAGAATGGAGGCTATGTAGTCACACTATTTCTCATCAGGCTGTGTTGAGAGAAAAGTACCTCGCAAGTTTAAAGAGCTATAGTGATATGAATTATTATTATTATTATTTTAAAGAAACTGAATTGACTTGTGATTATTAAATTTACAAAACAACTCATTCTGTAGTAAAAGGAAACCTTGGATGCAAATTCCAGCTTAGACATTTACTTCCTAAGTCACCCTAGGCAAGGCATTTAATCTTTATATCAATCAGTTTTCTCATATATAAAATGGAAGGGGAGAGGTGGAGCCAAGATTGTGGAATAAAGGCAAGGACTCACCTGTTCTCTCACTCAAATCCCTCTAAATATCTTTAAATAATGACTGACCAAATTCTAGAGCAGCAGTACCCTAAAAAACATGTTGTAAAACAATTTTTCAGCTCAAACAACTTAGAAGGTCTATAGAAAGGATCTGTTGCACCAGAATGAAATAGGAACACAGTCCAGGTCAGTCCAACCCAGGCTACAACAGCATAAGGCAGGCCCTAGAAAACTAGGAGCAGTTCTTTAAGAGACTGAATCAGTGGCAGTGGTGGCAGTTTCCAGACCTATTGGCCCACAGATGCCAAAGACAACTTGGAAGGTCAACAGGAAAGGTCTATTTAATTGGAGTGAGACTGGAACCCAAACTAACACAGGCCACTCCAGCAAAGACCCAGACCCAGCAAACCAGGAGAAGACTTTGAGTAGACTGAATTAGCAGTGGAAGTAGCTTTTTCTGGGACTCTCAGCTCACAGAAAGCAAGGGGCTGGAACAATTGAAGGAATTAGAATAGGCAATGAGGAAACAAAACTGTTTCTCTTTGCAGATGATATGGTGGTATACTTAGGGAATCCTGGAAAATCAATTAAAAAAAAAACTACTTGAAACAACAACTTTAGCAAAGTTACAGGATGTAAAATAAACTCAAGTAAAACATTAGCATTTCTATATATTACCAAGAAAGCCCAGCAGCAAGAGATAGAGAAATTACACTTAATATAATTGCAGAAAATATAAAATATTTGAGAGGCTACTTGCCAAGAAAAGTCAATGACCTATATGAACACAATTACAAAACACTTTTCACACTAATAAAGTCAGATCTAAACAATTGGAAAAAATATCAATTACTCATAGGTAGGCTAATAAAATAAAAATGGCAATTTTATTAAGTTAATTTATTTATTCAGTGCCATATCAATCATATATCACAATATATTTTATAGAGCTAGAAAAGATGATAAAATTAATCTGAAAGAATAAAAGGTCAAGAATATCAAGGGAATTGATGAAAGATGAAAAAAATGATGCCTAGCTGGAGCAGATTTAAAACTATATTATAAAGTGGCAATCCTCAAAACTACTTGGTAAAGGCTAAGAAATAGAGTGGTGGGTCAGTGGAATATGTTAGGTATACAAAACACAGTAGTAAATGACTAAAGTAATCTACTGTTTGATAAACTCAAAGACTCCAGGTTCTGGGAAAATAATTCATTATTTGATAAAAATTACTACAAAAACTAGAAAGTAGTATGGCCAAAAATAGGCATAGACCAATATCTCACAACATATGCAAAGGTAAGGTTAAAAAGTGCATGATTTAGACCTAAACAAGAGATAGAGAACATTGTGAAATGCAAAATGGATAATTTTGATTAGATTAAGTTATAAAGGTCTTTGCATAAATAAAACCAACGTAACTAAGATTAGAACAAAATCAGAAAACTTTTACAGCCAGTATTTCTGATAAAGGCTTCATTTCTAAAATATATAGAGAACTATATCAAATTTACAAAAAAAAAAAAAAAGTCATTCCCCAATGCATAAATGGTCAAAGGTTATGGATAGGCAGTTTTCAGAGACAGAAATTAAAACTACTTATAAGCATATGAAAAAAAAATCTCTAAATCACTAGTGATTACAAAAATGGAAATTAACACAACTTTGAGGTACCACCTTACATCTATCAGATTTACTAATATGACAGAAAAGGAAAATGATAAATGTTGGAGAAGACATGGGAAAATTGGAATAGTAATGTATTGTTGGTGCAGTTGTGAACTAATCCAACCATTCTGGAGAGCAATTTGGAACTATGACTAAGGAGCTATAAAACTGAGTATATCTTTTAATCCAGTAAAACCACTACAAGATCTGTATAACAAAAAGATGATCAAAATGGAAAAGGACCCGCATATACAAAAAATATTCATAGTTGTTCTTTTTGTGATGGCAAAAAATTGGAAATTGAGGGGATATCCATCCTTAGAGGAATGGCAGAACAAGCTGTAGTATATGAATGCAAAGGTATGTCATTGTTCTATAAGAAATGATTAGCAGGCACATTTCAGAAAAACCTGGAAAGACTTACATGACTAATGCTGAATGAAGCAAGCAGAATCAGGAGAACAAAGTAACAGCAACATTGTGCGATGATCAATTATGATAGACTTAGTTTCTTCTCAGTAATACAATGATCTAAGACAATTCCAAAAGATTCATGATGGAAAATGCTAACCATATTCAGAGAAAGAACTGTGGAGACTAAATAAAGAGCAGAGTATATTATTTTCAATTTTTTCTTTCCCATTTTTTCCCTTTTGTTCTGGTTAACCTTTCATGATTAATGAGGAAATTTGTTTAACATGGTTGCACATGTATAACATATATCATATTGCTCACTGTTTTGGGAGTGCAGGGAGGTAAGGGTTTGAGAGAGAAAATATTGGAATTCAAAATTATATGAAAAAGAATGTTGAAAACTATCTTTACATGTAATGGGACAAAATGAAATACTCTTAAGGAGGAAAAATATGCCTTACATATGGATGTCTACTTTCACTTTTTCCCACTCCAGAAGCAGGGTTTTACAGGATAAAATTAGCCTTTCTTACTGGCAAAATTGTGATGTGGTTATGTTTTCCAAAAATGTTGAGCTTCCACAAATTTCTTAGTTCAAATTACAATCGACTGTCAAACTTTTAAGACACAAGTTGTCTAGAACGTGGTAATGACAAAGGCATCGGGTTAGTGAGACATGCCCCTGGATCCACCTTCATTCTAGAGTAGCATATAATAAGAGTGAGATAGGACAAAGACAAGCTGGTCATTGGCATAAACTAATAGTGGTATTTTCCCCCAGAAACATACTGAATTATCATCATCATCATCATTTTCAGAATCATTCATTACTTATTTCTAAGTTACATTAGCCACTAATGATCAATACTAAAATCTATGAGAATTATATACTTCTGTATTTGTGGTTATACACTAAACCAACTGGTCTAATTCTATTTAGTCACACAAAAATAAACAGCTCTACACTACAGTTCCAGTACGGAGAGAGATAAAATTTGGCAAGATAAAGTTAAGAACAGAATCACAGCAGCACAAAGCTTTGGCAATTGAAGTGAAGTTTCTAAATAAAAACCCAGTCAAAGACCAGAAAAAAGAGAAATTAGTCAAGCTTCATGTGGTACTTCCCTCCTCTAGGATCACAAATCTACAGCTAGAAAAATATATCAGAAGCCATTTTGTCCAAGTCTGTCATTTTATATATGAGAAAACTTTGTTGTAGTGAGGTAAAGTGACTTGTCCAGAATCTAACAGGATGTAAACATGAGAGCCATGATTGCAGTTGAGCACCTATACCTTTCTAGATCCCCAGGAACAAGACACTTAGTTCACAAATAAACTGAGAGAAGAAATTTGATCATATTGATAATATGATATTATAATTATTATATTATAATATTATGTATTATTATTATATTATATTACCATTATTGATAATATCCATGCAAATTTATAAGTGAAGTCATAAAGAACAAAACTTTGTGTTCAATCCTTCAGATTCATGGGTTTTCATGGACAAACAATTCATTATCAAGTAATGCAATGGTAATTTAAATGGAAAATTTTCCATATTCATTAATAGGCCCATATAACCTGCCTGCGTCACATGGAAGCCTGAGTTACATGAGTCTGAGTCACATGGAGCCTGTGGTGGGAGGAGTTTGATGAATGGGTAGAACAGGAAGAGGCAGAGCTGGAGCAAAGCTGAGAGAATGTTAGACTTGAGAGCAGTCAGAACTGGGAAGGATGCAGGCTCATGGATAGCATGAGTAATTTTTGTGATTGTTTGTGGTTTTGTTTAAGAGAGTCAGCTTGTGATGAGTGTAATAGACCTGGTTTGTGGGAAGTCTAGCAGGGGGAAGGCTTGGGATGGTGTTGTTCTCTTCATTGTTATTGTATCTAGATTTCTATTACTGTGACGGATTTGGTTTTCTGGTGTCCAAACAAATGTTTTGGTTCTGGCTTCCCCGTGGAGAGTCTGATGTATTTTGTGATTCTGAATTGTGCAACGATATTCATGTCTGCCATGGGCACAGCAAATTCACATTGGCACTACAAGTAGCCAACCTTCTAAATAGAAACCCATCTTGCCTTGGCTTTGTTAGTCCTTAGAAAGTGGACTTAGTTGTCAGGACACTTTTAAAAATGTTATAGAGCCTACCAGAGCTTGTGATCCATTAATCTTACCTCAGTTATCTCTGTGCCACATTGAAGTATTCAAATATCAAACACACAGAAAATTTCTTCATAATTCCTATATGATCATAGGGGATCAACACAAAGAGCCACTACTGAGCCCAGTGTGGGTGAGGTATGAACCCCATCAATCTCAAGGGACTTCTAGCCCTACACCCACAGCTACATACCATTTATAGTGATGAGAGATTCTGGACCCTTTTTTAAAAAAACAAGTTTTCTGCTTATTTATTTCCTGATTTTAGAGCCTTCGTTAGAATCACATAAATCATAGATTTGACTCATGCCTTAGGTTTCTCTGAAAGTAAATAGAAAGATGCTTATTGCATTCTACAGATTAGATATTACTTCCTCCATATTTAAAACAATTCCAAAAATATAAAACCTCAAGGTAACTATTGACTAAGACCTAAACATGAAGCAGTGACTTAGAGATACTAGTATATTCTTTTAAGAGGGTGATATTGACAATATGAAAACTTGAAACATTCTTTAGGACTGCTAAATAAGCATTTCATTAGCCCTGGTTTCTGGTCTGTCTAAATATCTCCCTCAAGGCAGATGTGTTCTATCTAGTCAGGGCAAATGTTGGACTTCTCTTCCTGTCAATGATCATTTTTTCTAAGAAGCATTATAATAGCTCATGCAGTGGAAATCATAAGGAACATTAATTATTAACTGACAGACCCAGGAATTCTACTTCTCTCAAACTCACCAGATTGTCTACAAAGTCAAAATCATCCATTTTAGGATCACTATTCAATTTTCTGGACTCAGATGAAGAAATACAAAGAAAAAGAGTTAGCCAAAGGAGTTAGCCAAAGTACCATGGCCCAGTCTCAGGATTAAAAAGAGAAATATTTACTGTAGTGATTACGTGTGAACTGTCAAAATTTCTGCTGGGATGAGAGAGTTATGTCTCCTCACAGGAAGTTATGGCCAAAATTCTAGTCAATAAGCATTTGCTAAATACTTACTGAATGCCAGTATTGTGCTGTACAACAACAGAAAGAAAGGGAGAGAGCCTCAGCAAAAAGAGTCACTCCTTATAGGTGTGCTGAATGAGTAGCTCTTCCTGGCTACTCTCAGGACACAGACTCTTCCCTGATAACAGATTTGGTGCAATACTCTCCTCCCTGTAGCCACTGCAAGAAAGATCAAGGAACCAAACAAAGTTTGCTTCATCATCCCAAAGTATCAAACTCTTCAACATAGAGTATGTTGCCTACTAGAATTGTCCCAATATTTCCCAGATGTGATACATTCATCACTTTTATTCTAGTGTAACAGTATTTTAGCTCTAGAGACAGGACTATCTAAATTAAACACAGTGTATTGCAGGTGGCACATTCTTTTATTTATTGATATTACACACAAAGGAACTGAGGAGCAGAGTGGTTAAGTGACTTGCCAAGGTTGTATAGGTAGTATGTGGCAGAAACAGTATTTGCACTTGGATTCTCTGACTACGGACCCCATATTCTTTTTTACCTTACCATATTGCCTCCCTTTCTATACATACATCAGATTTTAGAAGTGCAAATGATCAAAACCCTGGCAATCTAATATATCTAAATTGTATTATTTCTCTACGTTTCAGTTTCCTTACCTGTAAAATGGGGATAATCAAACTTCCCTTATCTATCATTCAGTATTCTTGTGAGAATAATAAAGCATAATAAATTAGTAAAAGCATATGTGTGCACCAAATGCTATAAAATATGAACTACTATAATTTAGTCAATCTTATCCCCCACCAATAAAACCTATCTATTATTTTCAGAATAAATAATCATCTATCTTAAAAGTTCTCATATTTTTTCTATCTCTGCACCCCTTTGTTTTCAGTAAATCTTCCTGCATTCTCTATTCCCAGTCTCTTGTTATCATCTTCAATGATCTTGGACTTCAATTGTCCCAACGGTATTTCTTCAAACCATTTTAATTTTATACATGCACATACAAATACACATAATAATCCAATAGGAATTAAGTAGTGATCTCTTCCAATCTTTTGTTAAAATTAAATCATCTTCTCAAAGATGTAGGCCTTCTCATTCCAAATGTTTCTTTAAAAAAATAACCCTTTTGATTGATTTTTACCCCTTCAAAACATTTTTTCATAAGTTTTATTTTATTCTTGGTTTAATTTAATCTTATTTAAGTACTTCTAATAGTTCTATGCTACTTTGTTGGGATTGAAACTTGGTTTTTTGCTCTTCTTGCCATATTTTGTACTTCTCTTTTTAAAATGAGATAACTTAAAATGGGATAACAGAGCCAAGGTGGTGGGGTAAGAGTATGTACTCACCTAAGCTCTACCACAAAATCTTTTAGATACTTCTAAAAAGAGAATATGAACAAATTTTAGTGTGTCAGAATGTGCTAGGAGACAGAGTATGGCAGATTTTCAGCCTGTTATAGTCTGACAGGTCAACGGGAAGGAACTTTTACACTGGGCTGGTAGAGCTCAGAGCACATAGGGTGTATCAGCACAGAACTCACCATAGTAGAGCCTAGCAGGAACTGCCTGGGCAGACTGAAGTAGAAGCAATAGTGAGGATTCTCAGACGTACCAGCTCAAGATAACAGTCCAGCAGAACTGAGTGAGAGAGAAGCACAGGATCCCCAGTAACAGCAACAGAAGCTCCTGAGAATATCAGCCCCCAGATTAAATGTCTGTAAGTAACCTACTTGAACTTCTGGAAGCCAAGATGGCACAGTGATTTGTAAGTGCTGTCTCCCTCCGTTGAAAAATCTAGAGAATATTTCCCCAGTAAAAAAATTCTGGAATTGTACAGTCACCCAAAGGGGTAAATAGTCTCTTAGTTTGAGAGGCCAAGAAAATCATTAAGGAGACACTCTGTTGCTGTGGCTGAAGGGGATCAATACAGAACCAGAACTGTGCCAGACAGCCCCACCTAAGTGAACAGGAGAAGATCCTCAGCCCCAGGGATTTGTAGCCTGTAAGTGCTAACATTAGGACACCAGCCATGTCTTAGCACAACCATGGGAATCAGGAAGACATCAGCACAGAAGGGGTTCAACAACTGCTGAGTCTGTCTGTGCTCTAGCTCAAGAGAGGAGACCTCCTGCGGCCAGACCACCCCTCCACACCTTAAGCAATGAGCTACAGGGTAACTCCAGGGGAAACTCAGAAAGACTTCACTTGGCCTCTGCTTTGTCACTCCAGCCAGCTCAACACCAGGTAAGCTGCAGCATTTTAGCTTCTAGCTTAAAGAAGCAGAGACCACAATACATAAAATCTCAAGTTCTCAGCACAAGAACTATGGGACAGAGCCTCCTGTGTCCCAGAAGCAGAGATGAACTTTAAAAGTCAGGAAAAAGTCAATCTTCATGAGCAAGAAGCAAAGCAGAAAAGACCATAGAATCTTGCTATGGGAACAAAGATCAAAATAGAAATACAGGAGAGGTCAGTTTTGAGACTGTATTCACATGTGAAACCTCAGAAGTGAATAAGATCTGGTCTCAAGCCTAAAGAATATTCTTAGAAGTGCTCAATAAGAATTTAAGAAGCCAAATTAGAGAGGTGGAAGAAAAATTGGTCAATGATTTTAAAAATATGAAAAAAAGAATTCATGGAAGAATTTAAAAGAAAATTGGGCAAATGGTAAAGGAAGTACAAAACCTAACTGAGAGAATTGGACAAATTGAAAAGGAAGTACAAAAGCTAACTGGAGAAAATAACTTCTTAAAAGAAACAATTCTACAAATGGAAAAGGAGATATAAAAGTTAACTGAAGAAAACAATCTATTAAAAATTAGAATTGGGCAAGTAGAAGCTGACTCTTTGAGACATCAAGAATCAGTAAAACAGAATCTAAAGAATGGAAAAATGAAAGAAAATGCAAATTATCTCATTGTAAAAGCAACTGACCTAGAAAATAGATTTAGGATACGAAATCTAAGAATTATTGGTCTACCAGAAAGCCATGATGAAAAAAAGAGCCTAGAAAATATCTTCCAAGAAAATATCAAGGAAAACGGCCCTAAGATCCTAAATGCAGAGAGTAAAATAGTCATCAAAAGAATCCACCAATCACCTCCTGAAAGACATCCCAAACTGAAAACACCAAGGAATGTTGTTGCCAAATTTTAAGCCTATCATGTAAAGGAGAAAAATACTATAAGCAGCTAGAAAGAAACAATTCAAATATCAAGGAATTACAGTCAGGATCACAAAGGATCTTGCAGCTTCTGCATTAAAAGGTCAGAGAGACTGGAATAGTATATTTCATAAGGCAAAGGAGCTTGAACTACAACCAAGGATCAATTGTCCAGCAAAATTGAGCATAATATTTCAGGCAAGGAGATGGATATTCAATAAAATAAGGGATTTCCAGACCATTCTGATGAAAAGGCCAGAGATCAATAGAAAATTTGATCTTCAAATGCAAGTCTCAAGAAAGGGATAAAAAACAAACAAGGGGAAAACTTATTTAATATGGGCAAACTGTTATGTCCCTATAAGGGAAGATGATAGTTGCTAATCTTGAAAATTGTATATTTATTATGATATTCGAAAGGGATATACATAGGTAGAGGGAGTAGGCATAAATTAACTGATGTGATGATTAAAAATGCAATTTTAGGGTGAGAAGGTATTGCAATGGGAGATATGAAAAGGAAGAGGCAGAAAAAGGCAAATTACATCACAGGAAGAGGCACAAACACCTATTATACTAGAGGAAATGAGGGGAGGGGGATGAGCAGTATTTGAGATTTACTCTCATCTGAATTATGTGTGTGCATATATACACATATGTGTATATATGCATATTTATCTACCTATTTATCTATCTACATGAAAGACTTTAATTGCTACAATGAACTGCCATGACACTAGAGAATTGATCCAGAAGGTTTGCTTCCACCTCCTGGTAGGCAGACAATGACCTGGAGTAGCAGAATGATAAATTTTCATACACAACCACTAAAAACACATTTTTTTTCAATGGAGGGCTTTTTTGAGGGCTGTGGGGGAGAATGTAGGAAGGTACTGATAGCAACGCTAAAAAGAAGAGTATAAATGAAATACATTAAAATAGAAAGAAAGAACACTAGAGAGGGTGATAGAGAGAGTTACAGAGCAGGGCACAGATAAGAAAAGCAATTTTGGTGATACCTGGTACAATTTCATTTTTATTAAAAAGAACATGTATGTATTGGATTTATAGTTCCATACAAATCCTATTTTTGTACATTTATTTGTACATGGAAAAGTGTGTTCATGATTTTCTGGTCTCTTATAAACAAACATTATAAAATATACCTTTTAATATTACAAGCATTTCTGATTATATTCCAATAACCAAAGGACCTTCTCAATTATGGCAAAGGAAAACAGTTAAACCAAAGCATCTGATAAAGCAATGCATGACAGTATATGTAAAGTTGCTTATCCACGGACCTTTTCTACCCTTCTACCAAGGGAGGAGATATGTGTTTCCTATTTTGCTCTCTTGTACCAAAAGAGTTAATTTCAAATTCCCTTTTTAATATGTGGAAAGAGGGAGGAAAAGAAAACATTTTTTACAAATAAAATTTAGCTTTAAAAAGAGTTCAGCATGGATATGGGGAAAAAAAGAAGATAAGTAACTCATGAAAGCCTTATCCTGGCCACAGAAATCTCCATGCATTCATTAATATTCTTTGTGTCCAATTGGTTGATGCTAAAATTACTAAAGTCAAACTCTTCAAAAGAAATTCAAAACAATAAGTCACCCTAGAAACTTAACATTTCTGTTAGGTTATCAGCTGTGCTGGGAGAGAATGACAAACTGAGTTTGCAGGTTTGTGAAAGAGTAGCAAGAGTCTCATTAGAGACTTGTCCCAGATCTTCCTTTGTTGATTCAGTAAATGATCCATAGTACTGAATGTGAACTGAAGGAATGGCTTTGCTTTTTGAAGTTTTGCTGTTCACAAGGTCCTACAGGTCATGCTCAGAGAATCTACTGCATCCATTAGGAGAGACTGGTAGTGCCTTCATGATAGTTCTACTTATTTCATATGAGTTTGCATGTTATTTCATTCAGTCATGCAGTACCAAAAAAAATAGAAAAAAGAATTGAGTTCCAGGAGGTATTGATGTCCTGCCTCAGGGTAAGCTGGGGCATGTCTGCTAGTCTGAAATCATTTTATGTAGTTGCTTGCCTTTGCAAAGCAGCATAAATAACCAGATGCCATATAAAATAGAGAGCAAGATCCCTCAGCACTGAAGGATCTTAATTCATAAAACTAGTGACCTTAAGCTTTAAGTGTCCATCACAATGTTGCCCTCTAGCACAACAGTCATTGCCAGGGGCCATTTCTCTAAATCAGTATCACAGAATGCTGCATTCACTCAGAAATTATTAACAGGCATGAGGATGTCTGTTTCCTTTTATCTCTTCTTCTTCCTTTGTCTTTTTTTTTTTTATCTGTGGTATAAAAGAATACAGAGTGATAAATGCATCTGATGTTAACTATGAAGCCTAAAGAGCTGCTTATCAATTAAGGAGGAAGATATACTATTTTAAACTTATATAGGGGTTCAAAGGTTATAAAGAACATATATAGATATATAGGTATCATATACCTATATATATATATATATATATACATACATACACACATATATAAACACATACATACTCATATACATATATAGATATGTGTGTATAATACACATATACCTTTGTGGGAGGGTACTTATGATGACTCAAAAAAAGGAAGAACATGTGTTTACATATATGCACACTCACAGTAGATAGAGATTGATAAAGATACTGCATGTGTATACACACATTACATGCCTGCTGATTTCAGGGAAACATTAATGAGACTAAGAAAGATTTTGTGAAAGATATAGTAATTGAACAGAGTTTTGAAAGAAGAACCTAAGATATAAAGTAGAGAGGGGATGCATTCCAGGCTTGAGGGTGAGGGATGCTGTGTAAAGGAGAAGAAATAGGAAATAGAAAAGCATATTTTTCAGGGACAGCAAGAAAGGTAGTTTTGCTGTTTCAAAAAGTCAATATCAGAGGCAAGACATGAACCTAAGTACTTGACATAATTCTTGCTCTCTCAACAGAATGGCATAATACCTTTGGATATAATATGATGCTGATCCTCTACAAAAGAAAAATGTCATTCAGGTTTACTAGTTCTCTGTTACCATTGAATATATTACAGGTGCCAGGCTTTTATCCTCCTTGGACAGGACAAGTAATGATTTTTCATCAAGTAGATGGTAATAAATTCTCCTTTTATTTATTTTACTACATTGACTATGGAAATAGACCAATTTAAAAATACTGACAGGTAAAAGATTGGGATTTATTTATGCTAGGATAACATTCCATGTACAAGGTGAGTGTTGCACCAGCTACTTTGAACATAAGGTATTCCTTTTGTTATTTTTTTATTGTTTCATTGTTTTCAGTCATGTCTGGCTGTTTGTCACCCCTTTTGGATTTTCTTGGCAAAGATGTTGGAGTGGTTTGTCATTTCCTTCTCCAGCTCATTTTACAGATAAGAAAACTGAAGGTTTGGTAACTTATACAAAGTCATAGTTAAAAGTTTGAAGCTGAATTTGAACTCAGGTCTTCCTGGCTCCACTGACTCCAGACCTACTGTCTCCATTAAGCCATCTAACTATGATCCTAATATATTCCGAGGTCCCTGCCATTGTACTGCTATTTAGCAGATATTTGAGTAGTATACCACCAAGATTTGACCTACTGTTTATGCTTTAATATTTGTTCTTTTTGCATTGCACTAGCTGTACAAAATATTACTCCCAGTTCTATCTCAACTCTTGTCAGTAATTTAATAAAAGAAAAAAAAAACAAAAGCATGGCTTTCTCAAAATCTTTCCTTTTCCTTGTTTATCTCTAAAATCTTTCCTTTGCCCCCCTCAACAATTTAGATCTCTTTGATATCTATCCCATGTATGTTTTTCTTTGTAAGGAGATCACAACTACTTTTCATTTATTTATTTATTTATTTATTGCAATTTTTCATTATGGTTATATAGGCTTGTACCCCAAAGTTCTTTGCATGTGTTAATTTTGGTATTGAGCAAACCATTCTGGATTTATTTGATTTGAGATTGCTCCTTTAACATATACTTAATCTTTGGCCCATATTTATCTTTTCATGAATATAACAAAACAGATGCATATGAACTATAACATGGTAGAGAATAGTTTAATCAGCTGTAAGTATATTCATGTATAATGTACCTATATATGCATACATATGTATTATACATAAAAGTGTTTATACATATGGATATATGAGCTCAGATATATACTTATGCATCATGTGTTTCTCTCTCTCTATTATATATATATATATATATATACATATAACATATATTATATAATGTATGTGTGTATTTCAATTGAATCCATAAAAGAGACACAGAGAGACAAAGAGATTTTAAAGATTACCATGATGTAACACAATTATAAAAAAAATTATTTATATTTTTATTCATCCTGTAAGTGTTTGTTAAGTACTAAGTGACAATCCTTATATTCTGGTCATAAAAACACGAAAGTTAAATATTTCCTGCCCTCAAAGAAAACACATTTAAAAATTATTAACATCTTTCATTTTTATATTAGTTAAATTTCTCTCTGTATTCCTTCCTTTCCCTGTCTCAGAGAACTATCCCATGGAACAAATTATTTTTTTAGGAAAAAGAAGAAAAGAAAAAATAACCAATTAAACTCACCAGTATATCCCAAATGTCTGAAAATAAATCCAATGATTTTGCTTTCAAACCCCATCCCTTTGCAGAGGATTAAGTGGATGTTTTTATCATATTTATACTTTGGAGAAATTCTTTATAATTCTGCACGTTTTTATTGTTTTATGGTTTTTTCCATGCAAATTGTTTGTACTCAATGTGTATATTATTTTCTTCACTCTGTTTGCTTTCTTCTAGTTTGTATATGTCTATACTTCTTTGCTTTCATAGGTGTTGCTTCTTAACAACACAGTAATATTCCATTGCATTAGTGTCTTAAGTGTTCTTACTTGAGAGATCCTCCCAACTGCAAATTATTTCTGCTTAGGAGTCATTTTTGAAAGCTATATCAATCAACTAATCAACCATTGATAATTTAGTAAGTACTTAATATTTGCCAAGCCCTGTGTTAATTCATGAGTATAAAAAAGGGAAAAAAAGTAATGAAAATAGTCACAGTTCTAAAGGAGCTTAATTCTAAAAAGAGGATAACATATCTATCTATCTGTACATATATGTATATAGTTATATAAATGATATATAGAGAGTAAATATAAGATGACCGTAGGGATAAAGTTGTTGTTGATGTTCCTTCATTTTCCAAGAGAACCAGTGAAATCAGGAGGGTGATATCTTGACTTGTACATTAATTATATTTAAGTGAAGCAGAGCTGCACACCAAGTCATCAACCTCACTTTTTCTTCTAGAGTCATTCAGCTCTAACAGCAAGACAAAGTAAAAAAGAATGGTAGTGGCCTGGGATACAGTAAGCAGGTGACCTTGGTCTCAGGTTTGTCTGAAGTAACACTCATTTAGTGACTAAAGACTAGTTGAAAATTGAGACAAAATATGGACTGATTTATCATCACAGAAATATCAATCTGGGAGGAGAAGATCCTCACATTTTCTAGCCAGGATAGAAAACAATTGTTAATTACAATTATTATGCTGTTTAAAAGGGAAGAAATGAATGCTTTTAAAAAGACCTGAAAATACATATATGAGCATCATGATGCAGAGTGATGTAAGAAAAATCAGAAAAAGAATTATGATAGCACTATGAAAATGAACAATTTTGATGACTTTTATAAATTCCTAAAGAAAGAAATGAGCTAAATCAAGAGAACAATTGACACAATAAAAACACTGAAAAAAAAATTATTAAAGTTGTAAGAACTATGATCATACCATGATCACTCACAATTCCAGAGAACCAATGAGAAAGTATTTTCTTTTACAGATAGGGGATGGATTTAGGATGGAGAATGAGACATATGTTTGTTTATACAGGGAGAAAGTACTAATACCTAGATACCACAGAGTGGACAGGAAAAATTCATTCAGAATATGGAATCTAACAAGAGTCTTAAATTAAACCAGAGAATATGACAAATTAAAAAAAAAAAATCCTACTGGACAGCTTACTTTGATACACTGGATTGAGGGGACTCTGCACACTGGAGGAAGTTGACCTACCAAAAAAGAGCAAAGCTATGAAATGTAAAGGAGTAGAGAGACAACATAGAACAAGGTTATGTTTATTGTAAATAGTTTAAATATATCTCTATTTATTTTTCCTTATTTATCTTTATTTCTTCTTTAAGAAGAAGGGAATTAAACATTTGGATCAGCATATTTTGTTTCATTAAGGTTGACTTTATGTCCTCCCTTTCTGTATTGCAATGAATTCTATTGTTTACCAATTACAGAGACAAACGTGAGAGAAATGCTTTGGACAAAATTTTGTAACGAAACATGGATGCAATATATGCTAGAAAGAAAATCTGAGACTCCAAGAAAATATACAATTTTCATGATTAATAATCTTTTAGTATTTTTGTGTTTGGATTGTGATTAGTACCAGCGATTGATAAACACAAGATAGATGAATATTCCATATTAGATAGGAACTACTAGGACAACTGGACAACAATTTGGCAGAAATTAGTCCTAGGTGAATATCTTGCTCCATCTAAAACAAAGGTCAAAATGAACTTATTAAAGGAATATAAAAGTTCATCTCATTCAAAAATTAGAGATAAATGAGGTGAAATGAATTTCACAACTATGACTAAGGAAAGAATTCGTAAGCAAAAAAAGGTAAAGGAAATGATAAAAAATAAAATAGTGATTTCAAATATATACAACTTAAAGGTTTTTGCACAAGAAATCATTGGAGATAAAATAAGAATGGAAACTGTCAGTTAGGATAAGTATTTGCATCAGTGATAAATTATCAGGCATAAAAGTCAGACAGCTGAGATATACTGGGAATCAATGCTGATATTTAATGCTATATTTACACTATTTGTCCCAAAATATAGAAAGCTCAATGATTTGAACCTCTAATTTTCAAAACCTTGTGTGAAACTTATGTCCTGCTTGTGTGCTGCTACTATAAGGATGAAGGCCTTGGAAAGAACTTAGGGTTGAGCTGTGGACAAAGAATAGGGTTTATGGGAAAGCAAAAGGAGAGGTGGAAAGCCAATAAGATCATTTGAAAGCATGTACAAAATCACTAATGACAAGGACAAGGAAAATTAAACCATCTCTTAAGCTCTACTTCATCCTGAAAGTTGTCTAAGACAGAAAGAGCAACAAGTAATTTTTTGAGCAATTGTGTGAAGATTGGCACATTAATACTTTGAGAAACTGGATGGACTTTCTTTGGGCATCATTTTTAAATGATTTAAAGGTTTTACTTCTGGAGGCCAAGATGGTGAAGTAAGAAGTAAATCGTTCTCATGCTCCTTTCTTGACCTTTAAAAATTCAGAAAATATCACCCCAGGAAAAACTCTGGAACAGCAGAAATATGGGGTGCTTCAGTCTTATAGCCCAGGAAGCTTGGGGTATTAACAGAAACGTCCCTTCTTGCTCTGGGAAGTGGAAGCAGTACAGGACGGGAGGTGTCCCAGAAAGCCAGTAGCAAGCCCCAACTCAGCAAAATCGGGGCAGATTCTGAGTCCCAGGATGGTACATTGGGCAAGAGCCAACACCAGGACGCCTTGGTATCTCAACACAGAGAGAGGAACTGGTAGACACCAACTCAAGAAACCACCAAGTGTAGTGGTGTTTTCCAGCAGCTAAATCTTCCCCACTGGAAGCCCAACTCCAAGAGGCTCACCTTCCAGGCTGGCTGACATCCTGCAGCAGCCAAACATTGGAGTCCAAAGTCTGGCTAAGCAGGAGCCAAACATTCCAGTGCAACTCCCAGTTGAGCAGGTGTCTCCTGGGGGATAGACTCCCCACCGCAACCCCCACCCCCACCCCCACCGCAAGAGCTCCAGTGCTGCTGACCCCAACTCAGCACCAGGTAAGCTGCCAGATCCCTACAGTCTCCAGGTGCCAGCAGGGAGGGGAGAAAGTAGTAAGGGTAAAGTGGAAGAAAAGGGAGGGGACTGACAGAAGAAAGGGCTGACTGAGGGAGGTGGTGGTCAAAAACAAAATTCTAGTGAGGAGGGTGTTGACTTGAAAGTTTGATTAAAGAAATGGCAACAGGTACATGCATATATTTTATTATTTAATTCATTTGTAAGTTAACAGTAAGTAGATCTACAGGCCAGGATTATACCTGACTCTGCTCTGTACAGGAATAATCAGACAAACACATTTTAGGACAATCCAAAATGGTCTGTATCCTTCAGATTTATGGTCTCCATGTGTGATTAACTAGACCATTAGAAAGAAATATCGTAATTGCATAGGTTGTAAATATAATAAAATAACAGAATCTGACAAAGTTTCAAATAGAAATTATGACCCAAGATGTCTGTGTTTTCTTTACCATTAACATGCCATAACATAGTATATGTTCACAAAATATTAAGATATGGAAAACGTCCCATCATTCAACATAGTGTCTTAGGTTAAAGGTCTCGTAAGGAATGTTGTCAGCCCCATTTTCTCTGTTGACCTAACAAGAGGCATTTTCTGAGTTTGCTTCAGAGAGAAGAGATTATTAGGTCCAGGTTTAATTCGAGCTCTGACCCTTAAAGTCTAAAATTTATTTTAAGTATTATCAAGGGAAAGAGAGAAAGGAGAGAGCAAGCCATAAACAAGTGTGTGTGTGTGTGTGTGTGTGTGTGTGTGTGTGTGTGTGTGTGTGAGAGAGAGAGAGAGAGAGAGAGAGAGAGAGAGAGAGAGAGAGAGAGAGAGAGAGAGAGAGAGAGAGAGAGAGGAAAAGGATGGAGAGAAAGACACAGAGAGTAATTATAACTGTGAATGTGAATGGGATGAACTCTCGTAAAATGGAAGTGGATAGAGTGGAAATATAATCCAATAATATGTTCTTTACAAGTAACACATCTGAAGCAGAGGGATGCACCCAGAGAAAATGTAAAAGTTTCGAGCAGAATCTATTATGCTTTATCTGAAGTAAAAGCAGAGGTAGCAATCCTGATCTCAGACAAAGAAAAAGAAAAAAATCAGACCTAATTAAAAGAGATAAGATAGGACACTACAACCTGCTAAAAGGTACCATACATAAAATTGTTACCCTTTAACTCAGACTTGTAAGTCTGTATCCCATAGAGATCATACAAAGGAGAAAAGGACCCACATGTACAAAAACTATTTATACTTGCTCTTTCTGTGGTAGCAAAGAATTGAAAATTTAGGGGTCAGCTATCAATTGAGGAATGGCTGAACAAGTTGTTGTATATGAATGTAATAGAATAATATTGTAGTATATGAAATAATGAGCAGGCAAACTTCAGAAAAACCTGAAAAGACTTGTATGAACTGATGCTGAGTGAAATGAGCAAAACCAGAACACTACACAGTAACAGCTACGTTGTGTAATGACTGACCTTGATAGACTTACCACTTTTCAGTAATGCAAGGATCTAAGACAACTTCAAAAGACTCAAGGATGGAAAATGCTATTGACATCCAGAGAAAGAACTTTGGAATCTGAATGCAGATGAAAACATACTATATGCTTGCTTTTTCTTTTGTTTCTTATTTTTCTTGGTTCAATCCATTAGTTCTAATTCTTCTTTACATCAAGACTAATGTGAAAATATGCTTAAAGTGAATATATAAATAGAACCTGTATCAATTGCATGCTGTATTGGGAAAGGGGGAGGAGAGTGTGAGGAAGAAAATCAAAAAAAAATCTTCTGGAAGTGAATGTTGAAAACTAAAAATAAATTGATTGATTGTATAAAACTGATTTAAGAAAAGTGATTAAACTGCTCATACATTTTAAACCATCCCACTAATCCACATATATCCAAGGAGGTCAAAGACTCAAAAAAGGTACAATTTATACTAGTAAATACATTTGAAGCACTCTCTGTAGTAAAGAGTTTAGTGCAGTACCTGATGCATAATAGGAAATACATAAATGCTTGTTCCCTTTTTCTTCCCCTCCCCCCTTTGCAGTAGCAAAGACCTGAAGGAAAAAAATATATATAATAAAAGTATGTGATCATTAATAGGGTACTGAAAGGAAAAAAATCTGTGCACGTGAAGGTAATTAACAAGAAATGACAAATGTGAGTCATTCAGGGGAATAAAGACGAATGGAAATTTTTTGAAGTGATGCAAAATGAAAAATATTAAAAAACAAGAACAAAACAATATATGCAATAATTATAATAATTCATATTTAAAGATTACTATCACTATCAGGAATGCAAACCCTGGATAACTAATATACCAAAATAACTCTCGAAAGTATAGATGATGAAATCATACTTTTCTCCTCATGGCATAAGTGCAAGATGGCTAAGGCAGAGTGCCATAAAAATTTCAAGATGGTGTTCACTACTCAGTGGTTTTGTTTTACTTTTTTTCTTTGTATAAAGGAGATCTTTATTTTTGGTGACAGGAGGGAATAGTCCATAAATTACTATGAAGACAAAAAGGAGAAGAGAGAGAAAAGGCAGCAACAAGTTTAATTTTTTAAAAGAAATATGTTATAAAAACAAAAGAAGTAAAAAGTAAAAAAAAATAAACTGTATATCTTTAATAAAACTAACTAAATATCACACATCCTTCTTTGTTGACCTTGAATGTTTAGATAAATCTGGGATAGATTAGGAGTGTGAGGGTAACATTTACCTAATGAAGTGGCATTGACCCCAAATATTGCTTTTGGTTCATGTTCAAAACTTTTTATTGAATATGAGCTAATGAATAATTCTGGGATTTTATTTTGGCATCTAAGCTAACTCATCTGCAAAGGAAAATAAATCCCAGAATTGATTACTAATAAGTTATGTTGACATTGAGGCAAATGTCACAATAACTGAATGTATTGTACAGCACATGTTCTCTGTGCCTTCTAACTACATAAGACTTTATGTACTTTATGTTTATTTTGTGATCCCCATTGCAGAAATAGAAGGCATACATATTTTTCATAAACCCTAAGACTGTTGTATTGTAGGACACATTCTCCCCTCCCCCTCTACAAGGTCAAATTCCTCCAGTGGATGTATGAATGAGGCAGCTATTTAAAGCAATAGGAACTGAAATGAACATCTTGGGAGTGGGGAAAGCTGTGCCTCTTGTGTTTTCATGGTAACTATTTCAACCCCTTGGAAACTGACCTTTTTTAACCTGCTTTAGAGCAACCAAACACAATTACCAATACACTAAGCTACAGTTACCCTAATCCTAGAAATGTAATGAGCCATAGGCTTTATTGTTGTGCTAATGCTCATTACTATTAAGATTTATTAAGGCCCAGCAGTTTGCT
This sequence comes from Notamacropus eugenii, assembly GCF_028372415.1. NCBI lineage: Eukaryota > Metazoa > Chordata > Mammalia > Diprotodontia > Macropodidae > Notamacropus > Notamacropus eugenii. The sequence goes on from NC_092875.1 coordinate 380,227,051, forward strand.
AGGCACAGCACAACAAACAAAATTAAACATGCTCTCTGGTCATCAGGCACAAAATCCATATGGCAGAAAGCACAAAGAAAGGATTGGAAAACATTCAAGGGTATCACTGCCACACACATTGAGGATTGATTTGCTGACATATCTTTGATTGTCTGATCATATAGTCACAGTTGTAATGAGCTTTGCTTTTCAGCCTTGATTCTTCATCCAGTCACATGTTGTCTCAAACTGTGTTTTGGCTGTTAGATATTGCTTTTAGAAGTAGGACCACTGACACACAGTTTTTTTTTGAATCAGAAAGGGCCTTGGAAATCATTCTCCCAAGTATTCTCATTTCCCAAATGACTATTATAATTTAAAGTAAATGAAATAAAGACTATTAATATATACAATTAAGTTTTGCTTGCAATGTATTATTGCTCATCTTGACAATTGATGGAGAATATTACTTTCATAAAATATTAGCATTATACTTATTCCGTATGGCATTGCTGAAAGGGAATAAAGTGCTGACAAATACCAAGTACTTATTATTTATATTCTGAATGCATATTCTGAATGCATAATTTATTTTATGGAAGGCACACATTTTCATTCATATCATTATTGTTAGCATGTTTACTGGATAATTGACATAATACATCATTTTGTATTTTTATTTTTCTGTTAATCAAGATTGAAATTCCAAGCTATCTAATTAAGGAGAGATTACTTGAGTTGTTTTATGACACTGAAACCGATAACTTTTCTAATTTGAAGATGCATTCAACTCACAAGGACCACACAGATATCTTCTTTTCATATTTTTCATTTGATCATCTGTATTTTGTGACTTCATATGAAGGAACAAATTATAATATTTCATAGAATTTGTTCTCAAGTTGAAACTAAATTGAGTCTCAGCACAATAGATTTGTTACTATTACGTAAGTTGTTTTTCTCCAATTTGAGAGACTGACTATATAAATGAGCATTTAAGTATTTGTAGATTTAAGAATTGTATAAATACACATAGACACACATATCTACATATATGTTTATGTATAGACATATATTTATATAGAGATGTATTGTGTTTGTGTATATATACATATATGTATGTATAAATACATACATATGTGTGTTTCAATCCAAAATTTTCCTCATACTCAAGAAATTTTGTATTTTCTGCTTTTTCATCCACTGTACTTCCTGTTTATTTTATATCCAGTGTCATCAAATAGTGACTAAAACTGTAAAATTTGCTTCACTCATTTGTGAACATTACTTTTTTTGAACTACTGTTTTAGAAATAAAATATTTACTTTAATATTTGACTGAATATACGATTGTATTGATTAACATATTGTTTTCACTTGTAGAGTTCTTCCTGCACAAGTTTTATCTACAAGCTTCCTTGAATACTCCCTAGAGGATCCATCCTATGTGCACGTAGCCTTTTATTTAAAAACTCAAGCATAAAAATATTCTAATTGGGATATTCATCTTTTGTCTCCCATTCTTGGTATACAACTGCAACACATTCGTTTCTAGTCATACATATCCTTGAAGATTTTATGCCACCTTTAGCTAACAAATCAGCATTGAATGAGTTGCAGCCTATTTATGCTAACCATGCATCTTTTAATTGCTTTTTTGGTAGCTTATAAGGTTGAGTTTTCTTGAGGCTGTGGTGTTTAATGATTTGTAGTTATATAATACCATTGTGTGAATGTTAGTGTTAAAGTAATATTTTTTGTAATTTATGTCATCTTTAACTTTTTTTATCTACCCACATCATATCCAATTTTATAGAATCTTATAGTTCTGCTTCTGAAACATTTCTCATACATGCATCTGATTCTACTCAAACACTGCCACAATTGTGATTGAGTGGTTCATCATCTCTTGGATTGGAGTATTATAGCAGCCCTTTTATTGGACTCTCTGTGTTATATCTCTTACAACTCTATTCCACTTTCCTTTCAGCTACTTAAGTGTTCTTTCTAAAGCACAAGCTTGACTCTTTCACCCACCTATTCAATAAATACCAGTGATTCCCTATTGCTTCATAGAATATCACATCCTCTGTTCAGCTTTTTAAGCCATTTTTAACCTGATCCCTTCCTATTTTTCCAGGCTTCTTACACATTACTCCCCTCCATGTACTCTATAATCCAGCAACACTGTCTGCTTTTTGTTTGTACATACTTACTGCTGCACGAAAATGGAGAAAAGCACATAACCATTCTGAGTGAGTCCACCACAATTTTGAGTTACTTCAACTAAGCCCTCATTGCTGCTGGCCATCATTTTTACCTCCCAATGAACTCACTCTCTCATTCACCACAGAAGCCCTTCTAAACTTTTTCATCCCTTTTCAAACATCCTATGGCTCATCCTCCCCCAGTATCTCAGCTGAGAATGTATCCTCATATTTTACTAAAAAAAGTGTTCTTTTTTTTCTCTATTTTCCCTTTCTCTTCATCTCTTATTTCAAAAGATCTGGAAGAAGGGCATTCCAGGCATGGGAATTAGCCAGAGAAAATGTCCAGAGCTGAGAGATGCCATGGCTTATTTAAGGAATAGCACAAAAATAATCCAGCGTCACTGGGATGATTAGTACATGGAGTTAGCAAAATGTAAGAAAACTAGAAAGATAGAAAAAATACCTAGAAAACTAGAGAGGGGGATAGGTTATGAAGAACTAATGAGAGAGGATTTAGTATTTCATTCTCGAGGTGACAGAGAGCCACTGATACATAGGAAATATATTGAAGGGTGGGGAAACGAGTGATATGCCCTTTAAGAAACAATTATTGGAGTCAGGGGAGGAGACATGAGGCAGGTAAACCCACCACTAAGCTGTTGCAATAGTCCAGGCATGAGAAGATGGGAACCTACAATGTGGTGGAGACACTGTCAGAGGAGAGAAGAGGAATTATTTGAGATATGTTGCAAGATAAATTTGACAGGCCTTGGCAACATCTTGGATATGAAGAATGAAAGATAGTGACATATCAAGGATAACACCTAGGTTATGGGCCTGAGGGAACATAATGATTGTGTTTCCTTTGACAATAATAGGGAAGTTAGGAGAAGGGGAAGATTTAAGGGGAAAGAAAATGAGTTCTATTTTGGACATGTTGAGTTTAAGTTGTCTACTGGACATTCATTTCACCATGTCTTGAAGGTAGTTGGAGATGTCAGATTGGAAGTCAGCAGAGAAATTAGGACAGGATATGTGGATTTGAGAATTGTGAGAAGAGATGGTAATTAACTTGAAAGGAACTGATGAGATCACCTCATTGATGAGTAGTATAGAGGGATGTATAGCCAAGACAATTTCCACAGTACTGGTGGTGACTAATAATATGCCAGTGTAGTTCTCAATCACAAAGCATATAAGACTCTCCATATAGAAGGCAGAAGAAAAACATTTATTTAGATACCAGAAAGCCAAATTCCAGAACCAGAAAGTTAAATCCTTCACAGTGACCAACAAGTCAATAAACATGATCACCACAGGGGGCAAAGCCATTTCTCAGCCTCCCCTGTTCTGCTCTCACAAGCAATGCGTCCTCTCTCCTCTGATCCAACCAAGCTCATTCACTTCCTTCTGGTTCTGCTTCACCCTTCCTGTTCTACCTGCTCAGCAAGCTCCTCCCACCACATGTGACATAGGCCTCCAGGTGATTCAAGCAGTACACATGGGCCTATCAATATCTGAGAAAGATCTTTCCATTTAAATTGGTGTTATAAGGGAGAAAAGAAAAAAAGGCCCAGGAGAGAATCCTATAGCAAACCTAAGGCTAAAGAGTATGATCTGTATCAGGATCCAGCAAAAGAGAGTGAAAAGAAGCAATCTGATACACAGTAGGAGAACCAGGAGAGAATAGTTTCCTAAGAGAAGAGAAAATCAATGAGAAGAGGATGATCAACTGTGTTCAAGGCTGCAGAAAGGTCAAAGAGAATGGATATTTAGTAAAGGTCACTGGATTTGGCAATAAACAATTTAGTACATACAGTACTTGGCACAGAGCAAGTGCTATAAATATTTTCTATTTATAATTATGATTATAATGAGATCATTAGTAGCTTTTCAGAAAACAATTTTGATGAAATGATTAGGTCAGAAGGAAGATTAAAAGGGATTAGGAAGAGAATGAAAGAGAAAGTGGATGTATTTATTTTATATGCCATTTTCAAAGACTTTAGCCACAAAGAGCAGAAGAAATATAGGGCAATAATGGGGTTGGAAAGATCAACTGAGGGATTTTTTTAGGATAGGGATATATTTATAGTCAATAGGGGAGGGTCCAGTAGACAGAGAGATATTGAAAATGAGAGAAAATATGGGGATGACAGAGGGAGCAATCTGTTGACAGAGAAAAGATGGAACTAGATGTCTTGTGCAGGTGTTAGCCTTGGTATGGAGTAAGGCCAACTTTTCACATAAGATGGAGTTTTCTGTTTATTTTGTATATATTTTCTGCATGTTGATTCACTTGTTTCCTTTAGACTGTGAGCTTCTTGAGGTCAGGGATTGCCTTTTACCGCTCAGAAATCTACCTTTCCAGTCTTACACCCTCCATTTATCTTCAAACTCACGTTTCTAGCTGTTTCTCAGTCATCCCAAAGTGGATTTCTGATAGATAACTTACACTTAGCACATCCAAAACTGACCTCATTATCTTTACCTCAAAACCTGTCACTCTTTCCAAATTTTACTACTAATTATCAAAGTTCCACCATTTCCCTATTTTCTTAGGCTCACAACTTTGGCATCTACTTTTATTCCTTACTATCTCTCACCTTTCTGCGTTATCACATTCAATTTTTTGCCAAGGTCTGTTGATTTCCGTTTTATAACATCTTTCAAATATTCCCCCTTTTCTCCTCTGATATCACTGCCATCCTGTCACAGGCCCTCATCTCCTCATACTTAGATTGCTGCCCTAACCTGCTGGTGGATCTAACTGCCACACCCCTTTCCATATTCTCATGCATCTTCCATTAAGTCACCAAAGTGATGTTCATAAAGTGCCATTATAACCATGTCACTTCCATGCTTAGTAAGCTTATCACCTTCAAGATCAAAGATAAAATCCTCTGTAATTCAAAAACCTTCATAGCCTAGTAAGTCCTTCCTCTTTCCCCCAATTCACCTATCACATCTTCTTGTACTTTTTACTCTTTGATTCAGTGACACTGATCTTCCTATTGTTCCTCTACCAAAACACCTTCTCTAAGCTTTAGATATTTTCTGACTGTCCCCAATACCACAAATGTTCCACTCCCCTAGTTCTACTCCTAGCTTCTCTTGCTTCCCTCAAGTGTCAGCTAAAATTCCATATTCACCAAAAAATATTTCCTAATCTCTTTTAATTCTAGTGCCTTTCCCTCTGTTGTTTCCTATTTATTTTGATTATAGCTTTTTAATTGTTTTCATATTTCCTCCTTAATTAAACTGTGAACTTCTTGTCTTTCCTTGCATTCTCAGGGTTTAGCACAGTGCCTAGCATATGGGAGGCACTACTTTTTTGAGGCAACTGGTGTTAAGTGACTTCCCCAAGGTCCACAGCTAGTAAGTGTCTGAGACTGGATTTTAACTGAGGACCAGGGCTCTATCCACTGTGTCTCTTAGGTGTTCCTCAGGCACTACTTTTTTTTTAAATGAATATCTGTTCTTCAAGTAAAACATATTCCATCTCCTGACTCAGGGTATTTTCACTAGCTGTCTCCATGTCTAGAATGTAAATCCTTTTTATTTCTACCTTCTTCCTTTAACTCTCAGATAAAAGCCCCAGCTAGCTTTCAAGGCGCCTTTCCTGATCCCATTTAATGCTAGTCCATTAATGGCTATACATATATAAACATACTCATATACATATGAGCACTATGTATAGATATAGTGTATATGTGTGTGTCTGTGTAACTGTGTGGAGAGAGATAGAAAAAGAGAGACAGAGAGACAGAGACAGAGAGATAGAGAGACGGAGACAGAGAGACAGAGACAGAGACAGAAAGAGTATGTAAATAAACTTATGCTTTAAGGGGCAAATGGAAAAAAACAGGAATTCCCAAGGAATGTAATGCTGATACGAAAGGCAAGGCTTGCAAGGTCTTAAATTGAAAACAGGGCAGAAGACAGTAAGGGGGAGGGTGTCTAGAGAATGTAGGAAATGGAAATAGTGTAGACTATAAAACCTGAAGAATCTTAGAAGGCAGTGGAAAAGTAAATGCTAAGGTGTGATTTTCCTTTGTTTAACTAAATGAATTGGGGTCTCCCATCTCATCTTCAGCCTGTGACCAACTTGGCAACCTGTGCTACAGGGAGAAGAGAAGGATGAGGGAGGCTATTTCTAGGAAAATATTCTTGTCCAGGATTAGAGTCAGGAGGCAAAAATATCCCCATTAGAAATGATTGTTCATTCTGCTTCCTATCCTTGATGAATTGTTCATTGTCCCAGTTCAAATGAGAAGGGAAGGTGCGAAGGGAGGAGATGAGGGTTCTTCAAAGTGTAATGTGTATTTCTATATGCATGCTATCCCATTACACCTCTAAAATTTTAAGATCATAGTTGATTTTTTCCCTTTGAGTCATAATGGAACTCATTTTCCCAGTGCTTTGATTATTCTATCAATTATCCAATGTGTAAATTTATCATATAGCTTTGGGGGTGGTGGTGGTGGTGGACGATCTATCATTAGAAACTGAGAAAATCAAATGGAAGTTTTTGCTTTTCTTTTACTGTGTTGGATCTCCTTGGCAGACAGTTACTGAGGTTTAGCTTAGACACATTGACAGAGTGATTCATTTAATAGTACTCCAGTGATCAGAAAGAGTTAATGTGCTTCCCTAACTGCTTAATTTAATACTAAACCAGGAGGTTAGGAACTGTGGAAAATCTGGCCCAATAATGCGTAGAAAGAAGATTTTCATTATAAAAGCAAACCTTTGTTTTCTCAATCCCTAATCTTAGAAACTTTATTTCACACTCAATTATCTCTATTTATAACTATAGCTAGAGTACATTTCTATTTATAATGATACAAAAATGCTTAGCATGATCTTTCACTATGTATAGTTGAATTTTCAAACTGTGCATTATCAAAATTTTAAAGAAAGGCTAAATATGACTTGCATCTGCATGCAGTCAACCACTGAAGATCATTTACTGAGTCTTCTTTCAACTACTCAACAAAGAACAAATTGTGTTTAGTATAGCTTTAGCATTTATGACATTAGTGTATATTTCTTTCTTTGGAACTTGGCAATCCATGAAAAATATAAATCACCATTCTCATTTGACACTTCTCTTAACCAGAAATTTCATTCCTTTGCCATACCAGATAGAAGAATGTATTGAAGAGCTGTTAAAAGTGTATTTAATTTATGTGGAATAAAATATCTGAGAACTTGAGGCCTGTATTAATGTGAAAAATATGAAGTTCTAGGCAATTTTGTACAGACCTAGGCAACTATATATAGAAAGCTCAATGATAAACACTTTAACACTTGGTGAGAATTACTTTACAGTGTTGTCTAAATCCCATGCTACACTCTATACCACCTGATGATTTATTCCCATCCTCCTCAAACTTCTCATTCCAAAATTTCATCCTAACTCCACCCAGTACCTCTACTGTGCCCTCTGTAATGTCTATTCGTAGGCAAGAAACTGCTCTTCATCTTAAATTTATTCATCTTCTTCTCTTTCCATCTACTACTGCTTACCTTCTCTGATTGTCCTGGGTTCACTGGTCAAGATAGGGGAGTTGGAATACTCTTTCCTTTCCATTGCTGCTTCCAGGGTTCCACCTTTTCTCCATCTCTCAATAATGTCTCTTCTTTGGATATTTGTGCTAGGCATATCTACCAACCAACAAAAATCCTGGTAGCTGTTCATTCTCTTCCCTTCTTCACTGAATTTGATACCTGGCTGAAAATATTTCTTTCCCTGAACCCCTACTCCTGTCATCATACTAGGGAATTTCAAAACACATATTGTTTCTCTGTCAAATACTCTAATCACTCAGTCACTCAAATGCTTTACTCTGAAAGAACTACTCCCTCCCACCTCAGTCACACATAGATGGTCTTACCCTTCATCTTGCCATCACTCACAAATGTATCAGTTCCATAGTCAAGAAATCTGAAATCCCTGTATTCAATTATAATAGTTTTTTACCTCTCCATTTCAATTCTCTGCTTTCCCTTTTCTTCATCCTTATCATGACTTCTAATTCCTGGATCCCTTAGTACTCTCCCAGGTTAACTACCCTACCCTAGCCACTCTTTCCTCCTCTCATCTTGATTCCTGGGTAAACTAGTTCAGCTCTACACTATCCTCCTCTCTTGATTCTCTAGTCCTCTTATCATCTTGCCATTATGTCCATAAGGCCAGCCATGTGTCAGGCTTGGATCATTCCTAGTATTCATCACCTTTGTACTTGCACATGTGCTCCAGAATAAAGGTGGAGAAAACCACACAATTATCCACTGCAAATTTATGTCACATAACCTTAACTGAACTCTTACTAGGGTTAAGCAGTCTTTCTGGATCTCCCTTTATCAACATACTAGCTCACCCTCCACAGTGGCTTTTTCAAAGTTTTCATCCCTCCTCCTACCTCCCACTGCACCCCACTTTCTAAGAAGAGAACTTTGCCTCATATATTACAGAAAACATTGAGGCCATTCACCATGAACTCTTTTCCCATCTTCCTAAATCTCCTTTCATTCACTTGTCTTCTGTCACTTTCTCCTCCTTCAGTCTTCTTTTACATGAGTCTGAAAGAAAAAAAAATATAACTAATTACTTACTAAAACAAGATATATGAGAGTATTTAAAAAATACTCTGTTGAGATTTTAGTTCAATATTATTTCAGCAGCTTTTGTTTAGTCTGCCGAGGTAAACCAGATTTACTATCAGCCTATTGACAAGTTTACATCAGTAAAGTACTATTAGTTTAAAACTTTATGATGAAGATCTATAATTACTTTGAGCTTTAGAGAAAATAACAGCCAGTCACAATACTCCTGTTTTATCTTCAAAATTAATTTAATTGCTGTTACAATCTTTATTTTAAAAGAAAGATTCCTTTATATGTCACCGCAAACCTTAATAAAGTAATTTAGCTTACCACTGAGAAGGTCCTAAAGAGATAAACAAACAAACAAAAACCACGATTACCATCTTTTGTAACACAGTAAATTGCTTTGGAACCTGGTCGAATGGATAGCTAACATTACTGCTTTTGGATTTTCAAAGGACTCATTTAAATGCAAGTAAAGTATTGTTGAGGAAGGCAATATTTCCCTTAACAACAACAACTGCAACAACAAAAGCCCAAGCATAATTACTGTTTTTGAGAGAAGTGACCTAGCAGTTTGAACCTCTGCACCACCAGTCAGAACAGTGTGAAGCTCATTGATTTGAACAAGACATCAACATTTCATAAAAATTGATTGCTAGATAACACATTCTTGGCCTATTCATTATGGTATGAACACTGTCCAGGTAACTGCTTCTTAACTTTTCACAGGTAACACTAATATATGAAAATATATTTTCCCATTCCTGTATTTTCTAAACACTGTAGAGAGGTAATATAAGAATCTTTGTCTTTTCAAGTCTGTTTTTGTATAGTTAAACAAAGATGTCAACAAGGCCAAGGTTGTACACAGTAATAGCAATATTGTTTTGAGGACAGCTTTGTTATTCTTTATCATTTTGACTATTATAAATACTCAAATTAACTATAAAGGACATATTCTGTCATAGTTACTTAGGTGGAAGATGATGTATTATAATGGAAAAAATACTGAAATTGGAGTCCCTTATCTTTAATTCTCTCACCTTGAGCAAGATGCTCAGTCTCTCTCCAGCTTCATGTTTCACATCTATAAAATGAAAAGATTTGATCAGATGACTTTTAAGGTACCTTAAATGTATGCGCGTGTCATATACTAGGTGAATGTGTTTTGGCCTAAAGTATCACAGTAGCTAGACTCTTTGGCTCTTTGAGCCAAACTTTTCAGAAGATTTGTGGATTTTAAACTGGAATAGAACTCACAAGTAGGCCATCTGGTCCAATCTTCTCATTTTATATCCGAATAAATACACGAAGAAAATGATGTATGTTGTTCAAAGTCACTGATAAGAAATGTCACTTTTGGGATTCAAACCTAGTTCTTTCTCCAGATTTAGTATTCTTTCTTTGTGCCAAATTATCCCTAATTTTAAACTTGAGTTAATTAAGGCACGACAATATTAAATGATTTGCCTAAAGTTGCTTTAAGGAGTTAGTAGTAGATCCCTGCTTAAGAGTCAGGTTACCTGACTCTAATTCCAAAAGTCTTGTCTTTACACATTCTGACTATTGTCTACTAAGTCCCTGTGTAAATATACCCTAATTCTATGTACTTAGGTCCAAAACAGGGAACCTTATTCCTCCACTTGGATAGGTGGTGGTAATATGCCTCATCATGTATTGTTTCATGTTTCACCCAATTTGAAGGTGGCAAATCCTATTCTGAGAGATATTAAATGTCTTGGCATGCTCTATACATGGGAAGAGACCAATTACAGTCTACAAATAGATAATTTAGATAGCGATGAATGTGCCAAATATTTGACAACTTGTGAAATCTGCAATTCCATGTAAATTTATTATACAAGGGGGTTTATGTGGGCACAAATCAGACATCTTAGAGTTGGAAGGGTCATAGAGATCATTAACTGTGAATTTTGCCAATCAAGATTTTCCATTTTTCCACTAAACATCAGAAATTTTCAAAGTACTCAAAACTCTAATTTTCTCTGTGTAAATTACCATCTTTTTTTAAGGTTTGATTTTTCCCCTTTTCCATGCTTTTTCATGTTGTTGCTCCAATTTACATAATGCTGAAAGTAATATAATTAGCATCTATGATAAACAATAAAAATGGCTTAAACATCTATTAATGTAATTCTTATTAGTATATGGAAAGTTACAAAGAAAAAGGAAACAAGCAATATCATAAAGGAACTTATTAATTATTAGAAACTGACAATTAGAAGAAACATATTTGAAGATATTAAAAAAGAAATATATAAAATTATACATTTACAAATTGATTTTAGAGAATATTTTCTTAATGTTGATTTTCAACGAAAGAATTCTGTATCACTATACCAGAGACCAAAGGGTATATTAGAAGTAATTTTAGTACATAACTTTCAGGGGTGACATTTTAATTTAACACTAATAGAATATATAAGGCAATACTTCACTTCTACAGTTTCTTATGAAGCAAATGGTGGAGTCATTGTCAGCTAATGAATAGAAACCAATAGCATCCACATATTCTATCTATTGGGGTCTTTATTCATGTACTAGGGCTAGACTTTGACTAGCAATCACCTTCCATTGCTAAGAAAGAAACATGTAGCATCTCAGGGAGAAGAGGATAATGGCAGTTGGGGTGAAGTAAAAACAATATCAGGATAGTCCAAAGTCTGTCAACATGTTGGGCTCCTATATGGAAGGAAAGGATCCACTGACACCATCATTAGTTTTCAGAGATTAAGTCTTTCAGCAACTGTTTGGAAAATGGATTGGAGAGAGGAGAGGTTGGATGAATGAATGAAAGAAACATTTATTAATCCCTCATTATATTCAAAGCACTATACTATATTAAAAAGTGTAACATCCTCTGCTCCCTAAGGTCTCACATTCTATTGGATGCAACACAGAAAGAAGATGTCAGCTACAATTCAGGTGGAAAGTATTCATGAACTTTGGATTATAGCAGCAAAAACTATAGTAATGCTTCTTTTAAAATGTCATTTCTACTGATAAAATCTTATCAGTTCCTGATATTGAACATTTGACAAATGCTATGTTATCTGAGACTTCAACAGATGTAGCTACAGTACTTGCAAGAGCAATTGCTAGATTTCTTCCCTGCAATGGTTGCCTACCAGGATGATGGAAGCAGGTACAGATTTGGAAGAATGGCTTTTCCAGGGGCTCTCAGTTTTAGAGTCTTCTTAGGTTGTATCCATCAAAATCTGAAGAGAGATGGTAGTAGTGGTCATAGTTTGGCTTGCCTGGCACATTCTCTCTTTAATCATTCCTTCAAGGTGCCCTGTGACTTCAGCTAGACAGACTTGCCTAAACAATGAGTGGTAATTGGTGGGGATAGCTGACCCCTTTTCAATAGGAGTTGAGGACTAGGTTGGAAGAATCACCAGTGGTGCTCTAAAGAGAGCTATCACTCCCAGGCTCCTATGCCCATTTGTCTGCTGTTGCAGCTGTTGCTGGTGGTAATGAGGAATGTGAGACTGCTCTCCACAATGATCTTTCCCACAATGATAGCTGTTGGGGGCTGGATTAGAAAGAAGACTAATAGTTTGGTGGATACTGTTATGTCTGAGGCTCTTGGGCCCCCTTGCCTGTTGATGGCAGTTGGTCAGCATTTGTTGCCAGTGATGGTGAGGAAATTAGGACCTTTCTCCAAAATAATATCTTTGCTCTATGATAATAGTGGGGGTTACTTGGAAGTGGTGGGGATGGGAAAGGGACAACTATTCTACTCCCAAGGCTCTTGCATTCAGAGTTCTGGAGTACATTCAATGAGGCCTGAAGATAGATGGTCAAGGTGGTCTGATAATGTTGCACCTGACATATGCTGCCACCTTGCTTGTCTTTCAGGGTGCCTTCATTTAGTGTCATCAGTTAGACTGGCTTGCCTAATATTTCCTAAAATATAGGTTGATCATGTCAATCCCCTACTTAATTCCAGTAGCTACCTTTTTGTAAAGGATCAGTCAGGACTCTTTTTGTCAGTCAGGACTCTTGATAAACTGAACCTTCCTATCTTTCTCTCCTTCTTACACTTTACTCCTCTCCATAAACTCTATGATCCAGGTACACTGGCCTACTTGCTGTTCCTTGTATAGGATGCTAAATCTCCAAATTTTATGCTTTGTATTCGCTGTCTCTCATTCCTTGAATGCTCTCCCACCTCACTCTCCCTCTTGGCTTCCCTGTCCTCCTTTGAGCCTCAGCTTGTATTTTAGCTTCTGGAAGAAGCCTCTCCTGGTCTGCACCTGCCACAATCCCCAAGCCCCACTCCTGGTACCCTATTTCTGTTATTGCCTTCCTTTTTCAAAGTTTCTATGTTGTATTTAGTTAGTTATTTGCGTATTGCCTTCCACCATGTCAGAATATGAGCTCCTTGAGGGCTAAGGTTGTGTTTTTGTTTTGATTATAATCTTCAGTGCTAAGCAGAATGCCTGGCACATTGTAGGTATTTAATAAATGCTTGTTGACTAACTGACTCAGAGAATAAAAATAAGATTGTAATTGAGGATATTAAAAAGATTGATTTACAAATTAGGAGTTTGCAAGGAATTTCATAACAAATTCAGAAGTAGGGAGAGCACACAGTTGGTACTGTGAATTATTTGATCCTTTGAATCATCAAAAAATACATATTAAGTTGAAACTAGAAGAAATGAAATGGAAAATGGTTCATACACTACCTTCTGAGAAAGAGAAGTTGGTCAAGAGAATAGTTTTTACTAAGTAGCAGGGGTCTGCTAACAAAGGCATTAAACTCTAAAATATGCAAATGAAATTATTGTTTTGTTGATAGTGGGAATACCTTTAAAAGGAATTCTGTATCAATATACTATAGACCAAAGTATATATTAGATCATGACTGCCCATCCTGTGTAGTTTGTGTTTATGTTTTCTGAAAAGTTTGGCAAGGTGGTGCGCATTTCATGTGGGAGGATTTCCATGCTTTCTGTCTTCAGATATCACAAAAGAAATAGTGGAATTCTCTAAATATCCACTGGTCAGTCTTCTCTCTTGCCATATGATGAGCACATATGAGTGGTTTTTAAGTGATATGAATTGGTAATTTTTAATAATGATCATTTTCTCAAGAAGTAGATTTTTTGATATACATATAATTCCACATATACATTGGATATCTGGAAATTTTTAGCTTGATCATTACATTCTCAAAGTAAATGTAACTGGGATCTATTGAAAGCTGAGTTTTCTTTACAGGCTTTTAGGTGTTGACATTCGCTGGGAAAATAACATTTGTTAGAAAATATAAAGTATGTCAACACATTTTGACACTGTAGTGATGCTAGCAGAAGTCCTTACCATGTTTTATTACTAGAAAGACAGTTCTTTCTAATGACAAGTAATAGAAAAATAAGTATAGTTATTGGCATTATTTATTTTGACTCATAGTTGTAGGTTGTAGATAATTCACAGTATTTGATAGCTTTAGGAAGCATGGGCAAATTTTACTGATTGGAGTTCAAACAAAATTATTATGAAAATAGTTTCCTTTTGATTTTGATAAATTATAAAATAAAAGTGTCAAAAAACATTTTGATCCAAATTATTTTCTTTTTATAGATGAAGAATCTATTTTCTATATTGGCATTGTTTTGTATCATACTTTAAATACCAGGTCAGCAAAAAAAGAGAGCCATTCTATTCTTGCTAAATGAGATATTGAATATAAAATAATTTGGAACTATTAAATATGAGATAAATAGGAGGAATTAGTATTGCTTTCCTTTTATTTTACCTAATGTTTTCTGGTGTCACTAATAATGAACTGATGATAGTTTTGAAGATTCATGACTTTATTTAATAATATTGTCTTTTTATTTTCAATGGATTCATAAGCTTTTTGTTATTGCTACTCCTTCCCATGGTAAAGGCCTCAGAATATTTCCAGCCTTCTTACCTTCTTTTTTTTTTGTCCCTATCCCACCACAAGTCCTTACTGAGGAGTCAAGCTATCTATATCTGAATGTTTTATTAAGGCTATTACTTACTAATGCCTCCACCTTGCATGCAATATAATGTTCCTGTTTAACAAATAAATATAATCAAACAGAATCAGTCAACATATTGGCCATGTATGAACTTATGCTTTCAAAGCATAATTCTCTCCCCTCTCCTTTCTGAAAAATGATCAGAAGCTATTTTAGACTTTTGGTGTTATTTCTTTGACATAATTGTATTCATCATGTCAATTCCTCTCCTGGTTTTGCTTACTGTGTTCTTTATCAGTTTATACAAATCTATGCACATTTCTCTGAATTCATCATGCTTGTCATTTCTTAGGCATAATTATATCCCATTAAGTTATGTACCATAACTGGTTTATTTCAATTCCTAGATGTTTTTGGAGAATTTTCTGAGGCTCTTCATAAAAATTCTCTACTTCCATGTCGGCATCTAGAGATTTTGGCACGTAACCTTCTATTGTCTACTGTTGTTGATGTTCATTCACATTTGATTTTTGTTTTTTCACAATTGCTTATTATCAGCACTAAACTCAAATAATGACATATCCCCTGAAATTATGTTTCCCATTATCTTTGAGCAATAACAGTTGGTGAAAAAATTTATCAACTCTTGTGTTTGTCTCTACAAGGAGAATCTGTAAGTTATTTTTTTCATTTAGCAGCAACTGTCATTCTTCTTTTAGATTCCTTTAGAAGGAAAATATAGATATTTATAGAATTATGTTCTTCCTATCGTATATTCACACATTGGTTACTGGACAAGGATCTTCCATTTAGTCCAGCAGTACCAAAATTAATATTTAGACAATCTAGTAACTATGATTTTAGCAATGTCTGTCATTTTCCTTTTTGTCTCTCTCTCTCTCCTTATACTTGCAGAAATAGAAGGAATTCACCAGGGGAAGAGAAAAATTTTATATTTTTCTTTGCTTCACTCAACCTTGTATCTGCTACTCTGCCCGGTTTTAAGTACACAGGAAAACAAATGTCTTTCCTAGGATAAGGTTATCATTCTTGAACTCACTGACATGCTGTTAAATCAAGCTTTCACCTCCCTCAGTCTCTGATTGGAGAGTTAGTGGGTGGAGTACCAAACTCCTCCCAATGACTTCCTTTATAAAGGGTAGAAACTGAATTTTGAATAACTACATTCTGTATTTACTGCTCAACAGATTTCACCTCTATGAAATAAGGTGCCCCCACTCTCATTGTCCCTTGTTGTCCTCATCAACCCACCCCTGCTTTCCTTTCTCATTTTATGAGTTGTCTCCACCAATTAGATAGTAAGCTCTTTGAAGGCAGAAACTGTCTTTGAATGAACTCTATCTTGAATGCTTAACAGTGCCTGGCACATAGTATGCACTTAATAATCAGAGTTTGGGATTTTATTGAATTACTGAAATAAAAATTTTTTAAAAGATCCTATTGTTTCCTTTCATGTGCACTGACATTGTTTACAATAGCTAAATAGTAGAGACTGAGAATACAAATAAGGAAAGAGTACCTTCTCTGAAGTATCTTATTTTTCCCCCATTGGGAGCTTACATTCTAATGGAGCAAACAACACATATGGAGAGATTGTGGCTAAGAAAGAGAGATTTCTTCTAGAAAATCAAAAGAATGGTGAGTTAATACATAGATTTATCAAGTGAAAAACCTTTTCCAGAAACAATGGAATTATTAATTTGATGATTTTGCCTAGGAAAAGATGTAGAAAAGGGAGAGGTGCAAAATACTGTTTGCACTATGGCCTGGGACTGGAGACATGAATTCTAGAGTTCTAGTGAAAAGAGTATTGGTCTCGTAGAAGGAATAGAGAAGAAACAACAGAATTGTCATGGCCATGGCTTTTCATGGACAGCAACATTGGACAGCAACAAAAGGGAATCTCTTTAAAATTAATTAGGTTTATTTATACAAAGCAAAAAACTTTGTTGCTGGAAATGTTTTCAAAGTTTTCTGAGATGTTGGATATTGCCAGTTTTTGTATGACTGTCATAGCTTACAGAATCCCTTGGTTATCTTCACAACATGCTGAGGACTTTTGAAGGTCATTATATTCTGTGCTAGAAAAAGTCCATGTTTCTTTAAGTCACACTTTTATAAATCATGAGTACAAATCACCATTTTAAATCTAAGATGCATATCTATATCTATATCCACCTATATGTATATATGCACACACACATACATACATATTCACACACGTGTGTGTGCCTTTGCTATTGATTCTTGGATTGGAAATGTTATTTTGTATCATTACTTGAAATTTGTGTATGGATAGGAAACCTTGATGAATATGATCCAAGCCATGCCAATCCATTATGAGAAGTATTTATTAAGTATCCATTATGTGCAAGATACTGAACTGGCATAGGGAGTACAAAAATGCAAATTAATTTGTGACTGTTGTATACATTACATGTCTTCAGATTCTTTGGTTCCATGAACTCATCCATATTGATGTATCTTTGAGGGGGATGAAGAGATTTCAGTAGCTTGAAATGGTGGAGATTTATTTAATTTGTCATACTTATTTCATGGATTCATTCCTGAATATTTAAATCTTGTCTAATAAATTGAACTGTTTATTATTTGTCTACCACTAGACATCTTTGGGAGACAAGAGGTAAGGAGGGGCAAGAGACATTAAAATCTGCTTGAGTCCCCACTGAATATAATGTTTCTTCTAAGAGTACAACTAGATAATGTGATGCATGACAAGGTGACCCTACAGTTTTGATAGTAGTGACAGCAGCACTACCAAAAAATCCCAGCAGTTCTCACCTCTATTCATTGAATAATAAAAAAAAAAACTCATCAAAACAAACTACAAGAGATTTCCCTGGGGCAATTTACCTGTTTTTGTTATTTTATTTAAAAAATACAAGAATATTTACAATGGATTTACTCCAATCATTTTTACAATGTTAAGAATTTCCCAATGTTTCAATGAACATTTTTGAATAAATCATATTTTTCTCTCATTAAGTCTCTTGATGTTATTCTTCACCTGGAAAAAAGTAAAGAAAAAAGCTATCAAAATATGTCCTAGGGTTTCTCAAAAAAACAGTCATAAGGAGACAATGTGAAATTATGATTTAAATAAATATGTGCACTTTCTTCTTTTAAAGATTCTAGCATACGAAGGTGACAGTTTCCCTTTAATTCATGTTCTCCAGAGGGTCATTTTACTATCCCTCTTCCGAGATGAAGTAGAGATTCCACTTGATTACCCTTGCAATGGATAAGTTGTGTTTTGAGAGAAGGCCCTTGGCTAAGAATTCCCTTTATTTGAGGCAGAGAGATGGATTTACCCTACAGTCTTTCAGGGTGGTATAGCCCTTTCTTTTTGGAATTCATATTGAAGGTCTACATGGAACAAAAAATGAACTATACTCACAAACATCAAAATCCTGCCAGGGAAAAAATAGAAAGCTGTTATTTTTTTTCAGGGAATTTCTAGCTGTTTACAATTCTACAGTTGTTCCTCCTCAGTCTGCAGTGGCAGCTGATACTGCTTAGGTAGCTATTCTTCCAGGAAATAGCATAAAGCTAAGACTCACCCTCAAATAACAAACTTTTAATCCTATTGACAAATTCTCTTTTTTTCCACTGATCTTTTTTTTTTGTCCAGAAATCAAATGTCCTCTTGGTTTCTCTTTTAGCATTGCTGAGATCATGTTTCACTTTCATCTTTTCTTCCTGCTTATTTTTATTTTATTTTTATTTGTAAAAGAATACAACTGCCCTTAAGAACCAAAAAAAAAAAAAATGAATGACAAAGGGCAGTAAAGATGTATTGTAGGTGTCAGTAGATTGGTGCTTCTAATGAGCAGCTCTGAAGATGAACAAGAAGGAATAAAGGTGTTATTAGGTAAATGTAATGAGAAAACAAGATAAGATGGGTTTGTCATGTGTCAAGAGTGATAAATGATGAGTGAGATGACTATAAGCTTTACCCTATTTTGGTAAGGCCAAATTTAGGAAGAACTCAAGGGCACTTGGCATATTCCATTTAGGAAATGATATGAGAAGGAATGTAGAAATGTTGCACAGGATGGGCACACATTAATGGCTATTGATTAGCATGGAGGAAGGGAACACCCAAATAGATGACATCAGAGAACAATTTGAGTATTAAATGCCTAATATATACTAGCTCCTTGCTTCTTCCACAATCATAACACAGTACCTTCCTCTCCCAATGTACCTCCTTTCTTATTTGGCTCAATCATAAATCCATAGATCTTTGTCTAGAAAGGACCATAGATTCAAAGCAACTAATACATTTTTTAATAAATTCTTCTTACTTACTTGACATTTTACTGAGTGCTGGGAATACAATAAAAACAAAGAAAGACAGTCTTTAGTCTCAAGGAGCTAATATTATAATGAAGACAGACAACACACAAAAAAAAGTGAAAGTGGGAGGGAAAGAAGTTTCCTAGATATTAACATGGTAGAGAAAGGTGTGGAGATTGGGTACTGCAGCCTGGAAAGGATCAAAGGCAAGAATGATCTAATCATTTTCCTTAAAATAGAAGTTCTAGGAGCAGGGAAGTACAGGGGGAGAATACTTCCATTTTGAACAAAGCAGGCCTGGAGTGAAATTCCAGGAAAAGGATTCTGCCGCATAGCAGAGGACGTGAGCCTGAAAATTCATTATAGGAAATGTCTAGCTTAAAACCCCTGATTTTATATGAGGAAACAGGCTTGGCAATATAAAGTGTTCTACTCAAAGTCTTTCAAATTCTAAGTGGCAAAGCTAGGATTTGAACCAAAATCTCAGACTTCTTTGGCTTATATTTAATGTATCTTTCTGTCAAGACTGTAAATTATGGACCACTTTCTCCTTTGTTATTCATTCACATTAATATAACTGTGAATCTATGGAACACAGTTTGCTGAAATTTTAGTCATTATCTTCTTTGGAATACTTATTATAAATAACAAAATTCAAGCTTCTTATAGGGATCTTTGCATAAAACATTGTCGTAACAATTAGTCAAGTACACTTCTATTTCTTCAGATATGGATTAAAATCCCATCATAAATCTACATTCCTATTCCTCCTCTCTTGAAATAATTTTGTATTTATTTTACATATTTTTAAAAAAATATTAATTTAGATGAATGGTTTGTACCCACAGTAGAACGTAAGTTACTTGATGGGGAGGCAATATTACACTGTTACTTTGTTATCCACATCATCCAAAATAGTGTCTTGTGCATAGAAAGTGCTTAACAAGTTTAATGTAGGAACAACTATAAAATAGTGTTGAAATCACCTCATTAATAGAAAAGAAAAGCCTAACTATAAAAGTATTAAAGTATTGCTTTTGATTTACTAAATACCCCAATGTCAAAATGATTAGCTTGCTGAACACAAAAGTTAATTCACTGTGAAACATTTAATAAAACTTTCAACAATTAATTTTTGCATCTTAACTTCATAACATGATATTGGTTCACATAACTTCTGACAATGTACAGCTATCATTATGGCTCTAGAGAATTGAGATTCATTTCAGTGACATTTTACCTTCTTTTTCAAAGGAATAGCCTCAAGAGGATAATGAACAAGGGAGAAAGAATGTGAAACCACTAGAATATTTTTCATACAAAGGATATTATAGTGAGTTATGGCATTCTCCATAAAGGATTGAGTTTTCATACATTAATGATATACCCATCAACTTGAAAAGATAAAAAGGGAGGTGGAATATTGCTTTTTTCATACTGTTTTGTTTATTTTTTTCCAATTTATCAAAATCTGCCTTCTCTTTCTCTCACCCCTCCAAACTGAAAAGGAAAAGGTCTTGTATTGATGTGTATAATCAAGGAAAGCAAATTTCCACATTGATCATGTCAAATACACACACATGCACACACACATATGTCCAATCTCTCTCTATAAGTGCATTTATATACATGATGTGAATATATAATTCAGTCTAATTTACTTCAAATTAAGTCTTATGTGAATGTGTATATAACAGTTTGAAATATGTGAAATATGTGTGTGCATGTATTTATGAATGTATATATATATAAATGTATATGCATATGTGTGTATATATATGTATGCATATATGTATATCTGTATACATACACACATATAAACTTAATTTGAACCCTTTTTCCATTATTTCTCCCATGTTTCATCATTAGGTCTCTGGAATCATCGAGTTGATTGAACTCCTTTTAAAATTATTTTCTTTGTATTACTGAAGTTATTGTTTTGTAAAAACATGTTATCCTGGTTCTGCTCAGTTCACTCAGCATCAGTCACATAGTCTTTATAAAATTGCATTAAACACATAATAGTAGTACTGACTTGTTTGCTGTCAGAATAAAATAAAACAAAACACTGTCCTTCAACCTTCATCTTGCTTTATATGATGACTAAGCTAACCTAAGATAATTCATGTTCTTTTTCGGTTTTACTGTTTAAAAATAGGTTCAAAAATGAATGTAATAGAACCTTTAACTATTTGACCTAACTAAATATCGAGTGTCTCTTCACTCCAAAATATTCTCCAGTGAGCTGCCAAGATGATTTTTCTAAAGTTCTGGTTTGACCATTGACCCTGCACAATTAACTCCAGTGTCTCCCTCAGATATTAAGTTTTCTATCTGACATTTAAAACTCTTCATAACCTGAACCCTTCCTAATTTTTTAATTGTCTTACATTCTAATTCCTTTTATGCACTCCACAATCCAGGTGTGCTAGGTTACTTGCAGTTCCTCAAACAACATCCTTACATGTTTCTATTCCTTTGTTCTCGCTGTCCCTCATATCTGGAATACACTAATCACTTATTTGTAACTCTTTGTTTCTCTAGCTTCTTTCAAGAGGCATTTGAAAGCCCACCTTCATCAGAATGCCTTTCTTATTCTTCCAGATACTAAACACTTCCAGATACTAAATACCTTCCCTTTTCAGCTTCCCTTCCATTTACTTGGTATACATCTTGTATGTTCCTAGTTATTTACATTTTATTTTTCCTTTCAGAATATTTGCTTCTTAATAGCAGCACCTTTTTATTTGTTTTTGATGTTTTTCTTTTCTTTGTATCTCCAGGCTTTAGCATAGCACCTGGCCCATAGTAATTACTTCAAAAATGCTGTTGACTGATGAATTTTTGTTTATTTGTTTTTCACTTGTGTTCTACTCTTAATAAACACCCTTGGGTTTTTCTTGGCAAAAACACTAGAATGATTTACAATTTTCTTCTCTACAATTTTCTGATTTTTGCAGTTGAAGAAACTGAGACAAACATGGTTAAGTAACTTGCCTAGCGTTACACAGTTAGTAAGTAACTGAGGCTGGGTTTGAACTCAGAAAGATGAGTCTTCCTGCTTCTAGGTCCAGTATTCTATTTACTTTCCCACCTAACTGTATTCTAATCTTAATATTTCCACCTAGATATTCTACCCTGGACAATTCACTCAAACTTTATGCTTTTAGCTCATCCTCATCTGCATAATAAGGAATTTGGACTGGATGACCTTGAAAGTCCTTTAGAATTCTAATATTTTATAATTCTATAATTCAAGAAGGAGAGGATGACAAAAAATAATGAACATTCAAGAACAGGAGTAAACATGCCAGTCTGGAGTAAAACCAAGTTAAATTAGAGGACATAAACCTTGCCTTTAAGGAACTTCATAGTAGATGGATGTTATTGAAGTTACTCTGCATCAGCCAAAGGGCATTTTGACTCAGAAAGAAAAGAGTAGAAAATTTGTGAAACTTTGAAGAGGAAGTTAAAATTTCTAGTGTCAGTTGGAAATACAAATTTAGCGTTTTCTCGGGAATTTCTAAAAATAAAAGATCTCTAAGTAGGAATAAATCATAGATTCAAAATAATTTTCTATGGGTTCTTATATTTTTAGTTTACTTTATACAAAAGAGGTAGAATGGTATTTGTGCAGTGAACATAAAATTGTTATTTCCTTATGTGACATTTTATTTCCATTGAAATCACAATCAAGTGACTAGTGCCAATGTTCAGTGCAATGCAACTATGAACAGGTATTTACAAAATATTTTTTAACTGATATATGCAGTCTGAATACTTTCTAAAGGACAATTACAGGCAATTTTCTAAAGACTGTCCTTGATATAATGACAGAAATATAGCAATTACGTTAGGGAAAAATGGTTCATAATTATAGAAAATTTCAGTTTTTAGGCAAATACCAGACAGCAGATAATTTGTCATTTATTAATTCTACACTGAATTTTAGCTTTATTTTTAAGTATATATGTATATATATATATATACATATAATATTAAATTGCTCTTTTATGTTATAGTTATCAATTGCAAGGTACAAGTGCATGTTCATTATGATAAAATCATATTCAAGGATGCCTCTAAAAATCCTAAAACATTAGGCTTAGAACAGATAAACACTTAGCCAGTTTTCAATAATAAATGGACCTGGATGTTGTTGCTGGGAACTGGAGTAACTTTAATCTCTACTTCTAGGACAACCTCTTGACTCTTACCTTTCCTGCAGGTTCTTGTCCCTGTCTATTGTTTTCTCCATATGACATGGGGTGATATGAGAGTAGGAAAGAATCAAAATACAACTTATAACCTACTACTGATTTCGTTGTAGGATTTTAGATATCACAGAATTTGGAGGAACCCTTGGCATGTCTCGGAGTCCTGAGAATTAATTCAATCTGAAAAGTAACTGTACCCTCAATCCTCAATCAGATCTGAATTTCCATAAGAGCTCTTCAACCCTCCTCTTTTTTGTTGATTGCTTTTACCAGACATGTCAAAGCCTAGAAAAAATGCTACTTGCTTCCCACTGTTACTTTCCCACAATAAACTCCAACTTTATTATAATGAAATAAATAGAAGGGCAGCCAGGATGGTGGAAATGGAAGCAGAGGTTTGCTAAAGCTCTTCCCCCAAGCCCAGCCAAATACCTGTAAAAATTGACTCTAAACAAATTCTGGAGCTGCAGAAACCTCAGAATGATGGTGTGAAGCAAATCTCCAGATAAAGACAGCTTGTAAGGTCCATGGGAACTGTCTATCAAGCTGTGCAGGGAGCAGAGCACAGTCCAGTGTGGGCCAGACCTGAACCAACAGAACCTGAGCAGGCCTGGGTGTGGGGATTGAATTTCTTGCACCTGTGGCCATTTCCAGACTTCATTACCACAAAACAATGAGGACAAACAGTAAGGTGAGTGGAAAAAGAAAACTGTCTGATCAGTGTGAGAAAGTAGAGTGTTCTGGTCTCAGCACCAGGGTGTAAGAGGCATTGGAGGAGCCAACAGAATCCCCAGAAGCAGCAGGGGTAGTGATAGCTGCTGTTCTTGGAGCTCTATGCCCACAGAGTGTGAGAACATTGGGCTGCTGAGAGTAAACATTCCTCCTCACTGGGAGCAGAGAACTACCTTGACAAAGAGCTCAAAAGTTAAGCAAATAGCTGGGGAAAGGATCAAAAACAAGAAAAAGAATCAGACTACAGAATCTTACTTTGGTGACAAGGAAGACCAAAATATACAAACAGGAGAAGACAACGAAGTCAAAGTTCCTACATCCAAAGCCTCTAAGAAAAATATGAATTGGTCTCAGGTAATGGAAGATCTCAAAAAGGATTTTGAAAATCAAGTAACAGAAGTGGAAGAAAAATCAGGAAGAGAAATTAGAGTGATACAAGAAAATCATGAAAAATGAGTCAACTGATTCCTATAAGGGACCCAAAAATGCTGAAGAAAATAACACCCTAAAAAGTAGCCTAACCTAAATGGCAAAAGTGGTGCAAAAATCCAATGGGGAGAAGAATGCCTTAAAAAGCAGAAATGGCCAGATGGAAAAGGAGATCCAAAAGCTCACTGAACAAAATACTTTCTTAAAGATTAGAACTGAGCAGATGGAAGCTAATGACTTTATGAAAGTCAAGAAATTATAAAATGAAACCAAAGGAATAAAAATATAGTAATGTGAAATATTCCACTGGAAAAATGACTGACCTGGAAAAAATTCAGCATACACAATTTAAAAATTATTGGACTGCTTAAAAGCCATTATCAAAAAAAGAGCTTAGACATCATCTTTCAATACACTATTGAGGAAAACTGCCTCAATATTCTAGAATCAGAGGGTAACATAAATACTGAAAGAATCCACCAATGTCCTCCTTAAAGATATTCTAAAAGGAAATCTCCTAAGAATGTTTTAGTCAAATTCCAGAGTCCCTTGGTAAAGGAGAAACTATTAAAAGTAGCCAGAAAGAAGGAATTTGAGAATTGTGGAAATACAGTCAGGGTAATACAAGATCTAGCAGCTTCTACATTAAGGGATTGAAGGGCTTGGAATATGATATTCCAGGAGTCAAAGGATCTAGGGTTAAAATCAAGAATCACCTACCCAGTAAAACTGAGTATAATAATTCAAGGGAAAAAATGGTCATTCAATGAAATAGAGGACTTTCAAGAATTCTTGATGAAAAGAGTAAAGCTGAGAAAAATCTGACTTTCAAACACAAGAATCAAGAGAAGCATGAAAAGGTAAACAGGAAAGAGAAATCATAAGGCACTTACTAAAATCGAACTGTTTACGTTCCTCAAAGGAAAGATAATATTGTCAGTGTAGTTTGAGCAATTATATACATATACACAGAGGGCACAGAGTGAGTTGAATATGAAGGGATGATATCTAAAAAAATAAAATTAATAGGTGAGAGATGAATATATTGGGAGAAAGGGAAAGGCTGAAATAGAATGGGGTAAATTATTTCTCATCTAAAGGAGTCAAGAAAAAGCTTTTTCAATGGAGGGTAAGAGGTGGGAGGTGAGAGGGAAAGAGTGAACCTTAATCTCATCAGATTTGGCTTAAGGAGGGACTAACATGCATACACAATTTGGTATGAAAATCTGTTTTACACTACAGGGAGGTAGGGGGAAGGGAATAAGTGGGAGGTGGGGGAATGATAGAAGAGAGGGAAAATGGAAGGAGGAGGTAATTAGAAGTATATACTTTTGAGGAGTGACAGGGTCAAAAGAAAGAATAGGAAAAATGGAGAACAAGATGGGATGGGGGAAATATAGTTAGTTTTTCACAAAATGACTGTTATGGAAGTGTTTTGCATGACTACACATGTATAACCTATATTGAATAGCTTGCCTTGTCAATGGGGAAAGGTGGAGAAAGAGGAAAGGAGAGAAGCTGAAACTCAGAGTTTTAAAAATAATGTTAAAATTTATTTTTACATGCAATTGGGAAATGATATATAGGCAAAGGAGTATTGAAATCAATCTTACCCTACAAGAAATTAGAGCAGAAGGACTTGAGAGAAGAGAGGGGTGTGATAGCAGGGAGGATAAATTGACAGCAGGGGTAATCTGAATTCCCCATGTGTTAGAGTGGGTGGAGAGGAGAGAAGGGGAGAACATTTGAAACTCAAAATTTAGTGGAAGTGAATGTTGAAAACTAAAAATACATTAATAATGATAAAAAGAAATAAATACAACTTGTGCGCACCACACAAATGTTAACAGCATTTCTGAAGCTGTCCTTACATCAGAAGTAACCTTTTATCCCAAAGGCAAGGGTACCCCATAGCTCAGCTGAACTCCCTGGCATTGATTCTGAATTATGGGTTACCAATATTCTCTGAAACAGTCACATTTTTAGATTATTGTGAAAAAGCAGCTATATATTAAAGTTTTTGTGCAGTGATAAGCAGCATGATATAACAAATTATGATCTCATACTCTTTCATCACATACTTAGATATCCAGTGATTTTACAGCATTAAAAATTGTTTGTTTTTAATCATTTTTGTTTTTGACATGTCCTTCTATGTGGTAAATATATTTTCACCATTTGATAGTTTAGAATTTCCAAACTGAATATGAAATATCTAATTATACATATTGATGTGCAATAAACAAACAAACAACAGTAACAACAGCAGCAATGTACACACACACACACACACACACATACACACACGTACATCAGAAAAACTCTTAAATCGATCCCTACCATAAGCCATTATTAAGAATACCAAAGTGCCTCCTGTTCATCTCTGTCTCTGTGTCTGTTTCTCTGTGTCTCTGTCTCTGTATTTTGTTGTCTCTATCTCTGTCTCTTTTACTGTAGTCTTTTATAATTAGGCAAACATTTATTCAAAGCCCATTTTGATATATGGGGATATGGAATATGGAGTTGAGCTATACGTTTCCTCTGGCAAAAAAGCTTTTTCAGTTTGGTCAGCCATATATCTAACAGTCTTTTCCCCAATAGTAGGTATTCTTGGGTTTAGTGAACATAATAGTATTGATTAATGGGTTTCTGTAGTTTGCTTATCTAGTCTTTGCAACATTTTTATATTAAAAGCATTAATAATTGAAATGATTATTTCTTTATAACAATTGCAGAGATTTGATATTAAGTACCTTTCATTTTCTTTTCATTATTTACCTTGAAATTCTTGATAATTTGTTTTCCTAAATAAATTTTTAAATGTTTTTTTCTAATTTTAAAAAGTAATCACTTGATACTTTAATCTATATAGAACTACATTTGTACATTAAATTATATAGTAGCATCATTTATTATCATTATATTAAAATAGCCAGTCATGAACAAGGAATATCTTTCCAGGTGCTGAAATCCTTTAAACCTTCCTTTATTTCTATAATGTGTTTATTGCATTTGTAGCTCCAGAAGTCCTGAATGTGTCTTGGAATGTTTGCGGTCACATTTTTATATCTTTTTTTAAATGTAACTCTCTTTTTACTATTTCCTCATGTCTATTCAAATATACTGCATCTCTATATAATTTACCCTGGGAATTCACATATATATTCATAGTGGTTGCTATGGGTATAACATTGGCTTAAATTCCTAGATCTTTTCCTTTTTATATTAATGTGTATCTAGACGTGTGTATCTCCACTATTTTGTACTTGTTCAGTTAAGTTTTCAACCCATATGTAGGATTTATATTTATGCATATTCCTTTCT
This sequence comes from Notamacropus eugenii, assembly GCF_028372415.1. Taxonomy (NCBI): domain Eukaryota; kingdom Metazoa; phylum Chordata; class Mammalia; order Diprotodontia; family Macropodidae; genus Notamacropus; species Notamacropus eugenii. Next base: position 380,254,878 of record NC_092875.1, read on the forward strand.
ATCTTAATGTTTTTGACCAAATGTTCTAGACTGTTGAATTATTTACAGATCTTAAATCTGACATCTGATACATTAACTACCACTTCTAAGTCTATAAATTTGATAAGCTTGTCACATATTCCTTTATCCAAAACATTTATCAGAATGTTAATAATACAGAAACATGGACAAGATCCTTAGGGCTCTACAGTAGATATTCTTTGATGTAAGCATTGAAATTGAATCATTTATTACTACTCTTTATGTCTAGACATTCAATTAGTTTCATATATACCTTATTGGATCTTGTCCACAAGAATAGCATAAGAAACTTAGCCAAATTCTTTGCTGAAATCTTAGTAAAAACAATGAATTCCCCTGATCTAGCAGTATAGTAATGATCAAATGCAGGAAATGAAGTTAGTGTGACTTGTCTTCTCCATAAATAAATTATGCTGGAACTTTGTGATCATTCTTTCTAGGTACTCATTAATCATCCCTTTAGTAACTTTTTTTTAAAATTTTTTTTCCCCTCGGGATCAATGTTAACCTTAAAATTTGTAACAGAAATTTTCGTTTCTTTTTATCTCCACTTTCCCTCTCTCCCCACCACTCTCTTTTTATAATTCTGGAAAAATTTGTTCTTCTCTACCACTAAGGTACATTACTTATTCTCAATAATCTTTAAAAAAAAATGCTAGCGGGGATCTCATAAAATAAGCTAGAAAACTGGCAGTGACTTCAGTTTTTTGTGTTGTGTTGTATCTGATAAATTTGAATTTATTGAAAACTTTCACATGCTCCTTATTGTCCTGTTACTTATTTTGGATTTCACAAAATCATAGATTCTGAACAGCAAGATATAATGTGGTCAAATTCTTGCATTCTGCAAATGAGTAAACTAGGGTCTAAATATATTAAGAAATTTCCCCCAAGTCACCAAGATAGCATCAGAACTAGAGAAAAATCAGACATAATCTGCCTTTGATTTAGAACCCTACAATAATTCAATAATTAATAATTCAACCACACCATGCAACGCCCAACAAAATTTTATTTCATACTTCCTAATCTAATTACTATTTTCCATGGAAGAGGAATCTAAAGGAAAATAGGATCTGGGTAGCAACTTTTTTTCTCTGTCGTGATCACTATTGTCATGTCCATCCAGAAAACCAATATGGTGTATTTTTTCATCCTTTATCCCTCCAAATATAGCTCTAAGAAATTAACTCCTGTTTTCTTAGCTTTTTCTCACCATCATCAACTCAAACTGAATCTCAGTGCTCTTGTTGCTATTTTTATTAAACTATTCCAAGATCTTGTGTTTATTATCTTCTTCTACTTGCCTTTCCTTACATATTTTCTATGCATGCTTTAAAAAAAATAATTTGATCCATGAAGTTAGAGTGAGTTAAGATGAAGTTCTTTTCAAACTGCTTCTCCTTTTAATTTCACATTGGAAATGTTTCTTTGAATCTATAGAATATGATTCTTGAGATCATCTTATTTCCCCTGGTCTGACTTACTTTGTAGAATTTTAGTCTATGATATCTTAATAGTTCCTTCTCTGAACATTTTGAAAATTTGTTATCTTCAGATATAACTTGCATTATGACTATACTCTTCTTTATCAAATTTTTAAAGTAGCATGGACACTTATGTTTCAAAATTCCCTCTTTAGTAATCAGTTCATCCTTTGTTGGTAAAAATAAAGTCTTTATGTGTATTTTAGGCAGCTTTTAAAAAATTAATTATAATGAATTGCATGACTTTCTCAGGGAGATCATTGATTACGTGGTTTCCCTTCACACATTGAATAAGATTAGCTTCACAAAATTAGAATCTCCAATGATCAGAATTAGATTGGGCCTCAGAGACCATCTAATTGAATCAGAAATTGCACAGGAATCTCTTCTACAACGCATCCAACCAATGGTCATATACTCTGCTTGAAAATCTGTAGTGAGATAAGCCTTCTTAGGATAGTGCTTTATATTATTGGAAAATTTATAATTATTATGAGGTTTTTATGACCAATCTAAATCTGCTGCTGTCAACATACATAGCTGACCAACCACAATTGGTGCACAAGGAAGACAAGAACTTTTGGAGTAATACCATGATCCAGACTTCTGGTCCTGATTCCACCTCACACCCACAGTCTTCCGTTGTGGAAGTGATATTGTAGAAACTTCACCTGAGAAGTGCTCCTGCCGATGTTACACCCATATTTCCCCAGTAGCCATAACTCCTGAATACTAGGAAGAGAAAATTGTCATCACCAAAGTCCTTGTCAAATGGTTTAACATCAGATAAAAAATGATAAAATAATCAATTACAATTTCACTGAAGAATATGCATTCTCACTGACTTTGTTGTTGTCCTGTAAGGATCATGACATCTTTCCCTTATGTTAAGCCTATATATATTGACTCAACAGTATGTAAATACCTTAGGAGTAGAGTAGAGAGTTTCTAGCTTTCCCATTTGTATTACTAGTGATCAGCAGAGCTTTGTTATTTCAACTCCTTGATAGATATTTTGTTCACTTATTCCATATCCTACTTGTTTTTCATCCCCTGTGAGAGAAATTTTCCATTACCTTGGTTCTTTGGCTCCTTTAAGCTGAGTTCCTGGCCAGTTCTACAGTGACTGGGGATATAATCTCTGAGCAGGTAGTCTGGACAAGTATTAGATATTATGCTGGGAACCTTGCTTTCCTAGGACTAGAATCTGTCACAGGAGTTTACATTGGACTGAAGAATATAGAGTTTTGGAAAAGGGTTTTATTTTGCATTTTCAGTTTCACAATTGTGCAATGAAGAAATCTTGTGGCCTTATTTTCTTCTTAAGAGAATCATTGTAGAAAAGAGGCACAAACCTTTTGGAGCCAAGAGACTACTTCCACTAGGCTTTATAGGGGACATTTTCATTTATTTATAAATAAAATATGAATCTCAAAAAACACACACATACACAGAAGAAATATACTTCTTTGAAATGTAAAGTCCAGAGAGAGAGAGAGAAAGGATTTAGGGAAGGTGGCAGAGTAAGTGAGAAAAACTCCAAGCTCTCAAGATTTTCCCCTTCAAAAGAGTTGAAATAGCACCTTTGGGCAAACGAAGTGTAGGTGGAGATAAATAAAAATAAGATCACAACAGTGGTCTTCCTGGTACAATTTAAGAAGATTTGATGAAAAATCTCAGGACAAGAGTGAAAAGTGAACACCTTCCAGGTGTTTTTAACAACAAGCAGCAAACCCTGGGGTTAGTTGGTCTGAGAGGCTGCCTTGGCCTCAGCCACAGAAACTTTCACTCCTGGGATTGTGGGGGGAGTTTGGTGTTTGAGCCCAGGAAGATTGAGGGAACATCTCCTGATAAGGAATGCCAGACTCAGCTGTGCAGTGAAGAGCAGCAGGGGGCAAGAAGGAACCAGCACATGGTCAGTGAGTGCAGGAGAGTGGGGCAGAAAACCCCTTATTGAGAGCACTTACAGGAAGCTAGGGGTTTGGCTTTGGTTCTAGGCTACAGGGGAGAACTAAAGATTTAGGAAAAGAGGCACCATTTACCATACCCCAGGACTGGAGTTGATTACAAAAATTAAACTATTATCACACACAAAAATGCGCAGGCAAATGAAAAAGAACCCAACCGTAGAAAGCTATTATGGGAATAGAGATGACTGGGGATGATTTTCAGAGGAGGATATTGAAATAAAGAAACTCACAAAGAGTAACGTCAAATGGTCACCTGCCCAAAAAGAATTTATAGAAGATCTTAAAAAATACTTTAAAATCAAATGACAGAGATGGAGGAAAATCTTTTAAAAAATAAGAATAATCCAAGAAAAACAAGAAGGTAATGAAAGAAAAGTCAGTCAATCAGAAAACAACATCAAGAGTCTTAAGGAAGAAAATGACACCTTGAAAATTAGGTTTGAGCAAAATGAAGCAAGTGAAATTATAAGAGATCAAGAAATAATTAAACAAAATTTGCGCAATAAAAAAATAGAAGAGAAAGTGAAACATCTTATAAGAAAAAGTACAGATTTGGAGAATAGATCAAGAAGTAATTTAAGAATAATTGAGCAAACTGATAGTTATGATAAAAAAGAAACTTTATACAATAATACAAGAAATAAAGAAAATTGTCCTAAATCATTAGAAAAAGTGGTAAAGGAAAGTTGAAATGGAAAATAAATTCATTGATCATCACTTAAAAGAGATACTATGAGGAAAACTTGTAGAAATATCATAGTCTAATTTCAAAACCCCCCAGTTTAAGGATAAAATATTAAGAGAATCAAGATTATATAATTTAAATATGATGGAGCCACAATTAGAGTTACACAAGACCTAGCAGGAGAGATATTGAATAACCACAGGTCTTGGAGAACAACATAATGAAGAGCAAAATAATTGGGGCTCCAGCCAAAAATGTCATACGCTGCTAAGTTAAGTATTATTTGGAGTGAAAAAAAGTTGGACATTTGACAAACTCTTATACATTCAAGACTTTATTTAACAAAAATCCTGACCTTAACAGAACATTTAACATACAAGAACAAAGAGAAAGATAAAGTATATACCAAAGAGTGATTACAAGGGATTCATATAGACAGACTGTTTACCTTATACATATTACATATATAAATATATATACATATACATATAGTATGTCTAAGATTCTTATTAATACGTTGAGCAGTTCATAATAAAGATAGGGGTAACCTAACTATGATATATCAAAATAAAACCATTTAGGAATAGTTAAAAAGAATAATTTTATACAAATGAGGTGCAAGAGGAAGAACTGATACAGAAAAATTAGATGGGGGAGGAGGGCTATTAGTTCTGGTAACCTACTTTCATTGGGAAACATGAAAGAAAGGAACAAAAAGGGAGCAATACAGATATATTCATAAAAATATAAGTTCTTTTTCTAAATTCAGAGGAAATAAAATGGTAGGGGCATAGGGAGTGAGGAGAGGACAAGGGAGAGATCTTTAGACTGAAGGGTGAGGGGATAGGTAAAACAGGGGGTATAGAAAGGTGATTAGAGTTATGGGAATGGGAGGATAGGGGAGGGATCCTTGGAGGGGGCTTGGCACCTAACAGCAGGACAAGGTAGAGAAAGCAGGTGGAATGGGGAAGAAAAGATATATATATATGCAAATATAAAAACCAAAGATCAGTTATAGAATATACCTGGGAAATATACATCTGCATATTATGTAAGTGCATGAATATACCTATAGCTGTAGAGAAACATATCTCAACTTCATTGTAGCCTTCTGTGGTGGGGGAAGGGAAAAAAAAAAAACAAAATAAAACAAGTGCACGTCAGAGAACAAAGGAACTCACAAGGAAACAAAGAAAAAATAGACAATTTTCAACACAAATATTCTATATCATACAGACTTTCTAGAAATGAAAATATATTGTTACATAATTTGAATCCTTTCTATGTTTCAGTTTAAAAAAATAAGTTAGACAAATGAAAGAGGTAGGAGACCTGGTTTTACAGTAATTCATATAAAAAAGATGCATGATTTGTAGCTGACGAACAGTTTAACCCAAGGAAACTGTATGGAATAGCTATTGAAAAACTTAATGGTTACCTAGTTTAAGGGATCTGCTCTTTCCTACTCTAGTTATATCTGGAATGTTGTCTTAGTTCTGAGTTTGACATGTTAAAGGCATCATCAATAAATTAGAGTTTTCCTAAAGATTGGCAGCCCAAATTTCCAGAAAAGTATTAATATTATATCACATTGAAAATATCTGAAAAAACTTAGGTTATTTATTTTCAATAACAATAAATATAATGTCAATTACAAACTAATTATATTCTCTTTACCTTCAGAGAGCAGAAATAAAAATGAATAGGTAGAAGTTAGAGGGAATCAATTTTTGTTTCAATATAAGATTACCTTCCTAACAATTAGATGTGTCCAAAAATGAAATGGTTACAAGACAAAGTAATGAGTTCTTCAACGTTTAAACACTGATCGAAGACTGAATGATCAGGCATGGTACAGGAAGGTTGGAAAATTTAGATGCATTCTAAAATAATTTTTCATCTACAAAATTTCATTCTTAGTGCTGAAATAAAGGGAATAGGAAAATAACATCATAGTGTTCTAACATTAATGACAGCAATGTTTATCATAGGATATGAAATTTCACCTGATATAAATTTGTAGACTCCATAAGCAAAGAGGCTGTTTCATGGAAACATAAAACCAATGTTTGCAAAAACAAAACAAAATAAAACATCCTTTCCAAATAAAACATGAAACATCAGTACTTTTATTTTAGTCTGAGAAATACTGAGTTCATTTTGGACGAAAACTTAGTCTTAACTTGGCATTTCCATTAGTCAAGTAATCTTATAATTACCTAAATGTATACTTTGTATGAGATATATGTAAGTTTAGCTCCAAAATATATTTTAGTTACTCTGCATAATCTGGTTCAGCCATCAACACTGGGGATGTTAATTTGATGACTGCTCAATCTTAACCTTATGCCATATAGCTATATAGCACTTGAGATAAAACATTCTAGATTTTTATTGTATGTAGAGGTAATATAGATTAATTGAGTAATTTTATATCACTATTCAAGAGGCTTGATATTTATTTTGGATCTGCATCATAAATTAAAAACTGAGTCAAAAGATTTTTACAACTTTTCTCCTCTCCATCACTTTGTAAATTCCAAAATATCCTGAAGAGAGGCAATCTTCTCACCTTCATTTCTGACTCTCTGAACTGGACTTTGTTACCATGCTTCATTTACCTCATTTTTACAGTGCAATTTGCTTCAGTGCTTGGGATTTTCTCACCCTCCCCCCCAAAAAATCCCTATGTGCTTCTAGCCCCCTTCTGCTATTTGTGAGTCCATCATAGCCCACTCCACTCCCATTTTGGGATGAGACTCAGGACCTCCTCTAGGCTCTGCTTTTGACACTCTGGACTTTGTCACCATGAACTTTCCTACCCACCCCTTTTTGTGTAGTGTCTTTCCCAATTTGAATGTTAAGTACCTGGAGCCTTTCCTTTTCCTTGTATACGTATCCCCAGAATTTAATACAATGCCTGTCACACAGAAAGAATTTTAACAATACTTGCTGCATATTCTCCCTCTTGTTGCAATCACAAAGGTGGGCAGCAATAACCTCTACTATTCCTGCAATAAGAGCCCAACTTCAAATGTGGTGAATATCTTTGAAGTGATTGCCTTGCTGTTATCACAGAAGGCATAAATCAGTGCAATACATCTGAGTCAAACAGTAGATCACTAAAGCATGGCACTTAATCTTAAGAAGGCATTTGCCTTAAGAACATTTTAGAAGTAGGTGGTACATTGGGTATAGTGCTAGTATTAGAAAGGCTTGAGTTCAAATTCTCTTTCAAACACTAGCTATGCAACTCTGGGCAAATCACTTAACATTTGTCTGCCTCAGTTTCATCTTCCATAAAATGGGGATAATAATGACAATACTATCCAGGGTAGTTATGAGAATCTAATGATATAATATTTGTAAAGTTCTTTGAAAAACTTAAAGTGACATATAAAATCTAGTTATTACTAAGAAGCTACACTCTGTTTTGAAAAACCCAGAGTTCCTAATTACAGTTATAGCATCTTGATAGACTGGTGAATAAGGAGAGGGATAGAGAAACCTATGATTTAAGGGTAACAGAAAATCCTGAGGGGAAAAAAAAAACAACTTCTACTAATGCAAGTCATGACCTTCTCTTCAATTTAAAGTCTTAGAGAAACTAGTATATTTCTGTAAAATGAATCTTTAGGTTTTTGTTTGTTTGTTTTGTCTTTTTTCCCCACGTTGAATAAAGCAGCCACAAGAACTTCATAGAGAAACTGGGGGATCTCGTAGCATATGCACCAGTGCTTTCTTTTTCCAAATATATTTAACTTTTGCCTCCTTTCTCTCATCTCTCCTTGACCTTCAATGATAGCACTCTTTTAAGAGAGAAGATAAGACTATACTTCCTATAATTTGTGGTCCAACTAGGAGTATTGCCTTGTAAAATGTATTGTCATTGCATTTTAGTAGGGAAGGGTTCTAAGAGTATAATTTTCATTTTATAAAAAAAGCAAGTTATATGTCGAGAGATTAAGTGATTTGTCCAATATATCAGTCACAGATCTAATGCAAGAATGTACCTTTTGATTCTCCCCCAAAAGTTGCTATTCTGTTATTTTATGTCTATCATTCTACCCCCCACACATTATAGAATCTTCCTGAACTTTTGAATTTTAAAAATGTATGTTTTAGACATATATACCTAAATTTAAATTTATGTATCAACAAATTTGCATATATTATGTCTCATAAACTTATTCTATAAATTGACTACTCTTTTAAAAAAATAGGTGAAATAGATCTTACCCATTAAACAGTTCTTATAGATAATTTGCATTTGGTGCTTCATTTTCTTCATTTAGAAACTTTGATATCTAAAGGGATCACAAGAAAAACACAAAAATTCTCTCTCCCTGTCTTCCTTCTTTTCTTTTTCCTTCATTCTTTCTTCCATCTCTATTTTTCTCTTTCTTTCCCTCTCTCTCTCTGTGTCACACACACACACATACACACACACACACACACACACACACACACACAAGAGTGTACCTTGACGGTGATGTGAGTAGGAAGTCAAGAGGTGTATTTTTGAAATAGAGTATAGGAACAAGAGGCCATGGTTAAAGTTGTCATGGGAATTTTAATTGTGAATTTCCTGACTTTTGTGGGTTTAAATCATAACTTTTATGTTCCATTAATGTAATTTTCCCTTCAGTGAATTGTTTTGTTTTATATTCTGCCCTAATGGACAGTGTGTTGATTTTTTTTTTTTTGTGAAGATCAAGGACAGTTCAATATTGACAGAACTCTTTTTAGTACATTAAAAAAACTCTATATGGGATTTGAATTTTAAAACTATTTAAAAGCATTTTATATCAATAATAGCATTTTGAAAGAATGCATATTGGTTCCTATTTGAAATTAAGATGTAACTACCAAAATCATTCATATTTTATTTATATTTTTTACCATTTAGCTAATTTAAATCATTCTAAAATACTTTGACTAGTAATGCACTATTCAGACTTCTAAAACAAAACTTTAAATTTTTAAGTTAGAAATAAATATCCAATTGCTGAACACATTAACAAACAGGATACACTCTGTATTAATAGATTTTCCATTCCAGATTGTATGTGCTTCTTGTGCCAATATTTTCCGTTGACTTTTACTTTTTGCCTCTGACCCAAGTATAATACAGCCTTTACAAAATGGAAGGCAAAATTAGGTAGTAATAAGAGATTCACCTATTTTACCTGGGAGAGTAGGGAGAGAAGGAAGATTAGAGTAGGTGGACCTTACAGTCTCCCATCTTAAAATTATCTGCCTTATATATTCCATCATCTGTGAATTCATTTGCTTTAATTAGCCTTTTTTAAAATTATGAACACTACATTTGGTCATTCAAGATGATGAGTCAATTACTTTCATCAGATCAACATTGAAATTGATCTATTGAATGAGAATTGTGATTCAATTTAACATTGATTAAATTCTTCATATATATTAGGTATAGGAATAAAAATTGGACATATATAGGCAAAAATGAAGTTGTCTCTGCCCTCCAGATGCCAGTATTCTGCTGAGCAGATACAATATGGAACAGGTAATTACACTGAAGATAATTTGGAGAGCATCAGCAGTTGGAGAGATCAGGGTAGCCATTACAGAAGAGGCAGCAGCTAAATTTGGGCTTAAAAGGAAGCACACAATTCTAAAAGGTAGAAATGAGGAAGGAGTTTGTTTTCTAGTTATGAAGAATAAGTTTTTTGAATACCAAGAAACAAGAGAGGGAATATCCAAATGGGTAAAAGCTAGTTGTATTTTACTGAACCTGAATGGATGAAGAGAGTAATCTATAATAAGCCTGGAAAAGTAGATTGTAATTCTATTGCTGTAGGCTAAAAAACAGCAATGAAGGTAGGGAGGGGAAGGAAAAAAAAAGAAAGAAATATATTAGGACAAATAAAAAAACAGTAGTCTGAATAGTTTTGACATTTAACATTCTCCTCTTGCATTCATCTATCTCTCTAGTCTTCATTTTTGTCAGACTCTGTCTGTACAGTTTCTAGATAAACCTTTTATTCAAGGAGACCACTAAAATGATGATTGGCCTTTATACCACAAATATACATTACAAACATAGCACATGCTCTGAGGGTACTCCTCTATCTCCCACTAAATTGGTGTGCCAGATCAGTCAGTCAGTCAGTAAACATTTAAGTACCCTTTATGTGTCAAGCACTGGGGCAATCACTAGGTACACAAAGACAGGGAAAAAGAAAAACATTCCACCCCCTGATGAGTTCACAAAATAATTGTCACTTTTCCCATAGAACTTCCAAAATTTGCCTTATTCCTTTTTGTCAACTTTATCAATCAGATGGGTGTGAGGGAGAAATGTAGAGGTTTCTTTTTTTTTTTTTAATTTGTGTTTCTCTATTAATTCTTGATTTCAAAATCTCTTTTTATATAGTTGATGATGACTTGGATTTCTTTCTGTAAGAATTACCTGTTCATATCCTTTCACCAGTTATCAATTAAAGTGGTTTTTATTCTTTAAATGTTACTAAATTCTTTATGTATTTGGGAAATAAGATTTTTAAGTGAATTTTTATTAAATTGTTTTTCATTTTCAATGTTCTCTTCAACAAAATTTTTTCAAAATTTCTACCCTTCTCTCCCCACCCCCCATCCCAAGGCTGTGTGGCTTCTGATTACCCTTTTCCTCCACACTGCCCTTCCTTCTGTCACCCTCCTCCCCCTTCTCCTATCTTCTTCCCCCCATTTTCCTATAGGGCAACTTAGATTTCTGTATCCCTTTGCCTGTATATCATATTTTCCAGTTGCATGTAGTAACAATTTTTAATATTCTTTTTTAAAACTTTGCATTCCAAATTCTCTCCCTTCATCCCTCCCTACCCACCCTCATTGAGAAAGCAAGTAATTTGATGTAAGTTATATATATGTATATATATATTTAATGTGTAATCATGCAATGCACTTCCATAATAGTCATATTGTGAAAGACTATATTTCGCTCTATCCTATACCACCTCCAATTATTCTCTTCTCTCCTTTGACCCTATCCCTGCTCAAAAGTATTGGCTTCTGATTACCCCTCCCTCCAATCTGTTCTTCCTTCTATAACCCTGCCCCCCCCATCCTAATCTCCCCCTACTTTCCTGTAAGGGTAATATAGTTTTCCATATTCAATTGAGTGTGCATGTTATTCCCTCCTTAAGCCAAATTCAATGAGAGTAAGGTTAGCTCATTTCCTCTTTCCTCCCCACTCCACCTCCAATGTAAACATAAGGTTTTCTTTATACATTAGCAGTGCAAGAAGTCCTCAATATATTTAAAGATAGTTGCTGACCTTGAGATTTCATTGGTAAAGGAGACCCCCAGGTAAGTAAACTTTCTCTAGCAATATTGACCCTTACCTTCCCTCTAACATAAAGAGCTAAAGAGTTATCGAGAGCACTGTTTTGTCCAGGGAAAGCAGCAGCCACTATGTTTGAGAGACAAGACTTGAACTCAGGTTTTGCTTATTCTGAAGCCATTGTATTATATAGAGTCACATTTAGCAAAGGAAGAGAAATTACATTTGCCATTTTTATAGTTTCACTTTTATTCCTAATTTTAAAAGTTATGTGGAAACAGTGATGATTAAAATATTATGACATACTAAATATCTCTAACATTCTTATAGAGTAGTGAACATAAAACATCAAACTCTATGAATTTCAATGAGCAAAAGAACCCAAAGTGTTAGCATCTTCTTGTTAAAATAATTTTATTCATCAGATTGAGAAATATTTTGTCCTAAAATAAAGGGCAGAGCTATGTCGGAATATTGAGGTCAGTTGCAACCTGCCCTTGGAGACTTACTTTCATACTTCTGAGTTAACATGCTTCACGGCCAGATATTTGGATATATGATAATCTCTCATTGCTGTTCTTTCCTCTGCAAGCTCAAGATAAAACAATACAAAAGCTATTTAGGCAGAATCTAACAAAGTTTTATTAAGAATAATATGGAATACTGGTGATCTCTCTCTCTCTCTCTCTCTCTCTCTCTCTCTCTCTCTCTCTCTCTCTCTCTCTCTCTCTCTTTCTCTCTCTCTCTCATCTCTGCTTTTCCCCCCTGGGATTTTAGCAACACTATACTCTAGGTTCTCCTTCTACTTATCTGAGCAATCCTTAATGGCCTTTTCTGGGAAAAGTCATATTAAACCGCTTGAATATGTGTGTTCCCTATGCCATATTCCCTTCTCTTTCCTGTGTCTTGGTTATTTCATATCATTTCATGTGCTTAATTATAATGTCTATTAGAATGACTTTATGCAGATCAATATAGCCAGGTACCTCCCCTGAACGTAGTAGCACATCCATTATCTACTGGATTCAAACAGTATATTCTGGAGATGCCTCAAACTCATCATTTCCAATACACAACTTGCTGTCTTTTCCAATGCCCAGCCCTCTTTCAAGTTTCCCTATTTCTAATGAAGATACCACCATTTTTTTAATCCTCCAAGTTCATAATCTCAACTTTATCTTCCATACCTCATTTTCCATTGCTGAACATACTAGATTCAACATCACTTACATCTGACTTCTTTCCTCTACTCATACAAATGCCAAGTAAGTTAAAAAACCATTCCTTACCTAGGATATTACAATGGCTTAGCCGGGGCCACATGTGACCTTGAGATCTCAGGTGTCCCACCCTTGGTCTAAGTTCTCGCCATTCTGATCCATACTTCTCACTTGTATGCAAATGTCATCTTCTTTAAGCACAGATTGATCTAGTACTCCACTTCTTAACAAACCCCTGTATCATCCTGTTGTTACTAGAATAGAATAGTAATTCCTCCATCTTTTAATGTCCTTTACAACCTGGATTGAACGTAGCTTTCCATATACATTTGACATTACTCACCTTCCTGAACTCTATGTTCAGGACAAACTTTCCTTCTTTCACCAATGGCACTCCATCTCCCACCTCCATATCTGCATTGTACATTCTTCCTTAAAAAAAGTCCCTCACTTCATTCAAGATACAGCTCAAGCACCACCTTCTGAACAAAAATTTTCTTGATCCCTCCAAATGCTGCTTTCCCTCCATAACTAGTTGATCTTTATAAAAATATATTGCAATTATGTTGTGACTGTTTATTCTTTATATGCCTATAAAATATCTACTTGATAGAATGTGATCTCCTCAAAAGTAAGGTCTGTTTGGGGTTTTTGAATTTGTATTCTTATAGTATAACAAAAAATCTGGCACATACTAGTTCTGTATTTATGTTTATTAATTGACTAATGACAGAAAACAAATATTCCATTTCACAATAGATGGAATACCAACTCCTTATCAACCTAGGTTTAAACTATCATTATTGAGTACAGCATGATTTAGTGCAAAATGTTCTGGAATCATAATCCTGCATAACCATAATGAAGGCAAGTGCTTAATCCCATCATAGACACAGTGAGTGTTTTATTGACCAGAGTAGCAAGTCAAGTCTGAGACCATCATCACAACTGGGAAGAGCCTTGTTAGAAAGATGATTTCTGGAATCAGAAGGAAATCTTTCCTGGTCTCACTCCTAAATTTTCTAGGCTGCATTACCTAAATACAAAGAAACTTGCAATGGAAGAGGAACTTGTGGTGAAAGATCTATGTCATAAAGAAAAGCCTTGATTTAGGACATGATGGCTACTTGGGTTAGTAAGAGGGGGCTTCATCAACTTGTACTTTTGCTACCTGGGTCTTCTCCAGTCATCCTGATGAATATGTGGTCACTGGATTCAGATGGCTCTGGAGGAGAAGTGAGGCTGGTCATCTCCTCTCCCTCACTCAAAACAAAGTCAGGTGCAAGTCATGTCATCATTTCTCTGATGGCATGGTCTTCTTCAGCCTCAAAGGACAAACGCAACTTTTGCCACAGTAATCAATATTTTGAATCTCACCACTTACATTTCATAAGATCCATACAATTAGACTGTAGATTTACAGCTGGAAGCAACCTCAGAGTCCACCTACTTCAAATCCCTCATTCTGTAAATAAGGTAACTGAGGTTCAGAGAAGTCATCTGAATTTTCCAAGGTCACATAGCTAAAAAATGACAGAGGTAGGATTTGAAACTCAGTTCTCTTGTGCCAATTCAGTTTCACACTACTTCTCAATAAAGGCATCTTCTAATGGCATGTGCACACACACACACACAAATGCACACTCATGCATGTAACTACACAAGTATATTTGCTGTGTGATGGTCAAAATGATGTCATTATCACTTAAGAAAAAATAAAATAAAATCTGAAATGGATTTACAAATACATTATGTAAAACATTCAAAGAACAATTAATTCCAAATTGCATAAATTGTTTGCAAAAACAGAAAAGCCTAGATGCTACTAAATTCCTTCAATTATTCAAATAAGGCTTTGGCAACCAAATTATGAAGAGTGAAAAAACCCCCCACAAAACTATAGATCAGTATCTCTAATGTATATAGATGCAAACATTTTAAATAAAATATTAGCAAAGGAATTATAACACTGTATTAAAAAGATAATACACCATACTTAATTGGATTTATGCTACAATTGTAAGTTTAATTTAATGTTTGGAAAAATATAAGCATAACAGACAATATTAATAATAAGAACAGGAAAAAATCATATGACTATATCAAGAATAGAAAAAAGCTTTTGATATGCCATAATATCCATTTCTTAAAAAAAAACCTAGAAAACATAGGAATAAATAGAATTTTATTTCATATATGCAATATCTGTGTAAAATGAGAAGCCTGAATTGGGAACAAGATAAATTAAAGGCCTTTCCAACATCATCAGAGGTAAAGCAAGGGTAGCAACTATCAATACTACCACTACATGTATTGTTGGACATACAAGCTAAAGCAGTAATTTTTTAAAAAATGAGGGATTAATCATAGATAAAGAGGAAACGAAATGATCACCTGTTGCAGATGATATGAGGGTTTATTTTAGTAAAAAAAATCTTTGAAACAACTTCATCATATTTACAGAATAAAAAGTTCATGTAAATCATTGATATTTCTTTATAATAAAAGTAAAATCCAACAGGAAAATATAGAAGGGCAAATACTATTAAAAATAAATTACAGAATGCGTGAAATATGTGGGAGTCTTCATAACAATACACATACATAACAACTCTAGATCCAATCACAAAACAATATTTATGGTCATACAAACCTGAATGACATATGAAATATAAATTGTTCATAGATATGATGTCTGTATAACAAAAATGTCAACACAGTATAATTAATTTAGTTATTCAGTGTCATGCTAACTCACCACTACTTTAATTAAAGTAGACAAATAAAAATGAAATTTATTTGAAGACAGATGTTAAGAAATAAAATTGAAATAATGAAAAGAGTGAGAAAGAGGGAGGCCTAGCAGGACTGTTTCAAATAAGACTAGAAAAGCAATAATCATCAATGTAGTTTGGTATTATTTTTTTAACACAGAGGTTAATTTAACATAAATACCCAGCATACAGAAAAAAACAAGCCTAGAAGACTAGTGTTCAATAAAACCAAGCACCACAAACAACACATTAAGTAAGGCATTAGTACTTGACAAAAACTGCGGGAAAATCAGAAAGAAGTCTTTTAGATATGAGCTTCTAACCTCACAGAACAGACCAAAATGAACTTCAAACAGATATGACTTAAATATATAAGATTAAAATTTAAATAAATTAGAAGAATTTAGTTTTCAGATCTATGAACAAAAGAAGTGTTCATGACCAAACAAGAGATAGAGAGGATTACTGAGAATGACAGACAATTTTTATTACATAAAAATGAAAGATTCTGCACAAACAAAATCAATACACCCAAGATTAAAAGAGAAAAAAAAAACTTAAGTGGGAAATTCTTTCAACATTTTTTAAAGATATCACTTCCAGGCAGAGCCAAGATGGTGGAGTTAAAACAGTGACTTGCTTGAGCTCTCCCCGAAACCTCTCCAAATACCTGCAAAAATGACTCTCAA
Organism: Notamacropus eugenii; assembly: GCF_028372415.1. NCBI lineage: Eukaryota > Metazoa > Chordata > Mammalia > Diprotodontia > Macropodidae > Notamacropus > Notamacropus eugenii. The sequence continues at coordinate 380,271,039 of NC_092875.1, forward strand.
CATATTCTAGAGCAACAGAACCCCCAAAATGATAGAGTGAAACAAATTTCCAGCCCAAGAAAACCTGAAAGGTTCACAGGAAAGGTCTGTTGCATCAATCTGAGAGAGGATCACAGGACAACACAAAACACATCAGCACAGAATAGGCCCTAGAAAACCCAGAACAAGTCTCAGGGGACTGAATCACTGGTAGTTGTAGAGGTTTCTAGACTTCTCAATCTACAAACACCCTAGATACTGTGGGAGGTAAATAGGAAAGTTTTGTGGGGCATGGTAAAAAGAGGAGAAAGGTCCATCCCCAGTCCAAGACAACAGGATGGTAGCAGCAGTTGCTGATCAGAGAAGGAATGCAGAAATCTCTTTGCTGAAGCTGAAAATTTTTTTGTTTTGCTCATGCTTGGATTTGCATAGAGGTATGGGGTGGCAGTCCTGGAGAGGGGTGGAGTGCTATTGTTGTGGTGTTTATGATGGTACTGGAGAGGGAACCATTACAACAATTCCAAAGCAGAAAAGAAGGCTTGTGTTCACTCAGACCAGAACACATGCCAGGAGGGGATTAAAGACCTCTCCTTAGATCATACCACTTTGGAAGAACTTGAAATTGACAAGTCCCTAGAAGTGTCTCTGAAAATAAGTACAAAAAACCCTTGAAGCTCATAACACTTCAGCCTCAACACTAGAAGCAAAGTTCTACTTTAATAAAGAGATAAAAAGTCTGATAATTGGCTGGCAAAATGAACAAACAGTGGAAGAAAAATCTCAGACTAAGGAGTGTTATGGGAAGATGGAAGAGTAGATCTCAAAATTCCAAATTTTTAACATTTTCCTCCACAAAATAATAAAATAACAAAAGAAGAGCAAAAAGTCTAGGGTTTCACTCAAAAAATATTATACCCAGCCAAGTTAAACACACTCCTGAATGAAAAATATGTATATTTAATCAACTTCACAGTTCACATTCAAGACTTTGTTTAAAAAATAATAAAACCTGAAATTAACAGAAGATTTGACATGCAAGATCCAAGAGAAACATAAGGTACATACCAAAGACTAATTACAAGGGATTCACTAAAGACAGACCATTTACTTTTGATATATGTAAGATGCAAAATGTATGTCTAAGATTTAATTAATAATTTGGTAGCCCATAAGAAAGATTAGAGTAAGCTTGAGTATGATATGAATTTAAAAAAGTAAAATGCTTTAGGAATAGCCAAAAGAATAATTGTTTTATACCAAACAAGGAAGAATCAATACAAAGGAGTCAGATGAGGGAGGAGGGTTGATAGTTCTGGTAACCTATTTTGATCAGGAAAAGGTTTAAGAGGGAACAATACATATGTGGTTAGAATAGTACTTGAGTACAAAGGTTTTCTAAATTCAGAAGAAATAAAACGATAGGGGAACAAGACAAGGGAGAGGCATTAGAAGGGAGGATGAGGCAATATGTAAAGGGGGGTATAGAAGGCTTTTTAGATTTATGGGAATGGGAGGATAGGGGAGGGATCCTTGGAAGGTGGTAGGCAGGTAATAGGAGGGTGAGGTAGAGTGTAGCAGTAAAGAAGACGAAACTGGAGGGATAAGAAATAAGAGATATGCAGAAACATAAAAGCAAAGACTGGGAGTAGAATGTTTTGTGAAAAGGATATGTTTATATATGTAAGTATATATGTATATGTGCATGTATATAACTATAGCTGTAGAGAAATATATCCACACTTAATTTTTGTTGTTGTGTTCATCCTTTGTTCCCGAGGAAGACCATGCCATTAGAGAAATGATGACATGACTTGCACTTGACTTTGTTTTGAGTGAGGGAGAACTGTTCAAGTCACCAGCTTTACTTCTCCTCCAGAATCACCTGAATCCACTGACCATCCATTCATTAGGATGATTGGAGATGAGCCAGGATGCACTGCGAATCTTTGGGCCCTTTAGGCCAAGGTCTTTGCAGGTATTCACTTAGGGTGTGGCAACACCCATTCATTGAATATGCCTGTTTAAGAAGTAGCCAGGGCATGACCTTTTTAATGAGACCAAGAAAAATAAAGACATCAAGCTGGGAGGAAAATAGGAACAGTTACTAATGATAATCACTCTAAAGGTAGGAGGGTCTGGAGGAGCCCTTAGGCAGGGGCCCATTGGCGTCTTAGCTTCAGAATGCAGTAGGTTTAAGGTTTTGGGAGAGGACAGGACAGGATAGAGGAAAGGAAAGGGAAAAGAAGGGAAGGGAAGGGAAGGGAAGGGAAGGGAAGGGAAGGGAAGGGAAGGGAAGGGAAGGGAAGGGAAGGGAAGGGAAGGAAAAAAAGGAATGAGCCAGTAAAGCCTAGGTCAACTGGGCATCTTTTGGCCATCCAATTACCTTCCTTTGGAGAAGAGAAGAAAGAGGAGGGGGAGCAGACAGGAGAGGAGGAGTTGAGTTACCCAGCTAGTTGGGTCCCAATTCAGCCAGCTGTGTCTACTCACAGGATTGTGTTCGTCCTTCATTGCCAAAGAACACCCTGCCATCAGAGAAATGATGGCGTGACTTGCACTTGACTTTGTTGTGAGAGAGGGAGGATTGTGCAGGTCACCAGCCTACACTTAATTGTAACACTCTTGGGGGAGAGGCGAAAGGAAAAATAACAAAGTAACAAAAGTCTACAGCAGAGAACAAAAGAAAACTTAAAATGAAGCAAAGAAAAGATGGACACCTCTCAATAAAAGGTGCAATATTTATCATGCAGGTTTTCTTGAAAAGGAAAATTTATTGTTACATATTTTGAATCCTTTCATGTTCTGCTATACTCATGATGGGCATTTCCTCTCCCTTTCTTACTCTGTATTTAAGTTAATAATAAGTTTTTTTTTTTCTCTATTCCATATTTGTGCTCTGGTGTTTGAGTCTAAAATAAAATTTTAAAAACCCTCAGATTATAGAATCTTACTTTCGTGACAAAGAAGATCAAAATTTATAATCAGAAAAACACAGCAAAGTCAAGGTTTCTATGTCAAAAGTCTCCAAGAAAACAAGGAATTGAGACAGCTCATGGAGTAGCTCAAAAAGGATTTTGAAAATTAAGCGGGAGAACTAGAGGAAAGATTGGGAAGTGGAATGACGGTGGCATAAGAAAATCATGAAAAGTGAATTAACAGCTTGTTGAAGGAGGCACAAAAAGAGCTGAAGAAAACAACACTTTAAAAAATAGACTAACCCAATTGGCAAAAGAGGAGAATGACCAATGAGGAAAAGAATGCCTTAAAAAGCCAAATGGAAAAGGAGGTCCAAAACCTCACTGAAGAAAATAACTCCTTAAAAATTAAAATGGAGCAAATGGAAGCTAATGACTGTGAGAAATTAAGAATTTGTAAAACAAAACCAAAAGAAAATCAAAATTAGACTACAATGTGAAATTCTCAATGGAAAGAAGAGCTGATCTAAAACTACATCTGGGAGAGAGAATATTTTTTTTTAATTATTGGAATACCTAAAAGACTGATCTTTTCAAATTTATTAATTTTGGTTTTCAACACTTATTTCCATGGGATTTTGAGTTCCAGATTTTCTCCTCATCTCTCCTCTCCCCCACTCAGAGTTGGCATGCTTTCTGACAACCCTTTCACCAGTCTGCCCTCCCTTCTATCTCTGCCCTTCTCCCCTTACTTAAGATAGATTTCTCTACCCTAATGCTTGTATATCTTATTTCCCACTTCTATGTAAAAATCATTTTAAAATTCTTTTTTTAAATCATTGACTTCCACATTCTCTCTCTTATTCCCTTCCTTCACACACACACACACACACACACACACACACACACACACACACACACACACACACACACACTGTTCTAGAAGGCAATCAATTCAATACAGTTTATACATGCGCATAATAGTCACATTGTGAAAGATTAATTATATTTCCCTCCATCCTATCACATCTCCAATTTTTCTCTTTTCTCCTTTGACCTTGTCCCTTTTCACAAATGCTTTCTTCTGACTACCCCCTCCCCCAATCTGCTCCTCCTCCATGCATCAAACCCCTCAGTTTCTTGTCAGGTAAGATACCCAACTGAGTGAGTTTGTCATTCCTTCCTTAAGCCAAATACAATGAGAGTATTCCCTCATTCCCTCTCACCTTGCTCCTCTTCCCCTCTATTGTGAAACCTTTTTCTTGCCTCTTTTATGTGAGATAATTTATCCCATTGTGTCTCTCTTTTTCCCTTCTCCCAATATATTCCTCTCATCCCTTAGTTTTATTTTTAGATGTCATGCTTTCACATTCAAATCACCCAGTCACATCTGTCTGTCTATCTATCTATCTATCTATCTATCTATCTATCTATCTATCTATCTATCTATCTATCTATCATGTATCAATCTATCTATTTTTGTTTATTTCTTTCTTTCTGTCCATCCATCTATATTTCCTCCAATTACCCTAATACTGAGAAAGGTCTCATGAGCGACAAGTATCATCTTTACATGTAGAAATGTAAACAGTTCAACTTTAACGAGTCCCTTATGATTTTTCTTTCCTGTTTACTTTTTCATGCTTCTCTTAATTCTTTTATTTGAAAGTTGAACATTTTTTTCAGGTCTGGTCTTTTAAGCAAGAATGCTTTGAAGTTCTCCATTTCACTGAATGTCTATTTTTCCCCTTGAATCAGTTTGCTGGAGAGGTGATTCTTGGTTTCAATTCTAAGTCTTCTGACCTCCAGAATATCATATTCCAAGGTCTTCCAGCCCTTACTATAGAAGCTGCTAGATCTTGTGTTATCCTTACTGTATTTCCACAATATTTGAATTGTTTCTTTCTGGATGCTTGTGATATGTTCTCCTTCCCCTGTGAACGCTGGAATTTGGCTATAATATTCCTATGAGTTTTTCTTTTGGGCTCTATTACAGGAGGTGATTGGTGGATTCTTTCTATTTCTATTTAACCTTCTGGTTCTAGAACATCAGAGAAGTGTTCCTTAATAATCCTTTGAAAGAAGATGGCTACACTCCTTTTTTCATCATGGCTTTCACATAGTCCAATATTTTTTTTCAAAGCAAAGGCATTTATTGAAATAGCATTGGAAGAAAAATTGCAATGGAACATATCCCCCAAACCTGGGGCACACTCTCCCACAAACGTACCCACAAATATCATTAGTAGTATGTAATTATGTAAATAAGTATAACTCATACCTCAGAGGCTACAAGACTTTCAAAGTTTTCTTCTTATCTTAGGGCCTTTCCAACAAAAATTGCTTACAATCTTCCCAGCTCTCACCCTCCTGTCTCTACAAAAACAGTGACCTTGCAAAACTGAGCTCCAGAAAGCATGCCCTACCATATCTGGTGAGTTAATTCACTCAGTTTTGGGATTCCATTCTAGGATAAGATGCCTTAATTTGTAAGCTTAAGTAAAAGCCCATTCAATCCACGATATCTTTCAAGTCTCAGGCCATGTTTTCCTTTCTTTTGAAGGATTTTATAAAATGATAATAATAATTATATTTTATGTTTTGTAAACATCATCAAAATCTCTCCCATTATACCCTCACTCTTCCCCTCACAAAGAGCCATCCCATATAACAATTCTTTAAGTAGAGAAAAAGAAAAAAAAATCAGCAAAACCAATTAATACAATGAAAAAATCTGGAAATACATGAAATGTATCATATCCTCTGAAGCTTCCACCTTCTGCAAAGGAGCGGGGTGAAAATGTCTTCTCTTTTTTCTCTGGGGTTCTTTATAATATTACAATATTCACTCGCGATTGCCTTATGGCTGTTCAATTTACATTGTTATTGTATTGTATCCATTATTTCTTGGTTCTGTTGACTTCACTCTCTATTAGATTATGTAAATCTTTCCAGGTTTCCTTGAATTCATCATATTCATCATTCCTCACAGCACAGTAACATTCCATTATATTGGTGGAGTACAAGTTGTTTAGCCATTCCCCAACCAATGGGTATCTACTAATCCAATAATTTTTAAATTGTCTCTCCCGGATCTATTTTTGAGGTCAGTTGTTCGTCCAATTCGATATTTTACATTGTCTTCTATTTTTTTCCTTCTTATGTTTTTTTAAAATAATTTCTTGATTTCTCATAGTTATTAGCTTACATCTTTTCCACTCCCATTTTGAAGGAATTATTTTCTTCACTGTACTTTTGGACCTCCTTTTCCATTTGATCGATTCTGCTTTTTAAGGCATTCTTCTCCTTATTGGCGTTTTGGATCTCTTTTGCAATTTGTTTAGTCTATTTTTAAGGTGTCATTTTCTTCAGTATTTTTTAATTCTCCTTTAGTAAGCTGCTAACTCATGTTTCATGATTTTCTTGCACCACTTTCATTTTTCTTCCCAATTTTCCTCAAATATTACCTGATTTTCAAAATCCTTTTTGTGCTGTACCATGATCTGTAACCAACTCATATTTTTTTTTGGAGATTTTGGATGTAGAAGCTTTGACTTTGTTTTCTTTTGCTTCTATGTTTGATCTTCTTTGTCTCCAAAGTAAGATTCTATAGTTTGAGGGCTTTTTTGTTGGTTTTTTTAATGCTGTCTACTCACGTTGCTAGCCAAATGGTTGACTTTCGAACTCTTGGTCAAGTTAGGACTTTGCTTCCAATAGGAGTGGGTGTACTGTCCCAGGCTTCAGGGGTTTTATATGAGCAGTTTGACACCTCATTCTTTGTGGATCCAGCGCTCGAGAAGTGCTACTACTGAGGCTGCTGCCTTTGCCACAGCACTGGGGCCAGATGCCAGCTGGACCATGCTCTTCCCCCACTCAAGTCCTACAGAGTTTTCCCACAGATTTTCTATGCTGTCTTTGGTGTTTGTTGGTTAAGAAGTCTGAAAACTATCACAGATGCTAGTGATTCAGTTGCCTAAAGACTGCCCTGGCCCTGTCTGTGATGGTGAGTGCCCTCTGCTCCTAGCTCAGTGTGATAGACACTTCCTGTTGATTTTCCAGTCTGTCTTGGGCTGGAGATTTGTTTCATTCTGTCATTTTGTGAGTTCTGTAGGTCTAAAATTTGTTTAGACTCATTTTACAGGGAATTGGGGAGGGACTTGGGGGGGAACTCAAACAACTCCCTGCTTTTACTCTGCCATTTTGACTCTGGCCCCAAGACATGATATAAAAAAAAATGATCCTAGACACCATCTTTCAAGAAATTATCAAAGAAAAGTGCCCTGATAGTCTAAAACCTGAGGGTAAAACAGAACTGTAAAGAATCCACCCATCACCTCCTGAAAGAGATCCCAAAAGGAAAACTCCTAGGGATATTGTAGTCAGATTCCAGAGTTCCCAAGTCAAGGAGAAAATGTTACCATCAACCAGAAAGAAACAATTCAAGTATGGTGCAGTCATAGTCAGGATAACAGAATAATTTAGCAGCTTCTACACTAAGAGATGGAAGGGCTTAGAATAGGATATTCCAGAGGTCAATTGCCTACATAGCAAAGCTGAGTATAATCCACGGTGGCAGGGAGGGAACTGACATTCAATGATGTAGAGGAATTTAATGCATTCTTGAGAAGCCAGAAGAAAATAGAACATATATTGACTTTAATTTCAGGATTCAAGAGAAGCACTAAAAGATAAAGAGCAAAGAAAAATCATAAGGGACTCATTAAAGTTGAACCGTTTATATTTCTACATGGAAATCTAATATTTGTTAATCATGAGACTTTTCATTACAGTAGTTGGAGAGAATATGCATACATGCATACATACATATAAATATATACATTAATACACATCTATACATATATACACATGTATATATGTATATATACACACATATACACACATACACGTACACACAATTATGTGTGTGCAAATATACATGTGTGTATATATAGATATAGATGATATAGATATACATATAGGTATAGATATAGATAGAGGTATAGATATAGATATATCTGTAGAGGGTATTGGGTGAGTTGAATATGAAGGGATGATTTCTAATAATCAGTGAACAAATGAGCATTTATTTAGTGCCTACTATTTTCCAAGGACTGTGTTAGATTCTGGAAATATCAAAGAAACAAATGAAATAATCCCTTTCCTTAAAGTACCTATATTCTAAAGGGGGAGCCAACATGTGCATATATATTATATGTGTGTATCTATATATGTATGTATATATATGTATATATGCATATACATATATATATATATATACATGCATATAAAATGTGTGTATGTGTATACAGGTATGTGTGTATGTGTGTATATATATGGGACAGCTAGGTGGTACAGTGGATTGAGTGCCAGGACTGTAGTTAGGAGGACTCATCTCTGTTAGTTAAAGCCTGGCTTCAGATATTTGTTTGCTGTATGACACTGAGCAAAGTGCTTAGCCCTTTTCCCTCAGTTCTGTGGCTGTTAAAAAACAAATGAGCACAAGAAGGAAATAGTGAACCACTGAAGCATTTTTCTATGAAAACCACAAACAAATTCATGAAGAAAATTGGACTTAACTGAAATGACTGAAATACAACCTATAAAAATGTGTGTTTGTGTGTGTGTGTGTGTGTGTGTGTGTGTGTGTGTGTGTGTGTGTGTGTATGGGGTGGTGAGACACTAATAATTGGAAGAAATTATGAAGGTCTTCACGCAGGATGTGCTATTTGAGCTGAACTTTGATGGAAATTAAGGTTTCTAAGAATCAGAGTAGAGGAGAGAAAGCATTTCAGGTATGGGGATTGCAGAGGAGGGGGGATATTTAGGGAAAGAGTTTATGTTGTGATTGAGGAATACAAAAAGGCCAGTGAGTCTGAACCAAGCTGGAATTATAAGCTGTACACAAGTTAAGGATTTTTAATCCTCATAATTATTAGATATAATAACATAAAAATTAAGAGATAATAAGAAGTCACTGAGGCTTATTGAGCAGGAGAGTGTTATAGTGAGGCCTGTTATATATGAATATAATTTTGACAACTATGTGAGAGATGTCTCAGAATAAGGAAAGATTAAGAGAAAGGTTATGATGACTGGAAGTAGAGTGAAAACAAATGGAAAAAAAAATATATGGGTACACTGAAATTATATTCTGATGCCTCATTGTGGTATGGAAGTGGCTTAGTATTCTGGAAGGGAATGCCAGCAGAACACAAACTATGTTAAGTCCAACTAAACAGGGAAAACAAAGCAAAACAAAATTTAAAAAAAATGAAAATTCTTAGGTTTGAGGCCTAGAGAAAGACTTTGCATCTGTTACCTGAGAACAAGCTTACAGTGTAGTTAGTCTAGGATTATCCTGTCTGTGAAGATAATGATAATGAAGATTATGATAATGATATGTGTATGAGTTTTTCTAGGAATTGTGACCTCTAGTAGCCTGGGAGTTTGCACTGGTGAAACTGATGTATTTTTGGAATAGAAGTAATTGTAATCTGAATAAAATTTATATCATAAGATAGCCACTCAATAGGAACCATGTTTCATACTTTTTCATAATATGAAGTACTAAGTACTTAGAACTAGATATTTAAGACTCTCATGTAGGAAGCATTCAATTAAAAATTACAGGTTTTAGTAATACACTCAAATGGAGCTGATAGTTATGGATTAATTACCCTCTGAAAGCACTTTGCTAAACGCTGTTATAAAGAGAAAAGAAGTCTAAAGTTCTTTAACAAGTGTTTTAGTATATGAAATATCCACAAAGAATAAATTATGAGGGAAGGGAAGAATAAGCCTGACTGACCTCAAGGCTCATGAAAGCAGAAAACAAACAAGACAGTTTCTTATGATAAAAAGAGAAACAAATAGAAACTCCCAGTTTTGATTCACTTTTTCTTTTGGTGAATGAACACTACTATATCTTCTTATTTATTTCTTCTTTCAATTTCAAGTGGATGCAAGAGGGGCTGCTTTATTTTATCTACATTATATATTGCAAATTTTACCTCAGAGATTCAGGAACATCACCCCAAAGATCTCACATCAGAAGCTTAAAGGTTAAGTGAGGTGTGTGTATGTATGTGTATGTGTGTGTGTGTGTGTGTGTGTGTGTGTGTGTTGTTTCCTTCCATACATACACACGTATATATGTATGTAAAATTTATTTTAGCTCGGCTTGTATTTTCATGGAATTAATGTAAGCATCTATGGAAGTTACCCTCTCAGATGAGTTCCATTAATCAGAAACAAAGCAAAGTATAGATCTGAAACTTCAACTATTAATTGCAGTGATTCAGTCTACTCATATGCAAAATTCTCAAAGCTAACTTTCCTAACAAACACAATAAAATAAAGTTTAAAAGTCTTAAAATAAAACTAAAACCAACTGATAAAAACATATATTTGTGTTATCATCCTCATTATCTCAAGAATTTGTAACTCTAGTCAATTCATTTAATGATATTTTATTTTGCAGCACCCTTACTGTTTCCCTATGCCTATAAATTAGATTATATGAGGTAGTGGATTTAGTGCTGAATATAGGGTTAGCAAGACCTAGGCTTGAACCTTGGGTACTTACTGTTTGACACCAAGTGAGTCACTTTCATGTACTCACATTTCTTTATAGAATCTCTCTTTCCTTTTAAAGCATATCTCAAAGCATACCATTATCAGTATGAAAGCTTTCTTGAGCTCTGCCACACCCACGTCCAATATTAGTGCCTTTCCTCCCAAATCACCGTGTAGCTAATAACTTTTAATTTATTCATTATGTTTTTCTGTGCCCATATCAGATATATTATGCACACATTTGTGTGTGTAAGAGAGAGAGAGGGAGAGAGAGCCAGAGAGAGAGAAGCAGAAAGAGAGAGAGATCTTTCCTTAAAGCATAAAGAGCTGCTCTACAAATGAGAAAGATCTTCAAGGTTTTCCTCTGACACACACTAACTTTGTAAATCTAGTCAGCTCATTCAATCTTATTTTATCTTGCAGTACCCTTATCATTTCTCTGTGACTACAAGTTGCCTCTCTGCATTGTTAGGAATTTATCATCAGTTTATTATTCAAAGTTGGATGTCTGGAATGGGAAAATATTGATAGTAATAGGAGTAATCTTACTGGCATTAAAATTCTGATGTAAGCAAGGCTTGATAAAATTATGAAGTACTCTCCATTTCCAAAGAAGGTCCCTAAGAATGGATATAGAAGATGTAAATACATAAAGGATCTATGTGTAGAATTTATGACCATTTTTGAGAGTGCTGTGTTACGATTGAAAATGTGCTGGATTTTCATCATAGCACTTGATATTTGATCAGAGGCATGTTAAACATGATTTGTCGATCCTCTGCTACAACCTAGAAAGTAAATTTTACAGGAAAGCAAAGTATACTTTGTGTCAATAGTTATTGATTATTTAATTATGCAAACTTTTCCCTGGTGGCTCTTGAAGTATTCTATGAAACTGCATAACAGTGTTAGAAAGAGCCATGTATTTGGAGCCAGAAGACTTTTGGACACATCATGCACCTACCCTTTCCTTGCCAGCTGAACTTGAGTAAGTTATTAATTATGGCAGCAAGGTAATGCAGTGGATAAAGGACTGTGTCTGGATTCAGGAAGACTTGAGTTCAAATCTGACCTCAGACACTATATATGTGACCTTTGACAAGTCACTTAACCATGTTTGCTTCAGTTTCCTTATCTGTAAAATGAGCTGAAGAAATAAATGGCAAAACACTTCATTATGTTTGCCAAGAAAACCCCATGGATGATATGGTCAATGAGGTTATACAGAGTCAGTCATGACTGTACGACCAACAAGGGCAGAAATAGATAATAAAATATATGTATGTATACATATATAATAATATGAAACATAAAGTATAAATACTATTTATCCTTAAGAATATTATTTAATGACTGACGATTTACTTTTGTTCATATAGATGTGTATGGAATTTAATTTGTGAATGATTTCTCATTCCAAATAAAAGAAAAAGCGAGTTCTGCCTCTTGTATGGAGACTGATCAAATGTGTATTTAGGTAACTTATGATATGAATCTTTCTTTACCAACTCATATTTCATGCTCATCATTGTACTTGACTGGGCTGAGCACAGACAGAAATACTGTGCAGAAAGGTGCTTAACTGTCCAAAATCTAAATACAATGAGGGGAGGAATATGAGGAGTTCAAAGCCTCTGACTCAGAGGAGAGTGAAAGAAGCAGAAATGCAATAGAACTAGAGAAGTGGAGGTAAAGAATCTTTTCCAAGGTGTTACTTATTTTTCTTCTTTGTGTAGAATGTATTAGAGAAAGGTTCATATGACTGAAACATCATTGAACTAAAGGAAAGAATGCAGGAATTATTCCTTCAAAATTTTTTTCACTTTATGAATGCAGAAATTGAAGACTCAATGAATAAAGTAACTTACCCAAAGCTATAGATAGAATAAATGTTCTACTGTACTTCATTATACTTTGCCTTATTATTTTTAATTAAATTCAAATTCCATCATTGTAATGAAAGGGTATATGTTAAAAACAAAATAAAATTACAGATCACCTGGAAAGAAAAAGGGAATAGATGATGATGGTGATGGGAGAATTACTATGTATGTATATGCATGTATGCTAATACAAATATATGAATATATATACATGCTATGCATACACGTAAGTATTGTAAATGTGATTATATGATTTGGGGAATTTTATATACACATATAAACATGCATGAATGTATATGTGAATATATTTTTATATATGTATATCTCAGAGGTGGGGAACTTCAAATATCCAAGGATGTGCTGAAACTCCTCACCTTCAAAAAGTGCTTACAACTTCCTGGCTTGCCTTAGTGATAATTTCACCATTCAAAATGTGGAGAAAGCAACAAAAGGGCATCTATTTTTATTCTGGATCTGATTCTCTGTAACAAGAAGGAACTGGTTTCGTGATTGGAAATGATGAGAATCCTGGCAGGAAATAATCCCTGAGTGTGTGATAGAGGAAATGAAATTATATGACTTGACAAAATCATAGATTTGCGGAATGAAGAGGTCAAAATATTCAGAGGAAAAATAAGGAAAAAAATAAGGAGCATTCTATGGAGCAAAATGCTTTACGAGAAGTCATCTCAGGAGGGATGGGCAATATTTTAGCATGAAATTCTATGTAGTAAAGGGGCAACACATCCAATGAGGAGGGTTTCCCCTAAGATTTAAAAAAAAGTGTTAACTATGTACCAAGCACTAGGCTAAGCCCTGGATACACAAATAGGAAAATTTAGCTTTTTTTCCTCTCAAGGAAATTAGACTCTAATTGGGGGATAAGAAACTTTAGCCAGAGGGTTGACATAATGACTCTGAAACCTTTTAGGAATAGCATTGGTGGAGCAGATGATAAGGCCTAGGGGTCATTAGATCATTATATCAGTAGATGAGATGATAGAATCAGGGATCTGGAGGGTATAGAGGCTGGTCATAGGAACAGTTTGGATGTCCTTAAGAGGAAGAGGTAGTGCAAATGTTAAGACAAGCTGATCCTCTATTTCACTTAATGGAATAGCATTGGTGACTTCCATCTCATTCAGGCTCTGTGAGCAGTCAAAGAACCCACATGGTTTCTTGGCCCTCAGTGTTAGAGGATGAGGCAAAGGGAAGGCAATGAATGATGGTGCCCCTCATTGACACTTTATTTTTCCTCCTAGTAGCAATGCTGGATAATTTCTGGGCAGCCTGGAACAAGGCAAGGGGAGGAGGAAAGGGCAAAATTCCATCTCATGTCTTCAGTTCTTCCCAATACCCAGTCATATCAGATCATTTTCCTGAAGAGACCAATATTAATTCACAAGGTACTCACAAACTCACTCAGCTGTAAAAAAAAAGTATAATAGATGGAGTCAAGGACAGATAATACAATATGAATAGGAAAACATGGCATAGTCCCATAAATCTAGTATAAGGTGTTCTAAAGTTCAAAGTGAGTTGAGACTGGTGAAGGAAACTGGCAGTAACAAGGTTCATCATTTTATTTTATTTTTAAATTATATTGTGAAGGAAATTCAAGGAATGAAAGGAATCCTTGCTTGGGATGAGTTGCTCAAATATAATCTTGCCTATTGCTTAAGGAGCATTATCTTTTTACTGGAAATGACAGAGCAAAAATGACTAAAGCGGTTGATGCAAATGAATAAGGAAATAAAGAATACTTGGTTGTACTTGAAAAGTCAAGGTGCCTGATCAAGATGCACTGTATCTGTAGGCGTTTAAAAAGAAGGGGAAGATATGACTACTGAGTAATACGCAAAAGATAATGGAAAAGGGTAGAAGTGCCACAACAATGAAGCAGGGTAAATTACATAATATTTAAAAAAAATTAAATGGAATAAAGAATGTCAACAATTTGCTAATGATCTTGATTCTGCATCTTGTTACAGTTTCACAAATAATTATTGAAGAGACTCCAGTGGTTAGCATATTACTTGGAAGATATAGAAGGTGCTTAACAAACGTTAACTGATTGGCTGATACTGAACGTCTAGAAAAAGAGTTAACATGTCATCAACAAGAAAAGGTTATTTCAGGATATCTTCATTACTTTGTTTCGATAGGTTTGCTAAACTAATAAATAAGATGCTATTGATAGAGTTTACATAGTTTTAATAAAAACTTTGGATAAAATGTCTTACAGGTTTCTTGCTGAGAAAGCAAAGAGATGAACTAGTTGATTATACCATTAAGTGGTCTCAGGATTAGTTCCATAGCCAAACTCAAAGAGTAAATATTAATGGTTCACAATGACATGTCAAGACATATTTATTGGTACCCTTTGCACTGTGGTGTTAATTTTGTTTTAATAAATGAAACAGTTTAAAACATTAGTTATATGAATTTTGACTTTATACATTTGGGTGTGGTGGTTAGATAGCTGATCCACCAGATAATAAATCCACCAGATAATAAATTTAGAATTCAAAACCTGGACAGACTAGGGTTTTGGACTGAATATAACAGCAAAACAAAAACATCAGTAGAGGTAAATATAAAATCTGACACAGGTACAGAAATCAACTTCTCAGCACAGAATACAGGAGATATAGGTAGACAGAAATTGTCCTCAAAAAGATTTGGGAGTTTTAGGAGAACTTAAGGGAATATGAGTCAGTTTTTTAGGAGAACTTAAGGGAATATGAGTCAGCTGTGTGATGGGGAAGCAAAAAAAAAAAGTTCTAGTGGTTTTTAGGTGCACTAAAAGGTGTATAGAGGGAATAATACATTTGACCTCTCATCAGACATAATATGCTATTTTATGTTGAGATCTTGGTGTGATAATTTAAAAAGTAATTGGGGGGTTGGAAAGTCTAGTGAAGTTCAGTAAGGATATTGAAATGGCTTCAATATACATCCTGTGAAGATTCTTTGAAGGAACTTGGAAGATTTAGTCTGGAGAAGAGAAATCATGAATACTATCTTCAAGTATGTTAAAAGAGCTGTTAGGAAGAGCAGGAATTCTATCTGCTCTGTTTAACACCACAAGGTATAACCAGTAACAAGAGGTGGAAGATACAGAGAGGCAAATTTAGACAATTTCTGGGGGAGATGGAAGTGAGACTTTCAAACTATTAGCGCTATCTTGAGTGGTGGTAGTTTTCCCTGCTTAAGAGTCCTCAGAAACAAGGCTGAATGAGAATATGTAGGATATTTATTACGGAAATTTCTTTCTTTTATACTTTAGAATATTTGGTCACTAAAGTTCTTCCAAGTCTTAAATTCTGAGATGTGATTTTTATATCATTGTTTTTAATTGTTAAGTGTATTATCATATGTATATTTCTTAACTCTTTCACTAGTCTTAATTCTCTTTGTAATCTCATCCAAACTATGACACTCCACAAATTGAGTGGCAAAAGTTATTTATTTTATTATTATAATAAAATCGAGTATGAAAATGAAAAGATGAATCTTTACACCCTGCACTTTTGTCAGCATTTATTAACTTAGAAGCTAATAGCTTAAGTGATTTGTCTCCTTTGTGGGTAAATTTGCCCTTAGCAGGTTGGGCTTTGGCACCCATTTATGAAGATATTGCTGAACTTGACTTTTTTTTCTTTCTGGAATGCTTCATTCTCTTGATGAATATTGTCATAACTCTAGGGTAATGGAGAATATATTTTGATATCTTCCTGGCCACTCATTTAATGCTACCTTCAGTATTCATCCAGACACCAGCAATTTTCATAATTGTAAAACTTTAAAGAACATTTTAACCTTTAATATGTAATATATTGAGTATGAATTTACACTGATCCATTTATTTTTAAACATCAACTACCTTGATTTTCTTAAGCATATAAAATCTGTAAAATCTAAAATTAATCTAATAATAAGATATATCTTCTAGAATTATAATAAAAGAAAATAAAACTATAATTCATAGGTGAAAATGTAAAATATTAAAAATTCCAATAATACAGAAAATATTAGGTTGGTTAGGAGTTCACCGCATTTATTGGAAAATTTCTACATAAGGAAAATAATGCAAAATACTGTAGAGAATTTTAAAACAAATTGCAGCCATGGTCTTACCCTATCCATTATTTCCCCTGGTTAGTCAACTGGTCTAGGTAATAGGAGCATCCAGGAGAAAAGAAAATATTTTCACAGTAAGGAGAGTTGTGGGTATATGTAGTGACATTGTTTAGATTGTAAAACCTTGTTCTGAATGTAATGAGGGATGGTCATCACTTTGATTTTACTTCTTTCATGAATTTGTTTTCAGTCCACCACTTATCAATTACACTTTTTTTGAAATGATACCAATAGCACATGCTGTTTTTATTTCTAATCATGTCATTAAGATATCATTTCATCAGCCAAAAGATTTGTCACTTATGATTAGTAACTCATGATGGCTATATCAGGAATTTATATGAAGGATATAAAATTATGAAGCATAACCATCAATAATGTCAATACAATATGCTAAGCAAAACAGCAAAGGAACTCAATACAATGGAATGTAGAAAGAGAGATTATAACAAATGTTTTGTTTGAAGTAACTATCATTTAAATGGGGGCTACTATTCATTTTCCAAATTAAAAATAAAAAGGAAATTATATAGAATTTCAGAGTTGGAAGAAACTTCTACAGTAAAAGCAGTCTAACCCATACATGATAAATAATTCCCACTATGATACACATGACTAGTCACCTAACCTTTTTGAAGATCTCTAGGAAGGGGAAATTCATTACTTCTTAAGGCAGTCCATTCCACTTTTGTATACTTCCAATATTTAGCTATTGGAAACTAACTCCCTCTACTTCGCACCCTATGGGGTAATATCAAGTCTAGTTTTCCTACTTTGTGACTTCCAACTAATGCTCCTAATTCTTCTCTCAAGGGCCAAACAGAAAAAGCCTAATCTCTCTTCAATAAGACTGTCTTTGAAATTTTTAAAACCACTGTAATCTTCTTCTTTCCTCCCCTCTAGACTCCAGATGGTCCTCAGTTTATCAATGTACTTCCTAAAGCAGAAGTGAATGCAGCACTCTAGATTAGGTTTAATGAGAGTAGATTACAGCAAAAATTGCCACTTTCCAGTCCCTGGAAGCTCTATTTCTCAATGAAGTCAAAAGTTGCTCCTCTCTATGCTGTAGAAAGTGTATAACTGTTTTATCTCTTTTTAATCAAAAGGTATTTTTCCCCTCCACATTAAAATAAGTGAAATAACATCTCTACCAAACATAGCGAAATGTCTTCTGAAGTTAGTTTCTCTTACTCTGTCTGTATTTGCATCATCCCTATAGTCTCACTACATATTCAAAATATAAAACATTCTGATGCAGCTAAGAGTTACTCTAAAACATAAATCAGCTGTATTAGAATACAATTTATGTTAAATACATACTAACAGAAATCAGAGATTCAAGACAGAAACCCAAGGTGGTTTTGAGAGAGTAGAAATATTATTTTTAAAAATGTATTTTTATTTCTATTATTTTATTTTGATCCATTGACATAAAGTACTCAAATTATTGTAAATGTTAAAAAAAAACTCAGAGGGTAGCTTAGAATGCATCCATCATCCATAAAATAATTAAAGTTTAAAAAATAAGTTAAAATAGAAATGGTAGTGTTCCAGAAGGGAGAAAATATTTTACATGTTAAGTTTCAATTGGATGGATTATCTTTTTTCACTTTATGTCTTAAACTTTTCTGATATGATACTGTAGCCTCTTTGGTTTTCCATTTTTAGCCTAAATAGGAGTTAACATAAGTGAAGTGTGAAATGATTTTTCAGTATATTTTGCATATTAATTTGTGGAATTTTAAGACATTTTGCCATCCTGTGGGATGAAAAGCACTCAAATACAAGACATTATAATTCAATATACTGATAGAATGTAGTTGGATATATTGAATTGTGCTATTGTTGCCTACATTACAAGCATCATGTTTTCTTTGTAATAAGCACAGTCAAGAAATTTCTTTGGAAAATGTTTTGGGCATAGGAAGAAAAAATGATGTTAAAAATAGACACAATAGAAAAAAACAACAGTTGTTATTCAGTTGATTTATTTTGAGTTTTTAATTTAAAATAAAATAGTTGGGTTCTCTAGTTCATTGACTTTTAGGGTGGTGAATTGATCTGATTTCCTTGTTGTCTTATATGCCTTTGATGATTGTGTCATCAAACTCAGAAAGCAAGAGATTCACACAGTCCAATTTTTAAGAAGTTCTAATTTTTTAATCAGTGATATGCATCTTACAAGGAAGAAAGTTAGAAATATTGAAAGCATGTATTGTAGAAGTGACTATCTCTTTCTTTTTTCATCATCAGGCAGTTTTACCTTTGCCTATTTTAATTCAATTTTCTATTTATTAGTGTGCTTACTTCTTTCACAAACTGCTCCCATAATTTTGATTATCTTACTGTCAAGAAACTTTCTTCAAAAGAACAAAAAAAAATGTCTAACAAAACAAGGTATAAAGTTAAGATGCTAATAGAATTTTATCCATGAGTTATCATGTAACTATTTACATATGTGCAACTCTTTACTCATTATTCTTTGAACTAGTTCTTTGTAGAGTATATTATCTTTCTGTTTATAAGGATATGGGAATCAAAATCAACCCAAACATTAATATTAAGATAGGACCAAGGAATAAAAGGAATGGAAGCCTGGGGTGGGGTTTCAAGTGAGGGGGGAAACAATGATGCCTCTTTGTAAGTATTTGCAACACTGTCATTGGAAGAGTAATTAGTATTTTTCTGCTTTACTCTGGAAAGCAAAACAAGATGCACTGGATAGAAGCAGAAACAAGGTAAATTGGGCCCTGATGTAAGGAAAAACTTCCTAATCATTTGAGGTATCCTTACATGAAATTTGTTTCCTTGGGTGAGTAGTGGGTTCCCCCTTGCTAAAGAGGTTCAAGGCAAGGTCAGATGACTACTAATTAGACATGACAGAGTGAATTTTTTTTTTTTAGTTACACTGACTGGACGCTGGAGATCCTTTTAACCTTGACATTCTATTATTTTGTGAATTCTTTTAGGATCAATGACATATTTTAAAATATTATATGACATGAAACAAAGCAACAGACAAAATTAGAATGCTAGGTTTTTTATTCTCATATAAATTCTGTATGGTGAGCTTTGAGGTTGATTGAATACCTTTCTATATATTCACACCACGGATATATTTTGCAACCCAGACTGTGAAAAAGTTGCATGCTCTTGAATGTAAAGAGGTCAGGGAAGCTTTAAGGAATTCTAATATCATGCTAACAGATATATCTGCATTTAAGCAAATTGTAGATTTCTTGCCTATCATCTCTTTTTATTTAATTAATACAAAACATTTATAGTTCATCTGGTGAACAAAAATCTATATGCATTTAAAGGACTTAATTAAATGCTATGATGGGAGATTATATACATGTGTGAATGTATGTACATACATGTATATGTATACATGTATGTATATGCATGCACACAAATATGTACATACATATATGAACACGTGTACATATATGTGTATATATGTGTATATACACACACACATGCATCTACATATGTCCATGTGCGTAGGCACACAATACATGTGTGTTTGCAGACTTACATATGTGCATACCCACACATTTAAGCTTGGAGAGGGTGTGGTAATTAAACAATTGAAAATGAGTCTGTTCAAGCAATAGCTCATCTTCTCAGATCCTTTAGTCTTTGTAAGCTTTGTAGCTTCAATCTATGAAATTTTAAAAAGAGTTTTCAGTTGTCTGTTGACTGCATTTGAAGTTAATGCTCTAGGATGATTGAAATGTGCCAACACTTCCAGAACATCTAACTTGAATGCAATGTGTTTGACACTGTCACTAATGGATTGGCCTAGGAGTGTGGATTTTTTGCTTGTATGGGAGTCAGGCCAAGTGCCTAAAAGATTTTTTTAACATATTTGGAAAATGTTGGTCTAATTCATATTCTTATGGAGAAACAAAAGCTAGTAGGAGCACACTTAACAAAAGGATTGGAATTAGATTTCAAATGGAAAATATTATGTTCCAAATTCTTGGGTGAGAGTGAAATGATTACCCACACTGGTTTTCAAAAAAATTAGTTTTTGTTTTTGTTTTCAATAAGACAGAGAGAATTTACAATGATTTAATTCAAGGCTTTTGAAATCAGAAGTGTTTTGGATTTAGAACAAGGGCAGCACCTTTTATTTGGAGTGGTTCTCAATGTTTGTATAGCTAGTGAATCCTCAGTATTAAAGTGAGAGATAGATTCCGTAATGTAAGCTGTCACACTACTTACAATACTGAAGTATTCCTGTTTTGAGCTTTCTTGAAACATTGAATATAGATTGTGACATTAAGACATGAAAAGAATAAACTTAAAATGTTCCATTCAATACAACTTGACCCCCAAGATCACCACTAGACAGAAGAAAACCATTTCTAAAAATGTGACTGGTATAAACAACAGCTTCCTTTCTGAAGAATTAAATAGGAGCTCTTGTTCTTCACCATTTCTTTCTGTTCCACAGTTCTTTTCTATATCTCTCCCAATCCTTTCATATGGGGATAAAATTTCCAAGATCACTTTTTTTCCCTAGCATGCTCATACTTTCCATTTAGTTTAGTTATTAAATAATAAATTGGAGAGTGTCTTTGTAAAATTTCATTCCTGCTTTGGTCATTAATAGGCACATAAATGAAAAGCTTTCAGGAAGGTAGAATTCATGTATGTTTCCTAAACTTTGTCAGAATAAATCTCTGGATACTTTCTCTTTCATGACCATTGAAGTTAAAATCATACAACAGGATTAGGAATAAATAATTCAGAGACAAGTTTATTCAAATAAATGATGTTACTGGATCCTGATATCTTTTTGATCTCAACATCGATTGTCTATGTGAATTAGAATGAAACACACTGAGAGGCAAAGTTATGTGCCTATGTAAATTTAATTATTTCATTGTTCAAATTGTTGCATGGAAAAAATAAATTCAAGGCCCACAATTAGCATCAAGGGATTTAGAGATGAAAGATATCTCAGTGGTCATCTAGCACATTTCCCTTCTTTTTACAAAGGATTAAAATGAGAACCAGGAAAATGGTTGGCTTAAAATGACACAAGTGGTAAGCATTGCTTGTAATATAGTGATCTAATAGTAATGAACAAAAGGTCTCCCTTCATACTTGCACATGGCAATATAAGGGAAGTCATATGGCAGGAGCCATTGTTTATTCTGCAAATCATACAATCCCTTAATTGAAATTGAACTCAGAACTCTAACCTTCCATCCGTTGTGGAATAACTTGTGCAGTATCTCTGTCAGATGGTAATTAATCTTTGTTTGGGTAAAGTCAGTATTAAATATTGTATCATCAAGGCAATGTTCACAGCACCAACAATGACTATGCATATGCTGGCATCGTTCTTATTTGCAAAGTATAACAGACTCTCCATATAGAACGTAGGAAAAAAAAATATTTATTCAGATACCAGAAAGCCAAATCCCAACACCAGAAAGCCTAATCCATTATAGTAACTAAATCTATGCACATTTTCAGGCCTTCCCACAAACAGGTTCCTCAAAGCAAAATGCTCTTCTCTTACTCACAGCCAGCTGTCTGATTTCTCTTTCTTTCCTAGTGCTTATTAGTCTGACCAACTTCCTCTAAGCTCTGCTCCAGCTCTGCCTCTTCTTGTTCCACCCTTCCTGCTCCACCCCTTCCTATTCTATCCATTTGGCAAGCTTCTCCTACCACACATAACTTAGACTTCCATGTGATTTGAGCAGGTCACATGGACCTATTAATGGATAAGAAAGATCTTCAAGTTAAGCAAAAAATACCTTAACCATGCAAACATGTCCCCACTTTACAGAAGAGTCCAATTCATTATCAAACAGCTCTAACTCTAATTAGGTTCTTTCCTTCATGTTTCCTAAATTTAGTTCTTTGTACCTTAGAATCATAAAATCTCTGAGTTGTGAGGAAATTCAGAGGACATTTCATCTAACATGAAATGTATGTATGTATGTATGTATGAAAACAAGCCCTTTGGGTAGTTAGGTGTTGCTGCAGAGAGAGCATGGGGCCTGGATTCAGGAGGACCTGAGTTCAATCTGGTCTCAGACACTTGACCCTAACTAGTTGTGTATTCCTGGGCAGGTCACTTAACCATGATCCCTTTACAAAAACAAATAACAACAAAATCAGGCCCTTTTCACACAATATAGAAAAAACAAGTGGTTGTCAGCCTTTTATATAAAGACCTCTAGTAAAGGAGAACTCTTTAGTTCCCAGGGCAAGCCTTTTCTTTTCTGGAGAGTGCTAATTGTTAGAAAGATTTATCTCATATCAAACTTAAAGCTAACTCCTATAATTTCTACTCATTCCAGTTATCCATAACAGGACCAAGCAGAGAAAGGGTCATTCCTCTTGCATATGACAGCTCTTCAAATACCGGAAGAAAATTCTGTCCTTCCCACAACATTCACCAGCCCCCATCTCAGTTTCCTTTCCATCAAGCTAAACATTTCCAATTCCTAAAAGTCCTCCTCAGATGGAATGATCTTGATCTCCACACTTCTGGTCACTATGTTGTAGTGCTGTTTGTCCTTCATTTTCAAAGACATCCAGCGACATCATGGGGTGATATCCTGACTCATACATAAATTGGATTTAGAGAGGAGTTAAATTGTGGATACTACGCAGTGCAGTACCAAATACCTTATATGAAATTTTAGATGTGGTCTGGACAGGGAAGAATATAAAAGCAGAAAATTACCTCCCTGTCATGGGATAGTATGTTTTCATTAATATTGTCTAAAACCATTTTAATTTTTGAGGCTACAACATCACTTTATTGACTCACATTGAGTTGTCAAAGTATTAAAAGGTGAAGGTTTTCAGGCAAACATGTGCATGCACGCATGTATGTGTACATACATATATGTGCATGCATGTGCATGTGTGTATGTGTGTACATCTGTATGTGTATATATCAATATTTTTCCCATATTATATTTAACTAAATTGTTTAATTGAAATGAAAAATCTACCCTATTTTGAACTACATGACTGGGTAAGTAACTACTTCTAATATACAAGTCATTGATGGATATATGTTCAGTGAACTGTAACCACTGGTAAGGATGGGCTTAATGTGATCACATTGCTTAGATTCAATTTTGGATAAAATGAGAAACTCATAAGTTCTTAAACTTATGTGTCCACATGACCCCTTCCTATCCATATGGAAATGAATCTTGTCAGTAGGGTAAAGTATATTGGTGGTCTTCAAACATCCAGCAAATCAGGACTCCATTTACATGTAATGAGTGTGACTCTTTATGGTCTTAGATGATCAAGAAGCTGAATCAAGGGAGTAAGGAACCGGTTAGGTGCTGGGGAAGCTTAGAAGCTTTATAGAGGAAGCTAATGTTTGTGGTATATCTGTTATGAAAGTGGGTAAGAACCTTTTTAGATATTGGACATACCATTCTCTTGCTGATATTGTCTCAATCATGTAGATGATGTAGAAGACCTTCTAGCATTTAAATGCTTTCAGGGTCTTTAATGAATAATCCTCTTATTTTTTTAAAGCTCTCCTATGTGGAAAAGAAAAAGAAAGAAAACACAATGCCTTCCCCCAAGTTAATGTGTATTTGCAGGTGATGCAGTAAGTGACCTCCATCAGGATACACAGGTAAGGAATGTGGGTTATTCAAAATGTGAAAAATCTAAAAAGTCTTCCTTCTTAGTTTGTGGAGAGACAAGTGTAAGTAGGTAATTTTGGGCTGTGCTCAAAAGTCTTTGAGTTTTCTCCGCCCAGTGCATTTCACAAAACCTCACTGAGCAGACTGAACCCTGAATTTTCTTATGGTTGATTTCTTATCCCTTCTGGAACAGGTGAAAAACAGTGACCTCATCTGCCCCAGTCAATATTATGTCATCAATGTAGGAGTAAACATCAGTGCTCCCAGGAAGGGAAGTCTCTTTCTTCTCTCTGCCTAACAGCTTTGGTAAGGACAATGAAAATATGCTGGGCTCCTTTCCAAGTGAAAGCAAACTGTTTCCAACTAGTCTTGACCATTAAAATAGAAGAGTAACGTTATAACACTTACCCTGTGTCAGGGCTTTTCTGCTACATGGATGAAGTTAGAAACATCTGTAGTAATGGCTATGATGATTTGTTCAGCTCCCTGTATTCCACTTTAAAGTTGCAGGTACCAGTTACCTTCCTCACAAGTCTCACAGGGTACATAATGAAGTATTCCAACTTCCTTCATCTTTATCACTAAAGAAGAAAGATAGCAATTGGGAAGCTGATAATGCTTGATCTCAAGTACACAGGATGGTTCGCATAACTCTAATGATTTCCACTTGGTCTTACCCACAGCAATATATATATATACATATATATATATATATGTATATATATATATGTATATATATATGTATATATGTATGTATGTATATGTATGTATGTATATATGTATGCATATATATACATACATACACATATATATATGTATGTATATGTATGTATATATTACAGAAAATGATTGGACTCCCAGGAGTTCTTGATTGCTCTCCTCAGCCAATCACCTGCCTTCTATGGCTTTCACTGAGTGTTGTGAACGAGATAGGAGTTTTAGAGGATATTTTTGACTTCAGTAGGACTGAAGGGCTGAGTGTTGAAATTCCATGTATAGTTTTGCTAGCCTCTATATAGGCCGGCCATCAATTGTTTTCTTATCAATCACACCTTTCAGGAACCACAAATCAACCTCCTTATTTGATGAGGTACCATCGCCCTTTGAAAGGCAGAAGACTCAATGATTCTTCCCCCCATTCCCAGAGCACTAATTTCAACTAGGAGCAATATTCATCCAATATCTTGCTCAAATCTTCTCATGTAATCAACACATACCCAACTGAATGGCAAAGGAGATCCTTAGATCAAATCTGAAGCCATTCAGTTGGGACTTTCCCCAGAAGGCAGGTTCTAATTGTCCCTAAAGTATGTTGGTCATGGTGTGTAGTACATTAGAAGGGTCACCTAAATTCAATCTCTGAAACCCATTTCCTTTAAGAAGTTCATTTCCTTTTCAGATCCCCATAAGAGAGGTGGATTTGAATGAAATTCATCTTTACAGGGAGAGGTATGAACAATTTCTCATCTCAGACAAATAAAAAGGGATAATAACTGGTCCCCATCTGAAAACTTTAATGAATTTAGCTGAATCTGTAACAACAAATCCTCAGATAGATCCCTATCCTATGTAACTCAGTAATGGAATATTTCAGGATTGACTCCAACAGACCACACTACTGGGAGCCATTGCTTTTGTTCAGGACTTTTCAAACTTTTTTCACACAAGACCCCTTCAGTGCTTCTTAAACTGTGGATCAATACCCCATATGAGATCATGAGCCACAGTTTAGTTGATTCATCAAAGTTTTTTATTTTGTTTTGTTTTAGCTTCTTATGAATCCTTCCAAATTTCTCACTGAAAAAGGCCTAATCATTTTCTGGTACCTCTGAGCAGAAAGAGAGAATCTCTCTTCCCAGGAGAAGCAATAAGGTAATTCTAGGACATTTTTTTTCACAAATTGGAGTTTCAAAGCCTCTTAACTTCCTCCCTCATTCTCCTTTCTCATGACTCCTGCCTCATCTGAATTCTATAGAATTGCAGTCTTTGAAACCAGAATCTTTGTGGGCTAGCAACCTTGTAATGGATTCCTGGTTGCTTCCTGTTGGCTTCCATTCCAATTAAGTGAGGTTCTCTTCACTCTTGGAGTCACTACCTCCATTTAATGTAGAGATCTGGCTACTTCCTGAGTGTTCTAAGCCAATTCACTTCCAGTATTACTATGCCAGCCGTACAATTTCTGCAGGTTTGTCAATCACAATTGGAAATGCTGGTCTTGGCACTTTTTCTTTCTCCTGAAGCATATATGCATTTGAATTTAGAAATTCCCTTGCCCATCCTTCCACCATTTTGTTTATATAACATCGAGTTTTGCTATGTGAATTAAATATGTATATATACATATACAAACATATAAATATTACATATAAAAACACCTTTTCCAATTCTACATTTCTGTTCTTAATTATTTTTTTTTCTAACTGATCCATTTTTCTGGGCTTAGTCCCTTAAATTCTTAGCCTAGTTAGCACAATGACCCTCAGACAAAGTCTGACTTCTAAAGGCTCGAAGTTTTATTATCTGTGTACAGTAATATACTGCTGAGTCATCATTTAGCCTTTTCATTCTCTGGTGACTCGTTTTAGTTTGTCAAGCATTACTTGCTGAGTATGTATTTCAAAAGACCTGCACAACTAATTTTCTTAGGAGGAACGATAGACTGGAATACTGGAGAAGATCATTTATTTTTTCCTCTTGAAGGAGTGTTCTCAGATTTTTAGGCTATCCTTTTGAGGAGCAAACCTATTTTCATTGCTTTTCAAAAAAATCATGGTCTACTTCTTTCTTTCATTTCTTACACTGATTAAAATTGGTGTTCTTTGACAAGTGAATTGTTTCTTCCCAGTCATTCATAAGATGCTTTCCTTAACAGTGAAACAAGAATTTGGAGAAACTTTGGTTAAATACAGTAAAATCTGAGATTTATCTCTGAGGATTTTACATTCTATCATCATATTTTGCCCTTTGTTTTGAATAATTCCAGAAAAAATTCATTTGTGGAGGCTCATATTTCTCAAATTGTTTTACCAAACACTATTTTGAAGATCAGTTGTTTTGGATTGGAAAAACCCTGTGGTTCTTTCCTTTACTTTCACAATGTTACTGTTTTACTTGAGAGTCCAGCTACATATTTTGTGTACTTTTGAGTTCTTTATCTTCTATTGTCTCTTTCAAAGAGACATTACTTCATTAAGTCTGTCTGTCCTTTTGTTTGTGTGTTTGTTTCTACTGCTTCTGATTTTTTGTTTATTCTAGAAATAAATGTGTTTATTTTGTATACATTTTAATCTGTCCTTTCTACTAACCTCATCTTAATTAAATATTAAGAAAAAACACATGATAAACATACATAGTCCAGCAAAATTAATTCCTCCATTTTCCATGCTTCAAAATATATGTATTTCTTCTTCTGAACTTTAATATCTCTCTGGTCAGAAATGAATGGAGTAGTTCATCTTCAGTTTTCTGGACTATTTATTTGTCATCATCTTAATAAGTTCCCTAAAACATTTCAAAATTTTCCTCCCTTCACAATATTGTAATTGTGTAAATTTCTCTCCTTGATCTTTCCCCTTTGTTCAGCATCATTTCCTAGCTGTCTTCTCTTACACCCTGAAACTCTCCATTTCATCAGTTCTTGTGATTCAATAATATTCTATCATTTTAACATGATAATTTATTTATTTATTATTGAATAGGATTGTCTTTTATTTTTCAACATTTGGTGATCGATTGAAAACCTCCAAGAAATATCCCTTCTTTCTTCAAGTTCTTTGGTGTAATGGCAGTATTGGTTTACTAGGTCAAAAGAGGATGTAGATTTGGGGCACAGTACGAAACAGTTTTGTCCAACAGTCCAATTCATAACCCTAAGTAATGAATATTATAGAAAATATATATTTTTTAAACACACACACAAATACACACTTGTTTATATATGTCTTTGTGTATATACAAATACAGTGTGTATATACATATGTGCATATGTGTATGCATGGATATTGTGTATTTGCATGCATAGGTCAAGTTTGGCATATATCACAGATGCAAGTATTCAACATAGGAAAAATTAGCATAGTATATACACGTAAGTATGTAGGTATGTATGTCAATATAAACACACAATTATGTCATGGATCTAAATTAAAACCTTGAACAAAATTTTAAGTCATAAAATCATAGTCATGGAATAGCCTATGATCAAGTTTAAAACCAAGAAATAGTATTATTTGAAACAGAAGAAAAAGCACACATCCCCAGTAAACATAGAGGGGAAGGGAAACAAAGGTACTCTGTCTCTTCACTGTAAGCTGAATTAAGTAAATAAATTCTATTAATGGGCAGAAAACAAGAAAAGAAATTAATTACCTAAACATTTGCAATGAGGGGTAAACATTATCCTTATTTAGAGAGAACATGGATGCTCCTCATTTACAGAATGGATGGAAATTTTAAGGAATATGATTGGGTTTTATTGCATTTAAGAAATTTTCTCCCCCCCCCCCCCCACACACACAGACATGAATTGCCTAACCAACAGTATTTAAAATCCATGAGGGCAGGTACAGTTTTTAGGTTTATGTCCCTGTGGCTTAGAAATGTTTCACAAATAGCTTACATTAGACAAACAATGGAAGTGAACTGCATTCAAATGAATTCAGTTCAATACAATGCAAAATAATTACTATTATACTATTTGGGTACTGATTGTTCTAAATTATCTATAAAATAATTTCTACTTGCGATGTTGTGATAAAAAAAGTACAGAAATGTACTTATTTATTTTGAAACTGATTTTGTTGGTCAGATTTATCTTTATCACAATCAATTATAGATATCGTCTCCAAATGAACCCTTTCTTTTAAAAGAAAAGGAAAGCAGTTAGGCAAGAGCAATTAAAGTATGGATGCATGTGTGTGTATATGTATAGATATATGTGTATATGTATACATATACACATATATCTGACAATCTATGCAAAATTACACAAATACCACTAACCTCAAGTTCTTTCTCATTGAAAAATAGTTACTATTATCTGTCCTTTAAAAATCTACTGTTGGGACAAATTGAACACCCTTGATATTTACCTTTCCCTAGCAAAGACTCCTTCACTCTAACCTAATTATAGCTCTGCACTTAAATAGCTCTCCCTCTGGGTTCCAGCAGAACAAGTCCAATTCTATTTCTCCAGACAGTCATTCAATAATTGAGAGACCACTTTCATGCCACCTGTTAAAGGGTTCCATTCAACACATTAAACACTTTCAAATTCTCCAAGTGATCCTTACATGAAATTATTTCTATTGTTTCTTTTCACTGTACTGGCAAAATTTTTTTCTACATACATATCAATTGATCAATGATTTTATTGCAGCAAAACACCCTGTATTGAAAAAAAAATTCTACAAAAGTATTCTAAGTATGGACTAAAACAGTTTTATCTATCTTTTTTCTTGTTATTTTAGGCAGTCCTACTCTTTTATTATTGTGATAGATAACTCTGGAGTTTTTTTTAATACTGTGTTATTTTCTTGAGACATAGTGTGTTTGATATCTACTATAACACTCATATCTTTTTTTTACAAAAGGAAAAATTCATCATCCTGTTATATAACTTTGTCTTCTATCCTTATATTATCCACAAACTTGTCCAAATAATTTCAAACCTTGTTGCACAGAGGATTTAACAGAATATGGACTAAGTATCAGTTGTCTGAGGAGAAGACTTACCAACTTTAGAGATGCTTCTCACCTAATTGTCTAGAAGAAGATGAATTTCTAACTGTGCTGAGTCTCAAAGACTATCAATAGACATTCATTAAGCATCTAGTATGTTGTAGACACCATGCTAAACACTAGGGATACAAAAAGAGGCAAAAAGACAGCCCCTGTCATCAAATACTATACAATCTAATGGGAGATCAGAAATGGAGCATCCTCTTAAGATAACTCCTTAAAAAGCAGAATTAGTTAAATGAACAAAAGAGGTACAAAAATTCACTGGAAATAGAGAACTTCTTAAAATGAGAATTGGCCAAGTGAAAAAGGAGGTACAAAAGCTTGCTGAAGAAAATGATTCCTTAAAAATTCAGAATTGGGCAAGCAAAAGTAAATGCCTCCATGATATATAAATATGCATATTTATAAAACAATAAAAAATATCAAAAGAAAATGTTTCATTCTGTGATCCAATTTCATAGTTCTTTCTTTGGATGTGGAAGGCATTTTGCCTCAAAAGCCAATTGGGAATTTTTTAGGTCTTTGCATTGCTATGAACAACTAAATCTACCAGAAAAATTTCTCGCACACTGTGGCTGTTGCTGTGTACAAAGTTGCCCTGGTTCTGCTCCTTTCACTCAGTATTAGTTCATAGAAGTCTTTCCAGGTCTGATGTCTTTCTGTTTACTGCTGCTTATAGCACAATAGTATTCCATTACATTCATATACCATAATTTGTACATGGATACAGTCCTAGAAGGGATATTACTGGGTCAAAGGGTATGAACGTTTTTCTGTCCCTTTGAGCATAGATCCAACTTGCTCTCCAGAATATTTGGATCAGCTCACAGCTCCATCAACAATGAATAGGGTTTCAACTCTCCCACATCTTTTCCAACATTTATCATCTTCCTGTTTTGTCATGTTAGCCAATCTGATAGGTGTGATATGGTATCTCCAAGTTGTTTCGATTTGCATCTCTCTGATCAAAAGTGATGTAGAGCATTTTTTTCATATGACTATAGATAGCTTTAATTTCTTCCTCTGAAAACTGTCTGTTCATATCTGTTGACCATTTATCAATTGGGTAATGACTTGTATTAGGAGATATAATTTAAGAATTATTGAACGACCTGAAAGTTATAATCAAAAAGACTGCCTAGACATCACCTTTCAAGAAATTATCAAATTACTGCCCTGATGTCTTAGCACCAGAGAGTAAGTTAGGAATTGAAACAATTCACAAATAGCTACCTGGAAAAGATTCCAAAATGAAAACTCTCAGAAATATTGTAATTAAACCCCAGATTTCCCAGTTCAGGGAGAAAACCCTTCAAGTCAATCCAAATATCATTGAAACAGTGACAAGATGGCAAAATACGTAGCAGCTTCCACATCAGAAGTTCAAAGGGCTTGGTATATAGTATTCTGAAGGGCAAATTGAATAGGATCAACGACTTAGCCAAACTGAGTGTAATCCTTCAGGAGGAAAAGGGATAATTAATGAAATAGAGAAAACATTAATGAAATAAAAATTTAAAGCATTTTTAATGAAAAGATCAGAGCTGAACAGAAATTTTGACTGTTAAATACAATACTCAAAAGCATAAAGATGTAAACAAGAATGAGAAATCATAATGAATTTAATAAGATTAAAATGTTTGCATTCTTACATGAGAAAATGATACTTATAACTCATAAGACCTGCATCATTGTTAGTGCTAGAAAAGCATATACAGAGATAGACGCAAGGCACGTGAATTTACTTTAATAGGGTGATATTAATATATAAAATAAAATTGAGTGAGAGAAGAAAGGCACTGGGAGAAAGGCAAAGGGAGAGATAGAATAAGGTAAATTATTTCACTTAAAAGAAGCCTAAAGAGCTTTTACAGTGGAAGAGAAGATAGGGCAGGTGGGGTGGGCATATATCTTAACCTAAATTTCATCAAAATTGTTTCAAATTGGTAATAACATACCCACTCTGGTATGGAAATCTGTCTTCCCCTACAGGAAAGTAGACATGGGAAAAGATAAAGTAGAGGGAATGATGGAAAGGAAGGTGTTTTGGAGGAAGTGATAGTCAAAAACAGAACACTTTTGAGTGTGAACAGTGTCAAAGGACAGAGAGAGAAAGAGAGAGAGAGAGAGAGAGAGAGAGAGAGAGAGAGAGAGAGAGAGAGAGAGAGAGAGAGAGAGAGAGAAAGACAGAGAAAAAGACAGAGACAGAGAGAGACAGAGAGAAAGAGAGAGACAGAGAGACAGAGACAGAGAGAAAGAAAAGCATGCTGAAATGAGGCTGGAAGAAAATACACAGTGATCATAACTGATAAAGATCTCATTTATCAAATACATATCAAATACATAGAAAACTGAGTCAAACTGGTAAGACAGGAGCAATGCCACAATTGATAAATGATGAAGTAATATGAATAGACAGTTTTCAGATTAAGTAACAAAAGTTATCTATAGTCATGTGAAAATGCTCTAAAATCATTATTGATTAGAAAAATGAAAAATAAAACAATTCTGAAGTGCTTTCCCTGTTCCTATAAGATTGACTAATATGACTAAAAAAGAAAATGACAAATGTTGCAGGTGATGTGGGAAAATTGTGACACTAATGTACCATTGATGGAGTTGTGAACTGATTCAATAATCCTGAAGAATAATTTGGATCTGCACTCAAACGCTATGGAACTGTGCATTCCCTTTGGCCCAGCAACACCACTACTACGTCTGTATTCCAAAGAGGCAAAAAAAAAGGAATTGGGATACATATTACAAATGTATTTATTTTAGCACCTTTTATGGTGGCAAAGAATTGGAAATTGAGAGCATGTCCACCAAATGAGGAATAGTTGACCCAGCTCTGTTGTATGATAATGATGGAATACTATTGTGTTACAAGAAATAACAAAGAAGATAGTCTCAGAAAAATCTGGGAAGGTTTACATGAACTGATGTAAGGTGAAATGAGCAGAAATAATAGAATATTACGCATAGTATCAGCAGTACACATAGTATGATGTTCATCTATGAATAAGTCAGCTATTCTCAGCAATAGAATGATCCTAAGGATTTCTGAAAGACTTATGATGAAAAAATACTATCCATCTCCACAAAAAGAATTGATGGAGTCTGAATGCAAATTGAGACATGCTTTCTTTAATTTCCTTACTTTTCTTGGTATGGTTTGCGTTTTCTTTTACAGCATGATATATGGAAACGTGCTTTACATGACTGCACATGTATAATCTATATAAAATTGCCTGCCTTCTCAAGGAAGAAGAATTGGCAGGTGGGAAGGAGAGAATTGGGCACTCAAAATTGAAAAAAAAAGTATGCTGAACATTGCTTTCATATGTAATTGGGGAAATATTAAATTAAAATAACTGAATTGTGAATGATATAAGGGGCAGCACATGCAGCACAGTAGATAGAAAACTGATCTTGAAACCAGGAAAAATGATTTCAAGCCCTATCTCTGACATGGGTGCATTAACGTGGGCAAATCATTTAACTTACAAATACTGCAGACAAATCTACAGGACTAAATGTTGAAGCAAAAGTAGCCTCCTACATTGTTATAAGCAGTGAAATATGCAAGAGTTCACTACGCTTCAGAAATTACCAGTAGAGTTGTTATCCTTGTGGGATGATGGAGAGGCATCACAAATTCTATAGCAAGAGATACTAAGGTATTCCAAAAATCCCTTAGTATCCACTAAGTCTATCATCCCTGAAGATTTTTTAAATGGAACCTAGATGTCTTTCTCAGGAATGTTACACAGTATATTTTAGATAATTTTTTGTTTCAATGAAATAACCAATGAGGTCCGGGAATTTTATTTATTAAATACCAACTATGTGCCAAGCACTGTACTAAACACTGAAATTACAAAGACAGGCCATAATCCCTACTTTCAATGAACTCATAATCTACTGCGGGAGAGAAAATGAAATAACTGTATTCAAACAAACTATATAAAGGCTAAATTACACATATTCAACAGAGAGAAGTTGCTAGAATAAAGGGAAACTAGGAAAGACTTCTTGTGGAATGTTGGATCTTACTTGTAACTTGAAGAAACCGGGGAATTCAGGTGGTAAGATGAGGAAGAGAACCATTCTAGGAATGAGGAGTAGCCAGTGAAATACCTGGATTCAGGAGATCTTATTTGAGGAACAGCAAAGAGGCCAGTGTCAACTGATCAAATAGTAAAAGGTAAGGTGTGTGTAAGAAGTTTGTAAAGGTAGGGAAAGGTCACCTATAATAATCTTTAAATACCAAACAGAGGATTTTGTATTTCATCCTGAAGGTGTGAAGGTATGATGATGGGGTAGGTGTAAAATATAAGAAGACTGAAAAAGTGGAACAGGTGAACAACTTAAGAGGACCTTGAACACTGTGTTTCTATGTTTGAAGTTTGAAGTTTTGTGTTTCTGTGGTTTGAAACTTATTTTTAGCATTTATTCTTTCTGGGCTATGTTCTCACCATTATAAGACTGAAAATCATTTTTATTGAAAAAACATGGAAGAAAAATACTTTTGCTTTCTTTTTGTTATCAGTAATATTATATAATTTTTGCTGAATAGCATTCTATCCATTTTTCCATTCCACCATAATAGAAATGTTAAAATATCTGCTCTTTTTTCCTTAGTATTATTCATGAACTTTAACTTATTTTTGAACTCTATTTTTCTTGATATCATTATTAGAATTGTATAATTTTTTTTAAATAAAGCTTTCTTTAGTTGTATGTTCCTTTTATATTTTATATCTATTCTTTTATGTTTCAACCAGCCAGCTTCATGTGGAGACACATTGGTTTCTTTTGGTAGTGTAACCATAGGATGCCAAGTTTGGGGATCATGAGAAACAGCATGGCAATGAGTACCACAATGTAGGTAATAAAATGAATTTTATTAAAGTGATAGAAAGGATGAGTGAAGGGGAGATTATGTTTCTAACAGACGAGGGAGGCCTTAATAACATCCCTGCAAAGGGGACAGCTGAATAGATAGCTCCTGGAATTCTGAGTTTGATTTGGATAGAAGTCTTGCTGACCTAGCCCTAAGTAGTACATTTTAAATGAAACTTGGATCTTTGAGAATCTCACAGCAATTGGATCTTGCATAGCAGGTGTCATCCAAAGGCTCAGCACTTGATTGTTATACAACACATAAAGATAAATAAGGAGATTCTGGCGCCTGGTCTCAGGTAAAATTTACTAGGTGTTTGAAACAAAGAGATATCTATTCACTCTCTTTGTACTTAACTCTTTAGCATGATTCCCTACAAGTGGCTCTCACTTTTCTTTACTGAAATTACTCATATTTATATAATAAAATTTAATATTTTTAGAGCTTTCCTCCCATGTAGGTCACACAGAATCTAAGAATTGGAAGACATCTCAGAAGTTATTGGACCTAATGAATACTTGAGCAGGAATGACTTCAAAAACATTTCTGACAAGCAGCCAGAGATATGCTTCACCAGGAGATTTCCAGTAAAGACCTCTGATCCTTTGTCAAGAAGCATATTCCACTTTGGGGCACTTCTAATTTTTAGGAAGTTATTTTGTTCATTCAGTTTATTCCACATTGAATTTACCTCTGCCTCCCTGCCTACTCATTGCTTCTATTTTTCTCTTCAAGAATGTCTGTTCCCTTTTTCTATGACCACCTTCCAAATAAGTATAATGTTTTCCCAAGCCTTTTCTCCTCTTGGTCAACCATCTCTTCTTCATATAACTGGTCCTTCAGTGTCATACTTTTTCGTCTCACAACATCCAGTCATCTTCTTCTAAACATGTGCCGCCTTATTAAAGTATGGTGCCCATTACTAAACATGCCACTCCAGATGACTTGCTATTTTTGTTTTTGCAAAGGTAGCTTATTCTGGATAGAATCCTGTATCTTCCACTCTAAATTCGGTGCCATATTGTAATTACTTATTTTTCTGAATGAAATAGTTTACTGTTGACTCATCTTGAGATTGAAATGAACTTAAACCCCCATATCACTTTCTCACAATATCCAGTCTAAACATACCTCACAATTACTTTCCTTTCTGGTTGATTTATTAAACCCTCTTGTGGTACTTTACAATTGCTCCCATCAAATTTTATCTTTTTTAGTTTCTTCTGATTGACCTAGCTTTTGAATTCTTCTATAAGTTGTCATCCATAAAAACTGCTTTTACTTTCATGATATTCATGATGTTGATAACTATACCAGATATGCATTCATCCAAGTAATCCAGAAAAATGCCCAACACAGAACTATGGACTCATTTCTAGAGCATTCGTACAGTTTCCAGTAAGTAGTTATCAATTCATTTGGTTCTTATGCCTCAACTAGTTCTGAAGCTCCTTAAATCTTCTAATTTATAATTTATACTTCTCCACAAAAAATGCTTTCTTTGTATGAATGTACAATTTTAATAGTCTTGTTCAGACTGACAAACATACAAACGTCTCAGACACCTGCATATGTATAAACTTTAAAATTAGACTAACCTAAATGTCAAAAGAGTTCCAAAAACTCAATGAGGAAAAAAATGTCTTAAAAAGAAGAATGTGTCAATGGAAAAAGAGGTCCAAAACCTCAGTGAAGAAAATAATTCCTTCAAAATTAGAATGGAGCAAATGCAAGCTAATGCCTTTCAAAGAAATCAAGAAATTATATTAAAACAAACAGGAAAAAATAGAAGACAATGTAAAGTACCTCACTGGAGAAACAACTGACCTGTAAAATGGATCCAAGAGAGATAATTTAAAAATTATTGGAATACCCGAAAGCCAAGATCTAAAAAAAGAGCCTAGACATCATCTTTCAAGAAAATATTAAGGAAAACTATATTGATATTCTAAAACCAGAGGGTAAAACAGACATGAAAAGAATCCACCCATCACCTCGTGAAAGAGATCTCTAAAGGAAAACTCCTAGGAATATTGTAGCCAAATTCCAGTGTTCAGACCTGAAGGAGAAAATATTACAAGCAGTCAGAAAGAAACAATACAAGTGTAGTATAAAGGCAATCAGGATAACAGCTTTTAGCAGCTTCTACCCTAAGAAAACAGAGGATTTGGAATATGACATTCCAGAGGTCAAAGGAACTAGGATTAAGACCAAGAATGACCTACCCAGCAAAACTGAGTGTAATAGTTAGGGGAAAAAATGAAACTTCAATGAAATAGAGAACTTGAAATTTTGACTTTCTAAACCAAGAATCAAGAGAAGCATGAAAAGGTAAACAGGAAAGAGAAAACACAAGAAACTTATTAAAATTCAACTGTTTACATTCTTACATGGCAAGATGATATTTTGTAACCCATGAGAACTTTCTCAGTATTAGGATAGCTGTAGGGAATATATAGATCTACATGTGTGTGTACAATATACATACACACATATACAAATACATGTATATGTGTGCATATACATATGTGTGTATATGTGTATGTGTACATATGTACATGTGTATATATGTGTAGGTGTTTGTATATTTATTTATAATATGTATATATGTATACATCCACATATACATATACATACATATAAACATATACAGAGAGAGAGAGATTGAGGGGGTCAGAGGGTACAGAGTGAGCTGAATATGAAGGGATACTATCCAAAATAGAAAATTAAATGTTGGGAGAAATGTACTAGAAGAAAGAAAAAGGAAGAAGTAGAATATAGTAAATCATCTCATATAAAAGAGGCAAATAAAGACCTTTTACAATGAAGAGGAAGAAGGGGAAGATGAGAGGGAATAAGTGAACCTTATGTAGGAGGAAATAACACACAGGAAATTGAGTATGGAAGTTTATCTTACCGTACAGGAAAGTACGGGGGAAGGGGAAAAAAGAGGGGGGATAATAGAAGGGATGGCAAATTGGGAGAACGGGAAATTTGAAGTAAATGCTTTTATAGAGAGACAGATAATGGAGGCAAGAAATATAGTTTTTCACAAGGTGGTAGCTATGCAAGTGTTTTGCATGAATGCACATGTATAACCTATATCAAATTGCTTACATTCTCAATGAGATTGGAGGAGAGGGGTAAGAGAGAAAATGTGAAACTCAAAACATTAAAAAATGAAAGTTAAAATTGTTCTTAAATGCTACTAGGTAATACTCTATAAGGCAATAAGGTATAGAAATCTATCTTGCCCTACAGGAAAATAGAAGGGAAAGGGATGAATGAAGAGGGGTGATAGAAGGGAGGGCAGTTTGGAGGAAAGGGCAATCTGAATACATGGCTGTCCTGTGGTGGGGGAGCAGGGAGATGGAGAGAAAATTTAAAATTCAAATTTTGTGGAAGTGAATGTTGAAAACAAAAATAAATAATATATAAAAGAGAGAAGTGGGTAAAACAAATAGGGAAATGGAGGGAGGGTGAAAAAAGTAAGATCTCTGCTATCTTCAGGACATCAAACAGATGTAAAGGAGTGGAATACCAGAGTTTACTTGGACCACTAGAACTTTTAGGAAGAGAGTGGCAATACAGTCTCCAGGCTTTTGCACCCTGATTGGTAATCATGATAGTGTAACAAGAAGCAAAGTCCTGAGCAGCATTCCATAAACCCAATCTGCTACTACTGATCAAATTGAGTAATGTTCTAATAATCACATTGGAATCCCAACTTTAACTTTGTGACTCAGGCAGTGTTGAACTGCATTGGAAGTTCTATAAGGATGTAATTCACTTGGAAACAAAAGAGAGGAGAGTGAGAACAGAAATGCATTTACTTTTTCAACATCCACAATACTGAATCAAGTGTCTCCTTTGTTTATGATAGGTATTGACCACCTCATTCTTTGACATACAGACAGTGATTATCTCAACTAGCTGTAGCAGGGACAGCACTTTCTACTGCCCTCCTATTAATTCAATTTAATCAGAGGTTATCAGGAGTTATATGACATTGCAAAGGAGAGTAGAGCTGAAGGAAAAGAGGTGAGGATATCTTGTGCCATATTTTTTTCAAATTTCTATTGGCATCTTTTATTCCCATAAGTCTTGGCAAACTATTTCCAGTTCAGCTTTCTGTACTGGAGATTCGGGCACTAAAAGTTTTTGATGGAAGTATTTCCATCAAACTATTTACAGGAGACTCCCCATCTCTTTTAATGACCCTGAGCTAGGGGATACTGATCCACAATTAATAAACTCCTTTTGCAGCTGTATTGAAAACAAAGGTTATGTGCAGTCATTAACCATAAGTGAGGAATCTAATTTGAAGACACTTCACAGTTTGCACAATGTCTGGCACATAGTAGGTATTTAATAAATTTATTGTATCATACTCTACCTTTTCATTCTTAGAAACAATAAACCACCAAGTCATCATTTAATATTTTCATTCTATGATGACTTTTTTTAGTTTGGTCAACATTGTTTACTTTTTTTTTTTCACATACTCTGCTTTCAAGAGATTGCAAGTCATGATGAAATTCCAGCAGACACAGTGAAAATATAGTATTGCTTTGTTTCTATTCCATTTTGTATTGTTATTTATTTGCAGTTTTCAGTATTTACTTTCACAAGATTTTAAATTTCAAATTTTCTCCCCATCTCCCCTCTCCCCCATTCTCGGGACAGAATGTATTTTGATTCCCTTTTCCTCCAGTCTGCCCTCCCTTCTCTCAGCCTCTCCCCCATTGCCTCACCTTCCATTTTTCTATAGGGTAAGATGGATTTCTATATCACTGAGAAGGCAAGCAATTTGATATAGGTTATACATGTATAGTCATGCAAAACACTACCATAATTGTCATGTTGTGAAAGAATATTTCCCTTTATCCTGTATTACCTTGCATTTATTTGATCTTATCCTTTTATCTGTCTGTTTACAAAAGTGTTTTTTTCTCAAGTTATCCCTTCCCTCCATCTGCCACCCGTTTTATTATCACTCTTTTCTTATCTCCTTCCCCCTACTTTCCTGTAGGGTAAGACAAAATTCCATACCCAACTGAGGGTTTATGTTATTCCCTCCTGAAACCAAATCCTATGAAAGTAATATTCACTTATTCCCTGTCATCTTCCCTTTCTTCCCCTCCATTGTGAAAGCTTTCTATCCTCTTTTCTGTGAGATAATTTATTACATTAGATCTCCCCCTTTCTTTTTCTTCTAGTACATTCCTTCAACACATAATCTTCTTATTTAGATATCATCCCTTCATATTCACCTCACCGTGTGTGTGTGTGTGTGTGTGTGTGTGTGTGTGTGTGTGTTATATTCCATCCAACTATCCTTATACAGAGAAAGGTCTCATGAATTACAAATATCATCTTTCCATGTATGAATACAAACAGTTAAACTTTAATAAACCCATTATGATTTCTCTTTCTTGGTTACGTTTTCATGATTCTCTCATTTCTTGTATTTGAAAGTCAAATTTTCAATTCAAATTTGATCTTTTCAACAACAATGCTTGGAAGTCCTCTATTTCACTGAGATCACATTTTTATTCCATGAATTATTATACCCAGATTTTCTGGGTAGGTGATTCTTGGTTTTAATCCTACATCCTTTGACCTCTGGAATATCATATTCCAACCTCTCTGATCCCTTAGTACAGAAGATGCTAAATCTTGTGTTATCCTGATTGTGTTTCTACAACACTCAATTTATTAATTTCTGGCTGTTTGTAATATTTTCTCCTTGAGCTGGGAACTCAGGAATTTGGCTACAATATTCTTAGGAGTTCGCCTTTTTGGTTCTCTCTCAAGAAGTGATTGGTGGATTTTTTTCTATTTCTAATTTACTTATGTTTCCAGAATATCAGGGCAGTTTTCCTTGATAATTTCTTAAAATAATTTTTTGATCATGCCTTTCAGGTAGTCCAATAATTTTAAATGATCTCTCCTGGATCTATTTTCCAGGTCAGTTGTTTGTCCAATTAGGTATTTCACAGTGTCTTCTATCTTTTCATTCTTTTAGTTTTGGTTTATAATTTCTTGATTCATCATAATGTCATTAGCTTCCACCTGCTCCATTTTAATTTTGAAGGAATTATTTTCTTCAGTGAGCTTTTGAACATCCTTTTCCATTCGGTCAATTCCTTTTTTTAAGGTATTCTTCTCCTCATGTGATTTTTGGACTTATTTTTCCCATTTGGGTTAGTCCAATTTTAAAGGTGTTATTTTCTTTGGCATATTTTGGGAGGGGTTTCTTTTGCAAGGTGTTGACTTGTTTTTAATGATTTTCTTGCATTTCTTTTCCCAATTTTGTTCTACTTCTCTTGCTGCATTTTCAAAATCCTTTTTGAGCTCTCCAACAGCCTAAGAGAAATTCATATTTTTTGGAGACTGTGGATGCAGGAATTTTGGCCTTGTCATCTTTTTCTGGTTGTATGTTTTGATCTTCCTTGTCACCAATGATATAAGAAAAAAACTAGTCACCCAGAAAGTAAGAACCTACAGTCTGTTTTTTTTTTCTCCCATTTCCTCATTTTCCTAGCCATTTACTTGGTTTTTAAGCTCTTTGTTCAATGGAGGGCTCCAAAATCAGCACTGGCTACTTCTGACATAGGGTTGGTGCTGGAGCTAGGGTAGAACCAAGCTCCCCTCTCAGTTAGGTGAGAGACCTTTCCCACTGACCTTTGAAGCTATCTTTAACATTTTTGTTTAAGAAGTCTGGAAACAGCAGCAGCTACCTGGAATTCAATCCCATCAAACTTGCTCCAGATCCTCTGAGCTGTGCAGACCATGCCAAACTAATCTGTGCTCCAAACCCAATATAATAAATCTTTTATGTTGATCTTCCAGATTGTCTTAGCCTGGAAATTTGCTTCAGTCTGTCGTTTGGTGGCTTCTGCTGCTTTTAGTAGTAAAATCTAATTCTTCATCTGTGGTTGGCCATCAATCATTAGTCCTTGGTTTGTCAGTGTCTTTGAGGCTGTCTTTGGAATTTGTGAGTTGAGAAGGGTAGAAACCAGGAAGCAGTGATTCAGCACCCAGAGGCCTCCTGCAGTCTCATCTGGGCTGTAATCTGCTCTAAACATGGTGTAATAGACACCTCCTCATTGACCTTCCAGATCATCTTGGGTTGGAAATCTGTTTCACTCTATCATTTGGCGGCTTCTGCTTCTCTAGAATTTGTTTAGAGACATTTTTAGAGGTATTTTTAGGGGTTTAGGTATAGAGCTCAGTCAGGTCACTTCTTATACTACACCATCTTGGCTCTATTTCTGTTCCCATTTTGAAAACTATATTTTGTGTTCAAGATGTATTTTCTATACACTCCATTTTCACAGAGGGCAAGGTGTGCAGTATAATTCTGTAATACTGGCACATTTTTTCCAAATTTCACCTAGATGACATTCACATTTGTTCCAAGGCATTTTGTAGTTAAGGTTTATATATGTACACGTTATCTTAATGTAAATCCTCATTTTTATAACTTGAATTTTACTATCATAATATATAAAAAGGAAATGAAGTATGATGGATATACTGCTGACCTTGGATTCTGAAAGAAATAAGTTCAGATTCAATCTCTAACTGATGCGATGTGATCATGGTTAAGTCATTTTACTTCTGGTCGGCCTCATTTGCCTTTCTTTATAATGGAGCTAATCACATCTACTGCAGGTAACATTCTCAGAGGATTGCTGTGAGGCTTAAAAGGAAACAGTGTATGCAACATGCATCTCACTCTTTAAAGTATTGTGCATATAAATGTCATCTATTAGGTTTGTTTCTTTGAGTAAGTTAAATGCTTCCATCATTTTATTCCAGTCAACAGCTCTATTTGTCCAAGTCTCAGTATTATCAGTAGGATTGTATTTACCGTTGCTAAAGATTCAGGTTAATCTTATTTTCCAATCCATGCACACTGCTATGTATACATAAAACACCAAAGTATTATTTCTGAACTTCTTCTTATTTATTTCCTCCTGAGGATAATTTTGCTCCCACAACTATGGTTCTGTGACACACCTGTTGCCCACAGTACCATTGTTACCTGGCTGTTTTTTATTCCCTCAAAATTTCTCTTAAAGCTTTTGAGTTTCCTAGCTAGTAATTCAAAGGCATGAAATTGGGCAAACAAAGACATGTACCATAGGCAAAAGAAATCTCTGGCATTAAAAGAACATTTTAACATATGCTTTTGGATTCTCTTCAAAACCTAAAACAATCAAACAAATCCAACTTTATCCAAAAGAGCCTTGTATACTTTCTGAGTTTTGTCTTATATTATTCTACCTGGTTAGTTTTGCAGTTTTGCTCACATAGAAGCGTTAAAAGCTTTACCAGGAATATAGCTAA
The DNA here is from genome assembly GCF_028372415.1 of Notamacropus eugenii. Taxonomy (NCBI): domain Eukaryota; kingdom Metazoa; phylum Chordata; class Mammalia; order Diprotodontia; family Macropodidae; genus Notamacropus; species Notamacropus eugenii. Next base: position 380,314,183 of record NC_092875.1, read on the forward strand.
GTTTTTATGTCTCTCTCTCTCCTCCCTTTCTTTCTTTCCATATCTCTCTCTGTTCCTTCCTTTCTTTCCTAACTCCTTCCTTCTTCTCTTCCTTCCTTCCTCCCATTAAATACAGCTAACTGAAATGGCAGGCAATTCTCATACACCCAGCTGGCCAGAGAGGTATTATGACCTGAGGTGGAAGAAGAGTATATCTACATGTTCTCCAACAGACTTGTTGTGTTGTTTTGATTACGTGTTAATCAACTATATCAGTAGGGGAGTACTTCTCACTGTGACTAAACAGTTGTGGTTTAAAATACATTTCATTCAAACAGCTTGCTAAGTCAAACTATTTTCTTTCTTCCATGGAAGAACTAATTTTCATACCTCTCTACACCATCTGTTCCTCATGGAAATAGAATATTGGTTTTGACTCCACCTGGCCTTATTCAATTTTATGATCTCCATTTATTTCTTTTTTCCCCTTATAAATGTTAGACCTTTGTTGATTTCAAATATATAGTTTTACATATTTACCAAATTTTGCCACTAGCCTCTAAGAATGAGAGTGGGAAGGGAATAAGTGTGTAAATAGTACCTTTCTATGTGCCAGGAACCATGACAAACTATTTCTCAAATATTGTCTCATTTGATCCTCACAACAATCCTTGAAGTTAGATGGTATTACTATCCCAATTTGACAACTGAAGAAAGTGGTTCAAATAGAGGTGTAGTGACTTGCCCGAAACCACACAACTAACAAGTGTCTGATATCAGATTTTAACTCATATCTTACTGATTTTAGAGCTATTGTCTCATTTGCTGTGCCATCAGCATCCTGTCTCTCCCCTTACTAAGTCATAACCAAATAAAAATTTTAAGTGTATTTTTTTTCACTTCACCATGTAGTTATTCTCTTAAAAATCTCAGTTCTTAGGTCTACTCTAGGTTCCAAGGCCTTCCCTCATATTGCCTATACCTGTGTTATTCCTTCATTCAGCCCACTTATTCTATTTTCTTTGGTCTAACCCAGTTAATATATGCCACTGCTAACTTTTCCCTGAAGGCAGATTCATTGAAAACCTTTGCACATGAATATTTACTCACTGCTCAAGAAGATACTTCTACTTTAATGAGCCTCCAATCCCATGGGAGGAAAAAAAAAACATACACAGAGATTAAAACCTGCCTTTTAGTGATTTATATTTCTATTTTCTTGTTTTTAAGATTAAATATTATAAGGAATATGTTTGGCAAGGGATTTCAAGCCAAGAAATTTAAGGTTTATAATAATAGGCTTTATTGAATGGTTGAGTAACTTTATTTAGTGTAAATTTGATCAGATTTCTAAAGTCTGCCCTTGAAATAGATTATAGATGACAATAAAATAAATCTATTATGTTAATATATGGATTTATACTAAACACCTAGTTTTTCCATGTTATCAAAAAAAGTTATTTTTAAGTTTGTTTACAACAGAATTTTTTCAATGGACTATATAAGGTGAGATTCTTTGTTTTTTAACATGCTATATATATTGCCTTGCCTTTGGAAAAGAAAATAAATATATAATTAATGAAGGCAGTAAAAATTTGTAGGGTCAAGGTACTTCACTTTAAAGTAAGCCATGTATTTCTGTGGACAGTGGGAAGACATTTTTCTGCCTTAATTTATTCTAGTCTAAAAGTCCAAGGAAGAGAAATTAGGGGAAAACAATAGGTGAAATCAGTTATAGTTTATTCTTTTAGACTACAAAATAGGAACATTAATTTGATCAATTTGATCAATTTGGAATTTCCTATGTCCTCCCACAAAGTTAGTAAACATGTCCAGCTTCATGAAAGGTGGCAATATTGTGACAAAGAACTGTGGCAAAAAATTTCTTGAATTATATTGGGAAGAATTTCATAACACTTCTGGTAACCTATGTTGTACAAATTATCATTAATTATAGAGACTAGTTTTGTTAATGATCCACAATTATCATTATTATTACTTATAAAGTTTTTTCCTTGCTAGAAACTTATTAGTGCAAACGTTATTTCCATTTCATATGTGAGGAAACAGGATCGAAAAAGTTTAAGGAATGCAGAGAGTTAGGGTGGAACTGTTCATGTGGATAAACACTGTAAATAATCAACTTTAAAATTTTCATTATTATATTTGCAGGCATGCCACCATATAAGTGTCAAGGTACTGATATATTTAATCCTTTATTACAGGTCTAGAATGGTCATGTACCATTTTGATAAAAATAGGGAAAAATCAATAAGATTAATATAGGTTTTCCACAGGTAAAGAAAACTTAATTTTGTTTTAAAAATCCTAATTTAATAAACACATAAAGTAAAAAGAGATTATTCACAATAGAGAACATTTCCTTCCCTTTCTTTAGGATTCCTTTAAGGAATAAACCAGAGTCCATTTATTTTTGTTAACCCGAGGAACACACTTCTCTGGTGCTCACTGCTCCCTTGGTTGTCAGAGTATTGAACATACTCAGTCTTATAATTAGATATAACAGCAAGCATTACTGACCATGGGACTCAGTATTGCTATGAATATAGGTTATATAGACCTTATATCAACCTAGCTCAGTACCTCAAATACCACATAGGGCTTCATGACAGCAAGACGATATTTGATAACTGTTTATAAGTAAGCAGGGATGGATTGTCAAAGTGCCAGGAGTTTACATGCTGCCCTAAATGACCAAGTTGTAGTCACAGCCACAGGGGTTGCCTTCCTTGCACCAATCAGGTAGATGATTAATCAGCTATAGTTCTTTCTTTGTTTTATTTTTATCCAACCAGTTTATGGCATATTGTTATCTAAGTACTAGGCAGATTATAACTTGAATAAAGAAATTCAATTTCATGCAATTTATTAAATTTGTTGTCGAAGCACTTGTTAAGTGATATGCAAAACTTTATGACATCATTTGAGTTCCAAATTTTTTCACATTACAAGTAATTTGATACAGAGTATATATATATATACATATATATATATGTAGACATAAAAATGTTACTATATTATCCATATTGCAAAAGAAAACAGACAAAACTTTTGGCACAGTTCCAAATTGCTCCAAATTGAGGGATTGGATCAATTAATAATACCACCAGCAGTGCATAAGTGCATAGGCATGCCTATTTTTTCCCATCCCCTCCAACAAGTCATTTTCCTTTTCTGTCATGTAAGATAATTAGATACGTGTGAGGTGCTACCTCAGACTTCTTTTAATTTGCATTTATCTAACTAATAGTGATTTGGAGCATTTTTTTCACCCGATGATAGATAGCTTTGATTTCTTCTTCTGTTCAAGTCATTTGACTGCTTATTAATTGGGGAATGACTAAGATTTTATAAATATGATTCAACTCTGTATATTTGCATTCCTTTATCAGATCAACTTGCTCTAAATTGCCTCCCCAAACTTTCTTTTCCTTCTAATTTTGGCTGTATTGGTTTTGTTTGTGGGGGATAAGATTTTTAATTTTATGTGATCAAAATTATCCATTTTATACCCTACAGTGTTCTCTGTCTCTTGTTTGGTCATACATACTTCCCTTATCTGTAAATCTGACAGGCAAAATGTAGCATGCTATCCTAATTTGCTTATGATTTTACCCTTTTTTTGTTTAAATCTCATGCCTATTGTTGACCAGATCATGGTAAGATAGTCTTATATATCAAGTTTTTCGCAAATTGTTTTCCAGTTTTACCAATAGTTTTTGTTGAATAATGATTCCGTCTCAAAATTTTAGATGTTTGGGCTTGTCAAACACTAGATTAAAATGGTAACTTCCTATAGTATATTGTGTACCTAATATCTTCCAATGATCCATCATTCTCTCTCTCTCTCTCTCTCTCTCTCTCTCTCTCTCTCTCTCTCTCTCTCGTATTGATATGATCAACTATTCTGATAGTTTTTCCTAATATTGAGCTCCACCTACATTCCTGGTATAATTCTCACCTTGTCATATTGTATGATCTTTGTAATATGTTGCAGCAAATCCTTTCATGATATTTTACTTAAAATTTTTACATCAATATTCACTAGGAAAATTGTTCTGATAGTTTTCTTTCTCTGTTTTTGCTTTACTTGGTTTAAGTACCTGTGCCATATTTGTATCACAAAAGGTAATCTGTTAGGACTCCTTCTTTGCCTATTTTTTCCAAATAGATTTTTATAGTATTAGAAATAATTCTTTAAATGTTTGGTAGAATCCACTTGTGAATCCATGTAGTGGTAGGAATAGTTTCTTAGAAATCTCACTAATGGCTTGTTCAACTTCTTTGTCTAAGATAAGGTTATTTAAGTATTCCATTTCTTCATCAGATAACCTAGGGAATTTACAATTTTGCAAATATTTATCTATTTCTCTTTGATGATCAGACTTATTGGCATATAATTGGGGAAAATTCCTCCTCACAATTTCCTTTTCATTTCCCATCATTGATGATGAATTTAACCGTTTTTACATATTTAATACTAATTATTTAGTTTTCTTCTTTCTTTTTTAATCACATTCACCAATATTTTATCTTATTTTCTCAATAAAAGCAGATTCTAATTTTATTTACAAATTCAATGGATTTCTTAATTTCAAATTTTATTAATCTGTCCTTTGATTTTTCAAGATTTCCAATTTTGTGTTTAACTGGAGACTTTTAATTTATTCTTTTTCTAGTTACACATACACACATATAATACATACACACATTTGTATGTATAGGGATATACATGTATATGAATATATCTATGTAGTGATATACATATATATGTATATATCATCATGCCTCAATAATTGATCTGCTCTTTCTCTATTGTTTTGATGCATGTGCTCAAAGATATAAATTTCCCCCCAAGTGTTGTGTTGGCATTTATTTAGCATCCATTATGCGCCAGGCATACTGTTAACCACTAAGATTAAAAAAAAAAGTTAAAAAGAAAACAAACACAACAGAACAAAACATTATATGCTCTCAAGGAGCTGAAAGTCTAATGGTAGAAATAATATGAAAACCAAGTAGGTACAAACAAACTATATACAGAGTAAATTGGAAATAATCAAGAGTAAAGGCCCTTGAAACAAGAGTCTCTAGAAGTATCTCTGAAAACAGCTGCACAAAATCCCTGAATCTTTGGATGATAAACCTCTACCCCACAAAGGAAGCAGAGACCTTCCTTGACAAAGAGTAAATGAGCCAACAGTGGGAAAAAATTCAGACTATAGAGTCTTTGGTAACAAGGAAGATCAAAACATTCAACCAGAAGAAGACAACAAAGCCAAAGCTTCTACATCCAAAGCATCAAACAAAACTATGTATTGGTTGCAGGCCATGGAAGAGCCCAAATTGGATTTTGAAAATCAAGTAAAAGAAGTAGAGGGAAAACTGGGAAGAAAAATGAGAGTGTTTGGAGAAAGTCGTGAAAAAATGAGTCAATAGCTTGCTAAAGGAGACCCCAAAAATTCTGAATAAAATAAAACCTTAAAATAGACTAACTCAAATGGCAAAAGTAGTCCAAAGAACCCGTGAGGAGAAAAATGCCTTAAAAAGCAGAACTGGCCAAATGGAAATGGAGGTCCAAAAGCTCACTGAATAAAATAATTCCTTTAAAATTAGAGTGGAGCAGATGGAAGCTAATGAGTTTATAAGAAATTGAGAAATTATAAAACAGAACCAAAAGAATGAAAAAAAGAAGATATTGTGAAATAACTAACTGGACAAACAACTGACCTGGAAAATAGATCTAGGAGAGATCATTTAAAACTATTTGTCTACCTGAAAGCCATGATAAAAAAGAAAGCCTAGACATCATCTTTCAAGAATTTATCAAGGAAAACTTCCCTGATACTAGAACCCATAAAGTATAATAGTAATGGACAGAATTTATCCATCCATCATCTCCTGTAAGAGAGTCCAAAAGGAAAACTTCTAGGAATATTTTAGCCAAATTCCAGAGTTCCCAGGTCAAGGAGAAAATAAAAAGAAACAATTTGAGTATTTTGGAAACACAATCAGAATAACACAAGATCTAACAGCTTCTACATTAAGGGATTGGAGGGCTTAGAAGTCAAAGGAGCTAGGATTAAAACCAAGAATTACTTACCCAACAAAAAAAGTTTAATATTTCAGGGAAAAAAATGGATATTTAATGAAATAGAGGATGTTAAAACATTCTTGCTGAAAAGACCAAAGCTGAATAGAATATTTGACTTTCAAATACAAGGATCAAGAGAAGCATGCAAAGGTAAACTGGCAAGATAAATCATAAAGGACTTGCAAAATTGTTTACACTCCTACATGGACATGAAATGGAAAGATGATATTTGTAACTCGTGAGACTTTTCTCAGTATTATGGTAGTTTGAGTGAAATAGATAGATAGATAGATAGATAGATAGATAGATAGATAGATAGATAGATAGATAGATAGATATAGATATATAGAGATAGATAGATAGATATAGATATAGATATATAGACAGACAGAGGGCACAGAGTGAGTTGAATATGAAGAGATAATATGTAAAAGATAAAATTAAGGAGTAAGAGAAGAATGTACCAGGAGAAGGACAAAGGGTGAGGTAGAATGGGTTAAATTATTTCACATAAAAGAGATCAGAAATAGCTTTTATAATTGAGGGGAAGAGGGGAGAGGTGAGAAGAAATGAGTGAACCTTATTCTTATTGAACCTGAATTAAGAAAGCAATACCATACACACTCAGTTGGCTATGAAAATCCTATTCATCTTACAGGAAAGTAGGGAAAAGGGGCCGAGTGGGAGGACAGAAGGGAGGAGAAATGGGAAAAGGTAATCAGAAGCAAACTCCTTTGAGAAGGGACAGGGTCAGAGGAGAAAATAGAATGTAGGATGTAGGATGGGAGGAAATATGATTAGTCTTTCACAACATGACTGACATGGAACTGTTTCATATATCTGTAAAATTAGAAGGGTATTTGTCTTGATGAACAAGCACCCTTCCAGACTTAAATCGTATTTTTGTGACACACTTATGTAATCTTAGGACCCTTGATAGTGACAAGAAAGTATTTCATGATATTTCATAGACTAATAAAATTTGAGTTGAAAAGTATATTAGAGATTTTCTATTCCAGAGATTCCTAACCTGTGATTCAAGGGCCTCAGAGGAGTCCAGGGATAGATTTCAAGGCATGTATGATCTTGGATGGGGAAAAATGCACATTTAAAAAAATAATTTTCCCTAACCTCCTATTGAAATTTATATCTTTTTTTTTCCAGTTTTGAATGTAGGCAACAAATATTCTCAAAAATTGTACATGAGTTTCACTAGGGTGCCAAATGTATTCTTCACAGCAGCTAACTAGTCTGGTTTGAATAAATATTCCTGGAGAAGAAAATAGCAAATCACTCCAATTTTTTCTTTTTTTCTTTCTTTCTTTCTTTCTTTCTTTCTTTCTTTCTTTCTTTCTTTCTTTCTTTCTTCCTTCCTTTCTTTCTTTCTTCCTTCCTTCCTTCCTTCCTTCCTTCCTTCCTTCCTTCCTTCCTTCCTTCCTTCCTTCCTTCCTTCCTTCCTTCCTTCCTTTCTTTCTTTCTTTCTTTCTTTCTTTCTTTCTTTCTTTCTTTCTTTCTTTCTTTCTTTCTTTCTTTCTTCCTTCCTTCCTTCCTTCCTTCCTTCCTTCCTTCCTTCCTTTCTTTCTTTTTTCTTTCTTTCTTTTTCTTTCTTTCTTTCTCTTTCTTTATTTCTTTCTTTCTTTCTTTCTCTCTCTTTCTTCTTCTTCTTCTTCTTCTTCTTCTTCTTCCTCTCTCTCTTTCTCTCTCTCTCTCTCTCTCTCTCTCTCTCTCTCTCTCTCTCTCTCTCTCTCTCTCTTTGTCTCTCTCTCAGTAAGATGCAGTAGATAACAGTGACTTGGAACATCCTGAGTATGTAACTGCAGGGTAGAGATATGTATCTTTTTGCTCACTTGTGTCTGACCCTTCATGACCTCTTGAACCATATGAGTCACAGGGTTTTCTTGGTAAAGGTACTAGAATGATTTTCCATTTCCTTCTCCAATGGATTAAGGCAAATGCAGGTTAAGTGACTTGCCCAGGGTCCCACAGAGAGTAAGTGTGGAAGACCAGACTTGACCTCAGGTTTTCCTGACTCCAGGCCCAATGTTCTAGCCACTGAGTGGTTCAGTGAATGTTGAGTTAAAGGAAGAGGTGGAATGAAGAAGGACCTTAGGTGGATGAAAAGTTGTCTCCATGGAAACTATCAGAATCAGTCCTTTTGGGTAAAATTACAGTGGATGAAGTGTGGGGAACTTTACACTTAGGTCCCAAGATAGCACTTGACCCAGTAAGAGAATCTTCAATATAGAGAAGAGCAATTGATGAAAGAATTCTATACAGAAGAAATTGCGAATTACCTCGAAACAGGAGGACAAAGTCCAGGGAATATGGACCTTCTTTCCAAAGTTGTTTATAAGTTACTCATAAAAAATTACAACAAATCCTTGTGTAATGGACCCTAATAATGAAGTATATTGGGGAGTATATTGCTCTTGGTTTTCTACTTCTCCAGTAATCAGGTAAATCCATTGAACTCTGCTTTCTACTTCGTAGTGCATAAGCAAGTAAGACCTTCAAGATCACCTGATTAACCTCCTCAACTTATAGATAGATGTCTGAGACATAAAGTAGTTATGTTTCAGTTTTAGGTCAACTGGAATTGGAACTGAGACATCCCACTTTCAAATCTGTCCTCTTAACCAAACACCATGCCAATTCTATCAGCAACTCTTTCTTTTTCATCAATTCCTTTCTGCCAATTTAGCCTTCTATCACTGTGAGCTGAATAAATCATTCAATATAAAATATGAATTAAATTACTCATACTTGGTAAGGTATAAAATATATTTAAAAATGTTGTCAATCAGGAGGGAAAATGTAATTAATATGATCTGAGTTTTAAGTACAAAACATAATTTTCATTGTCTTATTCAGAAATGTATTTAAATAGAAAGGGGGAAAGGTAATTTCCAATTTAGAACTTGTTTGTGTTCTAAAATTTCATTTAGCACTTAGAACACATCTCCCATAAAAAGAATATGCCATTTCAGTTGGTATTTTAACTTCTGTAATATGTTTCATGAACATTATTTTATTTAACTTTTTCAGAAATCCTATGAGACAAGTTGTGATACAGGTTTAATACCCATTTTATGAATTAGCAAACTAAAACTGAGAGAGATTGTTGTGAGTTATTACTGGTCATACAGCTAATAAATTGTTGGAGATAATAGTGGATGGAATGATGAACTTGGTGTCAGAAAGTTCCTTGGTTCAAATTTTATCTATTAGATAGATATGTCACACTATGAACGCTATTTAAACAATTTAAGCTTCAGATTCCTCATATGTAACATGATGTAATTAAACTCAATTACCTCTAACTTCTCCTCAAGCTCTAAATCTATGATTTAGAATGTTAGAATCAGAATTTTACCTGAATCTTTCTGAGTCCAAATCCAACAAACTACTATGTCAAACTGCCTGTCTTTATAACCAAAACAATGTCAAAAATTATGTTTAGATTAATAGGCCAGAGATATCTAGCTAATTAACTAGCAGCTTTACTTATTTCTAACATTGGTTTAAATTACAGTATAACTGAAATTGTAGCCTTAGCAATGGGTGTCTCTAATAATTAAATCCTTCTAAACTCTGAAAATCTCTGAGTACTGAATTCTTGGCCTGTGCCACATTCACTAAGTTCTGAACTGTGAATCTACTCCCAAACTTCTCTGATGCTAGAATTCTAATATTGTTAAAATTTAAGTGTCTCTGTGATCTAGAAGGTGTTGGACAGAGGCTCTAATTGCAGGGAAAGTACCTTCTTGAGAAAACTAGCTGCAAACACATGGGATTTGCTAGCACCTGGAGCTCTGATGGGAGAGTTAGGACCTGGTTGGAGCTTTGGATGACTCCTGAATGATCAATAATAAATGGTCTTGGCATCCATGCTGCTGTAGGGTTTGGACAGCAGAACCCTGCAATAAATGGCAAAGTCTGTGACAGTAAAGGACTGAGATTACATCAAATGTTTTTACAAGCATGCATCTCATAAAGCAAATATCATAGATTACCTTAGTTTCTATTTTGTGTTTCATCATGCTACCAATGCTCTATTGATGAAATATGAAAAACAGTAGTGTAAATTTTACAAGTAAAAAAGTGAAATGGTATATTCAATTTTCTTTTAAACTAGATGGAATATGATGCCAGTGATTTCACATTCAGCATAATTTCTTCTTTCTCCTGCTGCTTTCAAGCATGTTCTCAGTAGTTTCTTCTATTGATTTTTTGTTCAGGGACATGTTGGAAGTATCATTATTATTTCCATTTCAGGTTGAAATGTAAATATTATGAAACAATATGGAATCAATCATCATAAGATGTGTTAGATGTAAAGTTAGAATCTTTAATTTAATCACAATTTTATAAAGGATTTTATGTTGGGGTTTTTTGGTCCAAATACATTTTTGAGATATTCAAAACTATCATAAGGGAAAGAAGAAAAAGCAGAAAAATTTATACTATGAAGTCATTTCTTTTAGATAAAGTTCCTTCCAACTCTACGATTTGAAATTGTTCTTTGTTTTGTCCTTGGGTGCTGGTTTAAAAGGAAATAGATAATGAAAATCACTATTCCTCACACCATCTATGGTGCATAAATTCTGGTATCTGTATTTTTAAATGATGGTGTTAGAGCTGAAGGGAAAATAGTTTTAAAGAAAGAAAGATATATCTTTAGATGATCTGCAATGAAATCTTTTCAACACATCCCAAAAAAGAGGTATTAAAATAGTTTAGCTCTAAGCTATTCCTAGACCATTACGATCATAAGCAATTTACTCATCTCTTCAATCAAGCAGCCACAGTTCCAAAGGAGCAAGATACTGGTTCAAATCCTTTGCAAGAATTACTAAAATAATCAGATTAAAATTAAATATTAAAATTAAATTAAAATTAAATTAAAATAATCAGATAAAAATTAAATAATTAAAAATTAAAAATTAAATTAAAATTAAAATGAAATTAAAAAAGCACTTTATTGACTAGTGAATTTCTCTGTTACATTAATAATTAGTTATATTTGTTGCTTGTAGCATATCAAATAAAAAGATACCTTGATACTTAAAAGCTGCCTTGTATAGTGATAAATAAGGATAAATATATTATGTGACATGCATATATTACATATTGTACTTATGTTAATATCACTATATCATTATAATAATGCTATAATATAAATAGAATAACATGATATATATATACACACACATACATTTATATAACTTGCTTTATAATGTATTAATCTATATTTAAGTCATCTCCTATGATGATAATTATTGAAATATTTCACAAAATACAGTTCGACATGTTTCAAAGGATGTTTTGATCATCCATCACATTACAACTCAAATACCCTTGGACATAAAGGATACATTGATTCAACAGTGAGAGTTCTCCATCCAATAATGTATTTTGAATTGGTGTCAACCTTGTAGAACTCTATTTATAAGTTGCTGGGAAAAAAATAATTGGTGACACTTTCTGGGGAAGTAATCCCTTTAGTTTGAGTAACACTAACATAATACATAGACAATCTATGTATTGCACAGGAAGGCAAAATGCATGGTTATTATGCTGGCATGCCTACGTATGCTTACATTAGATAATTTTTCACCTTTGAAATCCTTCTAGAATATTCAATATCTGACTGAGAATTTAGAATTATTATGTCTGTAATCCTAAATCAGTGGTTTTTGATGGGAAGTTAATAGACGTGGATTTTTAAATATATTTTGATAACTATGTGAACATGACTAAATTTTGTTATACTCATATATTTTAATTACTGTATTTGAAATGAAGGAGTATAGAAGTTTCATCAGATTTTCATTATCTTCCCTGAACTCCACTCTCATATTTAAAGAACTATTTTGTTCAGCAAGCTTTTGAATCTCCTTTGCCATTTGGCTAATTCTGTTTTTTAAAGGCTACTTGTCCTCATTGGCTTTTTGGACCTCATTTTCCAATTGAGTTAGCTTATTTTTAAAGGTGTTATTTTCCTTGGTATTTTTTTGGTTGTGCTTTAACAAGCTGATGACTCATTTTTGCAACTCATCTATGGTCTTGAACCCATTTTGTATTCATTTTGGTGGTACTGGAGGTAGAAGCCTTGACTTCCTCTGACAATATGCATTGTTCTTCCTCATCCAAAAGGATGGGAGAAGATACTTGTTCACCAGGAAGGTAACCTTCTATGGTATTATTTTTTTTCTAAATCTTTTTTGGGCATTTCCCCAATCAGTTATTTTACTTCTGAATCCTTTGTCAAGAGGAGGGTCCTAGTGCTCCTCCTCCCCCCCAGGACCTTGCTCAGGGCTGAAATTCAGATCAGTTGCTCAATTCCCCCAGGGGCTTCAGGTGGGGGCAGGGCTGTCATTGAGGGCTTAAGTTCAGATACCCTGCTCAATTCCCAAGAGCCTTTAATCTGAGCCACTTGGACAATGGACCCAGGCTGCTTCCATGGCCACTGTAGCCACCCGTTGTCCACTGCTGCTGCTTCCAGCACTTCTGCTTCTTCCTGGGGCCAGTGCTTGGGGGACCCTGCTCAACTCTCACCCAGCTGGGAAAGCCTTCCCATAATGACCTTTGTAGCTTTCTTTGTTGCTTGTGGTTTGAGGGATCTGGGACCCTCCCTGCTGGGGATTCTACCCGTGGAGGTCTTTTCTGGTCCTGTTCCTCCCCGTGCCACATGACCAGGGATGGGCTCCACGCAGCTCAGGGTCCTGTGGAATAGACCTTTCCTGTCAGCCTTCCAGGTTACCTTTGACTGGAAGTATCTTTCACTCTGTCATTCTGTGGCTTCTGCTGCTTTAGAATTTGTTGAGAGTCATTTTTTGTAGGTATTTTGTGGGCTATGGGGGAAGCACTAGAGTATATGAATCTTTCTACTACATCATCTAGGCTCTGCCTCATTTCATCAGATTTTCAAAGGAATCTATGGCACAAAAAAGGATGAAGAACTGAAATAAATACAAAATATTCAAATAATCAAACTACCACTATAGCCACTGGATATCTGGAAAGCAAATTAAAAGTGTGCTTGTGATACCAAGTGAACTCGTTGAAGCTGTGATCCTATTCCCTGATCTGTAAAATTAGGGATTTACACCAAAATACTCAAATACTCTTTCCAGACTTATTTTTCAATTAATGGAATACTAAACTATGATATACTTTGTTGAGTATTATTACTAAGAACTCAGTATAATATTTGTCTTTTCTATAGCATGAGGGACTTAAGACATTTTTCCACTTTACATCTTCTCTTTGGAAAATTTCAGGTATTTACAACCAGACCTTTTTGATGATAACTAAATAACTGATAAAAATGACATCTGGAACAGAGATTAAAAATCAAATTCCTTTTTTTGGATTTTTTTAAATTAATTAATTCTTTGTTTTCAGTTTTCAGCAATCACTTCTGTATATCTTAACTTTCCCTCCCTCTCTCCCTTATCTTCTCCCTCCCACTCCCTTCTTCCCTGAGATGGCATGCAATCTTATATAGGTTCTACACATACATTCTTATTAAATACATTTTCACCTTAGTCATGTTGCAAAGAAGAATTAAAATGAATGAGAGAAATCAGGATAACAAAACAAGACATCACACAAGAGTAAATGGTCGGCTTCATTCTGTCATCCTATTCCATAGTTCTTCCTCTGGATGTGGAAGACATTTTGTATCAAGAGTCTTTTCAGTTTAAAGTAAACAAAATTTTCCATTTTGCATTTCATAATGTTCTCTGTCTCTTGTTTGGTCAAAATCTTCTGCATTCTCCATAAGTCTAAGAAAAACAGCATTTCTTGCTCCCCTAATTTATTCATAGTAACAGTCTTTATCCCCAGATCATATATCTTTTTGGCTTTATCCTTTTTAAATTTTTTTTTAAATTGAATTTTTTTAAAACTTATTTTCCATGTTTGACAATCACTTCTATAAATCATAGATTTTTTCAGCTACCTCCCCTTCGTTACTTCCTTCTTGCCCACCCCCTCTCTGAGATGGTGTGCAATATTATATAGATTCTACACATTCAATGCTTTTACATGCATGTTGCATAGAAGAATTAAAACGAATGGGAGAAACCAAATAACAAAACAGAACAAAACATAATACAAAAGAAAATGATCAGTTTCTCTCTGCAGTCCAAATCCATGGTTCTTTCTCTGTATTTGGAAGGGTTTTGCCTCAAGAGTCCATTCGATGTTTTTTAAGTCCATACATGTCAATGAAGCCTTAAGTCTACCAGAAGAATTTCTCACACACTGTGGTTGCTGCTGTGTACAAACTTTTCTGTTTTTGTGCCTTTCACTCAGCATCAGATCATATAAGTCTTTCCAGACTTCTTTGAAGTCTTCTTCTTAATCATTTCTCATAGCACAATAGTATTCCATTACTTTCATATATGACAATTTGTCCAGCCATTCCTCAATTGATGTGCATTCCCTTGATTCCAACTTTTGGCCACCACAAAGAAAGTTGCTATAAATATGTTTGCATATGTTGAACCCTTCCCATTTCTATGATCTCATTGAGATAGAGTACCAGAAGTGATATTGCTTTGGGCATAGTTCCTAATTACTCTGCGGAATGGTTGGATCAGCCCACAGCTCCACCATCCATGAATTAGTGTTCCAACTCTCCCACATCTTCTCCAACATTTATCATCTTCCTGTTTGTCATGTTAGCCAATCTGACAGGTATGATGAGGTACTTCAGAGTTGTTTTGATTCACATCTTTCTAATCAATAGTGATTTAGAGCATTTTTATAAAAAAATGATTATGATTATGGATGGTTTTAATTTCTTCTTCTGAAAACTGCCTGTTCATATCCTTTGACCATTTATCAGTTGAGGAATGACTTGTATTCTTGTATATTTGTTCCAGTTCTCTATATATCTTAGAAATGAGGCCTTTACCGCAGATATTAGTTGCAGAAATTCTTTCCCAGTTTTCTGCTTCCCTCCTAATCTTGGTTGCATTGGGTTTATGTGCATAAAACCTTTTCAATTTAATGTCAGTAAAATTTGTACTTCATAATGTTTTCTATCTCTTGTTGGGTCATAAATTTCTCCATTCTCCATGAATTTGACAAACACACTATTCCTTGCACCACTAATTTGTTTATAGTATCAGTCTTTATACCTAGATTATGTACCAATTTGGGCTTTATTCTTGTGTATGGTGTCAGGCATTGGCCTATGACCAGTTTCCCCCACACTGTTATCCAGTTTTCCCAGCAAATTTTGTCAGAAAGTGAGGTCTTATCCTAGAAGCTGAAGTCCTTGGGTTTATCAAACAGTAGATTCCTATATTCATTAACTACTGTTTCATGAGCACCTATCTTATTCCATTGGTCTACCCCTCTGTTTCTTAACCACTACCAAGTTGTTTTGATAACTGCTTTATCATACAATTTGAGATCTGGTAGGCCTAGGCCATCTTCTTTAGCATTTCTTTTCATTAGTTCCCTTGATATTCTGAAACTTTTGTTCTTCCAGATGAAATTTGATATTATTTTTTCTAACTCTAAAAAATAATTATCTGGTAGTTTGATTGGTAGGGCACTGAATAAGTAAATATTTTAGGTAAAATTGCAATTTTTATTGTATTACTTCTGCTTACCCATGAGCAATTGATGTTTTTTTCATTTTCTTGGATCTAACTTTACTTGTGTAAAAAGTGTTTTGCAATTTTTTTCATATAGTCCCTGGGTTTGTTTTGGCAAGTAGACTCCCAGATATTTTATATTGTCTACTGTAAATTTAAATGGGATTTCTCTATCTCTTGATGTTGGGCTTTATAAGTGTATATGGAAATGCAGATGATTTATGTGGGTTTATTTTTGTAACCTGAAACTTTGCAAAGTTGTTAGTATTTCAATTAGTGTTTTACTTGATTCTCTGGGATTCTCTAAGTATATCATCATATCATCTGCTAAGAGTCATAACTTAGTTCCTTCTTTGCCTATTCTAATTACTTCCATTTCTTTTTCTTCTCTTATTGCTACAGCTAGAATTTCTAATACTATATTGAATAACAGTGGTGATAATTGACATCCTTATTTCATCCCTGCTCTTATTGGAAATACATCTATCCTGACCCCATTGAATATAACACTTATAGATGTTTTTTACGTAGATATTGCTTATTATCATATGGAAAGTTCTGTTTATTCCTATGCTTTCCAGTGTTTTCAATAGGAATGAGTGCTGTATTTTATCAAAAGCTTCTTTTGAATCTATTGATATAATCCTGTGGTTTCTGTTTGTTTTGATGCTGATATGATCAATAATGATAATAGTTGTTCTAATATGGAAATAGTCCTGCATTCCTGGTATAAATCCTACCTTATCATATTGCATTATTTTCATGAGAGGTTGATGCATTGTTTTTGCTAATATCTTATTTAAATTTTTTGCATTTATATTTATTAGAGAAAATGATCTACAATTTCCTTTCTCTATTTTGTCTCTTCCTGGTTTAGGTATCAGAAACGTATTTGTGTCATAAAATGAATTTGGTAGAACTTCTTCAGCAATTATCCCAAATAATCTTTATAGAATTGAAATTAAGCGTTATTAAATGTTTGATAGAATTCACTTGTGAATCCATGTGTTTCCGGAGATTTTTTTCCTAGGGATTTCCTTGATGACTTGGTCAATTTCCTTTCTGAGATGGGTTATTTAAGTATTCAACTTCCTCTTCTGTTAATCTGGGCACTTTATGTTTTTTTTTTTTTTTTAAATAATCATTCATCTCATTTAGATTGTCAAATTTATGTCCACATAGTTGGGCAAAGTAATTTCTAATTATTGTTTCAATTTCTTCCTCATTAGAGGTCAGTTCACCCTTTTCATTTTTGATATTGGTAGTTTGGTTTTCTTCTTTCTTTTTTTAATCAAATTGAGCAAAGGTTTATCAATTTTATTGATTTTTTCACAAAAGCAACTCTTAGTTTTCTTTGTTAGTTCAATACCTTTCTTAACTTCAATTTTACTACTCTGTCCTTTGGTTTTCAGTATTTCTAATTTGGTATTTACTTGGTGATTTTCAATTTGTTTTTTTCTAACTTTTTCAGCTGCATGTCCAATTTGTTGATCTCCTCTTCATTTTATTCATGTAGGCATTCAAAGATACAAAACTTTCCCTAAGAACTGTTTTTGCACTATCCCATAAGATTTAGTAGGATGTCTCATTACTATCATAATATTGAATGAAGTTACTGATTGTTTCTATCATTTGTTCTTTAGGATTAGATTGTTTAGTATCCAATTAATTTTTGGTTTATATTTTCATGACCTTTGATTATATATAATTTTTCTTGCATTATGATGTGAGATGAATGCATTGACTATCTCTGCCTTTCTGCATTGGATTGTGAAGGTTTTAAGGCCTAGTACATGGTCAATTTTTGTATATGTGCTCTCTACTGCTGAGAAAAAAGTATATTCCTTTCTATCTCCATTCAGTTTTCTCCACAAATCTACCTTATCTATCTTATAAAGAGTTTTATTAACCTCCTTAACTTCTTTCTTGTTTATTTTGAGGTTAGATTTATCATATTCAGAGAGGGAGGGTGTTGAGGTCCCCCGTTGGTATAGTTTTTCTTTCTATTGCTTCCCATTGCTCCCTTAACTTCTCCCCTAAGAATTTGGATGCTATACTTCTTGGAGTATATATGTTTAGTAATGATATTGCTTGGCTGTCTGGGGTGACTTTTAGCAAGATATAATTTCCTTCCTTATCTCTTTTCATTAGATCTATTTCTGCTTTTGCTTTGTCTAACATTAGTATTGCTACCTCTGTTTCTGTTTTTGTTTTTCTACATCAGCTGAAACACAGCGTATTCTGCACTGTCTTTTTACCTTTACCCTGTGTGTTTCCCCTTGTTTCAAATGTGTTGCTTTTAAACCACATATTGCTGGATTATTGTTTTTAATCCATTCTGCTCTGTCTCAGTTGTATGAGAGAGTTCGTCCCATTGACAATCGTAGTTATGATTGCTATCTATGTCTCTCCCTCCATCCTCTTTCCACCCAGTTCAAGCTTTTATTTCTCCCTTCCCCTCCACAAGAGTTTTGATTTTTGACCACTGCCTCCATCAATCATCCCTCCCTTCTTTCAGCTCCCCTCCCTTTTACTCCCTTTTCCCCTTACTAATTCTTGCCTCCCCTCTCTTTTCTTTCCACATTCCCTTCCTAGTGCCTATAGAGCTAGTTAGATTTCTATACTTAACTGAGTTTGTTATTCCCTCCTTGAATCAAATCAGATGAGAGTAAATTTCAAACAATATTCATCTCCCTCCCATCTTTCCATCTACTCTCATATGTTTTTGTGTCTCTTCTTGTGATTTTATTTGCCTTTTTTTGCCTCCTCCTTTTCACATCTCCAGTTACAATCACTTTGCTTCTTTAAATCACGTTTTTTATCATCACATCATTTAATTTATACCCACTCACTCTATCTATGTATATCCCTTTTATATATCATAAGAAACATACAATTATCAAGATTAAGAAGTGTCATCTTCCCTTATAGGGATGTAAACACTTTGCACATATTGAATATCAAGGATTTTTTCTGTGTTCACCTTTTTATGCCTCTCTTGAGACCGGTGTTTGATGATTGAATTTTCAATTGAGCTCTGGCTTTTTCATCAGGAAGATATGGAAATCCCTTATTTCATCGAATATCCTTCTCCTTATCTGAAATATTATACTCACTTTTGCTAGGCAATTGATCCTTGGTTGTAGTTCCAGACTCTTTACCTTATGGAATATAATATTCCAATCCTTCTCATCTTTTAATGTGGAAGCTTCAAGACTCTGCGTGATCCTGGCTGTAGCTTCTCAATAATTGGATTGTTTCTTTCTGACTGCCTGAAGTGTTATCTCCTTCACTTGATAGTTCTGGAAATTGGCAACGACATTTCTTGGTGTTTTCTCTTTGGGATGCCTTTGAAGAGGTGAAAAAGTGGATTATTTCAATGACTATTTTGCCTATTGGATCTAGAATTTTTGAGCAATTTTCTTGGAAGACATTATCCAGGCTCTTTTTTTTTTTTTTTTACCATGGCTTTCTGGTAGACCAATAATTCTTAGATATTTCTCTCCTGGATTTATTTTCCAGGTCAGTTGTTTTTCCAATTAGATATTTTACATTTTCTTCTATTTTGTCCTTCTTTAGATTCTGTTAGACTGAGTCATTAACTTCTACTTGCCCAATTCTAATTTTTGTCAAATTGTTTTCTTTGTTTAACTTTTTCATCTTCTTTTCTATCTGTTCAATTCTTCCCTTTAAGAAGTTATTTCTTTGGCTGGTTTTTGTACTTACTTTTCCATTTCTCCAATTTTCCGACTTTGGTTTTGTGATTCCTTTTCCATTAGTCCAATTTTCTTTTAAAATTCTTCTGTGAAGTCTTTTTTTTCATATTTTTAAAATGATTGGTCAGTTTTTCTTCCATTTCCTCAATTTGGCTTTTAAAATTCTACTTGAGCTCTTCCAATAATGCTCTTTGGATTTTAGACTAGTTCATATTTCTTTCTGAATTTTCAGATGGGAGTATGGTCTGCATGCTGACCTTTTTAGTATTCATGTTTTGATCCTTGTCCACATAGAAAGGTTCTATGGTTTTATCTTTTCTGGTTTACTTCTTGCTCATGATGATGACCTTTTTCTTGGCTTTTAAAGTTGATTGTCTCCTTCTGGGTCACAGGGGGCTTTGTCCCACGGTTCTTTTGCTTAGAACTTGAGGCTTTCTCTATTTTGGTCTCTGGTTCTTTCAACTAGAACCTATCATGTTGTAGCTTACCTGGTCCTGAGCAAGCTGGTGTGGTAAGGTAGAGGCCAAGTGACGTCTTTCTGAGTTTACCTGGAGTTATCCTTAAGCTAGCTGCGTTAAGTATTGGGGAGGGGTGTTCTCACTACAGGAGTTCTTCTCTCCTGACCATAGGCAGGCTCAGTGTTTGGTGAACCCCATTTGCATTAGTGTCTTCCTGATTTCCCTGGTTGTGCTGAATCATGTCTGGGGTCCTGGCATTGGTGATTATAGGCTCCTTCTCCCTCGGGCTCTTGACCTCCTCCCTTTTCGCTGAGGTGGGGCTGTGTGGAACAACTCCAGTCTTGCACTGTACCCCTTCAGCCACAGCAAGAGGGACTCCAGTTTATTATTTTCCTGGACTCATGGGTTAAGAGAGCATTTACTCCTTCAGCTAATGTCACTGTTGCTGGAATTTTTCTATGGAAATATTCTCTGAATTTTTCAAAGTCAGCAAGGGTAGGGCTAGAGCATTTACCAATCACTCTGCCTTCTTGGCTCCCAGAAATTCAAGTAGGTGACTTGCAGACATTTAATCTGTGGGCTGGTAGTCTCAGGAACAGCTGCTGTAGTTACCTGGGGTTCTGCAGTTCTCTCTAGCTCAGTTCCACTGGACTCAAGAGCTGAGCTGATATGTTTAAGTTTATACAGTGTTGCTGCTGCTTCAGACTTCCTGGGGCTTCCTGCTCCACTATGCTGTGGTGGGGTCTGCTCTGGTACATCCTGTGTGCTGTACACTTTGTGCTCTTCCAGCCCTGTGAACAGATTCTTCCTGTCAATGTTCTAACCTTTCCTGGGCTGGAAATCTGCCAGACTCTGTCTCCTATTGGATTTTGTCACTCTAATATTTGTCCCAATTCTCTTTTTAGAAGTATCTGAAAGACTTCTTCTTAGACCTTAGAATAGTTGCTCTCACTCTGCCATCTTGGCCCCACCTATTTGGGAGGTTCTAAGAGTATTGTGAGGTATAGTGTAGAAGTGAATCTGATCACGGCTGTAGACCAATGAGGATCTTTCACAGAGGAATGATAATTTACAGGTCATCAATGGGGAGACTGGATGCAAAGAATGCAATGCAAAAAGTAAAATGTTAAGATCAAAGTGAAACAGTGAAAAAGAGAGTCATGGATGCTACATAGAACTTTAAGATGGTTATATGTAAGTGGTTACACATAAAAATGCTTAACTTGGAGGTGAAAAATTTAAATCAGGTATGCGTAATCTGCCACTTCAAGGCCCCATGTGACTCTCAAAGTCCTCATACAAATTTCACAGGACAATTCCCCTTCAATAAGGGATTTGTTCTATAAAACTTGGACCGGGTCAAAAAGTCACACCCAAGGACATAGAAGACAACATGTGGCCTGAAGGCCATAGGCTCCCCATCCCTGACCTAAATGATATGCAAATGAGGGATGATTAAAGACTATGAAGATGTTTATTTCTTTTATAGTTGCCTGTACGATGTCACTTTTTTTTTTGCATTAAGATTTTTTAACAAATATTTTTGGAGGGAAAGGCAGATTTAACAATTATGGCATTGAGTGGTAATGGTTTAATCTCACGAGTAAAAGACAACTGGTTTTTAGAATGATTAAGGAAATATAATCCAAACATTTTCAGCGTGCAGGAAACACTCAAAACATAAAGACATACGACAAATTAGTATGTGGGTCTGCAGTATAGACACACATCTATTTATCTAAGAGATATTGTTTCCTAGTTTATTGGGAAAAAATAGAAACTTTGTAAAAATATCTCTAATAAGTTCCAGATTATGAAAGACTATCACTGAGTTTACTTTCTATGCATGTCAAAGACTTCCTGTACCTGTCTGCTGAACTGTACATTTGTTGACCAAATACTACTTTATGAGATACCAATGACCCATATGCACACATATATTAATAATAACTCTTTTGCAGTGGTAAAGAAGAGGAAACTAGAGGATGGCCATCAACTGAGAATGACATTTTTTATTTCAATGTAATAGAACACTGTGGGTTCAGAGAAACCTAGGAATTCTTGTATTCATTTATGCGGAGTTAAGAGAATAGAGTCAATAGAACAAAATGTGTGTATACAATAACAACAATATATCAAAGACGAATGTCTTTAAAAGACTTAAGAATCTAGGTAAGTATAGTGACCAAAACAATTCCAAAGGACTAATGATGAAGCATGCTACCCACCTCTTGAAAGATAGTTGATTCACTCAATATTCAGAAAGAGATATGCTTTATTTTTCCTTTTTAATATGGAAATTATGGGGATTTATTTTATTTGACTAGTCATATTTGTCATACTCCATCCCCTTGAAAATGTAATAGGTCAGGGTTTAAAGATATTGAGATGTGGGAAGAAGAGGAAATAAATTAAAGAAAAAAAACAAGATTGATTACAAATAAGATAGAAGGCATTTCTTTTCTGAGGTAAGGGACAATGATTGTGGAATACTGGGTATAATATCAGCATTTTTATATTTGTTATTTATTTTTACTTAATTCTTTTCCTCTTCCTTTTCATTTTTGTTATAATGAATAGATCTCTGGGAGGAAGAGGGTATATGGAATATATATGCTAAGTGGTAGGAATAAAAACAAAATTCCCTTAAATCTTTGTCCTTTTGTGTGTGGTAGAGGTAGGAGATATCAGAAATATGCACAAAAATGTAAAACATAAATCATCTACAGAACAAATTAAAAGCATGTGAGGGGTAGAAAGTAGCAAGTGGAAGACTCAACAAAGGTGTGTACTAGAATGTGAACAGAACCAGGAAAGAGTTATGAATTCAAGGAGCACTGCATGAATGGGAGACTCTGTGTGCATGAGGGCAAAATAAGGAATGCTGTGTATAGGCAATATGAAGTAAGATCTTTTGGATAAAATATAGACTGCCTGGGAGGAATGATGAGAAATCAATCTGGAAAGACATTGGGGCCAGATCATGAAGAATCTTGCCAAACTGAGGAGTTTGTCTTTTATTCTTGAAGCAATAGTAAGCCACTGAAGGTACTGTATTAGTGAAATGGCATTGTTCGATCTGTAGTTTAGAAAAATTAATTTGGCAACTATGTGGAAGAGGAGAAACACTAGGTTCAGGGATCTATAGGAACATTTATTTTTCTGTCTCAGTAATGCACTTTAGCATATGCTGGTTAAATTTTGCCTTATAGTGGTAGCCTGAGACTGTTTTTATTCAGGTTGGTTGCTTTATGCCTTTAACTAAAATGGATATTTAAAATCTTGAGAGAAATGACTGAAATGATTCACACTCTTTTTGGCAGTTAAAGCTGCAATCTCTGCCTTTTGCTCACTCTTTGGAAGAGGATGAACTAAAAGATTAAGACAGTCATGCCACATGTGTAAACCAAATGCTTTTAGTTCCATCACTGACAACACGATTGCTTTTGGCATCTCAAAGAAAAACCACTCATTACTGCTAGTTTTTTTTTTTTTCTCAGACTAGAGATGATTTCAGTCTTTCTTAAGCAGTCACATTTTCAGGGTGCTGAACAGAATCTTACTGGAGATGAAAACCAAGAAGGTCAATATTAAGTGACAGGTATGCAACATTAGGAAAACAGAACTGGATGCCTAGCTTCTCTGAGAGGCACTGCAGGAAACTATAAGACAAGAAATGTCTCAGTTTAGGAATGTCAACAGAAAATAAATAATGAATTGAGCAGGTACTTTAATACATCTATACAGATTTAAGGGACATAGATTCCACCTTGGACAATGGAATAGGCCTAGCATTTTCAAGGTTTTTGGTTTTTATTGGTTTTGGGTTTTGGTTTTTTTTTTTTTTTTTTTTTGAGATCAGTGATTTTGCTTCAGAGTTTTAAAGAACCATAATGCCACTGCCCAAAGAGTCACAAGGTATATCATCTGATAGGATGCTTTGCAAATCTGCTCATTCTAAGAGGGGTAGGGCAGGATTTTTCACTTTAAGGAAACAAGGATAATTCTAATAATATGATATCACATGTATTCATGACATACTACCATTAACTCCAATTGATTCTCTTATTTTACTAGTAGGAACACTGTCTTTCTCACTTTTTCCAGTCCATTGCTTACTAAACATTTGAGGCATATCAGAGTTTAAAGTGACTTTATAAAAAAATTAGAGATTCCAAGGTAAAAAAATCAAACAAAATAGAAAAAATAATGAAAAATTATGGGTAGGTTTATATGTACACATATATTTTATGTACATGCATACATATGCGCATACATATGTGTGTGGATTGATAGATAAATGGTGCTGTCCCTCATGGTAATTAGATGGACAGATTATGTCAGAACTGGGGGCAGCAAGAGACGTTGTCCCTGCCTTCAAGGGCAAAAATATTTCTTGGTGAAGCAAATAGTAAATAACATTTCAGACAGTGGAAAATTTATAATATTCAATATGTGACACAACAGCTTTGATAATTAGCTTCATTCCATATGATAGTTTTAGCATTTATCTTATCTTTGACTCCTACAACAGCATATCAAAAACTTTATTTCTTACAGCATCTCTTCACTCAGGGCTTCAATTCAATTAAAGTTTCTCATATTTTCATTGCCCTTCTAAATCCTCCCCCCTTCAAATCAATTTGATGACAAGTCTACCAAAATTAACAAATATATTTTGTATTTTTGGACATCAACTATAAACAACCTTGTCTTTCTTTAGAACAACCTTCATTTCATATTTCCACAATGAGTTTTCAAAATGGTAAGAGTTTGATGGCAAAGGGTCGTTGATTTATTTAATCTCTCAAAACAGTTTTGATTAAAGCTTACATTCTCTCCTTTCTGCTACCTACCTCCCCATCTGATTGACTCAGGGAACTCCTTTCAAACATAATCAACCAGATGGGGGAGGGGGTAGAAGTATCAAGGAGGAAATGCAATGAGAAATTTAAAAATTGCATTTTTTCATTTATTTCATTTTAAGTCTCTGAAGTTTACTTTATAACC
The DNA here is from genome assembly GCF_028372415.1 of Notamacropus eugenii. Classification (NCBI taxonomy): domain Eukaryota; kingdom Metazoa; phylum Chordata; class Mammalia; order Diprotodontia; family Macropodidae; genus Notamacropus; species Notamacropus eugenii. Next base: position 380,339,078 of record NC_092875.1, read on the forward strand.
TTGAAATTTTGACTGATTTTCTTTGGGGTAAAGATATTACTTGTACAAAGTCAAATTCCTAATATTTTAAATCCATAAACCTATAGCATCTTTGAATAGCTTGACAGCAGAACTGGAAGGATCTCTGGGTAGTTTTAAAATTCATTCATAAACACAGTTTATGAACTCACCAAAGAGGGTCATAACTTTGCCTGTATTGTTAATAAACCTTATGAAATATGCATATACTTTTGGTAATGTCCTTGAGGGGCAATAATAATACAATTTTGCAAGAGCACACTTGAGAACATTATAAACAATATTTAGCAGTATATTTCCAATTTCTGAAATGACAGTCTAGATACATACAAATTACCCATATCAATACTCAAGGAAAACTAATAGTGTTTAGGAGTGATAAACAGCCTAAAACCTACACATTCAATCAGACCCTTCCTTAAACTCTCAGAGAAATGGAAATTTTTGAAAATATAGTATGAATCTGATCTATATTCAAATCCATTTTCAACTATCACCTCAGTGAATACTGACATTTTTTCCATAAGATTTGCAGCTGTCAACTATCTGAATATCTGCCCAGCTTTACATTATGGTTTTATTACCTATCCATTCATTTTGATCCCTTGTACTTTCTCCATACAGCAAAAGCTTTCGTTTTCTGAAAAAAGAAACCAGGATGTGCGTTCCCATCAAACCATTCCCTGAGGGTTTCTTCAGTGAAACACGAAAGCATTTTGCCAAATGCAATGAGGTACGAAGGTGGCTTTCAAAAATTGTATGATTGTCACATATTCAGGCATTTCACGACTAACACATTTACTTTGCCAGTGAGCAGCAGTCACTACATTTTAATTAATCATCTGCAAGAACAGTCAGCTTCAAGCTCATGCCACATCCCAATTTGATTGTCTATTAAACATCACTAAAGTCATTCAGAAGCATCTTGAGTTTCAGGTGAGTCTATGTTTCCATATTAAGATTTTAGGGTAGAATCAATCATCATCTGACTCTACTGCCTTGCTACTCTTAGAACATTTTCCCCATCCTAATAGATCACATCAAGTTTGTAATTGTATGACATAAATTTTTGTTTTAATCCATAAGATTGCATAATATCCATTAGAATCACTATGTATGAGTGAAAAGTGGTTTAAAGGGCATGTGGCCCAACCTCTTGCCAGACACATGCAACCATTCCACAACCTCACTGAATGAACTTATTCAGCCTTTGCCTAAGCATCTCATGGGGAATCACTTTGTCAAAAGGAAACCCATTTTATAATTTGAATAGATCTAATTTGTAAATTTGTCTTTCATAAAGACAAACACTCTCTGCCCAAAAATCTCAGATTTCCCAACTAGAACAATAACAGAAGTCTGATTCTTGATTTATGTGATAAATCTTTAAATATTTGACAGCACTCTTAACACCACTGCCTTCTCATTAAGTCATAGTTTCATAGACTGCTACGAAACTTTAGAGATCATCTGTCCTAAATATTTCAGGAATAGAAAACAAAAGGTCAAAAAAAAAATAAATGCACCATTCATAGTTACATTGACAAGTAATGGCAGCCCAGACTGGACCTGGAACTAACTGACTCTCAGGTCAATGATTCCTCTGTTACTGGTTTAAAATTAGGTACAAATATATACTCTTATGCTTGCTTTATAAAAAAAGACAAGTCTGGGTTGGGGCTAACGGGAACTCATTAAATAATATAAATCTTTATTTTTCTGTTCAGACCTGTTATTTCATTGCAATAAAGAGCTTCCCCTCCCATTTCAGAAAACTAATTTCACTTCAATTGTTAGGGAAAAGTCACTGTAATACATAATCATAATTGCAACTAACATTTATATAACTGAATCAGGCATTGTCTGAAATGCTTTACAATTATTATCTTATTTCATCTTAATAACCCTGAGAGGGAGGTGGTATTATTATCTCAATTTTACAGATGAAGATATTGAGGCAAGCAGGGGTTAAGTTACTAAGCCAGAGTTACAGATAATAAATGAGTGAGGTCCAATTTAAACTAAGACATTCTTAATCCTAGGGCAAATCCTCAATCAGATGCCACTTAGAATTATTTATGACAGGTTAAGCGATTTGTCCAAAGTAACTCTGTCAATATGCGTCAGAGGTATAAATAAAACCCAGATAGTTTTGAATGAAGTACAATTTCTGTTCATTCAACCATACTGGCTCTCAAATACTAACTTTAAAAAGATGGTTTTGCTCAGTATATTCAAATAAAAACACCTAGCACATGCACTAATTGAGGCAGTAGGAACAATCAAATTTGAAGTCAAAGGGCATGTTTTTAAATCCTAATTCTGTTACTGTTTATCCATGCAAACGTAGGCAACTCAACTTTTTGGTACATTGAAATGGCTCCTGAAATATTGCCTATAATGCCTATAATCCGTATGCTCTTATAAATCTGTACTTAGGTTGCTATAACCATATTGAGACACAGACCATGAAAATATCCCTTACATGAGGCATTGGCCTCCCACTATCACCAATGCCTCTCTTTCTTAAGTTAATGTCATATGATCATAACACCTTCTCCAGATCCTTGTCATAGCCACATTCTGACTTGCAAGGCATTAGTCTACCTTCCTCATCAACTTCTCTACTCACATTATATTCTTTCATCCAGCATCTTATTGGTTTCGTTTATAAAGCTCAACTCATGTGACTTGTATCTATGTTAGATTCCTGATATCCACTTCATGACAGACCTCACCACCTCTCAAAACTCAATTTCCAAAATCATGAACTTTGAGAAGCCCTGCTGTGATCACAGACTCTTGTCTTCCAACCTCTCCTTTACCATCACTTCTCTGGAGTATAATTTTGAACATCACAATGTATCTTGACTTCTCATCCCATCCTTATTCTAGTCCAGAATTTCTTTTCAGAATTGATTTGCCTCTTTGATATGTGAACCTTTTAGAAAGCCCTATCAAAGCTGGACTCTTTACTTTCAATAAGAATAAGAAAAATAATGATATCTCTATTTACCCAATAATAATAGTTTACATGACGATTTAAGGTTTATGAAGTACTTTATGAATATGAGCTTATTTTATCCTCACAACACCTCTAGGAGCTAGGTGCTATTATTAGACTTATTTTACAGAAAAGGAAACTGGGGTAAATAGTGATTAATAAAGACACTTTTCTAAGTTTACATATTTAGCAAGTCACTGAGCTGGGAGGGATTGACTGTCCCTAGAGGTCTGAAAGTTGTATCTGTATTACAGCTCAATGAGAAAGGTGAAATGGGGATTCTTCTTCAAGTATAAATTGAACAGGATGGCATCTAAGGATCCTTGTAACTCAGATTCAATAATTTAGTCAGACTTCTGGAGGAAGTCATGAAACAATGCTGATGATATAAATTAAAAATATATGGAATCTAATCTGAGCTGAGTAACTGTAACTCTGTGGAAATCCTTTTACTCATTTTTTTCATTGGCTTCTTTTCATGTTTCCCACAGCAGCTGTTCATAACCTTATGTTTTCTTCCCACCTTCCAATACTTACTCTTTAAACTTTTCAGAGAAGATTAGTGCCATGGTATGTGAACTCCATCTTCTCTATTCTTCTCCATATCAAAATCCCTCTGTATATCTTTTCCTATGCTCTTCTGTTTTCTTCCATTTTCCTATTAGAAATACTGAAAATTATGATGATAGCTAGTATTTTTCAGGACTTTAACATTTTCAAAATACTTTACAAATATAACCTAATTTTGCCTTCAAAAGTTTGCAAAAAGTGTTTTATTTTTATCTTCCTGTTAAAGAAAAGGAAACTGAAAAAGACTGAGGTAGTTAGGATATTTTACCAAGCAACTAGTAAGGATCTGAGGCTTTATTTTAACTCATGTCTTCTTGACTCTAAGTCCAGTCCTCTAGCCACTAATTGATCTAGCTACTTCTCAGAGGATAAGATAGCTCTGCTCTTTACTGAAGGTGACCCACTACCTATTCCCTTCTTTCTGTTACTTTTCCACTCCTGGATTAATACATTTCATTATTCTCTGCCTCAAGTGGTTATCTTCAGTCTTGAGAGCTAATGAAAATATCATAGCAGAGAGGAAATAAGACCAAGAACATAGTGTCTACATATGTGAAGGAGGAAGAGGGAATGGAGGCTGTCACAGACTCAGTTCTGATTTCTCCCCTGACATCTCTAGTCCTATTTCTCTATCTGCCTTCTTTTTTGTTAATTTATTTGTTTTCAGATTTTTAAAAAATCATTTCCATAAGTCTTAGATTTTCTCCCCCCTCCCTTCCTCTCCTTCCCCAAGATAGCATGCAATCTTATATGGGTTCTACACATACATTCTTATCAAACACATTTTCACGTTAGTCATGTGCACAGAAGAATTAAAATGACAGGGAGAAACCACGAGAAAAACCAAAATATAAACATAACACAAGAGAAAATATCCTGTTTCTTCCTGCATTACAATTCCAGAGTTCGTTCTCTGGATGTGGATGGCATTTTGCTTCAAGAGTCCATTGGTAACTTTTTAAGTCCTTGCATTGCAGTGAAGGGCTAAGTCTACCAGAAAAAAGCCTCGCACACTGTGGTTGTTACTGCATACAATGATCTCCTGGTTTTGCTCCTTTCATTCAACATCAGTTCATATAAGTCCTTCCAAGCCTCTCTGAAGACTTCCTATTCCTCATTTCTTAGAACAAACATAATAATCCATTACATTCATATGTCTTCTGATAGGTCTGACCTGATGTCCTGCTGAAATCTCAACGTCAAAATTCTCAAATCCAAAATAATGTTTTCCTTCTTGAATTTGTCCCTACCTCCTAAATTTCTTACTTTTTTGCTGATACTACCAAGATCTTTTCCTACTCACCAGAGTCTACCTTGTCTTCTTTCTTATACTGGTCATCAATTAAGCTGGTAAAATATGTTGAAATTTCTGTGTCCATCCTGTTCTTTAGTTTTACACAACAACTCAATCATCCAGACCCTATTACCTCTTACCCAACTATTGTAATAGCAGATATTGCTGAATGATTCTTTTCTGCTGAAACTTTATCCCAGTATTCTTTTATACCATAACATTTCTTTATTCTATTCATAGATTTCTTATGCCCATTTGCTTAGCCTCTCTGATGTTTTGTTTTGCTTTCCTTTGAGAGGTTAGCTCAATGAAATTCTATTTGTTGAGACGTGGAAGGGGGCTGAATCATACTCTAGGAAAGAATATTATTTGAATATCGTTGACATTGGGATGTCTAGTTAAATGTCCTTGATGAATGGATATCCAACTGTATTTCCCATGTTACTGAAACTCTGGCAAAGAGTAGGTGTTAATAAATGTTTCTTGAATGATTGAGCTTATAGTCTCAGGGCTTGAGCACAAGGGTGGGTAGGAAAGGCATGTGCAAAGCTAGATGAAGAGCTGTTGGCGCAGCCAACCCATAACCTCATTTTGTTTTAAATATTCTGTAGGGTTTACAGTATAAGATTTTTTTTTTCCTTTTTAACTGCTTTTTTTCACTTCCCTTGGCTTATTTCTCAAGATTTTGAGGTGGTAAAGGGAAACTTGTACAAAATGAAGTCTTTCAGTCTTTCATCTTTCCTGGCATTCTGTGCTATCATGATAGTTAACAACTTATCTTCTTGCTTCTAGTTTCTTCTCTCTTCAATGCATTCCTTACAATGCCACTAAAGTAGTATGGAAATTAAATATGTTGAAGTAAATTAATTAAATTTATTGACGCAGAGTGTATAGCTTTATATATCTTTAAAGTTTATTTAAGACTCAGTATTCTCATTGCTATAGTCATTTTTACATTTCAGGATAAAATTCATTTTATTTGTTTTCTTTATACATATCTTATTTTTGTACATATTCTTTAATTCACCACAGAAGAACAATTTCGTCACAATAGCTATAAATTTTACTTTTATGAACAATCCATTTGATCCACTGCATCACTGATTGTAACCCACAAGTTTACTAAGGGGTTTAAATAAGGTGAGTTCCTAGACGACTAAAATAAGTGTATCTCCATCTCTTGAATAAATGTCCTAATCTTATGTCAAGCCAACAATCATTTAATGTCTACCATGTGCCAGGCACTGATTTTATCTTGCATCTTCTATCTCCATATGAAGTTTGCTCTCTTCATCCTCATGCCTCTACCTGTTACTGATTCACTTTACATCTCAGCTTATCAAAAACTTTTCCTTTTATCACTAATATTAAAAGCCTTATTTTACTAGAAATCATTCTTTCTTCTTTGAAATTTTTGATTAACCAAATTGACCTCTTCTTTGCTAATAATCATATTTTAATTCATGAGAGTTATTTATTTGTTAGATTTTAAACTGCTAATTTCTAAATTCATTGAAAACCAAGACTTTGTCTTGATTTATTTTTGCATTCTCATTTCTTAACACAGTGCCTCAAATGCAGTAGACAATTAATGTTTGTTGACTTTGAAATTACACATTATTGCTTTGCTGAAATTACTCTATTCTCTACATTTATTATGTTTTGTTTTATTTTAGTTTTGTTTTTTTTTTTAATGGAAAGCAAGAAGTGGTGAAATACAGGGCACCTTGGAGTACACTGAAATACTCTGGGGTACTGGGTTGATGGAGGTGGAGGGGATGTACTAATACTTAATTTAAGGAAAACTATGTCCTTGATGAATCCAAATAGTTTCCTATATCTTCTCTGAATTTCCTAAAATTTTGTGTACCTCATACACATTGATGGGCTGACAGTAAAAGAATTCCAATATATAACATTAACAGGATGATTAGTCTACTATATATCACTTTAAAAAGTTAAAAAATCAAAACTATTGTCTCCAAGTGCTATTATTATTATTATCATTATTATTATTAAGCTACTCAGAAAATGTAGCTGTTTGGTTGTTTTGTTTCAATTTTCATAAGGAAATCTGGTGTAATACCCCTGAATCTAGGGTTGAACTTAGACAGGAAAAATGGTAGATGATATTAAAATGAATTAGCCCTTAAAAAGTCTCTTGTGCCAAGAATATTTCCTTAATTCTCTATTTCATTTTGCAATTAGTTAATTACTACAACCTCAGGGTTTAAGTTAAGTACAATACAGTCTCAGAACATTTGCTTTTAGGTCAAAATCCTTTATTATTGAATGAACTTTGGGAAAGGAATATACAGTATTGCAATTCGTTATGTTGTTGACTGTCTGGTGACATGAAAGTAAAGAAAACATAAGAGGAAGAATTTTTAAATCATTAAATCTCTGTCCAACTCTTAGTAAATTACACATCTTGGCACCAGACTTTTCTTATTATGAAAGCCCCATTATCCCAATCTCCCAGTAAAATTATGAATTTCAATTTTATTTTTATTCCTACTGAGATAATTATTTAATGAGACCTACAGTCCACTTGTAACCCCTGTGGTCCACCTTATTGTCTTTGCCTCCAGACACATAAAATAAGATGGGTTTAGATGACAGCTCCAAAGACTAGGGAAGTATCTAATTGGGAGTTATTAAGATATTTCCTTGACGTGATTCGAATTTCCAAAGGCTGAAAAGCTGTTATGAAGTCAGTCCTTGTAAGAATTATTTCAAGTGGTCAGTTACCAAAAGATATGTACACTACCAAGGGAGGATTGTGAGGCTCACCTGGCAGTATAAGATATCAGACACTGAAGTCTTTGCTTGAGCTGAGCTGCCAAATATTCAAACTATGCTTCAGATAGCGCGACTCTGATGGGCTGGCCACATTGTTCGAATGCAAAATGTACACTTGCCAAAAAGACTATTTTATGGAGAATTTCATGGGGCAGGCCATCACATGATGGCCAGAAGAAATGATACAAGGATACTCTCAAGGTCTCTCTCAAGAACTTTGGGCTTGACTGTACAACATGGAAGACACCGGCACAGAACAGCTTAGCATGGCATGCCCACATCAGAAAAGGTGCTGTGCTCTTTGAGCAAAGCAGAATTGAAACCAAAAAAAATTAAATGCAGAATGTGCAAATTTGGGATACCCATCCCAAATTATCACACAGAATATCTGTGCCCAATCTGTGGCAGAGCATTCCAAGGTTGTATTGGTCTGATCAGCCACAGTTGGGATACACTGAAATTTCACTTTATAATCGTGATGTCATTTTGGTTGTCTTTGAAGATGAAGGACAACACCAACCAAGAGAAACAGTGACTGGAAATATTACCTGTATCTGGAATCAAGGACAAACATGCAAGCACATACTGAGTTATTGTTGCTTCAGGAGACTCTAGCATGAGCCCAGAAGAAAACTACAGAAAAACTTACCTGTAATTTTAAGAGGATTCCATAAAGAAGAAGGGATGAATTCCAACCAAAGGTCTTCAAGAAACTCAGCCCCATTTGCTCTACGCTTGAGCTTACTTTTCTACTTGTGAGAAACGTACCTCAGACTTTTGCAGGAATATCTGTACCAACTGTCCTGCCATACCATCTTAGTAAATATTCATTTCTAACTTCTAATTAAACAAGTCTCTGGATACTTTGCATTAACTGATATACACTGTAAAGGTACACCGGTGGAGCTCATGAACTATGAGAGTATTGGAGAAAAACCTACCAACTCATTAACATCCTCTAAATCACTGAGGAAAAAAATTATCTATTCCTCCTCCAGGGTGTTAGCTTGCCAGTGAGACTGAGGGATCGAGATAGTAGGCCAGAATTTGTGTAATATACGTATGTGTATTTGTACTTCATGCCATCAGAGAAATGATGATATGACTTGCATTTGACTTTGTTTTGAGGGAGGGCTGTGTCACTTGCCTCACTTCTCCTCCAGAGTCATCTGAATCCAGTGACCAGATATTCATCAGGCTGACTGGGGATGATGCAGGATGAGGCAATTGGGGTCAAGTGACTTGCCCAAGGTCACACAGCTAGTGAGTGTCAAGTGTCTAAGGTGAGATTTGAACTCTGGTCCTCCTGACTACTGCTCTGGTGCTCTATCCACTGCACCACCTAGCTGCCTCAATATATGTATATATTCTGCACCGAAAATTGCCATATTAAATTTTGCCATGAAAGTTTTTGAATTTGTTTTCTCAGTTCAAAGACATTTTATTTATATTTGTCATCACTTCATCTTTGTCATTTTGCTATTATTCTCTGATTCAGAGGTGTAGTTAGAAAACTCACTCAGGTTTTGTATGAGAGAAATTTGGAAAAGAAATAATTTATTCTACCATTGTGTTGCATAATATGTATGATCAAAGTAAAATATGTTACTTGAAGAAAAGTATTAAATTTCAACAAAATACCCTACAAGGAAAAATAATTTTCTTTTTTTCCCATTTTATTTTATTTTTTAAATTTAATTTTATTCATTTTTCATAATTTTCTATGTTCACTACCATAAAACTTAGATTTTAACCTGCTCACACCTGCCCCTCTCTTCCCCCTCCCTCCCCAAGACAGCATACAATTCTATATAGGATCTACATATACTTTCCTATTGAATACATTTTTACTACAGTCATGCTATGTAGATGAACTAAAATAAATGGAAGAAATTATACAACAAATCAAAACATAACACACAAACACACACACACAAACATGATCTAATACATTCTGTGAATGAATTCTATAGTTCTTTCTCTGAGTGTGGAAGGCAGTTTGCCTTAGAAAACCAGTGGGAATTTTTGTTTTTTAAGTTCTTGTGTTATTACGAAGTTCCAAGTCTATCACAAAAAATCTCTAGCACACTGTAGTCGTTGCTGTACACAAAGTTCTCCTGGTTCTGCTCCTTTCACTCAGCACCAGATCATGCAAGTCCTTCCAGGCCTCCCTGAAGTCTTCTTGTTCATCATTTCTTATGGCGCAATAGTACTCCATTATATTCATATATCATAATTTATTCAGCCATTCTCCAATAGATGGGCATCCCCTTGACTTCCACTATTTGGCAACGACAAAGAGTTCTGTATAAATATTTTTGTACCGGTGGCAACCTTTCCCATTCGTATGATCTCTTGGGGATACAGTCCTAGTAGCGATACTGCGGGGTATGCAGATTTTTGTAGCCCTTTGGGTGTAGTTCCAAACTGCTCTCCAGAATGGTTGGATGTGCTCACAGCTCCACCAACAATGAATTAGTGTTCCATTCTCTCCAGCATTTATCATTTTCTTGTTCTGTCATGTTTGTCAATCTTGTAAGTGTGATGTGGTGCCTCAGAGTTGTTTTGATTTGCATCTCTCTAATTAAAAGTGATTTAGAGCATTTTTTCATATGATTATAGATCTTTAATTTCTTCCTCCAAAAATTGCCTGTTCATGTCTTTTGACCATTTATCAGTTGGGGAATGACTTTTATAATTATACATTTGAGTCAATTCTCTATATATTCTAGAAATGAGGCCTGTATCCCTGTGATTAGCTGTAAAAATTCTTTCCCAATTTACTACATCCCTCCGAATTTTGGTTGCATTGGGTTTGGTTGTGCAGAAACTTCAGTTTCATGTAATCAAAATTATCCACCTTCCATTTCATAATGCTTTCTTTCTCTTCTTTAGTGAAGAAGTCTTCCATTCTCCACAAATCTGATAAATACCCTATTCCATGCTCCTCCAGTTTGTCCATGGTATCAATCTTTATACCAAGATCCTGTACCCATTTGGACTTTATTCTTGTGTATGGTGTCAGGCATGGGTCTATGCCTAGTTTCTGCCACACTGTTATCCAGTTTTCCCAGCAATTTTTGTCAAACAGTGGGTTCTTATCCCAGAAGCTGGGGTCCTTGGATTTATCAAACAGGAGGTTGCTATATTCCTTGCCTACTGTGTCTTGAGTGCCGAGTCTATTCCACTTGCCTACCCATCTGTTTCTTAGCCAGTACCAAGTGGTTTTGATAACTGCTGCTTTATAGTACAATTTTAGATCTGTTAGAACTAGGCCAGCTTCCCTAGCATTTCTTTTCATTAGTCCCTTTGATATTCTGGACCTTGTGTTCTTCCAGATGAATTTTGATATTATTTAATCTAGCTCTAGAAAATAATTATCTGATAGTTTAACTGGTATGGCACTAAATAAGTAAATTAGTTTAGGTAGAATTGTCATTTTTATTATATTAGCTTGGCCTACACATGAGTAAATGATATTTTTCCAGTTACTTAAATCTGACTTTATTTGTGGAAAAAGTATCTTGTACTTGTGTTCATATAGTCCCTGGGTTTGTTTTGGCAGGTAAACTACCAAGTATTTCAAAGTGTCTACCCTAGCTTCAAAGGGGATTTCTCTTTTCTATCTCTTGCTGTTGGACTTTGTTGCTAATATATAGGAATGCAGAAGATTTGTGCACGTTAATTTTGTAACCTTCAACTTTGCCAAAGTTGTTTATTATTTCAAGTAGTTTTTTACTTGAGTCTCTAGGATTCTCTAAGTATATCATCATATCATCTGCAAAGAGTGATAACTTAGTTTCTTCTTTTCCTATTCTTATTCCTTCAATTTCTTTATCTTGTCTAATTGTTACATCTAACATTTCTAGTACTACATTGAATAATAGTGGTGATAATGGACATCCTTGTTTCAATCTGATCTTATTTGAAATTCATCTAGCTTATCCCCATTGCATATAATGCTACCTGAAGGTTTTAGGTGGATACTGCTTATTATTTTATGGAAAGTTCCCTTTATTCCTATGTTCTCCAGTGTTTTTAATAGGAATGAGTGTTGTGTTTTGTCTAAAGCTTTTTCTGCATCTATTGGGATAATCATGTGGTTTTTTGTTAGCTTTGTTGTTGATATGATCGATAATGCTATATTTCTCCTAATATTGAACCAGCCTTGCATTCCTGGTATGACTCCTACCTGGTCATAATGTATTATTCTCGTGATAAGTTGCTGTATTGGTTTTGCTAAAATCTTATTTAAAATTTTTGTATCTATATTCATTAGAGAAATTGGTCTATAATTTTCTTTCTCTGTTTTGTCTCTTCCTCATTTAGGTATCAAAGCTGTATTTGTATCATAGAAAGAATTTGGGAGGATTCCTTCTCCTCAATTTTTAAAAATAGTTTATATAGTATTGGAATCAACTGTTCTTTAAATGGTTGTTAGAATTCACTTGTCAATCCATCTGGCTCTGGAGATTTTTTCTTAGTGAGTTCATTGATGACTTGTTAAATTTCTTTTTCTGAGATGTGGTTGTTTCAGTATTCAACTTCCTCGTCTGTTAATCTGGGCAATTTGTATTTTTTTAAAAATACTCATCTATCTCGTTTCGATTATCGAATTTGTGGGTATAAAGTTGGGTAAAAGTAATTTCTAATTATTCTTTTAATTTCCTCCTCATTGGAGGTGAGTTCACCCCTTTCATTTTTAATATTAGTAATTTGATGTTCTTCTTTCACTTTTTAAATCAAATTGACCAAAGGTTTATCAATTTTGTTAATTTATTCATAAAACCAACTATTGGTTTCATTTATTAATTCAGTGGTTTTCTTAATTTTAATTTCATTAATCTCTTCTTTGGTTTGCAGGATTTCTAATTTGATATTTACTTGGGGATTTTCAATTTGTTCTTTTTCTAGCTTTTTCAGCTGCATGCCCAAGTCATTGATCTCCTCTTTCTCTATTTTATTTATGTAGGCATTCAAAGATATAAAACTTTCGCTAAGAACTGCTTTTGCAGTATCCCATAAGATTTGGCAGTTTGTCTCATTATTATCATTCTCTTGAATTAAGTTGTTAATTGTTTCTATGATTTCTTCTTTAACCCACTCCTTCTTTAGGATTAGATTATTTAGTTTCCAAGTGATTTTTGGTTTATCTTTCCATGGCCTTTTATTACATATAATTTTTATTGCATTATGATCTGAGAAGGATGCATTGATTATCTCTGCCTTTCTGTACCAGACTGTGAGATTTTTATTTCCGAGTACATCGTCAATTTTTGTAAATGTGACATGTACTACTGAGAAAAAGGTATATTCCTTTTTATTCCCATTCAGTTTTCTCCAGAGATATATCATATCTATCTTATCCAGAGTTTTATTTACCTCCTTAACTTCTTTCTTGTTTATTTTGAGGTTAGATTCATCGAGTTCAGAGAGGGGGAGATTGAGTTCCCCCACTAGTATAGTTTTGTTGTCAATTTCTTCCTTCATCTCCCCCAATCTCTTATCTAAGAATCTGGATGCTATACCACTTGGAGCATACATGTTTATTAATGATATTGCTTCATTATCTATAGTACCTTTTAGCAGGATATAATTTCCATCCTTATCTCCTTTGGTTAGATGTATTTCTGCTTTTGCTTTGTCTGAGATTAGGATTGCTACTCCTGCTTTTCTTACATCATCTGAAGCACAATATATTATGCTTCAAACTTTGACCTTAAGCTTGTGTGTATCCCCCCCCCGTTTCAAATGTGTTTCCTGTAAGCAACATATGGTTGGATTACGGCTTTTAATTCATCCTACTATCCATCTCCTCTTTATGGGAAAGTTTCTTCCATTCACATTCACAGTTATGATTACAATCTGTGTATTTCCCTCCATCCTCTTTCCCACCATTTGTGCTTTTAGTTGTCCTGTCTCCCTTCCCCTCCTCAGTAGTATTCACTTTTCACCACCTCCTTCTGCAGCCTTCCCTTCCTTCTTTTAGCCCCCCTCCCTTTTTACTACCCTTTACCCTTATTGCTTCTTTCCTCCCTTTTAACTTCCCTCCCCTTTCTTCCCCCTTCCCCTCCTACTGCCTATAGATCTAGGTAAGATAATCTAGTCAAGTTTATTATGCCCTCCTTGAAAGAAATCAGAAGAGAGTACCTCTCAAACAATACTCATCTCCCTCCCTTCTTTTCTTCTACTATAATTTTGTACTTCTTCCTGTGATGTAATTTACCATTTTCTGCTTCCTCCTTTTCACACCTCCTGTTACAATCGCTTTGCATACTTAAATCATATTTTTTTGCATGACATCATTTGCTTTATTTCCATTCCTTCTATGTATATCCATTGCATATTTCATAATAGATGCACAATTCTCAAGATTGACAGGTATCATCTTCCCTTATAGGGAGGTAAACAGTTTGCCCCAATTGAGTAACAAGTTGTTTTTTCTTTCCCCCCGCGTTTACCTTTTTATGCCTCTCTTGAGACCTGCAATTGAGGATCGAATTGTCTATTATGTTCTGGCGTTTTGGTCAGGAAGGTCTGGAAATCCCTTACTTCATTGAATGATTATCTCCTTGCCTGAAATGTTATGCTGAACTTTGCTGGATAGTTGATTCTTGGTTGTAGCCCCAACTCCTTTGCTTTATGTAATATTGGATTCCAATTCCTTCGATCTTTTAATATAGAAGCTGCAAGGTCCTATGTGATCCTGACTGTAACTCCTCGATATTTGAATTTTTTCTTTCTGGCTGCCTGTAATATTTTCTCCTTCACTTCATAGTTCTGGAATTTGGCAACAATATTTCTTTGGGTTTTGAGTTGGTATCCTTTTCGGGAGGTGAACAGTGGATTCTTTCGATAACTATTTTGCCCTCTGAATCTAGAACTTCTGGGCAGTGTTCCTTGATGATTTCCTGGAAGATATTTTCCAGACTCTTGTTTTCATCATCGCTTTCTGGCAGGTCAATAATTCTTAAATTTTCTCTCCTGGATCTATTTTCCAGGTCAGTTGTTTTTCCAATTAGATATTTTGCATTTTCTTCTATCTTTTCATTCTTTACATTTTGTTTGACTGATTCTTGCTGTCTCATTGAGTTATTAGTTTCTACTTGCCCAATTTTAGTCTTTATCAAATTGTTTTCTTCAGTTAACTTTTACATCTCCTTTTCCATCTGTCCAATTTTTCCTTTTAAGGAGTTATTTTCTCCAGTTAATTTTCGTACTTCCTTTTCCATTTGTCCAATTTTCCCAGTTAGGTTTTGTGTTTCCTTTTCCATTTGACCAACTCTTCCTTTTAGGAAGTTATTTTCTCCAGTTAATTTTTGAACTTCTTTTTCCATTTGTTCTATTTTCCTTTTCAAAGACATGTTCTCATCAGTGAATTCTTTTTTTATAATTTTAAAATCATTGGCTAGTTTTTCTTCTGTTTCCTTCTTCAGCTGTTCCAGGAGAGCTGTTTGTGTATGCGTACAGTTCATAGTCCCTTTTATAGTTTCAGATGGAAGTACAGTCTCAGCACTGACCTCTTTAGTATTTGTGTGTTGGTCCTTATCTCCATAGAAAGATCTTATGGTTTTTTGTGCTTATTTTGCTTTTTTTTATTCATGATGTTGATTGTGTGTTGTGGTTTCTGCTTCTTTCAGTTAAAAGCTACAGTACTTTGTATTGATCTGATGTGTGAAAAAGCTAAGAGCAGGTTTTTTTGTGTGTTTCCCTGATCAGCCCTGGGGTTAGCTTGTTAAGTGTGGGAGAGGAGTGGTCTGGTCACAGGAGATCTCAGCTGAACTTAGGCAAAGGCAAGCTCAGGGGATGGTGATCCCAGCTGCTCTATTGTCTTCCCATTTCACGTGGAGTGCTGAGGCACGCCTAGATGCTAGTGCGGGTTTCCATCCCTCCTGGAGCTCCTCTCCTGGCACTGAAGCTTGCCTGCGTCCTAGTGCAAGTTTCTCTGCCCTGACTCCTCTGTCTTTCCAGTTTGCCTCCACCACAGTAGGAGGAATCCCCCTTAACTATTTTCCTAGCCTCAAGTGTTTTGAGACTATTTGCCTACTCTGCTGTTCCCTTTGTTCCAGGATTTTTCTGGGGAAATATTTTATGGTTCTTTCACCATCATCAAGGGGGGAGGAGAGAGCATTTACTGATCACTCCGCCATACTCGCTCCCAGAAGTTCAAGTAGGTGATTTACCTATGTTTAATCTGTGAGCTGAAAGTCTCAGGAGCTGCTACGCTGATATCTTGCACTCATCAGCTCTCAGTGGCTCAGCTAGGCTTGTCTCCCGCCTTCAGGTGCTCCTATGCTGGTTCTGCCTGCTACTCTCAGCTTTGCTGGGGCCCTTCTGCTCCACTCTGCTGGGCTGCCTGCTGCTCCCAGGTTTGCCGGAGCCCTTCTGCTCCACTCTGCTGGGTGCACTGTGCTGTGTGTTGTGGCTCACCCCAGTGGAACAGATCCTTCCCGTGGACCTTCCAGTCTGTCCTGGCCTCCAAATCCACCACAGTCTGTCTCTCACTGGATTCCGAACCTCCAAAACTAGATCAGATTCTCCTTTCAGAGTTATCTGAAGGAGTTCGTCCAAGAGCTTAGGTGAGTAGTTGCTCTCACTCCACCATCTTGGCTCCGCTGAAAAATAATTTTCAATTTAATTATTTAAAAACAAAAATGATCAATTTTGTTTCACAAAAATAAACTTCATGAAAATAACTAAAACTACTTAAAGGCAACACATTTGAACCCTAGCTTTTAAAAATTGTATTTTAAAATGCTTATTTTTAATTAAGAAATACAACCTCGAAAAAAAAGAAAAACAACTATACACATTTTGCTGTATTTACTTGCAGGAATAATTAAAAATTTTTGAAGGAAAAAATATGCACACACATTACACCTGCATTTTATAAGTATATAATGTTTTGAAATACCTAAGGAAAAACTTCTGAAACTACTTAGCTGAAGGCAATATCCAATAAAAATAAATATGGTGGTATTATGTAAAGGTGCTACAGGCAGTTGCCTTAGGGTTATGATTTCACATACTCATAAAATATTAGAGTATTATAGGAACATAAAAAATGCCATCCATTTCAACTTCCAATACATTCTGAAGATGAAACTGAAAAATAGTAGGAGGAATTAATTGTTCCACATTATTGCTATAGTGGTAGAAAACAAATGTCTTGGCTTCTCATATCATGTTTTTCCCATTAAGCCAGGCAGCCTTTTCAGCTTTCTGAAGATTCCCCTCATTCAAAACGATTCTTTGTTTGTTTGTTTGTTTTTGCCTGCCTCTTAAAAGCCCATGATTTGTGACATACTTTTTTTGTATCAAACCATTGTAAACTTCAGTAATACAACTGTTGAAATCTAAGTTAACCTAGGATGGTTAACTGTGAGTCATTATTAGATTTTTAGTATGGATAGATTTGTGTGATACTAACAATACTAAATAACTCTAGATGATTAGAAAAGGGATAGAAGTTAGAAAGCTAGATCAAGGACACAGAATACAATTCAGAGAAATGTCTTCTTTGAGTTGGCCTGTAGACATCAAGTGCATTCTGCTCAATGTTTCAGTTTTATGACTCACATTTTAGAAGGAAAATTGACACACTGGAAAACGTGAGTGGAGGGAAGAAGGAGAAACCCAAACTTTAAGAATGACAATCATTCCACAGGAGCATCAGTTGAGGAAATTGGTGATGTTTAACATTCATAAGAGAATTTATCCAGAACGCTATAGCTGTTACTGATATTTGAATGTCATGTGAAAGGCAGAATTAAATTGTTTTGCCTGGCCCCTGAGGACAGAAATGTGAGCAAAGAAAATTTCAAAAAAGCAGATTTACTGTATTTTTTATGTGGTTTCACTACTTTGGGACTTCTCTTACTGACTCTTCCACCGTAGTCCTGGAAGCACATTATTTGTGGTAACCTCATCATCCCATGAAATCTGATCAACCTTAGTACTCCATCTCATTGCTCCTTACTGCCTCTCTGGTTGGAGGATGGTGCGATGAAGTTCAAATTTTCATCTGAGGAGAGAACACAGCTCAAAATCTCATTTTTCTTCTTCCCTAGAAGAGCCACTGACCTCACTGGCGCAGAAACTGTTATAGAAATTCTATACACATAACCCCTATGTAGAGGTCCAGCAATTAGGAGGAGAAGGGTGCTTTGACTCTAACTTGTTTCCCCCTTAGAACATTTGAGCACTGTACTCACCTCTTAACCTCCCCACCCTGCCAAGTCTGGTATTAATGTCCTTCAAATACTCACAGTTTCTTTCACTGGGCTTCTGGACTGACACTGAAGCCCCCAGATTCCAGGGAGAATCTGTAGAGGCACTGTTTAAGTTGTTAAATATGGCTACTTTCATACAACAGATCTGTATTATGATACCCCTAGTTTTCTAGTTTGCTAGTTTTCCGTAGGAATATAATAGTGAAGACAGCTCCTCCTGCTTACAATAGGAGGGGTGAAGAAGGCTTGGAAATGGCTTTGTCCCCTGTAGTGCTAATGTGTATTGACTTCTTGGTTACTATGATGGATTTGTCAAAGGGTTTGGGCTTTCTGGTGTCAGAATGAATGCTTTTCTTCTGCATTCTCTATGGACAGCATCTTATACTTTGTGATTCAGACCTATGCCAGCATATTCATAGCCATCATCAGTGCTGTGAATATTGCCTTGGTTATATATAAACCCCAGCAAGCAATTAATTTAAATGATAAACAATGCAGACCAAAATTGGAATGTTTTTCTTTTCCTTTTTCAGTCATTTCAGTCATGTTCTGTTCTTCATGACCTCATTTGAAGTTTGCTGGGAAAAGATACTGGAGTAGTTTGCCATTTCCTTCTCCAGCTCACTTTACAGATGAGGAAACTGAGGCAAACAGAGTTAAGTGACTTGCCCCAGGTCACACAACTACTAAGAGTTTGAGGCTAGATTTGTTTCAGGAGTCTTCTTGACTCCAGGCCCAGTGTTTTATCTTCTGTATCACCTTGCTACCCTGAAAAATTGGACGTAGGATATGCTTAAATATGTTCTAAAATGATTTTACTTGCTTTTTATATTGAGGTTTGAAAATGGGGTACAGAAAATCACGTGCTTTAAAGGATAATAAAACCAGTGAACTTACTAAGTGAGCTTCTTCTTAGGTTCTATCATTAAATGGTAATATGAGTTGAAACAAATAATTTAACCTATCCAGTCCCTCAGATTCTCATGTTATCTAATGGAATTACATGATTAGGAAAAAGAAATAAGGCAATAGTGTGTAAGAGGTTCAAAGATAACATTTTATAAAGGCCAAAACAATAAAAATTTCAATAACAATGATGATGACTAGGGCTCTGTGAAGGAGTTCCATAAATGTAAAACCATGTCCTATTTTACTTTTTTACTTTCTTCAAAACCTATCACAATAATCTCTAATGTGAAGCTGGTGTTTAGTGAAACTTTATTAAATTAATAAATTATTGAATATTGCCCAAATTCCTGAGGTAGTGATACTCAAATTATTTATTATGACATTTCATCTAGTGTTTTCTGAAAACATATTCAATCATGCTTTTTGTTAACTGATATCTCTTTAGAAGGTAAGGGCTTTGAACCATCAGTTCTCTTATATTTAAAAAGGAAATTTTGAGGACTGGTCCAAAAAAAAAGGGATTTTTCCCCCCTGTCTGTCACTTGTCTTGAATATATAACCATGGAGTTTTCTAAAAAGAATACTAAAAAAAACATTATAGAATGCTAGGAGATCTTGGTAGGAGTGCCAAAATATCAGCATATCAGTAGCTAAGGGGATAAAAAGGGTATAAAAATTTCATTTCCTTAAACTCCACACTTTTCTCAAACAAAATAGTGGAGAATGTAGTTCTGCCAAATAAGATGTTAACTTGAAATATCAAAGTCTTTTGAAAGTAATGTTTCAAAGATTGTATTTTTAGGGCATAAGCTCAGCAAGCCTTCCCTTACCAATCTTCCTTGATCTTATTTATGTCACTGCCTCTCAGCTGAAATGAATAAAGTCAGAAATTGAATAAGATAAATCTGGCATGGGGGTCTTTTAAATAATAATATCATAACACTGCAGCATGGAGAGGCAGCATGGTTTAATGACGAGCCTGGTAACTTAGCAGTTAACAAGTACTGCATTCAAATCTTGCCTTGAGAAATTTAATATCTTTGTGACCCTGGGTAATTAATTCATAAACCTTTACAGTACTGCAGGCAGTTCTTTCCCTAAGATTCTAAGTTACGGATGAACTGTTCTTCTGTATTAGTAAAAGGAGTTTCTTCATTTGTTTCTTCCTACATGAATGGAATCAAAGATCTGGTCCACAATGGCACAATCTTTTGTCTTTCTTCCCCATTCTTTGTGATTTCAAATGAACATTACACATATCCTTCAAGCCTCCTCCTCCAGTATCTCCCCTATATTGGGAAGTGTTTTCTGACTTCCAATAACACATTATTTGTACCATTAATATGGAACACATGCTGCTTTATATCGTAGTTGATTGTACAAAAATTGTATTTCCTATACAAGCATGAATCAATTTATTATATGTTATATGAATATATATCATATGTTATTATATATTATCATATATTATATGAATTATATAATTTGACAATAAGAACTAACTTATTGTATACTGCTTTAAAATGTTTAAAATATTTTACATAAATTATTTTGTTTCTTCCCTTGCAGTTCTCTGCTACAAAGGTAGCACAAGCACTATTATACTTATTTGAACAAATGAGGAAACTCATGATCAAAATGTTAAAGGGACATACCTAAGATTACACATGTTGGTGGAGTCCAAGTCAGGATTTGAATTCAGGTCTTTTAACTTCAAATTGAGGGCTTTTGCTGTTATGGCATACTGGCTCTGTACGGTTTTTTTTCTGGAGCATTGTTTTAAAATACTCCTCTTTTTCCTTTTCTTTTTCTTCCTTTTTTTTTTTTATCTCTTTAGGATTCAGACCTATTAGTGCTATTACTATGTCAAAGGATATGCTTAGTTCTATAGCTCTTTGGATATAGTTCCAAATTGTTCTCCAGAATGGTTGAATCACTTTACAACTACACCAACAGTACATTGACATCCCTGTTATTTTTTTCCATATCTCATTCATCATTTTTCATTTACCGTTTCTGTCATGTTAGCTGATCTAATAAATGAAGAAAATATACTTTTAAGAATGTCTTAGACTTGATTTATTTTGGAGTATAAATTCCCACAATAAAGAAGCCTTAAAGAAGCTTCACCTTTATATGCAGAGTCAAGTGAAACAATAAATCAATTCTTTATGTTAGGTTGGTAAAAAGTACTTTGAACTGAAACATCTACCTATATTGGCAATTGAAAACTTTATGTACGTGTGTGTGTGTGTGTGTGTGTATGTGTGAGACAGGCCTTTTGGTAATCTGATGAGTTATATAGAGCCGTTCTCAGAAGAATTTTTAAATGTATTTTTACAAATACATAGAACGATGAAAGAAATCAATTTTTGAAATAAAAATCTAAATTTTTCCCTTTTCAAGTTCGTGGATGCCTTGAAATTTATCAAGTGATACAAAAGGCCCATGAAGCCCAATTAAAGAACACATAATCAAGGCATCTAGGGTGGCAAAGTTGATCAAATTCTTCACCTGGAGTTAGGAAGACTCATCTACCTGAGTTCATATCTGGTCTCAGACACATACTGATTATGTGACCTGGGTTAAGTCAATTAAACCTGTTTGTCCCAGTTTTCTCATCTGTCAAATAAGTTGGAGAAGGAAATGGCAACCCACTCCAGTATCTCTGCCAAGAAAACTCCAAATTTGGTCATGAAGTGTTGAGCACAACTGAAACAACTAAACAAAATGAAGATGTCCTTATAATTTCATTAAAATTTTAATATTTTATATGTGTTAATTTTGCATCACAAACACATTCATACATGTATGTATGCATGAGTACATACATGCATAAGCATACCATATATATAAAATATAAATTGCAATGAAAGATGCTAGTTGCCATAGAGACAGGAAGTTCCTGGTCTGAAAGTCCTTACATTTGTGAAATGACCACTCCAACCTAAAAAAAAAAAAAAAAAGAAATAAACTAACAAGTGAATACTATAAAAACAGATTAACAAATTTATAGACAAATGAAGAAGTAAATAAATGGACAATTGGATGCAAATTTATTAAGTTTTAATTTTTTTCTGTACTGGACCTGTGATTTTTTTTTCAAGAAGTCCTAACAATGCAATCTTACCCATTTTTCTTCAGTTTATAATCTTAGAGAGTTGTATGGGTTCTGAATGGTGAAATGACTTGTCTAGAATTACATAGTCATTATGTACCAGAGGCAGCCTTTGAAACAAAATTTTTCTGATTCTGAAAGTGGTCCCCTGTCCGTTAAGCCACACTGCTTTGTGTGTGTGTGTGTGTGTGTGTGTACGTGTGTGTGTGTGTGTATGTGTGAAAGACAGGATAGAAAGTCAAAGACAGAGATGCATTCGTTTATTTGCTGTTTATTTATAAATAATTCATTAAAGGAAATGAAGTATTTGATCAGGAGGTATTAGAGATTAAATAATGTTGATCAATTATGCTTTCTTTTAAATTTATAACTAACTACTAACAACTATAGCTAAATATTGTTTCCTAAGAGAACATTTTGAATTAAAAATTTTAAAATTAGCTATGTGTTTTTTAGGTTAAATTCTATAAAAAAGTTCATTTGTTGGTATTACTTTTGATTTGCACATAAAAATATTCAAAGGTACAATAAGATCTCAGTTTTCCAAATTAATGGTAGTAGAATGGCCAGGGGTTAAATGCAAAAAATTTATTATTCATAGAGTATACATTTTTGTCTTTGGTACACAGAGACAAAATGTCTCATAGAGATATACTTTTAATAACCTGCTTGATTGGGGATTTCTCATTTTTACCTCCTCTTCTCACATGCTTTATAAGATATCCTCCAGATATGCAACTTACTAACAAATAATCATTGGAAGGCATTGTTGACAGTTTCTTTTTTTTTTTAAAAAAAAAGGAGACTAGTTTTGATTTTTTTTTTCTTTTTGACAAGGTAACTTGGTAACTTCCGTCCTGTTTTTGAACTACAACATTTGAACAGATCCTAATTTTTAACATTTTGTGAAACATTAGTACACAGGTTAATGTTTTTGTTCTCCTGCATTTTATGCTGTCACCTCAATGATCTTTTTAGTAACTGCACTCTTTTGAGAACGTGAAATAAAGACAGTGTAGAAACTGGGATAGATGTCATGTATGCTATTGTCAGTAGATATTTACTTTTTCGTGTGAGAGGAATTTGCTCTCTGGTGACTATACATGCGTATCGTGTTTTGATTTTCCCCCTAAAAAC
Organism: Notamacropus eugenii; assembly: GCF_028372415.1. Classification (NCBI taxonomy): domain Eukaryota; kingdom Metazoa; phylum Chordata; class Mammalia; order Diprotodontia; family Macropodidae; genus Notamacropus; species Notamacropus eugenii. The sequence continues at coordinate 380,362,162 of NC_092875.1, forward strand.
AATGTATTTATTCAGGACTCCTCAATGGAATTAAAACTGCATATTTGAACATTACTATGTTGATCTATCTAATATCTAGGTTGACTTTCTTCTGTAAGGACCTTCATTGAATTGAAAAGGGAATAGGCTTCAATATTATGTTCAAAGACATCCGGTGGAGATGGGGGAAAAGAGAAGTGTGTGTGTGTGTGTGTGTGTGTGTGTGTGTGTGTGTGTGTGTGTGTGTGTGTGAAGTGATGATGATGTTTGGTTTATTTCTGTCAAGGGTTTGAGAGGCGAAGTAGGAGGAATGTGATACATTTAAAACAAATTCTTTTTCCTCAACGGGGTTGGAATTGAAAATTAACTAGTATAAATCAGTAAGAATAACAATTATCAGATTAACATGTGTTAGAAGAAAGGAGGAAATTAAAAAGTAGACAGACTTAAAAAGCATTAATCTTTTGAGTTAAAATGTATTGAGGAGCCCAAAAAAGACATTTCACCATGACATTTTATAGGTAGAGTTTCCAGTGAAAGTCATAAAATTTTGTAGGTTTGCTTAAGACTCAAAAAATATGGACACAAATTATACTGTTCCAGTCAAATATAAGGGTATATGCTATACTTGTCTTCTTTGCCTAAGATTATTTATACAAGTTTTATATACTAGATAAACAAGTTTGCTTCTCTTCAGAAGAGGTTAAAAAAAAGGCGGGTTTGAGGAACATACTTATATGTATTTATTATGTAAAAGTTCCTAAATACATGGAAGAAATGTTGTTTGGCCTTCATTCTTGAAAGGGATCATGACATCAGGAAGGTGAGGCCATACCTTGCAAGTGAATTGGATTTAAGTGAGGGAGGGCTATGCCAAGTCAACAGTCTTACTATCTCCTCCAGAGCTATCTGGGTCCAGTGGCAAGGATCAGGACACCACGACATGGCCCACCAGGGGGTAACTATGGTGAAGTTTAAAAAAAAAAATAGGAAATCTCAATATAAGCTTATTTGTAAAAAGAAGAAAAACATATTCCCAATTCCAACTTGGGTCGCTCCCTCACACTCCCAATTCCAACCTGGGACCTCATCCACATTCAAGGGTAGCCACTCCTAGTCATGGTCACATAAACGAGAAAGAAGTTTTGCCAGACTATGTTAGACCCTTGTAACCTGTTTATTCACTACATCTTCTATGTTATGTAGTAAAGAGAACACAGGGAAAAACAACAACAACAACAGCTTGCTTTGCCATCACTGTGTGTCTCTGACGAAGTAGTCATGCAATCTCTTTGGACCCTAAGAGCAAAAGCATTTGAGGAGAAAAAATGTTGTGAAGCAGGGGGAATCATAACCAATCAAGTTACTTATAGGTAGAAAATGTTAAAAAAAAAAAGTAAGAAGGAAAAAGAGAAGAAATGCTGTTACATGAAGCTATGGAGTAGATATAATTTGCCAATGGATTAACTTAGATTGAAAATATATGTGTATGCCACATTTGATGGTAAGTTAAAGAAGACTCAAAATTACAACCATTTTCAAGGAATCCTATTTCTGAAGTTAAGAAAAGGAGTTATTTATCAGTGGGTAGTGATTTTCTTCTTAGGTCAATGGAAGTGACTATATGGAGATGGAGAAAAGTTAATAAAGGTGTATGGGATCTTCTTGAAACTCTCTAATTATCTTCCTCTTCTGCTAATTTACGTAGGGATGAATGTTGTCAATAGGCAGGAGGGAATAAAATAAGTCATTTTATATGTAGTATGTTTAAGTTTCTGGATAGATAATTAAAGAAATTGAGGACAGAAGAGGTGCTTCTAAGTTTTTCTCTCGAGTTGGAAAGTACTTTGAAAGAAAAAAGATATTTCAGAAATAAATAGTATGCTATGCAGAAAATAATAGCCTAGATATTTTCTAGAACATGATTTAAAATAAGTACAATGGGTGACTGAAAAGGATGGAGATAATCATGTAAAAAATGAATGCACATATATGTTGGAGAAGACTTGTAACTTTATTTTGAAAAGCTTCAAAAATTGAGCTAGCAAAAAGTGATCAGAACAAAAAAAAGCTTTAACTACAATAACATGAAGGATACTAGATATAACACAAGGAGATAGTCACAAGAATATAGTAGATAGAGGAAATGGTAGTTTTCAGGAGAAGGTAATGAAGAAGACTGTAAGCACATCTCACATTTAAAACAAGGATGAAAATGTATTTTTATAAGTATCACTGTAACTTAGTGGGATAGTTCATGTCTGTCAAATGTAACTACAAAGGAGGATAATACTAAAAAGAGATGTATTATAGAATGGCCTGGAGAATGACAATTCAAGAATAGCAATGTATACACAAACAAGTCTAGAAGTGTGATTAAAATCATTTAGGTGAAGTGAGAGAGAAAAATTCAGGTCAGTGAAATTCAATAAGCATTCATTAACTACTTGCTTTGTAACAGGTATTGTGCTAAGTCCCAGAGAGTGGAATAAGGAAAAGACTATCCTTGGCCTCAAGGAGCTTATAATCTAATAGTGAAAGCCAAGACATAGTTAAGGAAGTTAGAAAGGGGAAAGTGGGGCAGGGGGCATCTTGTTCTATGGAGATGCTCTGGAGGCAGAGCAGCAGATGCAAAATGGAGTGGGAAAAAAACAGAAGTGATATTAATATAGGAATTATCTTCAAAATATTAGTACTTTGAATAATTAGATTGAGGATATGGATGGTGCTTTTACAATACGAATTACAATATTTACCTTACGGATTTATTGTTCAATCATTTTTTTTATACTGTCTGATCCTTTGTGACCCCATTTGGTGTTTTCTTGGCAAAGATAATGGAGTCATTTGCCATTTCCTTCTCCAACTCATTTTATAGAGGAAGAAACTGAGTCAGATATGGTTAAGTGACTTACCTAGGGTCACATAGCTATTAAGTGTCTGAGGTCAGATTGGATCTCAGGAAGATGAGTCTTCCTGCCTCCAGGCTCTGCACTCTATCAACTGCACCACCTAGCTGCCAGAACTATACAGATGCATCCTATGAATCCCTCATTCCAGTAAAGGCAGAGTATGTGATAAATAGTTAATTTGCCAGTTTCATTGTTTTGAAGTTAGAGCATTTAATTACAGCAATACCCATTCTGAACTTAATTTTGACCAACAAAGTAAAAAAGAAAACTAAATCAAAAGTGAAATAGAGAGAACTATTTCTTATCTTATTAATTGAACTGGCTAATAAACTGGGCCACACTTGGATTTTATATGACAAATGCTTTGCTTACATGACTGGACCAGTCCTATATTCACAGCTGCTCTGATGTGTGAAATAAATTCCTTTGGATTTAGCTTCTCAGTTTCTAGTATTTTTCTCCTCCCTGTCATCTCTTCTTATTAATTATTTGTTGCCTTGGATTGAACTGCTCTTTCTTAATGAGGATCACATTAGCAGCACTAGTGACAGCACCAGGCCAAAATTATTAAAGGTAAGGTTTGACAAAAAGGGATTCACATTCAGCACATGGTATTTGTAACTGTAAAATTAATTCATTTGCTATTTTCGCATATACCAGTTAACTCTTTGTTGTCTAGATAGTGACAATTTTCAAGTTCAGAAAATTAACTTTTGTCTTTGGAATATATTTTGATATGAATGTGTTTAATGTTGTGGAAATATATAACACTCCTCTGAAAATAATGCAATTGTGCTATAAAGAACTACTAAAGAGGGACTTATCCAGCTATGTTCCTGGAACCCAATGCCATTTCAAAAACTCTAAACTGCTGCCTGTTATAGCAGGCAATTCTAGAACTGAACTTTCAGAAGATGCAGAATAACTATGAGAGCAGCAAGGCTGCATTCAAATTTGCAGTATAAGAATAGGTATAATTCAATTCACTTAAGATCTATACACATTATTTGTAAAGCATTCTTCTTGGTCATGGGTCTACAGACAACAAAATGAAATAGGGGCTCCCTAATCTCAAGAAGTTTACACACTATTAGAGAAATACGTGTAAATATATATAGTCCAAGATAATTTGTTGAGGCAGAGAACACTAAATGAAAAACATTAGGGAAAGTTTCACAGATTTCACAGACAACAGATTACAAGGAATATAGATTTTACCAAAAGACAAAAATAAGAAGGGAATGATGGCTTCTAACAATAAGGAACAAATATGTATTTGAATAAATATATAGAAGCAAAACATGATACACCAAAATGAAGGTAATAGGTAGTAATATAGTACGACTTATATGGACATGAGCAAAAGAAATGTAAAATGAGGTTGGAAGGGTAGACTGAAGTTTGGTTGCAGAGGGGAATAAAAGGCACAGGGAGATATTAGCATTTTTGCCACAGAGGCTGTAGAAATATGATAAATAATTTTAAGTAGGTAAATGTGATATGTTCCTTAAAAATACAAATATTTGAGCAGGTGAGTACAATGTGACCTCTTCTTTAGAAAGATTATTTTGGAAACTTCCTGAGGAGGAAAGGTGAGTGACTATATTGAATGAAAAAAATAAAATTATGAGCTTATTAAAATATTCCCCATCCACTCTATGTACTTTTTTCTCAGAAGATCACATTACTTATGTTGCAGAGAACACCGTGATAGCATTGTCTCAGTTTCTTAATCAATAAATGTTCATATATACAGGTAGCATTCATTGCATATTTTTTTTTCTTTGAGAATCAAGAGGCAACATAAACTCTAAAAACTCTATAAATATGTTATTCACCATCATTGCCATCTTCATAAACATCACCTCTCCTATTATATACCTCAAAAATCCTATACTTGTCCTCTCTTCCTTGGCTTTAGTCACTAAAGGTAGCCCTTTTGTTGTCAAAGCTAACTCCTCTGCTTCTGCCTTAATCTCATCCTTTTCGACCTTCTTAGCATTGTCCCTGGGAACATTCTCTTTTTGTTTTAATTTTTAAATCTCTTTCTTCTTAGTGTTCCTTTCCCTTCTATTTATGAATATATCCAAATCTCCACCAACCTTGAAAGCCTACTGTTTTACATTCTCCTTTTCAACTTTAATTTCCTAGAGAAAGAAAAATCTGCTGTTATCGTCTTTACTTCCTCATTGAACTACAAAGATCTCAAACCCTCACAATCAGGGATTATATCCACAATTTAACAGAAAGTAGTCTCTTCAATCATTTCAGTGACTTTTATCAGTTCTCACTCTTCCTTATGTCTTTTGATAGCGTTTCCTAGATCCATCTGCTTTCCTTTTCCTATGTTGATTTATCTCCTTCCCTTCCTCCCATAAGAATGTCCATCTGGGCTCTTTTCGGGGACTTTATTTTTTCTATTGTTACCACACACAATCTCCTTCTCTCCATTGATGATTTCACTACCTCTATTCTTTGTTTGTTCCAAGAATGATTACCTTTTTCATAGATCTGAAAGGTATTTTTCCCCTTGTTTCTTTAATTTATTTGTTAAAATTTCACCCTTTATCTGTAAGCCACATATCTATTTAGAGTTTAATTTAGTGTATGGTATGAGGTACTGGTCTGCCTAATTTCTGGTAGACTGATTTCCAGTTTGCCCAGAATGTTTGTGAGATTTTAGTTGAGACCTAAAGGAAACCAAGGAAGCTCAGAGATAGATATGAGGAGGGAGAGGCATGAAGGACAATCAGAGAAAATTCCTGGACACATGTGATAGAGTATCTCATTGACAAAATAGCCAGGTGGTCAGTGTCACTGGATTGAATGTGGTAAGAAGTATGGTTTAAAAAGATTGGAAAGGTAGAAGAAGCCTAGTTTATGAAGAACATTGAACACACGGAGAATTTTTTATTTGATCGTGGATGAGAAGCAGAGCAACTGGAATTTATTGTCGGAGGATATTTAGGGAATTGAGTGGTTTAGAATAGGAAGTGGTAATGGGAATTGAGTTAACCACACTGAGTCTACCTTGTGTTACAATTCTGGAGTTAGTATTCCCTTTCTATTCAATTATGAATTCAGTGAAGTTTCTGTCTTGTGAGAAAATTTTAATCAATTGTGGGAATTGTGAGAATATATTATTGAATTGTTTGAACCTAGTCCTTTGATGCTAAGAAGCTGGACCTCTTCAATGTCCTACTTAGAGGTCTTTAACTAAGGACCTAGGTTATACTCACTGGATACCCAATCAAAACCAAAGTTTGATGCAAGGAATTTTCTCACAGTTATACATCTCAATCACTGCCTATATCTTATCTGAAAACTGGTGCTATACTGATCAATCATGTATTGTTGCCATGTTCCTCTGATTGAATGCAGACACTTGGGGGACAGTGGGACACCTGTTTTTCTTATTTTAGGGAATTATACTGGTTTTCTCTGCATCTCAACTTGGAAAGTCCCAAATATTTCTGTCAAACTCCAATCAGAATACTTAATTTTGCATCCTGGTTATTTTTTTTTCCCATTCATTGGTCTTATTTCATTGTTTTTCAAAAGTCTATCTCTGCTTTGTTGTTTATCTTTAATTTTCAAAAAAGATAAATAACATCATGAGGGTTTGGAGTCCAGTGCCAAAGCTGAGGCGACCTGGTCCCAGTTTGCAACATAATTGGCATGTATTGCTTTATAAATCGAAATGCTCAGAAGCTCAAACCTGTTTCCTCAGTCATTTCATCTTTCATCTTTCACAATTACATGATTGGGCCTCTGCCTTAGGAAAATCCCTTTGGTGGTTGAATCAAGGATAAATAGGAGAAGGGAGAGATTTGAGGCAGATAGACACATGAGCAAACTATTGGAATAGTCCAGGAGTGAGCTTATGAGGAACTAAATGAGAGAGTTAGCAGTGGCAGAAGAGAGATGTTGCCATATTCCAGAGAAGTTGCAAAGGTGAATTTGAAGTGCCTTGGAAACAGATCCTTTTAATTAGTATGTTCTATAGGTGTAGCTTTCCTAATATTGAATAAACTCTGAATTCTAGCTATATATTAAAATTGATCCTAGTTTATACTCTTTATGAAAGGTTGTTACAGTCTTGTTACTAATAATTAACTAAATAATTTTTTACAAAAAAGTAAAAGCTTACTTTATGTCTTTCCAGAAATCTAGTTGAAATTTTGACCCCACTTTATGTTCTCCTTTTGTGGTTGTTTAACTGTTTTGCATCCATGTCAGATTTTTTGTGACCCCATTCAGGGTTTTCTTGGCAAAGATACTGGGCAAGTTTGCTGTTTCCTTCTCTAGCTCATTTTACAGAAGTAAAAACTGAGGCAAATAGAAGTAAATGATTGTGCAGGTTCGCACACCTAATAAGTGTCTAAGCTGTATTTGAACTCAGGTATTCTTGATTTTAGGCCCTGTACACTATGGACTGGGCCATCCTGATGTCCCATGCAGTTTTATTTATGGTTTGCTCTCTAACGTTTTGGAAGCATCCTCTTCTAATGGATTTATATCTTGACCATCTCTGTCACTGTAGTATTTCATTATTACACACATTCTTCCCTAAATTTAAAGTCTTTCTTCTCAGTTTCAGATTTTTATTTAGGGCCAGGATATATATAATCCCATTTGTGTTCTGTTTTGTGCTTCTTACTTTGTGCTGATTTTTTATGGCTATGTAATGTTTTGTTCTTCAAGGATGTCAGAAACATTTTAGTTGGGGACTTGTAAGCTTTCAGTGTGGACAATGTCATCTTACCAGAGTAAAGTCTGATCTTTACTTTCTGAACCTTTTTACAAGTTTCTAGTCTCACTGTGAGTCTGAAAACCACAACTCTGCACTTGTTTCTAGGAATTCCAGTGGACCCAAATACTATCAAATATCTGAAGGCTCTCCAGGTTCATATGAACATAGAGCAGAGCAATAGAGATCCCTGCTTTGGTTATTTGGTTTCAGGCTTCAGATTGGGCTAGGGGCTAAATCTGAGACTTTCCCACATGAATCAAAAATAAACAGCAGCTCCTTGCTTCTTTTCCTCTTCCTTATCAGTTATAAAAGCTCAGATCATCAGCATCCCTTGTCCTGGACCACCATCCCTTTGCATTGGTTTCTTTTTTGTGATTCAGTAGTTTTCTGTCACTTTGACTCTTTTGACCCCAGTTTGGAGTTTTCTTGTTCAAAGACACTGGAGTGGCTGGCCATTTCCTTCTCCAACTAATTTTTTTTTCAGGTGACCAAACTGAGGAAACAGTTGGTTAAGTGACTTGACTTGGGTCACACAGCTAATAAATTTCTGAAACCTGATTTGAATTCAAATTTTCCCTGATTTCAGGCCTATCGTTCTATCCACTATACCACCTTGCTGTTTCCCCTTCAGTTAGTACTAAATCTTAGATCTAACTCTGGGATATAATTGACGGAAAAAGCACCTGTCTGCTTTCTGCATAGTATTAGGCTTCTCGTTACTGAACCTGAGATGTCTTCTTGCACTACTTTACAAAGAAATGCCTGTGTTCAGTTCTTAAGCTCAAAGACTCAGTGCAGGCTACTCTTCTCTAAATCTAGTCCCCAGTGTCTATGAAAGCTTATTTCCCTGTGGCAATCTGAACTTTGTGGAAAAAATTAATCACACTTGATTTTTCTTGAATTTCTTGATCAAGATTCATTCTGAAGCATTTTCTAGTTCTTTGTGAGGTAACTGTCAAGGGAATTTGAGCTGTATTCCTTCTCCTTATTCTGCCATCTTCACTGGTCTCACTCTCATTGACATTATACAATGAATATTTACAAAACAAAACTAATAAGGTTTCCCCTTAAAACTGATCCTCATCTATGACTTGCACTTGACTTTGTTTTGAGTGATGGAGGGCTGTGCAAGGCCATCAGCCTCACTTTCTCCTCCTGAGCCATCTGGATCCAGTGACCAGATATTGCTCAGGATGACTAGAGATGGCCCAGGATACAGTGGGATACCTTGACCTTTTTTGGTACTCACTTAAAGGGAGGTAACACCCATTGAGTGAATAGGTTTCTTGAAGAAGTAGTCAGGGTATGGCCTTTTTAATGGGAAAAATAAAACAAAATTAAATCATGCTGGGAGGGAAAGAGAAACTGTTACTATTGATAATTACTCTAAGTCAATCATTAAGTGGAGCTTGGATGGAGACCTATTGTTTAAAAAACTATGGGGTGCAGAGTGCACTGGGCAAGTCATGTCATCATTTCTCTGATGTCATAGCCTTCTTTGGAAAGAAGAATGAATACAACCTGTGAGTAGACAAAGCTGTCTTGAGTGGGGACCCAGGTAGCTAGGTAAACCAGTTCATCCTCTCCCTTCTGTCTCCTCGTCTTCCTTTGGGGTTCACTGGCTAGATGTCCTTCCTTCCTTCCTTCCTTTCTTCCTTCTTTCCTTCTTTTCTTCATTTCCTTTTCTTCCTTCCTTCATTCTTTTTCCTCCCTTCCTTGTCCTTCCCAAAACCTTAAACCCAGTGCACTCTGAAGGCCATAAGTTAGACAACAATAGATCCCTCCCCAAGCTCTACTCAATGGCTGACTTAGAGTGATTATCAGTAGTAGCAGTTTCTCTTTTCCTCCCATCACGATTTAGTTATTTTTTTCATTTGCACATTAAAGAGTCATTCTCATTGTACGTCTTCAGGAGAACTATTCACTCAATGGGCATTACCTCCGTCTAAGTGAGTACTTGAAAAGGCCAAGGTCTCCCATGGCCTCCTGGGACATTTCCAGTCATCCTGAGGAATATCTAGTCACTGGATCCAGATGGCTCAGGAGGAGGAAGTGAGTCTGGTGATCATGCAGTCTTCCTTCACTCAAAACCAAGTCAAGTGGAAGTCATGTCATCATTTCTCTGATATAATCGTCTTCTTCAAAAATAAAGAATGAACACAACCTGTGATCCTCATCCAAACTGCTCTTTTTCTTTATCTAAGGAAACTACCATATTGACCCAGGTTAATTCACTTTGGGGCCATTTTCGCTTTAAAATTGTCTCCTCTCCCTTCCAGTCAAGTCATTACAGCTCTCATGTATATCTCTTTTTCTCCACTGACACAGCTACCACCCTAGTCATTTTTTGCCTTGACTATTGCAATAGAAGTAAATTAATTTGTTCTGCTTTCATGTTCCCAACTATGACTTTCTCAGATCAATCTTTCACAAAGCTTGCAAAATTATCTTCTTAAGACAAAGCTCTAACCATGAAAAATCTATTATTTGAAAACATTTAGAGACTTGCTGTTTACTTTAGGACAAAAAGATAAATTCCATAGACTGTGTTTAAGGCCCTACATAACCTAATTACAACTTTTTTTCTGTTTTTTTTTCCTACATTACTCCATTTCATGCACTGTGTGATCCAACCATCCTTGACTATTTAGCAGTTCCTCAAAATCAACATTTATCTTCTATCTCTTTGCATTTATCAGTTTCTCCTGTGCTTGGATCATCCTTTCTCATATTTACTTCAGAAGTCTTACCTGCCTTCAGTAAACAATTTGGGTGCTGATCTCTTCAGGGAAGTTTGCTTTGCTTTCCTGCTCTCTCCCTACTCAAATTACTTTAGGATAACTAATTAGGATTAACTAAATTAAGAAATTTAGTTAGAATTTAGAAGTCATCTAGTTCACCACCTCCTAATTACAAATGAGGGAAATGAAGAACAGAAAGATTTCCAGACTTTTCCAAGCTCACACAGGTAGTTAGGTGATAAAGATTTTCTGTGTTATCATGCTGGCTATCTTGTAAAATATTGCAACTTGCACCTATTCCCCTGCTTGTATTAGATTTTAAACTACTTTAGAAAATAACTTATTTAAATTAATATTCTAAGATGGCCTTTGGGATAGAAGAAGGGAGCCTAAAAATGTGACAAAATATGACAAATTTCCATTTATCAATCAGCATTTATTAAGTTTTCCACATGCCAGGCATTGTGTTTCTTCAGCCTCTATGTTTAAGCCTCGTATGCTTATACATATGACTTTTATCTAATTTCAGGATAGCACTAGGGACGGGACTGTGGGGAATTTTTGAAGTAAAAATTATTTTAAAAAAAGAAAAAAAAAAACAAGCAACAAGTCCCAAAGGAGCTAGGGGGAATGAAAAGGAACTAGGATGGTGGTTCTTAACTTTGTAAACTGAACACTTTTGGCAACCAAGTGAACCCCATGGAGTCCTTCTCAAAATAGTTTTTAAATATGTGAAGGAAATGTTAAATTTTAGTTAGTGAAAAGAAATATATAGTTTATATTACATACAAGTTCATATAGTCCTCAAATTCATCTGAGGACTTCAGGTAAAGATTCCATGTAATAAAAGTAGCTTGATTTTACCAGGACTACCACAAAAGTCTTAACTTCCTCAGAGAAAAGATCTATGCAGTGGAGAAAGAGGAAATAATGTAAAGGGGACCTCACTAAATGTCTTGTGTTATCCTGATTGTATTTCCACAATACTTGAATTGTTTCTTTCTAGCTGCTTGCAATATTTTCTCCTTGACCTAGGAACTCTGGAATTTGGCCACAATGTTCCTAGGAGTTTTTCTTTTTGAATCTCTTTCAGGTGGTGATCTGTGGATTCCTTGAATACTTATTTTGCCCTCTGGTTCTAGAATCTCAGGGCAGTTTGCATTGATAATTTCATGAAAGATGGTGTCTAGGCTCTTTTTTTGATCATGGCTTTCAGGTAGTCCCATAATTTTTAAATTGTTTCTCCTGGATCTATTTTCCAGGTCAGTTGTTTTTCCAATGAGATATTTCACATTATCTTCCATTTTTCATTCTTTTGGTTTTGTTTTGTGATTTCTTGGTTTCTCATAAAGTCATTGGCCTCCATCTGTTCCATTCTAATTTTGAAAGAACTATTTTCTTCAGTGAGCTTTTGAACTTCCTTTTCCATTTGGCTCATTCTGCTTTTGAAAGCATTCTTTTCCTCATTGGCTTTTTGAACCTCTTTTGCCAAATGAGTTAGCCTATTTTTCAAGGTGTAATTTTCTTCAACATTTTTTTGGGTCTCCTTTAGCAGGGTGTTTATTTCTTTTTCATGCTTTACTTGCATGTCTCTCATTTCTCTTCCTAGTTTTTCCTCCACCTCTCTAACTTGATTTTCAAAATCCTTTTTGAGCTCTTCCATGGCCTGAGCCCACTGAGTGGGCTGGGATACAGAAGCCTTGACTTCTGTGTCTTTCCCTGGTGGTAAGCATTGTTCTTCCTCATCAGAAAGGAAGGGAGGAAATACCTGTTTACCAAGAAAGTAACCTTCTATAGTCTTATTTTTTTCCCCTTTTCTGGCCATTTTCCCAGCCAGTGACTTGACTTCTGAATATTCTCTTCACACCCACTTGGCCTCCAGATCTGCCCAGCCAGCACTTGGGGTCTGAGATTCAAATGTTGCTTCCCAGCCTTAGGGCTTATGGTGGGCGCGGGGCTGCTATTCAGTGTGAGATTAAGTTCAGCTGCTCAGGTGGGAGCAGGGCCGCCACATGGGCTCAATTCCCTCAGGGGGTTTATGCAGAGACATTCAACAATGGAGGGGCCCTAGTCTGCTGCTGCCTCCGCTGCTGCCTCCCAAGGGGGCCTGAGTTATGGGGGCACCCCACTCCCCTCTTGGCAAGCCAAGAAGACCTTCTCACTAACCTTTGGGGCCTGTGGGTGGAGGCACCTGTGCGGCTTCTGGAGATTCTGTCCCTGAAGCCTGCTGGGATCTGCTCCTCTCAGTGGTGTGCAGCCAAGGCAGGGCTGGGCTTGGCTCCGGGTCCGGGGCGCGACGGACTTTTTGCAAGAGGTTTTCAGGGCTCTCTGGAACAGAAATCTTGTCCACTCTGTTGTTCTGTGGCTTCTGCTGCTCCTGAATTTGTTTGGAGTTCTTTTTTACAGATATTTTATGGGCTGTGGGTTCGGAGCTAGCGTATGTGTGTCTTTCTACTCCGCCATCTTGGCTCCACCCCTCAAGGTCTTAATTATGTTCAAATTTAATGGAGAAAAGATCAAGTGACTAGTTGTTTGGGACAGACCACAGTTTCTACTCTTAGGAGATATATTTTCCTTCGTCCAAATGCTATGAAGCACTGTTTCATTAGAAGCCCCCACCAGGCACAATTTTTCTCCCTACTTTTTACCTTAATTACAACACAGTCAAACTGATAGTTGGCATGGCAGAACATTAAAAATTGGAAAAGTTCTATGAATTTTTTATTTTTTTTTTGTTTAGGTGAAATACAAGCTATTTCCAGAAAATTAAGAAAATACTATAGCACCGTTTAGTCTACAAGGCTTTTAGCCTAGTGCTGAGGGCCTTCTAGACCAAATGGTGCTAAAGTAATTGTTATAACAATTGTTGGGTGTTATTTATGAGGTGGCTACGTGGCACAATGGATAGAGTGCTGGGCTTAGTACAAAGAGAACTGATTTCAAATCCTTCAGACTTACTAGTTGTGTGACCCTGGTCAAGTTACTTTCTCATCTTCCATTTCCCTCTCAACAGTGTTAATATAAGGCATTTTGCAAAACTTAAAGTGCTACAAAAATGTCAGGTATTGCTATAGTTTGTCCGTTTTTTGAAAAATAAAACTATCAGGAATGGGGAAGACAGAAAGAGAAAGAGGGTCATGGTGACAGAAAACTATCAATTCAATAAATGACTGTGTACCCTATAGTCTTTGGAGGGCACTCCATTAGGGTAATTTGTGAACTGATTCATTTTATTTTCATTATTTTCAAAGTGGTATCAGGAAAGGATGTTTGGGTTTATACCTCAGTTTTGTAAAAGCGGAGATAATAGTAATATTTTTAAAAGAAGCTATCACTAAGTACTTTGCAAATGTGAAATATTTGATACATGTATAATTTTAATGGAAACTAATGAAAAGGGAGTTCCTGTTATGACTAGTCTGTAGAGTTATGGAAAGCACTTAGAAAGATAGATTAGATATTCAGGGACTACTGGGAAAAAAACTCTAAAATCTGATTAACTATAAAAGCCACAACAAAATGAATCTCCTTGTCCTTAGAGGTTTAGGGACCAACAAGATTTTTATGAATGTTATGAGTTGCTAAATCAAGCAAAGGCCAATGCAAAACAATTGAAGATGCACAATGATGAAATAAAAACCTAGATAATTAAATAAATGAATAAGCATATAAACAGCTCTAGGGTCAAATGAATAAACAAATTAAAATGATTGAATAGCAAATGCGAAGTAGTTGGAGCTAATGTTCTTTTTTATGCATGATATAAAACCAATTCTGTGAGAATTCTCACAATCCTGCTGCTTGATTGCCTGAAGAAAAGAAAATAAAAAAATTATTACATGTGAGACAAAAATTGTCAGAACACTCACTGTTGATGAAGAAGGTCACCAATTAAATGAATTAGAGAAGAAAAACAAAACAAGTTGTAAATAATGTTTAAAATAATTAATTTTGTGTTTTGCATCATTTAATACTAAAAGATGGACTATAAAATGGCAAAAAGGAAATCTGAGCCTGAATTAAGACCTTCTTTTACAGAATAGTTCTGTAGTGCATAAGATATACAATATTTGCTTATGCTAAAATTAATTGGCTTCTAGGAAATGTGCATTGAAATTAAGATACCTTAGAATTAAATATTTCATTAATTTTATTAGATGATTCTATTTTTTAAATAATTTTCTTTTTATTTAAAAAGAATTTTATAAGAATCAAACTGAAATATAATGCTGTGGTGTTTATGATTCTCCACCCCACAAAAGTATTTTAAAGAATTTTCTTAATTTAGAGTAAAAGTGTTTTGTTTTTTTTTCTTGTGCTACTAGTAACATCTTCAGATAGAAGAAGGAAATGGGTAGGGGGTAAGCATATTGAAGTATTAAAACCCAAGGCATGATTTTATGGGACTACTAAATCAAATATTTTTGAATATGTATTTTTTTCTTGTTAACCATCATTTTTCCTCAATACTTTGAAAAATCTTCCCTTTCATTAGTACTAGTATGTACTCTACCAATGTAGACAACCTGTAACCTTGTCCTTTTCAACTTACACACATATTTTCAGTTATATCCTCCTTCGTGAAATTATTACTGGTTTATTTCCTGCTATTTTAATATCTCAAATTATCATTATACTTATGCTCCTCATTTATTGTTTTTCACTCTCATTTCATGAACAACTCATTTCTTTTTCTCAGTCATATATATTTTTGATATCTAAGATAATTTCATTTATAGATATAATTGAAAACATCCTGACCACTATGTATTGTCATGTTATTCTTTTGGTTTAAATACACTTTATATTGTGCTTCTTTTAGTCAACCAGGTCATAATGGAGTTAAGAATACCCTAATTCAAATTTAGCCTCAGGTACTTATTAGCTATCTGACACTGGGCAAGTCTCTTAACCTTTGTGTACCTCAGTTTTCTAAATTATAATTGTACCTCCTACCTCCCAGGGTTTTTATGAAGATCAAATGATATCACATATGTCAGGCACAGTACTTGCTGTGTAGTACATCGTATGCACATAAGACTTATTATTATTAAGAATAATAGAAGTAATCCTAACATTATGAGCCTCAAGGATTTGTACTTTAAAGGTATAATTGGAAGATGGTTGTTGTTAAAGTAATGGGCATCTCTAAATGAAGTTATTTTGGTATCAGTGAAAGCAGTGAGCAAATTTGTATATGTAATGTTTATCTATGTTCCCAGAATAACATCTAGCTCAATCTCTTCTTCTTCAATTGGGTTCATTTCATTTGCAATCACAGTGCCTGCATAGTGTACACATGCACACACACACATATGTACAGAGAGAATATTTCAATATGTTTCCAAATCAACTGCAAATGACAATTAGACAAAATGCAATCTTCATCTACTATTTTCCGCATCTGGATGTAGTAGCCAATCATTTGAATGATCAGAGATAAATGAGGACCCTGAGTAGTTAGTGTTCAAGTATTAAACACAATAAACAAATCTTCTGTAAACAGTAATATTGGGTTAATAATCCTTCAGACAATTAGATTCTAACCAGATCTTCCCTTTATGAAAGTCTCATAGAAGTACCTAGAGCACAAGGGGAATGTGTCAGCATACCCTGCCCATATTCTTTGGACACCTGTGGGATCTAGAAAATTTGTGTTTTCCTATTTTATGTCTTATTTGATATCAATAATTATAAAAAACGTTGAAACTTTATTCTGTGATTTTATCTGTCATTACCGGTTATATGTTCTTAACACAAAATTTAGACATATAAAATGGAGAGCCTTTAAGGTTTCATTTTGTTCTAATTACACCTACTCAATCACACTTATGCTCATTTGTTTTCGTTTTTATAATCAATAAACCTTGGACACAATATGCACTGAAGGTACCCATTAATATAAAATAAATGTGGCTAAAGATGTTTTAGCAGCCTTCAAATATCATGCCTGATTCATTTTCATTTTCATCAAGGATATGTTGGTGAGTGCACAGACCATTCACATAAATATCCATAGCAAATAGAGAATAAAAAAATGGACCGACAGTTGTTGATATTCTATCAGCTACTGTTGTATTTTGTTTGTCAGTACTACCATGTGTGTTATCTTTGTAGCATTTTTAGAATGTCCTTCATATTGATATTCCCTGAAAATGTCGTTCAGATTATATGGTGTCCCACATGGATAAAAGGGATTATTATTTTGATGATAATTGTGACGATAATTGTTACTATTTTTACATGTTGGTAAATTTTTGTTCAGATACAATCTCTCTCCGTGATTTCATTTTCTGATATACCATTGCCAAATTCTTATTTCAATCTGGAAGACAGAGGACTGGATTTTAATTGAACAAGCCCCAGGTTTCACTCTCTCATCAGACACTTATTAGCTGTATGATATAGGAAAATGGTTAATCTCTCTCAGTCTTATCTTTCTCATTTGTAAAATGAGTATGAAACAAATTGTGTCATAGGGATATTATGAGGACTATGCTAGGTAACATCTTTAAGGTACCTTGCAAACATTCAAGTACTGCACAAATTATAACTATCAGTATCATCATTGTCATATTGTTGTCAGAAATAAAATATCTAAAATGAGTTTCACATCAAGATATATGGGGATTTTTATCACCCTCTCCCCAATTCTTCACATATTCATTCAATCAAGCATTCAATTAGCATTTGCTAAAAATCAACTATATTCCAGCTGTTAAATTATATGTTAGAGAAATAAATGCAAAAAACTAAAAAGGGCATTCTGCCCCCTATGAACTTCTGTTCTATTTGGAGAGTATAATATATTCTTGTATAAATACATACATACATATGTACATGTACGTATATATACACATACATACATATATACATGTCTGTGTTCAACCTTCATTGCTGAAGAAAACCATGCCATCAGAGAAATAATGACATGACTTGCACTTCACTTTGTTTTGAGTGAGGGAGGGCTGTGCAGGTCACCAGTCTCACTTCTCCTCCAGAGCTATCTGAATCCAGTGACCAGGTATTCATCAGAATGACTGGAGATGACCCAGGATGAGGCAATTGGGGTTAAGTGACTTGCCAAAGGTCACACAGCTAGTGAGTGTCAAGTCTCTGAAGAGAGATTTGAACTCAGGTCCTCCTGACTCCTGCACTGGTGCTCTATGCACTGCACCACTTGGCTGCCCCAGTTACATGTGTGTGTGTGTATGTATATATGTATGTGTGTATATGTACATACATACACACATATTTTATATATACAGATATGTTATATATATATATATATATATATATATATATATATATATATATATATATATATACATACACATATGTGTAACTGGAACAGCTAGGTGGTACACTGCATACATATACCACAGAATGATCTGTAGTAGAAGGAGTGCATGCAATGACAATCATGGCTAGATGTAGAAAAAGTGGGGTTAAAACGGAGAGTTTTAGGCATTTGGGGAATGCTATGTAAAAGCATAGAGGACAGATATGCCAATATAGAAAACAACACAGGAGGTGGGCATTGAGAGTCAAGATGGTAGAGAAAATCCAAAGGTTCACCTGAGCTCTCCTAAATTGCCCCTTAAACAACTTTAAATAATGCTTTAACATAAATTTTGAAGCAGCAGAATCCACAAAATGAATGAAGTGAAAGAATTGTATAGCCCAAGGCTACTTAGAAGATAGGTAGGTAAGATCTGTTGCTCTGAAAGTGGAGCACAGTTCAGTGCAGCCTTTGGGGCAACTGAATTTCTGGACACAGCAAAAACTGCATGAATGTGAAGGGGGCCAGATAACTGGTCAGAAAGAGACTATAAGGGTTCCTTTGCTAACATTGGGTTCAGCACTGATACATTACACACAAGCCAATCTAGATCACAGTTCCATGGTGAAGAGGGGCACTAGCACACTGGAGTTCAATGCTACAGAGGAGTAGGGAGCCTGTTCACATTTCAAAGCTGAGAAAGAGTGCTTTTGGCAGCTCAGAGATCAGGACAAAGGGCAGGAGAACAGTTAACAAAGTTCTTGGAACTCTCTTGGAAGAATTGAACATTTACAGACCTGCACAACCAGCTTTGAAAACAGCTTTACAAAATACCTAAAGCTTGGGAGGATAATCCTTCCATTCAAAGAAAAGAGTTCACCTTTACCTTAAAGTTAAATGTCAAGAAACAGGCTGGAAAAATAAACAGACAACAAGAAAAAAAAAAACCTGACATTAGAATGTTGCTGTGATGACAGGGAAGATCAAAATACAAATTCAGAAGATAAGAATGTCAAAACTGCTACACGCAAAACTTCAAAGACAAAATGTGAATAGGTTGAAGGCCCATAAAGAATTCCTGAAAAAGAGCACCAAAAGGATTTTTAAAATTAATAAAAGAGGTAAAGAAAAAATTGAGAAAATGTATGAGAATGATAGAAGAAAATATTGAAGAAAAATAGTCAATGGCTTGGTAAAGGAGGAGGGAAAAATACTGAAGAAAATATCTTTTTTTTCAGCATTTTTTATTTTTCATTTTTAACACAGTTCATATGTCATAACACAATTCTAACTCTTGGTCAGGTGATATTTCTTTTAAATTATTTGCAATATAGACTACAAATGGATTTTTTTAAAAATTGACCAACTGAGACACAAATAATAACTATATATGCTGACTTCATAAGCCATTGATCTAATTGTCTCCACACTATTACTAAGAAATAAAGGACCCTAACTTATTGCTGTTGGTCGAAAGTCCTAAGCCTAATAGCTTAATTTTAGACTTGACCTCGAATATTCCCCTACCAACAATCTGTAATTTGATAGATACCTTATTAAGCTTACAAACCTTTTGACTATAGGAAATTGCCATTAAGAGTAGGGACATTGCAGGGAAACAATATCTCTCCAACTTCATGTCAGTTCCAGGCAGGAGTAGATTGTCACCTTGCATTCAGTGAAGCTTAGAGTCTTCCAGGTGTCATTGGAGGAACTGAGTCAGGAGAATCCTACCTCAGCCCAGGCTGAGGAGTCACTCTCCTACTCTTGCCATGAGATCACCTTTTTCAGTTCATACCAATATCTTACGGGCTTACTGGTATCATGGATTGGAGGCTCATAGTACCTTTCTTGCTATTCATATCTGGATTTAGACTCAGAAGAACAGTCACTTCATGGTCCCATAGCATCTTAAAATAGCAAATTTCAGTAACCAGGTTTTAGATATGACTATAATTTCACATTGGCTAAGGAATGAGTCTTAAATTTTAAGTGGCTTACATGCTTTTCTACACCTGTTCTAGTTCCTGCTTAAATAACAATCATAAAATCAAATTTACCATGAGAACTTTAACTTTTCCATCAATGCCAAATTTTACCCAAAGTTGCCTGCCTCTAGGAGCCTTAGACTAAAATTCTTTTCTCTAAACTAAAGATGTCTCTGATTTACTCTCGGTAATTGATTCAGTCAATTGTTTTAATGCTAATTGCTTTTACATCACTTTTTAACATGTCCGATTTTTCTCCCCATCTCTCCTCTCCTCCCACCCCCTAATACCTTGCATTCTGATTATCCCTTCTCTCAATGAACCTTCCCTTCTAGCACACCCCACCCTTCCCTTATCCCCATCTTCTTTCTTTTCTTGTAGGACAACATAAATTTCTATACCCCATTACCTGTGTTTCTTATTTTCTGGTTATATGCAACAGTAATTCTCAACATTCGTTTCTAATACTTTGAATTCCACCTTCTTTTCCTCCCTCCTTCCCTACCCATCCCCCTGAAAAGGCAAGCAATTCAATACAGGCTACATAAGGGTCATTTTGCAAAAGACTTCCATAATAATCATGTTGTGTAATACTAACTATATTACCCTCTGTACTACTCTATTCCCCCTTATTTTTTATTCTCTCATTTCACCTTGTCACTTTATGAAAGTGTTTATTTCTAGTTACTCCATTCTCCCATTTGCACTCCTTTCTATCAGTCCCCTCACCCCACTTGTCATCTTATCTCCTGGTATCCTGTGGTATAAGATGGATTTTCATATCAAATGTAATGAGCGTGTTATTCCTTCCTTAAGCCATGTGTGGAGAGAGTAGCTTCACTTTTCCTCTCTCCCCTTCTCCCTTTCCTCCTCCACTGAACAAGATTTTTCCTTATCTATTTTATGAGTTATATTCTGCCCCATTCCATTTCTCCCTTTCTCCTCCCAGTATTTTCCTCCCTCACCACTTAACTTTTATTTTATTTATGTTTTTTGTGGATATCATCTCTTCTGATTCATCACAACCTCTACTCTCTGTGTATGTGTGTGTGTGTGAGTGTGTGTGTGTGTGTGTATGTGTAATCCCTCCACCTACCCAAATATTGAGAAAAGTCTCAAGAGTTATAAATATTTTCTTTCCATGTAGGAATGTAAACAGTTCAGCTTTAGAAAGTCATTTATGATGTCTCTTTCCTGTTAACTTTTTCAAGCTTAATGTACAAATTGCCAGATCCTGTGTTATTCTGATTGTATTTCCACAATACTTGAATTGTTTCTTTTTAGCTGCTTGCAGCATTTTCTCCTTGAGCTTGAAACTCTGAAATTTGGCCACACTATTCCTATGAGTTTCTCTTTTTGGGTCTCTTTCAGGATGTCATGTGTGGATTCTTTCCATATTTTTTTGCCCTCTGGTTCTAGAATATCAGGACAGTTTTCCTTGATAATTTAATGGAAGATAATGTCTAGGATCTTTTTGTGATCATGTCTTTCAGATAGTCCCATAATTTTTAAATTGTCTCTCCTGGATCTATTTTCCAGGTCAGTTGTTTTTCCAGTGAGATGTTTCACATTATCTTCTATTTTTTCAAAATTTTGGTTTTGTTTTCTAACTGCTTGATTTATCTCATAGTCATTTATTTCCCTGAACTCAATTATCTCTTTCAGAGACCTATTTTGTTCAATGAGCTTTTGAACCTTCTCATCCATTTGGCAAATTCTTCTTTTTAATGCCTCCTTCTCCTCATTGGACGTCTTTTTTCCAGTTGAGTTAACCTCTTTTTAAAGGTGTTATTTTGCTCAACATTTTTTGGTTCTCCTTTAGCAAGCTGCTAACTTGCTTTTCAAGCTCTTCTGTTGCCTGAGCCAAGTTTAAGTTCACTTTGGAGGCCCTGAAGGCAAGGGTCTTAACTTACTGTGACAGTAAGCCTTATTTTTCCTCATCTGAAAGGATGGGAGGAGACACCTGTTCACCAAGAAAGTAATCTTTTTTGGTCTTTTTTTTTTTTTTTGCCTTTTTTGGACATTTTCCCAGCCAGTTACTTGACTTCTGAATTCTTTTTCAAGAGATTAGACTCAACTGCTCAGTTCCCCTGGGTTTTGGGTGGAGACAGGGCCATCACTCAGGGCTGGGGTTTACATCAGCTGCTCCCTACCACCAGAGTCTTTAAGCTGAGCTGCCTGGACAATGGATCTAAGTTTCTTTTTGGCCTCAGTAGCTGCTTACAGTCTGCAGCTATGGCCTCTGCTGTTGCCTGGGGCTATTGCTGGAGAAACCCCATTCCATCTTGCCCAGCTTGGAAAGCCCTCCCCCACTGACCTTTGGAGTTTTCTTCGTGGCTTGTGGGTTGAGGTATCCAGGACCTTCCTTGTTAGGAACTCTGCCTGGAGGTCTAGTCAGGTCCTATTCCTCCCAGTGCAGCATGACTAGAGCTGTTCTGTGCTCTACTCAGTGTCCTGGGAGACAGACCTTTCCTGCTGGCTTTCTGGGTTACCTTTGGCTGGAAACCTCTTTCACTCTGTTGTTCTGTGACTTTTGCTGCTCTAGACCTTGTTGAGAGTTATTTTTACAGGTGTTTTGTGGGCTGTGGGGAAACACTAGAATATATGCATCTTTCTACCTCAAGAAAATATCTTTAAAAAGCTAAATAGGCTAAATAGTAAAAGAAGCACAAGAATCCAACAATTTTTTTTTCAACTATGAAAGATCATTTCCCTTTTGAAGTCCACTCATATCATATATTGGAAGCTAGAATGTGTTGTTACTGTTGTTTTTAGTGCAATCACATTCTACACTCAAATTCAGAATAACTCAGGAAACCTACCAAGAGTATCAATAACATATAAAATTTCACATGGTTTATTTAAAACTGCTTCTGGTCCCTGATGATTCCAAATAAAATATGAAGACAGTAACCATAATCCACACATAGTTTTCTGAATGATGTGTTCAAATTTATTACTGCATTAGTCATGGAAATATAATTTAACAAAATATAAATCACATTTACAGCATAAGGTCCAATAGTTTTTGTTTTGTTTTATTTTGTTTTAAAGCAGCAAATGAAAGCAGAATGTCCTCAGTGAAAAGCTTTAAAAAATAAAGGATAAAGGTTTTCTGTAAAATATATATAATTGACCAAATAGAAAAAAATAATAAAATTCCCTGAAGAGGATAACTCCTAAAACTAGCCTAGTGGAAAAAAAGGCATAGAAGTTCATTGAAGAAAAGAAGTTATTAAATTAAAATTAAACAATGAAAAAGTTCAGTACTCCAGGGACACCAAGAAATTATAAAAGAAAATCAAAAGAAGGAAAAAAGAAGAAAATGTGAAATATATTATTTAAAAAATGACCTAGAAAATAAATCAGGAAGAGATAATATAAAAATTCTTGGACTATTTAGATCTTGGACTATTTAGACTAAAAGATCCTAGATATAACTGTTCAAGAAATTTTCAAGAAAAACTTACCTGATATCCTAGAAACAGAAAGTAAAATAGAAATTGAAAGAATTTAACAATTGCTTCCTGAATGTTATCACATGCATCAGATTGCTAAACATGGGGGAAAAAATGTAAATAATCACTGGATTAGACAAGTGTGAACAGGTACACTAATGTATGTTTTGGTGCAGATTGTCTAGTCAGTGTGTAAAGCAATTTGCAATGATATCTTTACTTAAAAAATACATATCCTGGGGGCCAATCAAAGAAGGGAGAATAGAGGTAGCAACTCAACTGATTTCTATTAATATTCCCTAAAAAAGAACTTTTAACACATAGATCAAATTTTGGAGCAGTAGGGCAAACAAAAGGGTGAGCTCAGAAAGTTTTCCAGAGCAAGAAACATGAGAGGTTAGCATGAAAGGTCCATGGCCTGTGGATGAAGTCCTTGCCAGATCAAAGCATACAGCATAGCAACATCAGCAATAGGGCTTAGACGCCCCTTAACAGCTAAAGCAGCAGTTTCAGGAGTTGTCAGCCCAGAGATATAAGGGAATCTAATGGCCTCAGACAACTGGTTAGAAAGATATTATAAGAAAACCTTTGCTGGCACTGGGTACCTACATGTAGTCCTGGATTGTAGTTATAGCTTAAAGAGGAACACTAGCACCTTTGTCTGTAAAGGAAGAGGGATCTCAGTCACAGTTCAAGGACAGAGAAGACTACTTGTGGCCATGGAGGAACAGAATCCCTGGTCTCAGTTGTAAGGCAGAAAAGAGTTTTAGCTCTTGCAGTTAGAGTGGAACAGACGATCTAGTTACAGTTCCAGGGACAAGAGGAGTGCTAGCATTTGCATCTTCAGGGCAGCAAGTTCACTTCCAGTGTAAAGACCAGAGCATAGGTCAAGAGAACAGCGACCACACCTCTCCTTGGATTGTACAACCTTGAAAGCAATGAAAATTTATGGACTCTCAGATCTAGCTGAGAACAAAAGTTAAAAAAAATCCTAATGTTGGGGACAGTGCCTCCTCTATCCAAGAAGAGAGCCCAATATTAACATAAATTTAAATGTGAAGAAATAGGATGAGAAAGTGAACAAAGAGCAGAATAAAAAAAAAATCATAACCATAGGAAACTACTACGATGACAGGGAAGATCAAAATACAAACTCAGAAGAAAACTGTGTCAAACAGCTACAGGCAAATCCTCGAAAAAGTGTAAATTTGGAAAAAAAAGCCTAACAAGAATTCTTGGAAGAACTCAAAAAGGATTGTAAAACTCAAATAACAGAGGCAGAGAAAAAACTGGGAAAACAAATGAGAGTGATGCAAGAAAATAATGAAGACAGTCAATAGTTGAAGGAGACACAAAAATAAAATGACATCCTAAGTACCAGAATTGGCTACATAGAAAAAGAGGAACAAAAGCTCAGTAAAGAAAATACTTTCTTTCTGGCAGCCAAGATGGTAGAGCAAGGAGCAAATCATTGTATTTCTCCTATATTCACTTCCAAACAAACATAAAATAGTGCCACATGGCAAATCTTAGAATGGTGGAACCAACAAAAAGATTGGGTGAAGCAATACTTTATTCCAAGAGACTTGAAAAATCTGCAGGAAAGATCTGTGTCATTCAGATGGGAAGGGAACATATTCCAGGACAACGGTGTCCCAGTGGGCTAGCAGTAGACCCTACCCCAGCAAACCAGTGAAAGATCCTGAGCCCCAGTATGGTGAACAGGTAAACACTAATATTAGAAACCTTCCAAGTAACTGAGCACAACCAGGGAAGCCAGCAATCTCTAGCTCTGAGAGCCACCACATGCTTCAGCATAACCCTGGGCAGACAGGTGTGAGATTCACATGCTCCAGCACAGCCCAGAGTAGGAAGGCATCCTCCGGTAGCTGAACCTCTATGTGCTTTAACATAGCTCCAGTCATGTAGGGATCCTCCTGAGGCCTGGCCTCTTCATGCTTTCCTAGAATATCTGGAAAATGCAGAAAAATCAGACTTTAGCATATACCAGACACCACCAGTAGGATTACAGTTCAGCACCAGGTAAGCAGCTAGACCTCTATAATCTCCAACAGCATCAGCCACCACCTGCCCCACTCCCTCAGCACAGCACCAAACCATAAGGTCCCCCAGGGCCCTCAGGGAAACAAATGCAGCACCAGGTAAACTACCAGGACCTGCAATCACTGGCACAAAAAGCTGGAGACAGCACCCCATCCACCCAGGAAGCAGAACTCAAATGAAAAAAAAAAAGTAAAAAAGCCAAAAAACAGATGGCAAAAAAATTAATATAATGACAGGAAAGAACAAGACATAAACAAAGAAGAGTACAACAATGTCAAAATATTGATGGGCAAAGTCCCAAATTAAAGTGTGTGCAGGTATCCCAAACCCAGAACAAACTAGTGAAAGAGTTAAAAAAGGAGTTTAAAAATCATATCAGTGAGGTAGAAGAAAAACTGGGAAAAGAAATGAGAGTCATACAAGAGAATCATGTAAAAAAGAGTCAACAGCTTAGAAAAGTACTTGAAAAACAAAATTGGCTTCAGACTTCTGCAAACCAAGATGGCAGATTAAGCAGTAAATTGTTGGGACTGGAAGCTCAAATCCGTGTGGACAGTCTCGGGCGGGTAAAAGTGGGACTTCTAAATCTTAGAGTCTTACGAAGCCCTCCATGAACAGCGGGGGTTCGAGAAGGTCAGACTGAGCTAGCTCGGCTAGCTCGGGTATTTCCGCCTCTCCCCCGGAGATACCTGATGGGTGGAGTCTCCCTGCCCTCGAGGTCGTCCCGGATTGGAGCACACCTAGTTACCTAACAGCACGGTATTGAGATGCAAACTGTGTGGCTGAAGATTAAGTAGGATTGAGGAAGCCTAAAAGCTCTCTTAGCACGTGTGGAGCCAAAGAGAAAAGTAGGGCTCCGCTTCTTTTCTTTCCTCTCTCCCCTCCCCCTCTCTCCCCCGCTTGTACTTCTACTTCCATTCCCTTAAGCTTAGCCTTCTTAGGAAATCTCCCCCTCTTCGTCCTAAGAAAGAAGACCCCCTGCACTTGTAACCGAAACCCTGTAATAAAGCTCAACCCCTGTTTGACTCTGGAACGTCCTTTCTCTCATACGTGCATCCGGCGTGGCCAGCCGAAGACCTGGACAGGTAAGAAAGACTCGGGTAGCCCAATACAGGCCTCTAGGCTTGGCAGTAAATTGTTGTAGATTTCCCATAACCACCTTGAAGCAACCCTGAAATAGCAATGCAGAAGATATCCTGCAACAGTGGAGCCAGTGGGAAGTTGGGATGGAACAGTCTTTAAGCTTGGGATCCTTGGAGGGTTGGCAAAAAAGGTCCATATCATTCAGGTAGAAAAGGAGTGCAGTCAAGTCTAGAAGTGCCCCAACAAGCTAGCAACAAGCCCCACCTCAGCAAAACAGCAAGACATTCTGACCCTCAGTGCAGTGCAGTAGGCAAATGTTAACACCAAGACGTCCCAACTGCCTTCGCAAAGCCAGAGAAAACAACTCTGAGCTCTTGAGTCCTGAAAACCACCATGTGCTTCAGTGCAGCTCGGGGCAGGCAGAAATTCTCTAGGAACGAGACCTCCATGAACTTCAGTGCAGCCTGAAAATACAGATAAAACCCTGGGTGTTCTCAGTACACAGCAGACAACAGAACTAGGACCCCAGCTCAGCATCATGTAAGCTGCCATATACCTGCAGCCCCCAGCACTCAAGGCCCTAGCTTACAAAGCCAGTGACCAGGCCCCTGGATCCCAGCACATGAAGCTTGGGACAATGACATCTATGCTCCCACAGGAGAACTCAACTTAAAAGCCTCAAAATAGGTCAAAAATAAAAACAATGAGAAAGAAACAAAAACTAACATTGAATGTAAAAACTTAGAAGAGAACAACATTGCCAATATACCTTCTGAAATCACAAAAGGACATATGAATTGATATCAAGTCCAGAATTCCTTCTTGGAAGAGTTCAAGAAGAATTTTAAAAGGCAAGTAAGAGAGGTAGAAGAAAAATTGGGGAAAGAAATGACAGGTATGCAGGAGATAGTCAACAGCTTTGAAAAGGAAGGACAAAAACTGACTGAAGAAAATAATTCCTTAAAAAATACAATTGGCTTAATTGGGAGAAAAATCCAGTAAAGAAAGCAACGTGTTAAAAAGCACAATTGAGTAAGTGGAAAAGGATGGACAAAATCTAACTAAAGAAAATAATTGCTTAAAAATTAGGATTGGGGAAATTGAAGTGAATGATTCTTTGTGATGTCAAGAATCAGGCAAATAAAATTTTAATAAAAGCAAAAAATTGAAAAAAATGCAAAATATCTCATTGGAAAAAAACTGACATGGAAAACAGATCCAGGATAGACAATTTATGAGTCATATTATCTGAAAGCTAACAAAGCCAACAAAAAAAGGGCCTGGACAGCGTTTTTCAAGAAATTATCAAGGAATACTGACCCAATATCCTAGCTGCAGAGGATAAAATTGCCATTGAAAGAACGCACCCATTCCTATTAAAACACTAGAGAACTTAGAAATAAAGTTTTTCCTTAAAATGATAAGAATCATCTCTAAAGCAATGAAAAAGCATTACATGTAATGGGGATAAGCTAGAAAAATTCCCAATTAGAACAGCAGTGGGACAAGGATGTCCATTATAACAAATTTTATTCAATATTGTACTAGAAATGTTAGCTTTAGATATAAGAGAAGAAAAATAAATGGAAGAAATTAGAATAGGCAATGAGGAAACAAAGTGATTACCCTTTGCAGATAATGTGATGGCATTAGTAGAGAAACCTAGAGAATCAACTAAAAAATTACTTGAAATAATGAACAACTTTAGCAAAGTTGCAGGATATAAACATACTCACAGAAATCATCAATATTTCTATAAATTACTAACAAAGCACAGGAGCAAGAGATAGAAGGATACATTCCGTTTAATATAATGGTAGAAAATGTAAAATATTTAGGAGTCTACCTGTCAAGACAAACCCAGGAACTATGTGAACACAATTCCAAAATACTTTTCACACAAATAAAGTCAGTTTTGAATAAATAATTTTTAAAAATCTGTTGCTGAAGGGATGATCGAACTAATGTAATAAAAATTACAATTCTACCTAAATTCATTTACTTTTTTTAGTGCCATAACAATCAGCATATAAAAAATTATTTCATAGAGCTCAAAGAAAAAACAACACAATTCAACTGGAAGAACAAAATGCCCACAATATCAAAGGAAATAATAAACAAAAAATGCAAGGGAAGGTGGCCAGATATCAAGGGAAAAAATGGTCATTCAATAAAATAGAAAGATTTCAAGCTTTCATAAAAAGATCTGAACTAATCCAAAAAATCTGATCTCCAGTATCAAGAACTAAGAGAAGTATAAACAAGTAAAAAGAGGAAAAAAAATGTAGGGGATTCAACAGAGCTAAACTATTTACATTCCTGCAGAGGAAGATGATAATAGCAATTCTTAAAAACTGTATCACTAATAGTACACCTAGAAGGAATATACGTAATTAGAGTGCACGGGTATAAGATGAATTTGAGGGTATGAAAAAAAGCAAGGGATGTGAAAGAGGCATATAATTGGTGCAGAAAGAAGGGAGTTAAAATAGGAGAAATTATTTAACATGGAGAGGCGTGAAAGATGTATTGTGTTTGTCCTTCATTTTAGAAGAAGACCAGGACATCAGAGAATGATTGCATGACTTGCACATGACTTTCTTTTGAGTCAGGGAGGGTTGTGCAAATTCACCAATCTCACTTTCTCCTCCTGAGCCGTCTGGATACAGAGACCAGATATTCATCAGGATGACAGGACAAGGCCCAAGATGCATCAGTGGAGGGCAAGATGCGTGAGCAATGAGCATCACTTGAACCTTACTCTCATCAGCATTGGCTCAAAGAAGGAATAATATACACAACAAGTTAAATATGGAAATTGATGTTACCCAACATGGAAGTAGGAGGTGAAGGAGATTAAATAAGGGGTATGGTAGGGACTGACAAAAGAGAGGGCAGATAGGGGAGGTGGTAGACAGAAGCAAAATACTGGTAAGGAAAGACAGAGTGAAAGGAGAAAAAGGGCAGAAAGGAAGAATAGGATGGAAGGAGGAACATAGAATGCAGGATATGGGAAAACTGGGACACTTATGCACCATTGGTGGAGTTGTGAACTGATCCAACCATTCTGGAGAGCAATTTGGAATTATGCCCAAAGGGCAATCAAATTGTATATACCCTTTTATCCAGCAATATCACTACTCAGTCTATATCCCAAAGAAATTATAAAAAAGTGAAAAGGACTGAAAGGTTCCAAAAATTTTAGCAGCCCTCTTCATGGTGGTAAAATATTAGAAACTGAGGTGATACCCATTAATTGGGTAATGGCTGAACAAGTTGTGGTATATGAATGTGATATAATACTATTGTAGAATAATAAATGATGAACAGGCAGATTTCAGGAAAACCTGGAAAGACTTGTATGAATTAATGCTGAATGAAGAAAGCAGAACCAGGAAAACGTTGTACACAGTATCTATCTGCAACATTGCTTGATGATCAACTATGAATGATTCAACTCTTCGCAGCAACTCAATGATCCTTGACAAGTACTGAAGACTCATGAAGAAAATGCTGTCTGTATCCAGATAAGGAACTAATGGACTCTGAATACAGGTTGAAGCATATTTTTTTCCACTTACTTTACTTTCTAGTGGCTTTTTTTTTTTGCATTTTATCTGTTTCTTCTTTCACAACTGTGACTAACACGGAAATACTTTTACATGATAGTACACGTATAAAGTATATCAAGCTGCCTATGATTTTCAGAAGAGGGGAAGAGAGGGAGAAGAATTTGGAACTCAAAATCTTGTAAAAATTAATGCTGAAAATTTTCTTGTCATTTGACTGGGGGAAAATAAAATGCTATTTAAAAAAAAACACAAAATAATTCCTTGAAAATTAGACTTGGGGAAAAGGAAAGTAATGGAATAGCAAAACAAAGTCAATAGAATGGGGAAAAAAAGAAAATGTGAAATATATCTTTGGACAAAACTATTCACCTGGAAAATAGATTGAAGAGAGATAATGTAAGAGATTTTGGACTAGCTGAATGTCACAATAAAAAAAAATGCCTAGTCCTCATCTTTCAAGAAATTATCTGTTCTTTTAATGTACCTGAAGAAAAATAAAAATAAAACACTAAAAAAAGGAAATTATCAAGGAAAATTGACCTGAAATCATAGAAGCAAAACATAAAATAGTAAATGTAAGAAATTACCAATCATTTCCTGAAAGAGATCCAAAAGCAAAAACTCCCAGGAATATTATAGTCAGATTCTAAAGCTCACAGGTCAAAGAGAAAATATGGCAAGCACCAGAGAAAACCACTCAAACATTGTTGATCCATAGAATGATGCAGGATTTAGCAGCTTCTACATTAAAGGAGGAAAGGGTTTGGAATATTACATTCCAGAAGGCAAAGGAGCTAGGATTGCAATGACAAATCACCTGCCCCACCAAAATGAGTATATTCCTTCAGGAGAAAAATGGATATTCAATGAAAATGAGAAGGTTCAATCATTCCTGACGAAAAGACCAGAGCTGAATAAAAATTTGATTTTCAAATATAAAACTCAATAGGAGCTTTAAAAGGCAAATATGAGAGGGAAATCATGAGGGAATAAAAAAAATTAAAATATTTTAATACCTGTATGGCAAGATGATAGTTATAACTCCTAAAAACTTTATAGTTATTGGGTCAGTTAGATGGAGTCTGCACAGATAGAGGTCACAAATGTGAATTAATTGTGATGAGATGATGTCAAAAAAAATTAAAGGATGAGAAAGAGGGATGCACTGCTCTATCAGAAATGATTTCATTGTTTTTTTAATAGAATTCATAATAAAAGAAAAAAATGTAAACTATTAATAATCACACAAAAAGTATTACTACTAATAAAATTACAGAACTGTCATAAAAATGGTAAAAAAAAAAAAAAAGAAAGATGATGGATAGAAATAGTCAATGTGTGCTGAATGAAGCAGGTACACTAGTGTACCACTGGTAAGAATTCACCCATCAGTTCTAGAAAATGTTTTGGAACTATGTAAGTAAAGTCTTTGAAGTCTTCATGTGCTTTCAGGCAATAATCATGTTACTGTCATAGAACCCAAACAGATCACTGAAGGAAAAGTCTCAAAAGAGTCATCTCTGTTTTTCTAATAGTGAAGCTGTGCATACACATAGATACAAATTGGTTGCTCAACAATTACATAGTTGAACTTTTTGTCATATAAATGCAATAGAATATGGCTATGCCTTTAAAATAGTGAATAGGAAGAATGTAGTGAAACAAAGGAAAACTTATATGAGCTAATGGACAATAAAGTAGATAGAAACATGGGAATTAGACTTATATGTATATATATATATATATATATGTGTGTGTGTGTGTGTGTGTGTGTGTATATATATATAATGGCCATGGTAATGAAAAAAAAAACTGACACTGAACAGACATCTGAAATCACATAACCTGTACTGACGAGTTTTTGTCTCAGTCAAAATTTGACAGTGTGCAAGAACAGAATTTTACGGAATCAGTCAGAACCAATGTAACCTATAGATTTGTTTTATTTATTACTATTTTTTTATTACTGAGAAGAATCTAACTGAAGTGTAGAAGTTTGAGGCAAATGATATGGAATAAAGAAACAAAATGCATCAAATTTTGTTTCAGGTCTATGTCTTGTGTTAGTCTAATACATTGCCTGTTGGTTCCATGCAGAGAGAGAGGAAAATTCTCTTCTTTTTTAGCCATGAAGAATAATCTAATTCTTGATCATATTCATATAATGAATGGTACAAAAAGATAAGCATGAGTTCATTAATTTCATGTCAGAATTTTTATCACTTGCTATTTTCTAATATTGCTACCTATTTGTTAATGTATGTGCATTTATAACCAGTTTTGCTAATCACAAACAATGTCACTAAACAGATAAATTTATTATATTTACCCAGCTGCTCCTGCTTCTTTCTTCTTCTGCATGATTGGTATGCATTCCACTTACCCCTGGTGACCATAACCTAGAATCACAGTGCCTTACATGTGGTAGACACTTAATTTTTTTTTTGATTGATTAAAATCCTCCTTTGTTTTTTTTTTTTTTTTTTAAATTACTTTGTGTTCTTGGAATGAATTCCCTCATCTCTCCTTCATTCTCTGCCAGTTCTAACAGCTGCTCCCTTCTCCCCAATGCCAGTGCCTTTCCAGGGTCAGCATCAGGTTAGCAGCTTGAAAACTGTTATGTTCAGCCCAGTATTTTACAGGATTCATAATGTAGTCCACCATGCTACAGTAGTGTATTAGCTCAACATTCTTTATGCTTAGAGTGAGGAAGATTCCATGACTTCTTCCTCACATAACTTGAATGAATATTGTTTCTCTTTATGTGATGCAGGTAAGATGTGTTTTTGTTATTATTCTAAAATCATAGTACAGAGCTACTTAAACAAGTAAAATGTAAAATAGTAATACAACTAAACCAATAAATACTATTCCTACATAAGTTTTGAAGATTATTTTGTTTAGTCAAAAATAATTGTAAAATGATTTCTAGTTTATGTCACTTTTCATGTGGAGATAGGTTTTTTAATATTTTTTTGCAGAACTAACACCATAGTTTGATTTCAGACAAATGCTTCTGTTAAGACTTACGTTTTTACAATGACCATAATCAAGTGAAAAGTATAGTCAATAGGCTCTTCAACACACACATCTAAATATCTGCATAGTTGAGACCAGCAAGATATTACTATAGGATAATTGCAGGATAAATTATGAGATTTTTTTTAAAGAGAGCTTTTAATAATTTTTCCTTCAGAAACAACAAATTGGGAAATATTGAAAGTTTATTATTCTCACAACT
This sequence comes from Notamacropus eugenii, assembly GCF_028372415.1. Lineage (NCBI taxonomy): Eukaryota > Metazoa > Chordata > Mammalia > Diprotodontia > Macropodidae > Notamacropus > Notamacropus eugenii. The sequence goes on from NC_092875.1 coordinate 380,395,235, forward strand.
TCCCATTCAGTTCTTCAAGTGAGTGTGACAAAGCTTGCATGATAAGTCCTACTTTATAACTCCTTGGGCCCCTTCTGAAGGTTGCCTTTCCTAGACTGCCCTGCCAAATACAAATAAGTTGCTTTCACTCATTAACAGATCTATTCTAAGAGCCCGAGCCTTTCATTATCCAAGGACAAAGGAGGAAGTGGATCATCTAAAAAGCAGCTCCAATAGGCCCAAGAAATTTGACCCATTCTTCACTGGACCCTTAGTGGGACAATAGCGAAAGAGAAAAATTTTCAGCTAATTCTTCTCCAAGGCTTAATTGGGTGTTGGGATGGAAAGGAGATGGGTAGATAGAAGAGGAGATAGGCCTTTCAAGTAGAAAGTTTTGGTTAAGGATTGCCAACAAAATCAGGTGAGAGAAAACTAATATGAGTAGTTGAATAAATGTTAAATTCCTACAATGTACTAAACACTGTGATAATGCAAAGAACAGCTGCTACTCTGAAGAACTCACAGTCAAATGGAGGAAACAACATACAAACAACTAAGCACAAATAAGCAATTTGTAAGATAAATTAAAGATGATCAACAGGAAGAAAACTCTAAAATTAATGGTGATCAAGAAATATATCATTTTAAAGATGGGATATAAGTTGGAATAGGAAGCTAGGAGGCAGAGATGAGAAGGGAAGAATATTCTAGGCATGGGGAGGGGGGCATCCAGTTAAATTGCTCATTCAGGAAATGGAATTACTTGTTGAAGGATCAGCAAGGAGATCAATGTCACTAGATTACAGAGTTCACAAGGATGAATAAGTTGGACCGGAATAGTGGAAAAGTTATAGAGGGTAAGTTATGAGAAGATTTTATATTTGGTACTTAGAATCACTAGGGTTTGTTGAGTTGAACATTGACAGATCTATGCTTTAGGAAGATCATTTTGATATCTGAGTTGAGGATGGATTGGAGTTGAGAGAGATTTATGGCAGGAAGATCAACCAGCAGACTATTGTAGCAGTCCAGATGTGAAGTGATGAGGGTCTGCACTAGGGCGGTGAGAGGAGAGAAGAGAGCTAACCTATGAGAGGGCTTGTAAGAATAAAATTGACAGGCCAGGTTATGAGTCTGAATTGCTAAGGAAATAATGGCACTTTAGCAGTAAAAGGAGATTTAGGAAAAAGTGATAGTTTTTGTTTGATGGTGGGTGAAGATGAGTAGTTCAGTTTTAGACATGTTTAGTTGAAGATGTCTTAAAAGAGAGGAAGTTTTGGTAGAGATTGACAACAAAATTAGATGAGAGAAAACTATTATCTATGTCTGTGTATCATACAACACTAAGAAAATATTGAAACTTAGAAACAAACAAACAGAAGTTCTGGTTTACTCTATACTTTATATTACTGTGAATGCCATCTGATAATTGGTTAATTTGAGTCAAGTTGAAAGTGCCAGAATAGGAATCATAGCATGCTGCTATAGTATGGTAGGTACCAACAAGTATAATACCTCTGAGAAGAATTTTGTAAAATGTAAGGTTAAAGAGCAATTTAAACCTTTAATATAGAAGTATATAAGCTTAACATTTCTCTTAGAAAATGGCACTTTATCCATCAAATATCTAATACTGACATGCTAACAGTAATTCAGGCAATCTGTCACTGTTAAACTAACGATATTTCTCATAACTGTCATTTTGTAAAAAAAAAATCTGATCAACATGACTGTTTGATTAGCAAAATGTTTTATTGCTTACAATAATGCATATCATAATTGTCTCTTAGAAACTATGGTGCTGTTGTGGAAGGTAGGATGTTTACTGAGTATGGGAGTTATATAGCAAAATGTTAATTAAAACGGAAGTAATAAACTGTTTTTCAAAGAGTCCAATTACTTAATTGTAGAATTAGAACAATAGAGGGTTGAATAAAATGCTACTTCTTCTCTCATTGGGATTATAAAATGGTCTCCAAATGGTATCCAAAATGATTATCATGGTACCAACCGTCATGAACTGCAGGTTGGCAAGTTGTTGGATTCTCCAAACAGCTCGTAACCGTTTTGTGTAATTCCCTAAAGTTGTCATCAGTGCAACAGTGCACCAGAGCAATATAGGAAAATACTTATATTTGGGAAACATCAGGGACAAATAGATATTGTCCTTCCTCTCTTTTAAGATTAGTGTTGTAATGGGAAAAAACACTGAGCCCCTTATTTATTTCAGTATGTCTTGGGTTTTTCCCTATTTGCTCATGAAGATTTCACAATAAAATATAATACATATTTTGGAGATAGATAGGAAAAATAGTCCACGACTATATGGGCAAAGTGAAGAGGGAATCTGGGAAACTGCTTTTCTTGTATGAAAAAAGACTCAAATGTTTCTCTTAAAAAGTTTATGTCCTTACATCTACAAAGTAATAGTTAATCGAATGCATTTTGATGGTAATCATGAAATAATTTCAGAAACAGAATCTGATTTATAAGATACTGAATTGTATTCATTTGTATATAAAAGTTCAGATATATCTCATTCATAAATCTATTTCTATAATCCAGCATTCATCAAATGGAACAAAAGTCAAAAACACCAATGGTACAGCTAAAAGGCCTTACCTTGTGTCATTTGCCCTTCAGAGTGGTACTCTATCACAATATGGAATGATCAGTAAATTTGGAATGATGGAGAATGATTAACATTCCAGCTTTTACTCTTAATAATTATTTAACTCTGAGCTTAAGTTTCATAGTTAGTAAAACAGAGATAGCTGTATTTACATAACTACTTCATTGAGTTACTGTGAAATGGGTACATAAATGTGAATTATTATTAATTTGAAGAATATTATTCATGAAATTTTCTTATCTAGAACAGCTGAAATATCTTTGAAATATTTCATTGAGATGCTACTATATAATTACTTAAGTAGGAAGAAGCAGAGTATCAAGCTTTGAAAATAATCTGAAGATCTACATACTGTTGGTGTTACTGTTTTTAACATAGTGTCAAGACACTGAGACACAGGTCTTCCAAAGAGCTCTCTCTTTGGAATTTACAGGAATTCACAAGAGTTATCCTGGAAATTCAGTATTAGGAATCCAGGAAAAAAAAAACATATTCTGGAATTGTAGCCTGTCTAATCACATCGAAGAAATGACTGTATTGCCTGAAACATGCATGAACAAAGAATGTATGGAAACATCAGACAGTGGGAGTAGTGTAAATACTTTAGCAAATATCAAGCTATATCTCCAAATGTTGTTATACTACTGTGTAATTATAGGGACCTAGGGAAGTGAGTGAAAGGACAGTCAGGCCGGATAGATGACCTTGAACTGCTGTCAACAGCAATAGGATGAGATCAAGCTTTTCTAAGGTAAAACTTCTGGACATTAGCTAAATCTATAAGTGCAAGGTAGAATGACAGTTACAACAGATTTTTTTCACTGTAACAACCAGTTATTTTATTAAAGTTAAAGAAATGCTGAAGATGCAAAGAGATGCTGCATATTTTGATAATTGGGAAATGACAGTTTCAGTATATTTGGAAAGGACCATTTGTCAGGTACAATGTTTTCAGCTACATGCCTGTACATGGTTATAAACATAGAAAACAATATGTAGTCATAATGAAGCTAAGTTGCTTAGTGGATAGTGATGAAATTGGAGTCAGCAAGACCTGAGCTTGGTTCCTACCTCAGATACATATTCGCTATATTACTACCTTAGACAAATCATCCAGCAAATCTCGATTTATCACCTCATCTAGAATATGGAGATATTAATAGCAGTCATCTAAGTAGAGAATAGATGATGAAACTCATCCTTCCTCTCAGTAGAGAGTTGGTGATGGACTTCAGTTGTGCAACGATACATATACAGGCAGATGAAATACAACTTAGGATGTTTTGTTGTTGGTTTGCTGTAGTTTACAAAGGAGGTAATTTATAAGCTTTTAAAGCACTATAAAAGTGTTAGCCATTTTGAATAACAACTTTTACTATTGCTGTCTCACTAAGCTGGTACAGTTGTGTTTTCAGATATTTTCTTTCTAAAGTCTTTCAAATCAGCATTATATTCTATTTTTGATAAAGCAAACAAGAGATTGTCCAGTATTACAGTCAGTTTCCCAATCAGTTTTAGGAGAATATTGAACATCTTCTAGTATCTCTCTAATGCTTTCGACTACTCTGTCTTCTCACAAGGTAGCAAGGGTGTGGAAGTAAAATAAAAATCCTGCTGCTTTCTCTCTGTGGCTGCATACCTCAATCCTGGACAGACTGGCAATGCTCTCAGGAGGATCATAATGCATCAATAAATACTCTTCCAAAAATGAAGTAATATATTTCCCTGAAGGAGGTTCCTGCTTTTTTTTCTTCTTAATCGTCTTCTTCTTCTTCCATAAATGAGTCCTTTCACTGCAATATCATCATTTGGAGAGGTTAAAGCCTGTTATTCATCAGTGTAGGGAAATTCACCCATGGATTTCCATAATCCTTTTTATAGTTCATATTTTTTTTAGAGAATTGACTGAAGCATTGAAAAACTAATTTGGTTTTCTGTGGTAATAAAGCCCAAATGCATAAGAGGCAGGACTTGAACCCAGGTCTTCTTAGCTCCAAGAATTACTTTTCAATCCATTAAGCTCCACTCTCAGATTCTCAGTGTAAATAATTTGATATATTTCCAGTTTTATCAAATTATATTTTTTTCTTTCTTCTTCAGAAGACTTGATCTATAGTTCTCTAAATTTCTAATATTCATAAAAGAGTAAGTAGCTGTCATTTCTCCTTATATCACTTGTTTTTATAAATTCTACAACTTTATTTGTTTATTTATTATCTTTAACATTCATTTAAAAAATTGAGTTTGAGCTTTTCTCAATCTGTCTCTGTTTCTCTCTCTCCTTACTTCCCTCCTCCCCCTCTCCCATTCATTGAGAAGGTAACCAATATATCAATTACTTATGTCATCTTATACCAAATATTTCTGCATGTTAGCTATGCTGTTAAAAAATAAATTTAAAAAAAAACTTTCTCTGAAGGAGAATAGAATTTTTCAGTATGAGTCCTTGGAAACCAACTTGAATCATTGTCTTGAGAGTAACTAAATCTTTTAGAGCTGATCATACTTATAATACTGCTTTTAATGTGTACAATGCTTTTCTGGTTCTGCTCACTTCACTTTTCTTCAGTTCGTATGAAGCCATAGCGCTCATCATTTCCTACACCACAATAGTATTCCATCAAAATTATATAACACAACTTGTTTAGTCATTCCCCAGGTTATGGGCATCATCTCAACTTCTGATTTTTTTTTTGCCACCATAAAAAAGCTGCTATAAATGTGCGTTTTTCCTTTTTCTTTAATCACTTTGGGATATAGACATAGTAGTGGTATTTTTGGATCATAGGGTATACGCAGTTTTATAGTCTTTTTGGCATAGTTCCAGATTATTCTCCAGAATAGTTGGACCACTTCACAGCCCCAGTTCATTGAGTGAACCTGTTTTTCCACATCCCCTCCAGCCTTCATCATTTACCTTTTTATCATTTTAGCTAATCTAATAGGTACAAAGTGGTAGTTCAGAGTTGTTTTAATTTTCATTTCTCTAACAAAATTTATTTTGAGCATTTTTCATGTGTCTATTGATAATTTTCATTCCTTTTTTCCCAAAAAACTGCCTATTCGCATACTTTGATTGTTTATTAACTGGGAAAAGACTCTTATTCTTATTAATTTGACTCAGTTCCCTATGTAATTGAGAAATCAGGCCTTCATCAGAGAAATTTGATGTAATTCTCCCCCACCGAGTTTCCTGCTTTACTTCTAATATTGTGCACATTAATTTTGTTTTCTAAAACTTGATTCACTCTTATTTGGTCATAAATTCTTTCCTTTTAGATTTATCTTAAAAGTAAAATTTTCTATGCTCTCCTAATTTGTCTATATAGCCTGTTATGTTTAAATTACGGACACATTTTGACCTTGTATATGATGTAGGAGGAAAGTACATGCCAATTTCTGCTAAAGTGCTCTTCAGTTTTCCCAGGTTTTAAAATGCTGAATTTCTACCCGTAAATCTTGGATCATTGTTTTTCTCAAACTCAAGATTACTATGGTAATTTACTACTGTATACTTTATGCCTAATTCATTTAACTGATCCACTACTCTATTTCTGATCCAGCACCAGATTGTTTTGATGATTATATCTTTGTATTACAGTTTGAAATCTGCCTTTCTTCACCTTTTTTTCCCAGTTGACTACAATATACCTGATCTTTTGTTCTTCCAGAAGAATTTCGCTATTTTTTCTAGTTCTACAAAAAGCGATTCATTGGTAGTTTGGTAGGCACCGAAGAAGTAAATTAGTTTAGGTAAAATTGTCACTTTTATGATATTGACCCAGTCTACCTAGGAACAAGTATTATTTCTCAAATTTTGTACATCTGTATATATGTGAACATGTTTTGGAATTGTGTTCATATATTTCCTGGGTTTGTCTTGGCAAATAGACTCTCAAATATTTCATATTGTATACAGTTATTTATAATATAACATTTTATCTTCTCCCAACTATATGTTAAAGCCATTTTTAGCAATTGTTTTTAAGTTTTGAGTTGCAAACACTGTTCCTCCCTCTCACTCCCCTACCCCTCCCTGAGATTCTAAGCAATCAGATATAGGTTATACATATGCAATCTTGTAAATTTTGTATATTATTCATTTTGTACAAGAAGACTCAAATCGAAAAGAAAAAAAAGACAAAAGAAGAAAAGGAAGGAAGGAATAAAGGGAAATAAATAATGATAGCATATTTCAGTCTGTATTCAGTCAATACAGTTCTTTCTTTGGAGGTGCATAATTTGTTTCATCATTTGTCCTTTGATATTGTCTTGCATTATTTTATTGCTGAGAGTAGCTGAGTCGTTCACTGCTCCTCATTTTATAATATCGCTGTAACTATTTATGTTGTTCTCCTAGTTATATTTACTCCGTTTAGCATCAGTTCATGTCTTTCCAGGTTTTTCTGAAATCCTGTCATTTTTTTATAAAATAATAATATTATATCACAATCATATACCACAGTTTGTTTAGCCATTCCTCAGTTGATGTGCATTTCTTTGATCTCCAATTCTTGGGCACCACAAAAAGTGTTACTAAATAGGAACTTTTGTCTCTCTCTTTTTAATTTCCGGAGGTACAGACTTAGAAATGGTATTGCTGGATAAAAGACTTTGTGTAGTTTTATAGCCCTTTGTGCATATTTCCAAATTGCTTTCTAAAATGTTTGAATCAGTTAGCAACTCCACAAACAGCACCTTAGTGTCCCAGTTTTTCCATATACCCTTCTACATTTATCATTTTCTTTTTTTGTCTTATTAGCCAATCTTACCGGACTGAGGTAGAACCTCAGAATTTTTTTAATTTGTGTTTCTCTAATCAATAGTGATTTAAACATTATTTCATATGAGTATGGATAGATTTGATTTCTTCATCTGAAAACTGCCAGTTCACATTCATTGATTAGTTATCAATTTGGGAATGACTTATACTTTTATAATCTTGACTCAGTTCTCTATATTTTTTTTTGTTGTTCTTGTTAAATTTATCTAATTCTGAGAGAGGTAAGTGGAGGTCTCTCACTAGTATAGTTTTATTGTCTATTTCTTACTGCAACTTATTCATTTCCTCTAAAAATTTAGATGCTATACCATTTGGTACATATATCTTTATTACTGAAATAAGATCATTGTCTATAGTAATTTTCAGCAAGATGTAGTTTCCTTCCCTATCTCCTCTAATTGGATCTATTTTTACTTTTACTTTGCCTGAGATCATGATTTTTGCTCCTGCTTCCTTTGCTTTAGCTGAAGCCTAATTGATTTTATTCCACTCACTTATCTTTGCTCTGTGTGTGTATCCGTGTTTCAAATATGTTTCTTGTAAACAACATATTGGAAGATTCTGGTTTTTTCCTTTTAATTCATTCTCCTATCCATTTCCATTTTATGATGAAACTGGTGTTTCATTTCTGATCACCACCCACCTCAATCTGTCCTCTCTTTTATCAGTCCCTCACCCTTCTATTAATCTCTCCTTTTATTACTTTTTTTTTATAGAGGAAGATAGATTTCTGTATGCAAAGTGTGTACATTATTCTCTCTTTGGTCTAGTTCTAATGAGAGTAATGTTTAAGCTTTTCCTGCCACCACCTCCTTCTTCCTCTACATTATAATAACCCTTAAATACTTCTTTTATATGAGATAATTTACCCTGTTGTCTCTCTCCCTTCCTTCTTCCAGTGCAGTCTTCTTTCTCACCCCTTTATTTTGACTTTTGGTGTATTATATCATCAAAGTCAATTTATATCCTTACCCATTTATTTATACTATTTATATATACCTATTTATACTCTGAATTGCCCTTATAAGTAGTAAAGTAGTATAAATATGGTCTTTGCACGTAGAATAAAAAAGGTTAAAATTTTTAAATCTCATATTTTCTCTTTCATGCTTCTTTTTCAACTTTTTATGTTTCCCTTGAGTCTTATATTTGGAAGTTTTTATTATTATTACTATTATAATTATTATTATTATTGACCTCTGTTCTTTTAATTAGGATTGCTTGAAAATCATCTAATTCATTTAATGTCTATTTTTTCTCTTGTGAACTATTGTATTCGTGTTGCCAGGTTATAATTTGAAATACTTTGCCCTCTGGAAAATCATATTCCATGCTTTCCAGTTCTTTAATCCTGAAGATGTCAAATCCTGTAAAGTCTTGACTGTAGCACCACCATATTTTAATTATTTCTTTTTGGCTTCTTGCAGTACTTTATCCTTTATCTATGAGTTCCGGAATTTGGCTATGATGTTCCTGGGAATTTTCATTTTGATATCTCTTTCATGTGGTGATAGGTGAATTATTTTAATTTCCGTTTTTTCCTTTAATTCTACTATGTCAGGGAAGTTTTCCCTGATAATTTCTTGAAAGATTTTGTCTAGAATTTTTTTTTATCAAAACTTGCAGATGAGTCAGTAATTCCTATCTTAATGATGCTAGATTTATTTTCTAGATCAGTTGTTTTATCAATGATAAATTTTACATTTTCTTCCTATTTTAAAATTTTATTGTGTCTTGCTGTCTTATGGAATTGCATTTAACAAATTCTAATTATTTATGAATTATTTTCTTAAGTGAGATTTTGCATGTCCTTTTCCATTTAGCCAATTTTAATTTTTAGTGAGGGTTCCTTTTTTTGATGAGGTTTTGTATTTCTTTTTCCATGCTATTGACTATTTTTTTCGTAATTCTCTCTCCTTTTTTTTCATAATTTTTCTTCTACTTCTATAAACTGCCTTTTAAAATGCTTTTTAAGTTCTTCTGGTTGTTTGTGGGTCTGAGATTAAATTACAATTTTTTTTTTTTGAGGCTTCACATGTAGCCATTAATATATTCTAAGTTTGTGCCTTTATCCTCCCTGTCACTAGTTAATTTCTATAGTCAAGTTATTTTTTTCTTGTTCTTTGCTCATTTTTTTCTGCTTATTTAGTGACTTGGTATTTTAATGTGAGAGTTGGGCTCTGATCCTGCACTATTACAAGCTTCTTGTGCTGGGACTTAGGGTGTTGTTGCTGGCTTTCACTTTGTTTCAGAGCATAACTACTGTCTTGCACTAGAGAGACTTTTTTGCTGGATTGTAATGTGGAAAGGGGTGCTCCTTGTTAGTTTCCCCTGGGTATGGGGTTGATCTGCTGGTCTATCCCCTTTGGGAGGTAAGCTGATTCCCTCTTCCTAGATCAATTTTGAGGAAGTTTCCAAGTTGTTTGGAGGAGAATTTATCAGGACTCTACTGAGTTCCTTCCTCACTCCCCCATCTTGGCACCAGATATTATTTTAAGTGAAAGTTTTTCATCATTGCTTACTGGATTTTGTTGGTAATATATAGTAATGCTGATGATTTATGTGGGTTTATCCTGCATCTGTGCTAAAGTTGTTAATTATCTATACTAGTTTTTTAGTTGATTCTCTAGGATTCCCTAAGTATGCGATCATATCATCTGAAAAGAGGAATAGTTATGTTTCCTCATTGCTTATCTTTTTTTTTCCATTTTTTTCTTCTCTTATTGCTATGACTAACATGTAATACTGGAAACTTAAATAGGGAGATCTTTCATATTCATAGCCCCATGTGAACTGCCTGGGTAACATGGAAGCCTGAATCACTTGAATCTGAGTCCCATGGAGCCTGTGATGGGAGGTGTTTGCTGAATGGGTGTAACAGGAGGATCTGGAGTTAGCACAGAGCTGAGAGGAAATTAGTAAGAGAGCAGTCTGAGCTAGGAAGGATACAAGCTGCCTGCTAGGGAGAGTGAAAAGGCTTGCTTGTGATTATGTTTAAGGGGTCCTGCTTGTGATTTGATTAATGGAGCTGGTTTGTGGGAATCCTAGCAGGAGGAAGGTTTGGGGATGCTATTGTTCTCTGCATTGTTATTGTGTATAGATTTTTATTTCTATGATGAACTTGGATTTCTAAGCTCTGAATAAAAATTTAAGTTTCAAAATTGTGCTGGGATATTCATGGCCACTGTGGGCACTCTGAATATCTCATTGCTAGTGTAATAATGAAAAATTTTACAATTGTTGAAATACTGGGTTTTTCCCATCCCCCAGTTAGGGAGAAGTATCCAAAATAAATAAGTAAAGGAAATTTGAGGAATACATGGTACTCTTTCATATTTAAGTAAGCAAACTATTTTTGAAACTTCTTTTAAACTTTTCATCTCTTTTATGTAAAACAAAACAATTTGAAATTAGATTTAAAACATTTAATACTCTATATATCTCGTTGACTTCACATACTCTACATATAGTGTTGACACTCTTCATCTGCAGGAGAGATTGTTTACTTATAGTATATACAGTTCCAGCAACATCATCTCTTTACTCCTTTTCACAGTTATTATATTTTAAAAGGCAATATTGTTGCAATATCTTATTGTGCATACCACAAATTTTGCAAAAGGCAACTTACATTTATATTCATGAATCTTTGAGATTTTGAAGAAGAGATTTTATTCTTTTGATAGTGTAAGGAGCAAAGTGTTTTAAAAACTAATTTGAAACCCTGCAGCAATACATAAAACTTTTAGGATTTGTTTTTGCTAATAAAGTAGTATGAGCTGATAATGTGCTTTAAAAAAGGGTAATGATAAGAATGGGCTTCCTTGCTACACCCTAATCTCATTGGGAAGCCTTCAGTTTCATCACTATTACAGATAATGCTTCCTGTTGGTTTTAGAAAGACACTACTTATTATTAAGCAAAGATCCACTTATTCCTACGTTATTTAATGTTTCCAATAGACTAAAAAAATCTCCAAGGAGGGCCCCTCTCTCTGTGGCTTAAGGGGATCAATACAGGACCAGAGCTGTTCCAGACAGCCCCACCTCACCAAACTTGGAGAAGATCCTGAGCCTCAGGGGGGTAAAACTCACAGCCACCAGCGCCAGGACCCCAAGAGTGCCTCAGCAGCCCAGGGGAATTGGGAAGACATTAGCACAGACAGCATCACCAACCTCTGAGTTTCCCTATGCTCTATCACAGGAGAGGAGACTTCCTGTGGCCAGACTACCCCTCCCTCACACTTGACCAGCTAACTCCAGGGTAACTCCTGGGAAACATCAAAAGACCTCACCTGGCCTCTGCTTTCCTATACCAGCCAGTTCAGCACAAGGTAAGCTTCAAAATTTTCTCTTCTATCTGAAAGAACCAGATGCCACAACACACAAAGCCTCAAGTTTTAAGCACAATAACTGTGGGATCGAGTCCCCTGTGCCCCAGATGCAGATATGTATTGTAAAAGTCAGAAAAAGGATGATTATCAAGAGTAAGAAGCAAAACAGAAAAGAAAAGACAATAAAATCTTGCCACGGGGCAAGGACCAAAACACAAACACCAAAGAGTTCAACATTGAGACTGTACTCCAATTTGAAACTTCAGAAGGGAAAATGAACTGGTCTGAAGCACAATGAGCCTTCTTGGAAAAGGTCAGGAAGAATTTTAAAAGCAAAATTAGTGAAATAGAAGAAAAACTGACCAATGACTAAAAATATCTAAAAAGAAATCACAGAAGAATTTAAAAGGACAATTGAACAAACAGAAAAGGAATTACAGAACTTAATTGGACAAAATAACTCCTTAAAAAGAACAATTGTCCAGATGAAAAAGGAGATACAAAAGTTAACTGAAGAAAGCAATGTGATAAAAATTAGAATTGGGCAAGTAGAACCTAATGACTATGTGACACATCACGAATCAGTCAAATAGAATCTAAAGAATGAAAAGATAGAAGAAAATATAAAATATCCAATTAGAAAAACAATTTACCTGGAAAATAGATCCAAGAGGAAAACCTCTAAGAATTATTGGTCTACCACAAAGCCATAATGATAAAAGAGCCTGGACAATATCTTCCTTGAAATAATCAAAGAAAACTGTCCAGAAGTGCTAGACCCAGAGGGAAAAATAGTCATAGGAGAATCCACTGTTCAACCCCTGAAAGGAATTCCGAACTAAAAACACCAAGGAATATTGCTTAAAAATTCCATAACTATCAATTGAAGGAGCAAATACTGCAGGCAGCCAGAAAAAAACAATTCAGCCTTTGAGGAGTTAGGGTCAGGATCACACAGGGCCTTGCAGCTTCCACATTAAAAGATTGAAATACGATATTCTATAAGTCAAAGGAGCTGGGTATATAACCAAGGATCAATTACCCAGCAAAAATGAGCATAATATTTCAGGCAAGGAGAAGGACATTTAATGAAATAATGGATTTCCAGGTTTAACTGATGAAAAGGCCTCAACCGAAAATCCGTTCTTCAAACACCAGTCTCAAGAGAGTCATAAAAAGATTAAAAAAAAAAAAACCTTGATATTTAACATGTGCATTGTTTATATCCTTATAAGCGAAGATGATACTTGTTAATCTTGAGAATTGCACATTTATTAAGATACATAAAAGGTATAAACATAGATAGAGGAAGTGAGTATAAATTAAATGACGTGATGATAAGAAATATAATTTAAGGGCATGAAGAGATTGTAATGGGAGATGTGAAAAGGAGGAGGCAAAAAAAATAAATTACATCACAGGAAAAAACACAAAATATATTACAGTAGACAGAAAGAGGGGAGGAAGAGGAGCATTATTTGAGAGGTACTCTCATCTGATTGGATTCAAGGAGATAACAACAAACTCAGTTAAGTATAAAAATAAAGCTATCTCTATAGGCAGTAGGAGAGGAAGGGGGAAGGAAAAGGGAGGGGAGGTTAAAAGAGAGAGAAGAAGTAGTAAGGGAAAAGGGGGGTAAAAAGGAAGGGAAAGAACTGAAAGAAGAGAGGGAAGGCTGAGGGCAATGATTGTCAAAAATTAAAACTCTATTGTGGAGGGGAAGGGAGAAGGGAGAACTAAAAGTACAAATAAGTGGAACAGGGATGGATGAAACGAAATAGATAGGAATCATAACTGTGAATGTGAATGGGACAAAATCTCCTGTAAAATGGAGATGGATCATACAATGGATTAAAAACTATAATCCAACAATATGTTATTTACAAAAAAACACATTTCAAATGGGGGCATACCAACAGAGTAAAGGTAAAAGGCTGAATCAGAACACATTGTGCTTCAGGTGATATATCTCAGACAAAGCAAAAATAGAAATAGATATAATCAAAAGAGATAAGGAAGGAAACTATATCCTGCTAAAAGGCACTATAGACAACAAAGCAATTTTATTACTAAACATATATGCTCCAGTTGGTATAGCACCCAGATTCTTAGAGGAGAAGTTAAGGGAGGTACAGGGAGAAATAGCAGCAAAACTGCATTAGTGGGGGAAATCTCAGCCTACCCCTCTCTGAACTTCATAAAGCTACTCTCAAAATAAAAAAAAAAAGAAAGAACTTAAGGAGGTGAATAAAACCCTGGATAAAGTAGATATGATAGATTTCTGGAGAAAACTAAATGTGGATAGAAAGCCATGTTACTTTTTCTCAGAGGTACCTAGGACATACAAAAATTGACCATGTACTAGGTCATAAAAACCACACAATCCAGTGCAGAAAGACAGAGATAGTCAATGCATCCTTCTCAAAGTCCATGGATATAAGAGTCAAAATTTAATTGAAAACTGGTCAGTATAAACCTAAAGAATGAGTGGGGTAAACAACAAATTATAGAAAAAAATCAACAACTTCATTCAAGAGAATGTCTATAATGAGACAACCTACCAAATCTTATGGTATACTGTAAAAGCAGTTTTTGAGGGAAGTTTTATATCTTTGAATGCCTAAATGAATAAAGTAGAGAAAGAGGAAATCAGTGAATTGGGCAAGCAACTGAAAAAGTTAGGAAAAAAAAAAACAAATTGAAAATCCGCAAGTAAATTCCAAATTAGAAATACTGAAAACCAAAGGAGAGATTAATAAAATTGAAATCAAGAAAACTATTGAACTAATAAATAAAACTGAGTTGGTTTTATGACAAAACCAATAAAATTGATAAATTGTTGGTGAATTTGATTAAAAAAAGAATGAAGAAAACCAAATTACCAATATCAAAAATGAAAAGGGTGAACTAACCTCCAATGGGGAGGAAATTAAAACAATAATTGGAAATTATTTTGCCAAATTCTATGCCCATAAATCCAACAATATAAATGAGGTGAATAATTATTTTAAAAAAATATATAAGTTGCCAGGTTAACAGAAGAGAAAGTTGAGTACTTAAGTAACTCAATCTCAGAAAAAGAAATAGAAAAAGCCATAAATGTACTCCTTAGGAAACAATCTCCAATGTCAGATGAATTTACAAGTGAATTCTGTCAAAAATTTAAAACAAAAAACAGTTAATTCCAGTGCTATACAGAATAATTGGGAAAATTACTGAAGAAGGAGTCTTCCCAAATTCTTTTTATGATACAAATATGGTTTTAATGCTTAAACCAGAAAGAGCCAAAACAAAGAAAGGGAATTTCAGACCACTTTCCCTAATGAATATAGATGAAGAAATTTTAAATAATATATTAGGAAAAAGAAAAAAAGCAACTTATCACAAGAATAATACATTATGATCAGGTAGAATTTATGCCAGGAATACAGTGCTGGTTCAATATTAAGAAAACTATTGGCATTACTGATCATAAGAACAACAAAACTAACAGAAAACACATGATTATCTCAATAGATGCAGAAAAATCCTTTGACAAAATACAACACCCATTCATATTAAAGATATTGGAAAGCCCAGGAATAAATGGGACTTTCCATATAATAATAAGCAGTATCTGCCTAAAACCATCAGCAAGTATTATATGCAATGGAGACAAGGTAGATGCATTTCCAATAAGATCAGGGGTGAAACAAGAATGTCCATTATCACCGCTGTTATTCAACATGGTATTGGAAATGCTAGCTGTGGCAATAAGACAAGAAAAGGAAATTGAAGGAATTAGAATAGGCAAAGAAGAAACTAAATTATCACTCTTTGCAGATGATATAATGATATACTTAGAGAATTCCATAGAATTTAGTAAAGAAAAACTTGAAATACAACTTTGGCAAAGTTGCAGGTTATAAAATAAATCCTGAAAAATTATCTACATTTCTATATATTACTAGCAAAGCCCCAAAGCAAGAGATAGAAAGAGAAATCCCATTTAAAGCTATGGTAGACACCATAAAACATGAGGGAGTTTAACTGCCAAAACGAACCCAAGGACTATATGAACACAATTACAAAACACTTTTCACACAAATAAAGTCAGATACAAGTAAGTGGAAAAACATCTTTTGGTCGTGGATAGGCTGAGCTAATATTAAAAAATGACAGTTCTACCTAAATTAATATACTTATTCAGTGCCATTCTAATCAAACTACTAGATAATTATTTTGTAGACCTAGAAGAAATAGCATTAAAATTAATCTGGAAGAACAAAGGGTACAAGAATATCATGGGAAATGATGAAAAAAAATGCTAAGGATGGTGTCTTAGCCCTACCAGATCTCAAATTGTATTATTAAACAGCAATTATGAAAACCACTTGGTATTGGCTAAGAAACAGAAGGGTAGACCAATGGAATAGGTTAGGTACTCAAGACACAATTGTCAATGAATATAGCAATCCACTGTTTGATAAACCCAAGTATCCCAGCTTCTGGTGTAAGAACTCACTGTGTGACAAAGATTGCTGGGAAAACTGGGTAACTGTGTGGCAGAAACTGGGCACAGACCAAAACCTGACACCATACACAAGGGTAAAGTCCAAATGGATACATGATTCAGGTATGAAGATGGATACTATAAACAAGTTAGGGGTGCAAGGAGTAGTATATTTGTCACATTTATGGAGAATGGAGAAATCTATGACCACAGAAGAAATATAGGACATTATGAAATGCAAAATGGATAATTTTGGTGACATAAAATTGAAAAACTTTTGTACAAACAAACCCAATGCAACCAAGATCAGGAGGGAAGCAGAAAACTGGGAAAGAATATTTGTCGCTATTGTCTGTGAGAAAAGCCTTATTTCTAAAATATTTAGAGAACTGAGTCAAATGTGAAAGAATACAAGTCATTCCCCAATTGATATACGGTCAAAGGATATGAACAGGCACTTTTCAGAGGAAGAAATTAAATCTATCTATAATCATATGAAAAAGTCCTCTAAATCATTCTTGATTTGAGAGATGCAAATCAAAACAACTCTTAGGTAGTACATCGTACCTATCAGATTGTCTAATATGACAAAACAGGAAGGTGATAAATGTTGGAGAGGATGTGAGAGAGTTGGAACACTAATTCATTGTTGGTGGAGCTGTGAGCTGATCCAACCATTCTGGAGAGAAATTTGGAACTAAGACCAAAGGGATACAAAAATATGCATACCCTTTGATCCAGAAATATTGCTTCTGGGACTCTATCCCAAAGAGATTACAGAAATGGGAAAGGGTCCCACTTGTGCAGAAATATTCACAGCAGCTCTGTTTGTGGTGGTCACAAACTAGAAATCAAGGGAATGGCCATCAGTTGGGGAATGGCTGAACAAGTTTTCGTATATGAATGTAATAGAATCCTGTTTTGCTTTGAGAAATGATGAACAGGAAAACTTTAAAGAAACCTGGAAACACTGGTATGAACTGATGCTGAGGGAAAGTAACAGAATCAGGAGAACTTTGTACATATCAGCAACCACAGTGTGTGAGAAATTTTTCCGGTAGACTTAGTACTTCATTGAACTGAATGGACTTAAAAAATTTCCAATGAACTCTAGACAAAATACTTTCCTTATCCACAGAAAGAACTATGGATTTGGATGGTAGAGAGAAACTGATCATTTTCTTTTGTATTATGTTTTCCTTTTGTTCTATTTTATGGTTTCTCCCATTCATTTTAATTCTATGCAACATGTATTTAATAGGAAAGTATGTATAGAACCTATATATTATTTTATGCCTTCTCAGGGAAGGGGTGAAAAGGGAGTTAGGAATGAGTTGGAAGGAGAGAGGAAAATCTAAGATATGTAGAAGCGATTGTCAAACACTGAAAACAAATAAAAAAATTTAATTAAAATATATCAATATTTATCAGGGAAATTAGTCTATAGTGTTCTTTCTCTGTTTTTGTTTTTATTTCTAAGTTCCAATGTGAAAGCTGCAATACATTTCCATTAAACTATTCTCCCTTTCAAGTACTCTTTTGATACTACAACAAGTAAAATTTATATTATCTCTTCTCACATGTTTTTGTTTGCAAGCAAGATCACTTAGTGTTACTTTAATGGAACCTATTGTTTTAGAATATTTTAATTTATTTTTTGTTTTCAACATTCACTTCCACAAGATTTTGAGTTCCAGATTTTCTCCCCATCTCTTCCTGCCCCCACTCCAAGGCGGCATGCTTTTTGATTACCACTTTCCCCAATCTGCCCTCTCTTCTATTCTCCCGGCTTCTTATTCTCTTCCCTTCTATTTTCCTGTAAGGCTAGATAGATTTCTATAAACCATTGGATGTATCCATTATTTAATAGTTGCCCATAAAAACAATTTTTAACATTCACTTTTGAAAGGATGAGTTCCACATTCTCTCCTGCTCCTTCGCCACTTACACTCATTGAGAAGGCAAGCAATTTGATGTAGGTTATACATGTGTAATCATACAAAACACTTTTATAATAAGAATATTGTGAAAGACTGATTATTTTTCCCACCATCCTATCTTACTCTCATTTTTTCTATTTTCTCCTTTGACCCTGTCCTGCCTCAGAAGTGGTTGCTTCTGATTAGCCATCCCCCCATTTGCCCTCTTTTCTTTCATTACCCCCTCTCTTATCCCTTTCCTCCCTACTATCCTGTTGGGTAAGATAGATTCTCAATACTCAGTTGAGTGTATGTTATTCCCTCCTTCAGCTAAATCCATTGACAATAGACACTCATTCCCTCTCACCTCCCCCTTCTTCCCCTCCACTGTTAAAGTTTTTTTCTTGCTTCTTTTATGTGAGATAATTTATTCCATTCTACTTCTCCCTTTATCCTTCTCTCAGTATACTTCTCTCTCATCCCTTAATTTTATTTTTTATATCAACCCTAGATACAAATGTGTGTAATGTGTTTGAGTATACAATTTATATATGTGTGTGTGTGTGTGTGTAAGTATATATGTGCATGTTTTATATATAGGTATGCATATTTGTTTGTTTGTATGTATATATTCCCTCAGTACCCTAATACTAAGAAAAGTCTTATGAGTTATAAATATCTTTCCTTGTCCGAATGCAGACATTTCTAATTTAATAAGATGTTTTCTATTTCCTTTCCTTCACTTTCTCTTTATGCTTTCTGTTTCCTGTTTACCTTTTCAAGCTTCTCTTTAATTTCTATTTGAAAGTCAAATATTCTGTTCCATTCTGGTTTTTTCTTCAAGAATATTTGGCAGTTCCCCATTTCATTGAATGTCCTTTTTTTCCCCTTGAAATATTATACTCAGTTTTGTTGGGTAGGGGTTTGTTGTTTTTATATCCCAGCTCCTTTAATTTACAGAATATCATAACCCAGGCCCTCAGATTCCTTAATGCAGAAGCTGCTAAGTCCTCTGTTATTCTTACTGTGACTCTGCCATACTTGAATTGTTACTTCCTTCCTGTTTGCAATATTTTCTCCTTGACCTAAGAGCTGTGGAATTTGACTACAATATTCCTAGGAGTTTTCCTTTTGATTCTTTTTCAAAAGGTGATTGTTTGAATCTTTCAATTTCTATTTTACCCTCTACATTTAGAATATCAGGACAGTTTTCCTCGATTATTTCTTAGAAGATGATATCTAAGCTCTTTTTCTTCCTATGGCTTTCAGGTAGTCCAATAACTTGAAATCATCTGTCCTTGAAGTATTTTCCAGGTCACTTGTTTTTCCAAAGAAAATCTAATACCGTGTCCTATTTCTTTCATTCTTTTGGTTTATTTCTACATTTTCTGGAGTTCTCATAGAGTCAATAGTTTCTAATTGCTCTATTCTAATTTTTAAGGAATTATTTTCTTCAGTAAACTGTTTGACCTCCTCTTCCATTTGGCCAATTCTGCTTTTTCAGATATTCTTTTCCTCATTGGCTTTATGGACAACTTTTTCCATTTGGGTTAGTCTATTTTACGGTGTTATTTTCTTTAGAATTTGGGGTGGGGTCTTCTTTAGCATGGTGTTGACTCATTTTTCATGATTTTCTTGCATCACTCTCATTTTTCTACCCAGTTTTTTCTCTGTTTCTCTTACTTGATTTTCAAAATCCTTTTTGTGCTTTTGTTTTTGCCTGAGACCAAATTATATTTTTCTTGGAAGCTTTGGATTAAGAACTTTTGACTTTGTTTTCTTCCTGGTGTGTGTTTTGATCTTCTTTGTCAGTAAAGTAAGAATCTATAGTCTTAGGGTTTTTTGCCTCTTTTTGCTCATTTTTCCAGCCAATTACTTGACTTTTGAGCTATTTATTAGGGAAGGACTCTGCTTTCCTGAATCCCTAAGATTCAGTGGTTTTGCTCAACTGTTTTCAGAGATATTTCTAGGGACCTATAAATTTTTTAGTTCTTCCAAGGCTATATGATCAAAGGATAGGTGTTACTGCTCTCCTACCCTGTGGTCCACTTTGTGAATAACCACAAGCACTCTTCTTCTTTGAAACTGTGAGGGGCATTCCCTCTCATCCATCATCACAAGCTCCTCCATGACAGTGCTTCTCCTTGACCCAGTACCGCCACCCAGGACTGCAATCTAGATCCAGGCAGGGCAAAACGAGAGAATTTCACTTCAATACCAGCAGAGAGATCCCTGCAATTATCCTTCGATCAACTTCTTGATTCCCCCACTGTCTGTGTTCTGAGAATTCCAGAAGCAGTGGCTGCTGCTACTACACACCTGGGGATGGGTCCTGACTGAGCTCCTCTCTCTGCCATAGGCTTAGGACTAGAACTCACTCTTCTCTCACCCAGGTCTTACAGATTTTTGCTAATGACATTTAAAACTTACTTTGGAGTTTGGGTGATAAGAATTTTGGAAACTACCACATCTACCACGGATTCAGTTCCTTGAGGCCTGCTTCATCCCTGTCTGTGCTGGCATGGCCCAGGCTGAGTTGTGCTCCTCTCCCAGCCTTGTGTGCAAAGTTTTCCTGTCTATCTTCCAGGTTGTCTTGGTCTCAAAAATTGTTTCACTCTTCCACGTTGTTGGTTTTGCTCCTCTAGAATTTTTTAGAGTCATTTTTTACAGATATTTGGAGGGGTTTGGAGGAATGAGCTCAAACAAGACCCCACTTTCACTCCACCATCTTCAGGACCTCTACTTTTTAATAGGACATCATTGTTCATTCTCTACCTCATGCCTCAACTAATGCTGATGAACACTTTAACCTCCTTTATTCCCAGGAACTTCCCTGGGATTAGGAAAACCAGTCCTGTTTAGATTGGAAAAAAAAAAAAAAGCTTTTACACACATATCTTTTATTAAATCATTTGTTTCTTTATGTTACATCTTTTCTAAATATTTTAGTCTGCTCCTAAAGTCACGGTCACTTAAATAATAATGAAGAAGAGATTTGAATCCTAAACAATGAGCTAGATTAAAACAGTTAGATTGTAGGATGTACCTTTTGGACTAGTTTGAAAGTATTAACTTGTATTTAACTCATTTGACATTTTAAAATGGTTAGTTTAACAATAGTTCCAATGAAAACACGTTTACTTTGCAGTAATGAACTCAATAATAATTCATTTAAAATTTATGCAATGTTGTTTGGACTCAGAGGACTTCGATTAAAATTCTTGTTCTGCAACTTACTATCGGTATAAGTGACTTTGAGTGAATTCCTTCAGCCATGAACAAGGAATCTTAAATATATTAAACTACTATTACATGTAAGACATTTCATTAAGAACTAGGGATAGAAATATATATATTTTTACTACCACCTACCCTCAGAAAGCTTAAACATATTTTTTTTCGAGCATTTGAAGGAACTTTTGAGGAACTCTAAAATCTTATCCTAGTATCCTAGTCATTAAACATTTTTTTTTTCAAAATTGGAGAACTTCAGAGTTAGTCTTTCCTATTTCATATAAAGTTTATCCTTCATAACTGAAAGGCAATTAGAGTTTTAGCTGTAATATATACATATACATATATTCATTCACTTTACATATTTCCATTTTAAAACATTTCTTTGTGATTCACTTAAAATTCCTCCCTACAAGCTGAAATATTCTTACTATGACTGAAATCTGCTAACATACAATTATTTCTCAGTTGATATTTCTATGTGTAATATAAAAACAAATTCAAAAATTCAATTTATTCCCAATTTTGGCATAATTAGTATGCTTTAATTTCATTGTGAAATGTCATTTTGAAATTTTCTATATTTTCTACACAATAACTTTGTACAACCTATGTTGTTTTACCCATAATATATGCATACACAGAGTGTATACACATATTAGCTTATATGATGAAAGGGCTGTTTATTTTAATGGAAAAGTCTTTCCTGGTAATTGATAACACAAAGGCTTCATTAACTAGTACATTAGAAGAGTCTGATTCACTCTTCTAGATTTCAGGTTTAAGAGGCCATTGCATTCTTAATGACCCTAACAGATAGAGGCAGTGGTTTTTCTCTCAAAGGAGAGGTTTTGAGTTGAGTTGTTGTGCTTGATTTATAAGCTAACAAAATATAGTTAATTAGAAAGAACCAAAAGTAAGCATCACTGCGTAGTAGAATCAGCATCTAGCTTCTGTTCCATCCACTCAGATTAAATGAAGCTGCATTTAGATTCCATTCAATTCTGTTTCACTCTTACAGTTCCGTGATATATTGTAGCACTGTTTAAATGAGGAAAAGATCCAAAATGCAATTATAATGCTTATAAAAAATAAAGTTTAAATCCCCTCAAAATGCTGTATATAATTAAATGTGATAAATTCTAAATTATCTAGAGGCTGATTATCCATTTGCAGGATGAGCTGCATTTGTTCCGCTCCAACATCCAGCAGTGTTTTAGTCTTTGAACACTAAAGCCCAGATGGGAGGGAGCATGCCTGAATGTGTGTGTGTGTGTGTGTGTGTGTGTGTGTGTGTGTGTGTGTGTGCGCGCGTGTGCATCTGTGAGAAAGGATAAAGAGCAAGACAGAACAAAACAGACAGAAACAGAAGCAGAGAGATATACAAAGAGATAGAGGCAAATGAAAGTATCAGATTAGGTTTTCAAATTATTGTTATCTTTCTGGTTAGAATTATCTCTTACCTTGTTTATCCATGATACCATCAATATTTCAGGAAAACAACAACAACAACAACAACTATGTTTTGTATCCTTGGTTAATGAGAAATATTTAGAGACAGTGTCTGGAGAGATACCAGAAAACAAAAGAATGTTATCACAGATGCAGAGCTACTGAATGTTTGACTTTGTCCTATTTACTTTAATTTTGAGTCTCTCAGTTCCCTTTTTCATAAAATGTGAGGTTTGATTGGATGATCTCTAAGATTCCTTGTGGCTTGAATGTCTTATGATTTTATTTTGCAAAGCTCTTGTAGTTTATTTTCCATCTTCCTTCTTCATTTAAGAATTGTTTTCACGTTATGGTCTGGTTGCTTTTAAGGCTTGTATAACTCTTCTTTATTGAACAGACTTAAGAGGCAGACCACAAGGCATCCATCTTTTACCCATTGGCAGCATTACTGTAGTACTAGATATGAGAAGAGTTTCCAATTTATAATGAGAATAAAGCAAGGTCCTCTTCTCAGCATTATTAGTGAAATGTGATAAGTTAGAATTGGCAAAATTCAAACCCTTCATTTGAAAGTTGAAGGGAAAGAGACTGGATACAAATTCCCACAGTCCTAATTTATTCACTATATGGACATAAAGCTTCCAATTGTGTTCAGGAAGTGGTATATATAAACTTTTTTTGAACTTATTTTCTGGACTGAGAAGTTTGCAGTTTGCATAAAGCTTAAGAGTATCGATGGGAGTTAATAGGTCAGTCTGTTATTAAGGAGTGAATGGTTTTCAAATTATTGAAAGTTTGGGTATATTTCTGATAACCATTTTGGGATTCTCATAGGCAATTTAGGGAATATTGTAGCAGGCTTTAGAGACATTTCTTCCACACCTTATACTAACTCCAAATTTACCCAGTATTTACTACTGTTCCCTATTTGCTTTCTTTGTAGTTGAAACTGGTCAATCTCCTCCCTTCAGGTTACATCACTATTTTCTTATCTCCTTTTATTGCTTGTTTAATTTTTGCCTGATCTTAAAATGATGCACATTTTCAATACCTAAACCTTTTGGATATTCACTGTGTACTTTTTTTGGTTTAGTATATACTGGAGGTTATTATTAAGATATGTACAAATTCAAGATCATACAAATACATTCTACAACTCTTTGAAATTTAACTATTTTTTCTTTAAATAGAACTATAAATAAAAGATTTTAAAAGTGTTTGTACTCAAAAATGAAAAAAAAAAATGTAAATTTTCCAAGTCTAAATTGTTCCGGGCTTTCTACACTAGCTCTCCCTCCCTGGGCTTCGCTTGGAATCTTGCCTCAAGATGTAGATCTCTGTTGTCCTTCGGACGTCTCTGGACCCTCTGGTGGGGGAGGGGAATAACTAGACAGAACACCCGAGTTGGCAGCTGCACACTCTTTAATGGTTACATCAACCCCCGGAACTTCCTTATGCCCTGGTTTATATACGCGCCCTAGCTCCTCTCGTGTTTCTCCCCGTGGGTGGAGCCAGCTCTGTTAATGAGGCGTTCCCAGTACCCTATAGGGCAGGTTAGGACCTCCAGGTGTCTCAACTACCCCACAGGATGCCACGGTCCAGAGCTGGGCCCTAACATCTCCCCCTTTTTGTTTTATACAGGGGTTATCTCCTGGGTAGCAGGAATCTTCGGGGTTTGCACAAGGTTTCGAAGCTCAGCTTTGGTTTCAAGTATAGCTCGTCTTATCAAACTACAAGCACATTGTAACATGCAAGGAAGAAAAAGGCAGAGGAGCAGGAAGAATGCTATAGGTCCCAGAAATGCAGTAAGCCACTGGAAGTTTACAAGGCTGTCAAGCCAATGAACCAAGTCCATGGCTTCCTTTGCTCTCTTTTCTTCATATCTCTTTGAGACATTATGCATTTCCTTCAGAAAAAGGGAGAGTTGCAGTATATCACTAGTTGCATTCTCTGCAAGCATCACCCCTTGAAGACTTTGTTGCACCTTTTGCCAGTTCCCTGGAAATAATGTCCCATTAGTCCCATTCACCTGCAAGGGAGTAACACAGAGGGGTACATACTTATAGTGGCATTGAAGCTGCAGATAAAGCTGGGTAAGTTGCAGTTCATCTCCTATCCATAACACTGTCTGTTCTAGTGTGGCTAAGGAATGCTGAAAATGTATATTAATTGATTGTTGTGTTGCCCAGGCACCCATATCTGTCTTCATGAAAGTCTGGAGAGTTGACGCAAGGAGCTCTTTTTTTTCTTGTATCTCAAATATCTGAAATTCTTCATATGCCTCTATAGCAAGGTGAACAATGCCTAACACTTCTCCAAGACCAAAATCTCGTTGGGTGCGTAGGAGGGGTGTTTCTGGGGGCCCCTTTGCAATTTTTTGCCAGAGTTCATCAGTGGGTGTAAGTGCAAATGGCTCTGCCTTTACAGGTATCAGGTGATACGGGGCCCGTCTTACCAAAAATTCAAGAAACTCACTGTGATTTCCTCTAAGGGTGTTGGTAAGAATAGGGGCATGGCAGGTGATGTTATAACGAGGGAGGTGGGCTTGCATTGATAATGGCTCAATGGTGGTGTTGCCAGGCTTACAAAGGAGGAAGGCCTCATCAGCTGGCATAAGTACTTCTGCAGTGAACATGTTACACAGTTGGTCACGATTTTTAGTGGGATGAGTATGGCAGGTAGAGTTCATGTTCCCAAAAACACTTTGCCAAGTGGTAAATATGAAATCGCAGCACTGGGATTGTCCTATAAAGCAAGCCTAAATAGCTAGGGACACATTGGTGGGGCAGAAAGGCAGTCCTACCTTCCACAATTCTGCATGAAGTACCCCATATGGTAGAGCCACCAGTGCAGGGGCAGAGATCTGGACATAGTCTACATATTTCTGCATAGTGTCCCAAAATTGGATTGTCAGGTTACCTGCAAGTTGGGGTCCTTTCCGAAGTACGCCGGTGGAACAGGCCTGAAAAGGTGCCCACATACCAGCATTTCCTTGATGGCACAATGGGGGGGCTCGAGCATGGCTGACATTTGTATTCAAATACATATGAGTCATATTATGCGGGATAGCAAGTATTGTCAAATTAAGCTGAGTAGTATGGTTCCCAAGGTCCTGGGTGTGATGCGGATGGGTTGTAATGTTATATGGGAGAAACTGTAAGCAATATTTTGAGAGATTAGTATGGGCCGAGATGTTAATCATAGTGAGACAGATGGGTTGTGTAATGGCCACAACGGAGAGAGGTCTCGAAAGGACTCTCTCACTTGATTCTCCTGGCCTGTGGTCGTGGGGATTGTCTCCTACTTGTTTAGATGCGTTACCTTGCACCATCAGTCGAGATGGCCCGTTTCCCCATCCCAAGACCTTCAGGGCTGGTGGATTCTTCAGCAACGCCCAGTATCGTTCACCATGTTCATCTGCGGCACGTCTCTCTGGGTTAGTAAGGTGGTACCATCTACTATGTGTAGCCGCAGTTTGGAGCAGTCCCGTCATCAGGAGGGCAAGGAGTAGTTGCTCTGCGTGCAGTCGTCTGTGGTTCTTTCTGGGTACCCGACGTCCTCTGCTTCCACGTTTCCGTTTCCTTTTCAGCCTCTTGGATCTCAGCAGTCCATCTGGTCGGAACCCATATACCTCATTCTGATGACTCTCCATCTGGTTGGATACATAAATGGCCCTGTCCTCTTACAATGATGATACCAGGGCCTTGCCACCAGCCCTCTGGGGTTTTCCACATTACCCGTGCTCCTGTTAAGCAAGTGTTCGGGGTTTTGTGGATTTTTTGTTGATGTGATGACATTGAGGTCCCTGCGTAATAGCATAAAGCCGGGTTTGTAAAATCATCCCAAAATTGTAGAAGTTATGAGTATATGCTGCTTGTGATATCTGTGCCTGTGTAAGATGTCCCCATACTCTCCCTTTTTGTTTCATGAGGAGTGCCTTTAGGGTGTGGTTGGCACGTTCTACTATTGCTTGGCCAGTAGGGTTATAAGGAATACCAGTGACATGTTTAATAGCAAATTCTTGGCAAAATAGTGAAAATACTTTTGAAGTATAGGTGGGTCCATTGTCAGTTTTTATAGCACTGGGGTACCCCACAGGCTGCAAAACAATATAGGAGATGGGCTGTAACATGATGGACTGCTTCACCGGGCTGAAGGGTTGCAAGTATAAACCTGGAGTAGGTGTCTACAGTGACATGTATGAGGGCACGGCCAAAGTGGGTAACGTCCATTTGCCAAAGGGCATTGGGCCTGTTCCCACGGGGATTGACTGCCACATCCCTCGGAGGAGGGCGAAAGGGAGCACAATCGGTGCAGCATTTTACTAGTTGCCGTGCCTCCTCTTTCTTAAGGCCATATAGATGTCGCAGGGACCTAGCTGACAGGTGGTGTTCGGCATGTGCTTTATGTGCCTCGGTCTGTAGGGGGCATAGCAAGGCACGGTCTACTATATCATTACCTTGGAATATGGGGCCTATGGTAGAAGTATGAGAGCAGACATGCAAGACATATAAGGGGAAAGGACGAGAAAGAAGAAGCATCTGCACATCAGCTAATAAGGAAGCAATAGCACTAGCACAGGAATTAATAAGGGCGTTAGGGAGATCACGAAGGGCGTTAGCACAATATAAGCCGGCAGTTATAAGATTAAAAGGTTCAGAAGGAAACAGTTGAAGAGCTTTAATAATAGCAAAAAGCTCATTCTTTTGAGCAGAGGTGAAGTTAGTATCATAAACCTGCAGAATCTGTTTTTGTGGAACATAAACAGCAGCCCATGGAGCCTTAGTGGCATTGTAAAGACATTTGGGCTTTGCACAGGTGTTGCAGTAATAGAACGCGGAGGAGGACGCAGAGAAAGCGCTTCCCATCCCCGGAGCACAGGAAGAAGTGGGAGGGAAACGGTCTTGCAAGTGGTTAGGATAGCTGCCCACTCAGGGGTGGAATCTCTAAAATAGCAAAGACAAGCTTCAGAAGCAGAAATATTCAAAATTGGATAAAAACCAAAAATCTGAATACAGTGATCCATGATATCTACAAGAAAATGTGCAAGCATCTGATATTTATTGGGGAGACTCCTCTTACTTCTCTTGGCATATAGCCATTCTGAGATCCCATGACTTTGATAAAGACAACCAATGTATGTATTATTGTCTAGAACAACTGCATAAATCGGAAAATTGACATGAACTTGCACTATGGAGGCTGCACATCTCCTTAAAATGTTTTGTACAGCTTCTTTTGTGGCTGGGGTCCACTGTCTGGAGGAGACAAGTGAGGAGTCAAATTTGAGAATATCATATAAGGGGTACATACCGGAATCAGAAATAGGCACGGTGGATTGCATCCATTGTATAGAGCCTATTAATTTTTGAAAATCATTAAGAGTGGAGCAGTTGTCAAGATCTACTTTAGGGGCTTGGTGGGAGGCTTGACCGCTGCTGAGTGTATGCCCAAGATATTGAAAGGGAGCAGTATCCTGAATTTTATGGGGGGCCACTTGAAAACCATGTAAAGTTAAAACACATAGGGTATCCTTACTGAGATCCTCAAGTAGGTCAGGATCCTGAGTGGCCATCAGAATATCATCCATATAATGAAGAATAATTGCTGTAGGGTACTTATTCCACAAGGGCTGCAAAATTGCCGCAACATAGGCTTGACACATAGTAGGACTATTAGCCATTCCTTGTGGCAGAACTGTGAATTGATACCTACGTGAAGAGCTTTGGAAATTAAGGGAGGGAATGGTAAATGCAAATTTCTCTCTATCCTCAGGGTGTAAAGGGATGCTGTAAAAACAATCTTTGATATCAATTTTTATGTGGGAGCCTTGTGGAATGAATGCAGGCAAAGGCAACCCTGTTTGCAGTGGGCCCATAGGGGCCATGCATTTGTTAACAGCCCGTAAATCTACAAGCATTCTCCAAATTCCTGCTTTCTTTTTAATTACAAATATAGGAGAGTTATAAGGGCTTGTTGTGGGCTCTATCCTTCCTTGGCTTAAGAAGTCTCTAATGATGTCCTGAACAGCATTGAGCTTTTCTGCCGATAGGGGCCACTGCTCTACCCATACCGGAGTATGGGTTTTCCATGTTATTGGTGGGCAGCTCACCATCGCAGTGGCCCCAATTAGTTTTTTGCGAGATGTTCAGGGGTAGTAAGATGTAGATGCATTTGCTCTAATAAATCCCTCCCCCACAGGGCGGAACCCAATCCAAGAATTTGTAAGGGCATAATAAAACCCTCTTGGCTCTCATATTTCCAATGTAAATGTCGGCCTGCCCTCTGAGCCATTTGCTGCCCACCCACACCAAGAATAGGGGTAAGTGAAGGTTGCAGAGGCCAAGAAGTGTCCCACTGAGCAGCATTTATAACCCACACGTTGGCCCCAGTGTCAATCATACCCGTGACTGGCTTTCCTTCTATATCTATAGTTAAGAGGGGGTGAGACCGCCCAACCTCTGCACACCAATTAATTTGTGGGGTAGAGCTGTCTTCAATCCAAGGAAGAGATATGCCCTTACCAACTGCCATTCCTGGGGTCAATGTGATGGGATAACAGTGAGGATTGGTAAGGTAAATGGTTGCAGCCCCAGTTGGGAGTAATTGAGTATGAGTTATAAAGGGGGCACATCCAGACGGGCCCACAACCATTTGGGGAAAAGGAGCAGGAGGGACATCAATAGGACTTGTAGTCCAAGGCTTGATAACCTAGTCTGCCTCTTCCCCTCCTGTAGTTGGTGACATAGTACAAATTAGGATCTCAGTTGTTGAAGTGCCCATTGATAGTCCTGCTGGAACTTGAGTGAGGGTTGAGCTGAGGGAGGAGGGGGGTTCACTCCTTCCTCGTTGGTCACTTCTATGGGGAAAGCTGTCATTCCGGGGCCCCCACAAGGAGGGCCCTGCTTCCCGTTTCCCGACCCAGAATTATTTTTTCTCTGCCTACAGAACTTAGCTATATGACCAACTTTCCCACAGCAGAAACAGGTGGGCAGAGGGGGTGAATTCTTTTTAAAAGTTCTACATTGGGATTTAAAGTGGCCTAACTTCCCACAATTAAAGCAGCCTCCGGATCCTCCACCGTCCTGTATCTGGTGGATTCCTTGGACAATTGACATTGCTTGCTGTTGTAATCCTTCTGATAGTCCTTGGATAATAGCCTTAGCCTGTTCCTGCAACCCTTGAGACAGCCCTTGGGACATAGCTACTGCCATAGCTTGAAGATTTTTGTCCTGTGGAGGGGTATCTAATAAGTGTTCCACAATCTCTTCTAAAGTGGAAGTGGGGCCTAACCCAGCAAGTGCCTGCTGATACTCTGGCCATAATACTTCCTTAACCAATTGGGGAATAATAAGACTCACCCCTGGAGATTGTCATATAACCCTTTGCACTACCAGCTGCACTCTACTTATAAAATCGGTGGGATTCTCTGTAGGGCGCTGTTTTACTCCCAGTAATTTCTCACTTTCAGATCCCTGAACCTCAATTTTCCTAAAAGCTCGAAGATGACACTCTTGAATGGCTGCAAAGACATCTAGGTCGTATTTAATTTGGGAAGTAAGGGATTTCCATTTACCAGTCCCTGTAATCATCTCAACCCCTGCCTCTGGGTTGGTACCTTTTCTCACCTCAACATATGATTCTGCCTCTTGTTTAACAAGTGCAGAAAGAGCAACCACCTGGCCAGGTGAAAGAATCACACCCGTGACCTCTCTCCAATCATAAGGTGTCCAAGGCCAAGTGGTTGATCCAGTGGACAAGAGATGTTTGACATAGGGCGAAGAGGGGCCATATTTAGAGATGGCTTCCTTGAGCTCCTTCAATAATTTGTAAGGGACCAGTTTATGATATGGTTTACCTTGGTCCTCTCCATCATCGTCAACAAAGACAGGGAAAAAGGAGGTAGCAGGACGCCAGTTCCATGTATCCCAATCTATCTCCTCTCCCTCCTCTAAAGCAGCCTTTAGACTCTGAGTAAGCATGCTTTTTGATTGGGGATTTGTTGGTAACTTCGGAGATCCCATGGTCATAGCTGTGAGAGCTGTGCAGGGATCTCCATCAGAATCCTCTGCTTCCCCCTCCAGGGTAACGTCCCATTGTTACAGGGCGGGTCTCACTTCCTCTATTCATTTTGTATTTTGGCGCAGCAGCCCTCTCTCCACTCCCTGATTTCTCACTTCCTGATTTCTTTGTTTGCTGTGCAACCAATAAGGCTGGAGCACCTCCCCCTTTTGAACCTCCCCCTTTCTCTTCCAGTTGTATTTCATCCCTCGTGACTAAGTCTTTGTTCTCCTTTTGCCCAGCGCCATCTTTTTTTATCCCTCTTAACTCTTCCCAAGGGTAAATAGGTGGCACAGCACCATCATCATCTGAAGTTTCCCCCAAAGAATCTCCCACCTGGGTGCCATTGTGCTCGGTGAGAAAAGGACGTTGCGGCTCCTGTAGCAACAGTTTTATCAAGGAGTAGAAAGTGAAATCATGGTCGGTCAGAGTGCCGGGATTAGTCTCTGCATAAGAGGCCATCTGCCGCCCAACCACACCCCAATTAGCTTTGGTTATCCCAGAGTGTTCTAACCAAGTGGAAATCTCCCAAATCTTTTCTACAAAACTGCGGCATTGCCTTATATGGGGTTTAATGTGCTGCAGCTTACACAACTTATATAACTGGCATGCAAGCACTGCCTTTTGGTTGGGCTTGATCAAGGGGATACTATACCCCTGACCCATGTTTGTTTCCCTGTCCCAAGAAAGTCGTGGGGCTGTCTAGCTCTTCTCCTCAAAGTGAGGAAGCCAAGTGGATTTCCTAGCGCTAGCAGTCCCTGTTCGGGGTGCCAAAATGTCCCGGGCTTTCTACGCTAGCTCTCCCTCCCTGGGCTTCGCTTGGAATCTTACCTCAAGATCTAGATCTCTGTTGGCCTTCGGACGTCTCCGGCCCCTCCAGTGGGGGAAGGGAATAACTAGACAGAACACCCGAGTTGGCAGCTGCACATTCTTTAATGGTTACATCACCCCCTGGAACTTCCTTATGCCCTGGTTTATATACCTGCCCTAGCTCCTCCCATGTTCCTCCCCATGGGTGGAGCCAGCTCTATTAACGAGGCATTCCCAGTACCCTATAGGGCAGGTTAGCACCTCCAGGCGTCTCAACTACCCCACAGGAGGCCACGGTCCAGAGCTGGGCCCCAACACTAAATACTTGGCTCAGTCATTAAACGTCTTATGCAATCTGTACCCTATTTTTTGGACTTTATCTACTATCTATCCAAATCCCTTATTCCAGTCAAACTGGTCTTTCCTCTGCAGGTCATACGAATTCCTATCCTTAAACTCATATTTATAACAGTTCTGCTTATTGTTGTTGCCATCATTACCCTTCTTTTTTTTTTCTCAATCTCACTCTCCCTGAAATTTCAACTCTAACTTTTCTTTCAAGTTTGAAGCTCAGATAGTAGAAATGAAAACATATCCTCTATAATACTACTATCCCTACAACCTACAAGAATAATTTGAAGGATTCAGAAGCATGAAAATCAATATTTGACTTTATTTTAATGCAATAATGACATAGGTTTTATATTTTTTAGAGATAAGGAAACTGAGGTCAAGAGAGTTTAAGTGATTTGTATATGTTCACACAAGTATTATGTGCAAGAGACTGCATACTATGTAGGTATGTCCTGAATCCAAGACCAGTTACTGAAGTACACGATGCTGTCTATTTTAAAGCTCTGAAAAAATGAACCAGTTAGTTAATGCAGTTATTGAAAATGAACATAAAAATAAAATTAAATCATAATGGATACTAAATTTATTTAACTGTGATCTCTGGAATTTTCTTTTATATCTAGGTACCATAAAAGTGTACCTGGAAAAATTGGACTGGGAAGAATAAATAAATGATAACAATGCCAGATGATACACTGTTGAAGAAATTGTGGGTGTTTAGGTTATAAAAACACACAAAAAATGAAACACAAATAAGAAAATCCAATAGAAATTTCTCTAAATGATTATAGGAATTTAATTTTTAGATTAGACACATTCTAGCTTGCTTTGAACATCAAACTAAGACTAATGAGCAGGGTTTACAGAGAGGTAGATTTCAAATCATTATGAACAAGAGATTTCCAACGAAGTGTTTAACAATAGAAGGGGTTGGTATGGTTAAAGCCACTTGTCACAGATTCTGTAGAAAAGAAAAATTGCATAATAATAAGTCTTTGGTGACTTATACTGTATTCCAAGTCTAAGATTCTCTATAATATCTAGTTGAATAAGAGTAAAGAAAAAGAATGAAAAGAAGAAATGAATGATACATGAAATGTTCCTTCATTGTCACAATTTCGACTAACTCATTTTACTTTTCTACCCTACTCTTCAATAATTGATAATCTCACTTGGTCTCTTTCTGTATCAATGCCCATTCCATTGTATAGATGTAAAACCTTTAAACCTATAGATCCTAAAGATTTTTCTTTTCCAATTCCTTTGATTTCTGGATAAATTAAAGGCTTTTGAACTTGCAAAATATTTCTAGAATACCTGGAATTTTTAATAGGAGTGATAGAGCAACCAAGTATTGGGAATGAATTTTCACTTTCTACCAGGGAGAAAGGTCTGAAACCTAACTGAATTATCAAAATTATAGTCCCAATCACATAGTATTTTCTTCTAATCCTAAGAAAGATAGTTATTTTTCAGATATCTTCTCTGTCCCACAGAGGAGGTCAGTCTAAACTCTCAATTAAACTAGAAATATCTTAATGTTATGTTCTGTGATACAAGTGCTCTTTGATACAATTGACATTAGGAGAGTTGGGACAAATATAGAGAAAAGGGTATCCATGTGAGTATTGTTGTAAAGATAACACCAGATATCAGAGAACAGGAAGAATGAAGAATGAAGGGTCAAAGACAGTGGTATGTGGGTAAATGCTTAGCAACTTGCTCTCCTCCAAGACAAGAAAAAGCTGTACCCTTTTTTTGTTTAATCTCCATCATTATATTTTCTCCACTACAATCAACCAAAAATATTTAGGGTAGGGTGGGTCGTATTTTTTAAGGAAATAAATCCATTTTTCCAAGTTAGTAGCAAGATAGAAATCAGAGAATGCATGTGTAGGAGAAAATATACCAGATAATATGCAGAACAAAAAAAAATTCTCCCATTGGGAATGAGATAATGAGAGAGAGAGAGAGAGCGAGAAAGAGACAGAGAGAGAGAGAGAGACAGAGAGAGAGAGAGAGAGAGAGAGAGAGAGAGAGAGAGAGAGAGAGAGAGAGAGAGAGACAGAGAGACAGAGAGAGACAGAGAGAGACAGAGACAGACAGACAGACAGACAGACAGACAGTCTAGATTTCACCCAAGGTGAATTTCTCCTACATCTCTACAATTTCAAGCTGGGTGTAGGGACTTCCTGGAAACTGCCAGCTCTTCTACATGTTGATCGCTTCCTATAGTCTTTCTTTCCTTATAATGACACGAAAAGAAGTTGGAATAGTGCATTTCCTCTCTCAAAGCTGGAAGCCAGAAGAGCCAACATCTTTGCTCTTTCCCACTTGCACTAACTCCACCCATCTCTCCATTAGGCACAAGGCACTGAATAACTAATTTCTATCAGTGAGTACAAAGACCCATACAATTGGCTATTTGAACAACGTGTTGCAAATAAAGCAAGGCCTGACTTTCAGTATTTGTGATTTCTGAGGCATAAATGCTCACACCTGGAAGTTAACTATTGGCTCTTTATGAGTCCATTTGATGAGACTCCAGCACACCCATGAAACCTTCACACATTGAAGACTAAATAAATGGATAATACCACCAGAAATGATAGAGTGAAATCAGAACAGCTAGCCTTGCTCTGAGTACTCCATAAAAAACAGGGAATGGAAAACCTGTTGAAGCTTAGGAGTCTTGGTTGTGTCTCCCACTTCTTATCTACAGAAACAAGATTTCTACTTTTCCTTTTGTCTCAGGTCAAATAATACATGGAATCAGTTATTTGGACATTCATGATATTGGTAAGTAACCTACTGCATGATTGTCAGACAAGTTGAGTAACACCATTTTTGAGTAATGAGAAAGCACTATCCAAATAGTATCTTTTAAAAGAAAATAACGTTTAATATGTCAAGTCTATATTGATGGCTAGTCTAGATACATAGATACCTGGAATAAATAGTGGCAGTGAATGGTAAAATTGTATGTAGTTTACCAATTCTGTGGGATTTTTTAAGTTTTGGAAGTTGTGGAGGAAAGGGAGAGGGTTTATCTCTAATATTTTGACATTCAGCAGCTTGATATGAATTGAACAATCTAACAAACCAGGTGGATCTCACAAGAGAAAATGAAGCTATTATGCAGATTAACTATAACAAAAGTAATAGAGATGGATTACACCATCCATCTACTTGTTTTTTTTTTTTTTTATGTGCAAACACTTCTCAATGAGAAAAATACCATTTCCTTTGATATGGGTTCATATAATTAAAAATTTCGCTTTATAAAGAAGCTGTGGATATATACATTTTATGCATATTTGTGCTTTTAATGCATATATGTGCATGTTTGTATAAAGTGTGCAGACTCATATACATATGGGAAGGAAACAAAGTAAGACTATTTCATATTCATAAAGTATGATTTTTGACAACAATTTATGTGCATGCTATTACAACCATATATCTAAAATATAGATATTTTAGAGCTAACGTTCATATGACTTAGAAAAAAAACTTCCACACTTTAAGCATACTAAAATAATTTAGAGACAAAATGATCACCGCGTCTGTATAGTACATGTTGAAAGGCAGTGAAGCCTTGCTAGAAAAATTGGAGATTGAATGAAAATTTTTGCTGCTGACTAAGGTTCATAGTAAAGATTAAAAATAAAAACTCAGGTGAATAAAGAAATATGACCTTGCCACCTTGTCTTTCCTTTTCTTCTGGCTAAAGTTTATTTGCATATTAAATAAGAGGTCATCATGGAAATGTCTATATTTAATAGAAATGGTTGTTTAGAACAGAGCTTATATATAGGAATCCCAAAGAAAAGATTTAATATAGCTTAGGGAAAATCTGACTGGATTTTGCTAGGTATGTGCTTGCTATAACTAAAGAACTATCATCTTACTTACTTACTAGGGAGAGTTTCAAACGATTTTACAATAGTAAACTGGAACTGACTTGACAGACAAGAGTTCCAAAGAAATTAACAACCCTGAAGCTTGTTGCAGAGTGTTGTCTAGGTCAGAGGCATGTTACACATTTATATTTGTAACCTGGCTTCATGTGTTCCTAGATGTAGCTGTATCATGCATGATCCCTATTTATGACCCCTCTTTCTACCAAAACTTGTGTACTGGAAAATATGGCTATGCTTATAAGGGTAATGGTATTAGAAGGACTTTGTTAACTGTAATTTTCAGAACAGGTCTTTGCTTTAAACTAATTATATTCTCTTGACCAATGATGTCAAATTCAAATAGAAACAGGGCCACTAATCTGTCAACAAGGATCCCTGCTACAGAACATTGAGTTAATTTTAAATTGTGATGTTATTTCTTTTATCATATTTTTAAAATTGATTTCATTAAATATTTTGCAATTATATTTTAACTTGATTCAGGCCATACTGTAGAGTATTGTGGACTATATGCAGCCCCAGGCTTCCTGTCTGACACCTCTACTATAGATGATTAAAAAAAAAAAGTGAATGCATCATTGAAGCTTTTGAACTGTAGTTTGAATAGATAAGATGCACAGAGTACATTGAATATAAGATAGCTACTCTGGGGACCTCACATGTGTGAAGCAACCCAGACCCTACCTATAGTTTCATTTCATTTTCAATTTCTGCGTAAAGAATTATTTTAAATCAGTGTGATTAAGCTTGTGTCATATACAAAATGAACATGGGGATGGAGGGTCTCTAAAAGTTTGAAAAGCTTGGGAATATTCTGCCACATAGTGACTTATGGGCCATTACCATTTAACATCATTTTGGGGAAAGGTAGTTCAATGGAGGGAAAATGAGAGATTAGAATTAGAAAGATGAGGTTCAATCTCATCTCTGTTATTATCTATGTGGATTTAGGCAAGCAAATAGGCTCCTTTAGACTTACAACTTCCTCATTTTGAAGAATATAGTATAGGGAATGGGAAGTAGATTAAGTGCTGTTGGTTTGCATTATCTTCTCTTATGTGACTGCAGTTAGAAATCTCACAATTCCATTTACTACTGATGTCTGAATTTCTTCTTTTAGTAACATCTGAACTGATGGACCAAGTCACTGTGTTAAAAATAGATACACTAACTAATAAATATTGAAACCAACATAATGGCATCCCCGTGTCCAATTTACTAAGATCTTTTGACCTAGAAAACAGCATTTTGCATATAGTGTACCATAATATATTTTTAAGCGGGCAGATAGGTAATACAGTGGATAGAGGTCTGGGAATGAAGTCAGGAAGACCTGAGATCAAATTAATCCTTGGACACTTATTAGCCATGTGACCCTGGGCAAGTGACTTAAACCTGTTTGCCTCAGTTTCCTCATCTGTCAAATGAGCTGAAGAAGGAAGTAGCAAAACACTCTAGTATTTTCACCAATAAAAGAAAAACAAAACAAAACCAAAACACAAATGGGATCACAAAAAGTCAGACATGACTGAAACAAAAACAACAAACTACATATGTGTATATGTATATGTGTATATATGTACACACATATATATGTATACATATGAAATTTTGCATGGTTCATAGGTTTATTTGAAGCATATTATCACTGCTTAGAACTTAGCTTTCCTGTCTAAAAAAAAACCAAACATTTTCTATCTTTTAGCCCAAATCTGTATCCCCACCCCCACGTTTTTGTGAATGTTATGAGAATTTTCACTTTGTAGCCTTTGCCACCTCTTCCTCTAAGATGATAATAATTGTCTTTTTAAGGTTAATCTTAGAATAGTTAGGAGAGTTAGTTAAGAGTTAAGTGGATAGAGAGTGAGACCTGGAATCAGAAAGAACAGAATTCACACCTGACCTCAGACTCCTAATAGTTGTATAACTCCAAACAAGTCATTTACCTCTATTTACCTCAGTTTTCTTATATGAAAAATGGGTATAATAATAACACCTATGTCACAAGGATGTTATCAGGAACAAATGAGGTGATAATCGTAAAATACTTAGCACAATGCCTAGCATATAGTAAGCTCTTCATGAATGTTAATTGTAACTAGCTATTAGGACACGCTTTACCATACAATCCACCAGTGTGGATAACAGCCACTAATGCTGAACATAGCCTGAATTTTGGATCTTTACTAAGAGCTCAACTACTGAAAAGAATAACATAAGTTCAGAGTGACTGACCAGGAGTAAACTAACTGCATTATGACTACTTAATGCCCTCAAAAGCTTCAATTTTATATCAAATGCAATCTTTTAACTAATAATCAGATCAGAAATTAGTTATTTTCTAATTTGTAAACAATTAAGAGGTCAACCTCAAATTTTATTGCTGCTCAATATTTGTCTTGAGGCCCTCATAAAGATAACTAGTATTTTATCTATCTTCTTCTCAACAGACACAGGAGAAAGACAAACAAACCCAGAATAACATATATATATTTTTGCTGAGCATATATATTTACTAAGCAAAGAATGGAAATTGCCCAACAAATCAGGACAGTTCTTCAGTTTATGCCCAGACCCCAAATATATGCAGAGACAGACTTATATAAATTAAAAATAATTAATCAAATCAGAAGAATTAATTGAAAGGAAATAATACAATACTGGGTAATCTAATTTCTTTTTTCTTTTTTAATTTATTTATTTAACTTTTAACATTCATTTTCACAAAATTTTGGATTACAAATTTTCTCCCCACTTGTCCCCTCCCTCCACCCCAAAACACCAAGCATTCTAATTGCCCCTATGACAAATCTTCCCTCTCTTCTATCATCCTCCCTTCCATTGTCCCCATCTTCTCTTTTGTCATGTAGGGCAAGATAACTTTCTATACTCCTTAACCTGTATTTCTTATTTCCTAGTACCAAGAAGAGTACTCAACAGTTGTTCCTCAAACTTTGAGTTCCAACTTCTCTTCGTCCCTCCCTCCCCACCCCTTCCCTTTGGAAGGCAAGCAATTCAATATAGGCCATATCTGCGTAGTTTTGCAAATGACCTCCATAATAGTCATGTTGTGTGAGACTAAGTATATTTCCCTCCATCCTAACCTGCCCCCTTTTGCTTCTATTCTCTCTTTTGAACCTGTCCCTCCCCAAGAGTGTTGACTTCAAATTGCTCACTCCTCCCATTGCCCTCCCTTCCATATTCCCCCCCACCCTGTTTATCCCCTTATCCCCCACTTTCCTGTATTGTAAAATAGGTTTTCATACCAAAATGAGTGTGCATTTTATTCTTTCCTTTAGTGGAATGTGATGAGAGTAAACTTCATGTTTTTCTCTCACCTCCCCTCTTTTGCCCTCCACTAAAAAGTCCTTTGTTTGCCTCTTTTATGAGAGATAATTTGCCCCATTCCATTTCTCCCTTTCTCCTCCCAATATACTTCTCTCTCACCCCTTAATTTCATTTTTTAAGATATGATCCCATCCTATTCAATTCACTCTGTGCTCTCTGTCTCTGTGTGTGTGAGTGTGTGTGTGAGTGTGTGTGTGTGTGTGTGTGTGTGTGTGTGTGTGTAATCCCACCCACTACCCAGTTACTGAAAAGTTTCAAGACTTACAAATATTTTTTTTTCCATGTAGGAATGCAAACAGTTCAATTTTAGTAAATCCCTTATTACTTCTCTTTGCTGTTTACCTTTTCATGCTTCTCTTCATTCTTGTGTTTAAAGTCAATTTTTCTTTTCAGCTCTGGTCTTTTCATCAAGAATGCTTCAAAGTCCCCAATTTCATTGAAAGACCATTTTTTCCCCTGAAGTACTATACTCAATTTTGCTGGGTAGGTGATTCTTGGTTTTAGTCCTAGTTGCTTTGACTTCTGGAATATCATATTCCATGCCCTTCCATCCCTTAATGTAGAAGCTGCTAGATCTTGTGTTATCCTGATTGTATTTCCACAATACTTGAATTGTTTCTTTCTAGCTGCTTGCAATATTTTCTCCTTGACCAGGGAACTCTGGAATTTGGCCATGATGTTCCTAGGAGTTTCTCTTTTTGGATCTCTTTCAGGCGGTGATTGGTGGATACCTTGAATACTTATTTTGCCCTCTGGTTCTAGAATCTCAGGGCAGTTTTCCTTGATAATTTCATGAAAGATGATGTCTAGGCTCTTTTTTTGATCATGGCTTTCAGGTGGTCCCATAATTTTTAAATTGTCTCTCCTGGATCTATTTTCCAGGTCAGTTGTTTTTCCAATGAGATATTTCACATTCTCTTCCATTTTTTCATTCTTTTGGTTTTGTTTTGTGATTTCTTGGTTTCTCATAAAATCATTAGCCTCCATCTGTTCCATTCTAATTTTGAAAGAACTATTTTCTTCAGTGAGCTTTTGAACCTCCTTTTCCATTTGGCTAATTCTGCTTTTGAAAGCATTCTTCTCCTCATTGGCTTTTTGGACCTCTTTTGCCATTTGGGTTAGTCTACTTTTCAAGGTGTTATTTTCTTCAGCATTTTTTTGCTTCTCCTTTAGCAAGGTGTTGACCTGCTTTTCATGCTTTGCTTGCATGTCACTCATTTCTCTTCCCAGTTTTTCCTCTACCTCTCTTACTTGATTTTCAAAATCCTTTTTGAGCTCTTCCATGGCCTGAGCCCATCCCATGGGCTCGGATACAGAAGCCTTGATTTCTATGTCTTTCCCTGATGGTAAGCATTGTTCTTCCTCCTACGAAAGGAAGGGAGGAAATATCTACTCACCAAGAAAGTAACCTTCCATAGTCTTATTTTTTTTTCCCTTTTCTGGGCATTTTCCCAGCCAGTGACTTGACTTCTGATTATCCTCTCCACACCCACTTTGCTTCAAGTGCTGCTTCCCAGCCTCAGGGCTTTCAGTAGGGGTGGGGCTGCTATTCAGTGTGAGATTAAGTTCAGGTGCTAGGGTGGGGGCAAGGCCACCTCATGGAACTCTGTTCCCTCAGAGGGTTTATGCAGAGACCTTCAACAATGGATCCGAGCCCTTTCCTGCTTTAGGAGCCCTGGTCT
The DNA here is from genome assembly GCF_028372415.1 of Notamacropus eugenii. NCBI lineage: Eukaryota > Metazoa > Chordata > Mammalia > Diprotodontia > Macropodidae > Notamacropus > Notamacropus eugenii. The sequence goes on from NC_092875.1 coordinate 380,436,237, forward strand.
GCTTCCTCCTCCGCTGCTACCTCCCGAGGGGACCTGAGTTATGGAGACACCCTACTCCCCTCTCAGGGAGCAAAAAAAGACTCTCTCACTGACCTTTGCCACCTGTGGGTGGAGGGACCCGTGTGGCCTGCTGGAGATCCCATCCCTGAAGCCTGCTTGCATCTGCTCCTCTTGGTGCTGTGTGGCCAAGGCAGGGCTGGGCTCAGCTCTGGGTTTGGTGTGCAATGGACCTTTGGTGTTGGTTTTTCAAGTCTCTCTGGAACAGAAATCTCCTCCACTCCATTGTTCTGTGGCTTCTGCTGCTCCAGAATTTGTTGGGAGTTCTTCTTTACGGGTAATTTATGGGCTGTGGGTTCGAAGCTAGCCTATGTGTATCTTTCTACTCCACCATCTTGGCTCCCCCCCCCCCCCCCAGAATAATATATTTCAACAGCTGTCGTGTCACAGTTTTTGGAGTTGTACATACATTTCAAAAATTTCCTCTTTGTTTTGCATCATCTACATGTCATAAGCTGCTTTTAGACTGCACAAAATCTGATCAGCATGTCTCATTATTGCTTCCCAAAACCAGTTTACTATGACCCACACAGTATCCTAATGGTGATCTCATAGGGCACACTCATCTATATACACACTATTTCACATTTTCCTCAAAATTAAATGACATGATATTTATAAAATGCTTTACTGTCATGTGCTTAGTTGGTATTTAATAAGTGTTTTCTCCCTTCTCTTCTCAGATGAACTCATTCCTTCTATACTAGACTCAGTCACTATTCACAGCGTCCAGATTCTCTGACTCATCTTCTCTAAAGCAAAAACAGTACTCATTCATGTTGATTTTCTCCTTCCTTGGCCTTACTTTTATGGTTTTCTTTCTCTTTTCCTCATTCATGATCCCTTTCTCCATATCCTTCCTACATAGACTTTCCTTCACTATCCCACCCCAGGTACTTTGATTTTCAAACTTATTTGAAGCCAGTATTTACAGCAGGATATATTTCATTGCCTTCAGTACCTTCAAGCTACTGAATATTCCTAAGGGATTATTAACAGCTGAGCATAATTAAGAATATGTATAATTCTAGGTAAACATTTGGTTCGCAATTACATTTATGGGGCTTAACAAGATGAAGAGTATAAAAGATGACATTTACTGTCATTGAGAAGGTCCTACTCAAAGCCCAAGGAGAAATTAGATTCCTTATCAATGGTGAGATTTTTCAGATGAACTTGCTTGAAGATGACACTGTTGATTGCATGGAACTCTAAAACACTATAGATCCATTCAACAGTGTCATTGGTCACTAGAAAAAAATGTTGGTACTTGGATAAGCAGCCTACTGAGTTAGTGTATCAGTATATGTATAACTTGGAGAATCGCTGCAGAAGGAAAATTTGCTAGATGTGGAATTAACTAGAGAGTGTATTGGCTGATATATGGAAAATTATATCATGCTTTAAATGATTACAAATTACTTTGCTCTCACAGAAAAACAAATACTTTACTACATCTACTCTTGTGGGACTAAGTATGTCTATACATCCAGTACATTATAAACTCAGAAGAATAAAAATTACAAGTGATCCAAAATATCATGGAAAAGTTGTGTGGTGGGATTAGTCTATTATTTCAAGTTTCAGTATTATTCTGAATGAATAAATAACATAAAAGACATCATCAAGGACATGTATGACTAATAAAATCAATTAATATTGAGAACAGAGATGATTTCTGATATAAAATCAAGAACATTCATGACAAAGTAGAATGGTAACAGTGAAAGTGAGTGAACAGATGGAGAACTTGAGTGTCAGAATAAGATCTAAAAAACATCAATGGGGGTAAAAGACTTTCAATGGATTTTTTATGAAAAATTTATGGAAAGATGTGGACAAAACCTGCACAAAATGAGGAAAGATTGTGAGTTGTGCAAGTGATAGAGTACTCACACTGATGATATACATTCATCAAAGTATACATCAATACATCACTCAATGTCTGGAATATAGAAGTTAGTAAATAAATAAATAATTTTTCAGTATATCAAAATGCAGATGAAGACAATACTTCTTAGAGAAGAACCTGCCAGACCTAGAGGCCTGAGGGCTACCCGAGTCTTACCTTACCTATCGCAGGTCTTCAGCTGGCCAAACCGGATAAACGTATGAGAGAAGAGACTTTCCAAAGTCGAACAAGGGTTAGGCTTTATTCAGGGTCCTGGTTACATGTGCAGGGGGAACTCTTCCTTAGGAGAGAGAGAGAAATCTCCCAAGGAGGCAAAGATCTTACAGTAAGAGAATGAAAGCAGAAGTGGAAGTTGGGAGAGAGGGGAGAGGGAAGAGAGAAGAGAAGGAAGAGGGGCCTTCTGTCCTCTAAGGGCCCCTCACCTCTGAGCACCTTCGGGCTTTCCTGACCCTACTTAAGCTCTCCTGCCACATCGTTTGCACCTCAATACCGTGCCTGTTAGATAACAATAGGTGTGCCCAGATCTGGGCCAATCTCGAGGGCGGGGATGCTCTCTCCCATCACGTTTCCCACGGGAAGAGGCGGAAATGCACGAGATATCTCGGTCTCACACCTCAATTCCCTGCTGTTCCCTGGGGGGCCTCATGAGAACTCTAAGGTTTAGAAGTTCTCACCTTTTCCCGCCCGAGACTGTCCACATGGAACTGAGCTTACACCCCCAACAAGAACCCTGTTATATCATATCATAATAGATACCTGAATTCAGCTATGCTTTATGTCAATTTACATCCTAGAGAATATAGTGATACATGGAAAAGTCTGATATGAAATACCTTGTGGATACCATGGGTTTCAATTCTATTATAAGGAGGATTTGCTATGCTTTTTATTGTAATGGATTTATGTACAACTTGTTAACTTATAAACTAAGCATCTTTGTTCATAACAAAAATATCTGCTCTGAATTTATTCAGTTACACGTGTTGTATTTTCACTGCTGTGTGGGCAAAAGGTATCATTACAGCTATTTTAACTTCATGTAAAGTCTCACTATGTTGCTGATATAGCTATTTCATTTCGTAATTTTCACAAATTAACCAACTGGATTTTATTATGACTTAAAAATAATGCTGCCTATTAAATGCTTTAAGCATATGCCCATAGATACTTGCCTTTATTTGGATTTAGGATCATGATTATTGAATTTCTTGTGTTCACCTTATCTTAAAGTCAGAATATACATCTATCATGATGAAATCTTCATTGTGTCTATGATGACAAACAACTGGTTATTTTGGTAGTCATCCAGTACATTAACTAGTTATTATGAAATTAGGCGTTATTTCAGCACTGAATCAGATATCACATAATGGTTTAGGAGAAAATGAATGGTTGAACTCAGCTTAATTTCCTGTAACTGTATGTATGAATGATGTGAAAACCACAATCTATTGATCCTAATTTTTCTCTACTTAGCAGTCTTACTATGTAGGTCAAAAATTTAATAGTCTATGATGGTAAAAGTAGATTTATTATTTAAAGGCTTATCTGCAATATTCAAAGGACTGGTAGAATATGACTAATAATAGTACTTTATGGTTTACAAAGCACTTTCTATACCCATCTTTGAGGTACCTAATGTCAGTATTAGTATTCTCACTATATAGATAAGAAGATTAACTTTCACAAAGATTCATTGAAGTCTGTAATTGTCAGATATGAGACTCAAACCCAGTTTTTCTGAAATCAAGCATTGTCCTCATTTCTATTTTCTCTGCCCTGTATATCTAATTACAAGAATTATTTTTTCACCCAAACAAATTTTATTTATCTTTGTTATAAAGACTTTTTACCCAACAAATTGATTGCTGTGACTAATAACAAAAATAAATAAAACCAAAACTAAATAATTATTGTGTCTATGTAGTTAATTTGAGAATTATACTTTTCATTTCATTGATTACTTAAGATATTTACCATAACAATTATCAGAAACACATCCTCAGACCCCACAAGTACCTTACCTTTTGGCTTGGCAGATAACTATATTTTCCATTCCCCCAAAAATTCAGGCCCCTGGCTACTATATGTGAAAAAACATACAAATAACCATATTATAGAAGAGAAGCAACCTGACATCATATTCCAAGACAGCTAGCCTTGAAGTGAGGAAGAAAAGGGATCAAATTATAAGTTTGAAACATATATATCAATGTATCAAGCAACTCTTTGACATTGTAAGCCACTCCACAGTTACTGATACACATTGAGAATAGAATTTCCTCATCACAATTCCCTTATACCAATGAAATGATATGTATTGTTATACATATATGAGGGTTGGGGGAGAGACAGAGACATGGAAAGAAATATGTAGGTAGACTCAAGGATACAGAGAAAGAAATGAAAGCAGAAACAGAAATGGAGAAAAAACAAAGGAGGAGAGACATGTTAGATGGTATAGTGATATAGAGTGTTGGACTTGGTGTCAAGACAAGCTGAGTCTAAACTAAATGCTATACAAATGTGAAGTATACACAAGCACATACATGTATATATAGAAGCATAGACATAGATGTATGTGTATATATAATGTATAAGTATGTATATATATATGTGTGTGTGTGTGTGTGTGTGTGCATTTACACAAATACACAATACACCCATCTCTTTTTTCTTCTTTTTTTTTTCAGAAGAAGAGAGGAGAGAGATAGTTTCAACTTCTTGCACCAAGATAAGTGGAGTTCTAGGAAGTGATGAAGAAAAAAGTCTTAAAAGGGATTGATGTTGCAGGACAACTGGCTAGTGGATGAGTAAACGTGTGCAAATTACCAGTCTGTAACATTTGGGCAAGATGATGACAAAAAAGAGGCTAGTCAAGATAGCTAAAAAGTTGATTCCTGAGAACTGTATAATGCATGAAGCCGTATAAGTGAAAACACATAGCATAAATACAGAGTTTGCCGTTTCAGTAAGAAGGAGCAATTTCAGAGGAGAATGATAGGATTATGTCCCTTTAGTGGCTCTACAAATACCTAATGCTAATGAAATCTTGTGTGTTTCCTGAGTGTTCATCAGATGAAATACAAATTCACCTGCCTAACATTTAACATCTTTCTCCATCTGATTTTCATTTACCTTTCCAATCTTTGTTCAAGTTACATCTTCCTGCATCTTCCCGGGGTTGTCAAACTCACTTGATTCTTTATAATATTCTGTCCCATCTCCTCTCCTAAAGCAATCTAATAGTATAGTGCATAGAGTACTGAGTCTGGAATTAGGAAGAACTGAATACAAATGAGGCCACAGATACTAGGATACTAGTTGTGTGACCTTGGGTTAGTCATTTAAACTCTATTTATCTCATTTTCCTCAACTGCAAAATGGAAATATTAATAGCACTTACCTACTGGGGTTACGAAGAATCAGTTGAGATGATGTTTGTTAAAGTGCTTTGTACAGTGCCTGGCACATAATAGACAATTAATAAATACTTTATTTCTCCCTCCTTCTTTCCCTCCCTCCTTTCCTTCCTTCCTTCCTTCCTTCCTTCCTTCCTTCCTTCCTTCCTTCCTTCCTTCCTTCCTTCCTTCCTTCCTTTTTTCTTTTTTTCTCCACAAATAACCATAGGAGTGGATTTAGGCTTAGGTTGTCTTGAAATCATCTCTCAGAATCTATAACTCCCTTCAAAGTATAGTTTGTCTGCAATTTCCTAAACCATATATATATATATATATATATATATATATATATATATATATATATATATATATACACACATATATATATACACATATATATATACGTATATATATATGTATATATATATGTATATATATATATATATACATATATATATATATACACACACACACACATTTTCTTTCTAACATATACCACGTCAGTCCTCTCATCTTTAGGAAATACTACGCATGTTTTATATAAAATCTTGCAACTTACAGTTGTCAAGAGTTACCCAGTTGAAAGAAGATGTGTGGGGAAGTAAAGCAATTTTCAATTTCATTTAAGCAATATATGTCAGAGTTGGGATTTGAATTCAGTACTTTCAGATTTTTAGCCACTATGACATGTTGTTTCTGGTTTTATTTTATTTAAATTTATCTTGTCTCCCTAATCAGAATGTAACATCTTTAAGCGAGGGATCTATTTTTCATATTTTTCTATAATACTCCATGAATAATTCAAACAACATAGAAAGTGTTCAAAACTAATTGTCATTTGATTGATGCAATGTTAGAAGGATCTATAGCACAGCATCTGGCACTTTGTTCAATGGTTAATAAATGCTCTATATATCTAGTACGTTCTTAAATGTGATTTTTTAATAATGAGGGGAAATTCAAAAAGAATATTTTACTTTTAACTATACAAGTCAATAGAAAATATGATGAGACAAATTTTTTGCTTTACATAGATTTTTCACAAATATGTTATATTGAAGATAGTCTAAAAAATTCCATATGTGTGCAGCATTTTTGTCAATTAATACTATTATTTTAGTTAACATTGAATGTTCTGGAAATTTCAAATATTACAATGTTGTTCATCCTCTTCTCTTAGAGTGTATGTACATAGTCTTTTCCCTTGGTTTCCACCATTAGAAAGTGAGCTTCCTGAAGGCAATGATAATGTTTTTAAATTTCTTATATCTCCAGTGTTTAACACAGTACCTGACACGTTAATAAATGTTTAGTAACTCTTATTGACTTGCCTTGAAAATTAGATATAACTAAATAATAGTCATTAGATATTCTTAGGAGTCTTTGGCAAAATCTAATTTGCCATTCTGGACATGGTTAATATTTTCACAAATAATAATGTTTCCAAGCTGACACAAAAATATATTATGAAGTATTTCCTTTCTTAAATTGCTGTCATAGTGTTTGGTTTTAGTTATCAGTATGATTTTGCTTTTCTTACAATGAAATAAATGGTACAGAGAAGGTTGATAATAATTGAAAAAGAAGTCCAACAACCTTTTTGAGCAAGAATATATTTAGATGGGTACTGCAGAAAACAATTAAAATAATTCTGAGGGAAGATACTCAAGGTCCCAAAATCTCACTGTGATCAATGAGAAAATCCATATACTCACATTCAATTATACAAATTAATAACTTTGAAGCACATATTTCAGAAAAAAGGAGTCCTATTTTGAAATCAGATCTGATTGTGTCTCACAATATAATAGATTTAGAGATAGAAGGAAACTCAGAAGTTGTTCTGGGCTGGGTCTAGTCAGTTAGGTATGCTGGCAGTTTAGGTTTGTTTAATATTAGAACAAAACTCATAGTTAAGAATAAAAGATTTATTGATCCATAGTAGGAGGATATTCAACAAGGAGGGAACTTAATCTCAACTTGATTCAACTGAATGGAGTTCTTTTGTCTGAATTTTACATTAAACTTCTCCCTCTCTGATGATGGAAAAGGCCTTCCCTGAATGTTAGATGAACAAGTAGTAATATCAAGAGCAAGCGCCTATAGTAGTCTAAGCCAGTCAAGTCTCAAAGGTGGTCTGAACACACTTTAAGGAGAAAAAAAAAGTAGTCCAATATGCAAGGAGCTAATAGTTAGAATATTGTATCTACCATACTAGTCATCTAATTCAAATCTCTCATTTTACCAATGAGAAAAAAAAATGGGGACTCACAGGAAGTAAGGGCAACCTTTGCAACTTTTGCCCAAAGCTGGACTTGAGATTCAATTTCATCATCTCTAAAATGGAATACTTATATATGGATTACATACCTCATAGGGTTGATTTGAGGAAAGCATTTTTTAAACTGTCAAATTTTAAATGTTTGAACTATAAAAATGTATTTCTATGCAATGACAGAGTACACAGATGACTACATTAGGGTTGGAAAAAGCACTGAAACATCATTTTGTAAAAAAAAATTCTCTCTTTTCAATCGGTCTGAAAATCCTGTCATTAAAGTCATGTTTTCACAGTTGTATATCATAGCTCTCAAAGCAGTAAGACAATTAATGAGTCATAGAATAAGAAGTAGGGTACTGAAGAAACTAGGTGAACAGTGGATAGAGTGCCATACCTAGAGTCTGGAAGATTCATCTTTTGGAGTTCAAAACTAGCCTCAGAAATTTATTAGCTGTAGCAATTTGGGTAAATCACTTAACCCTGTTGGCTTCAGTTTCTGTGTCTGTGAATTAAGCTAGAGAAGGAAAATGACAGAACACCTCATTATTTTTGCCAAGGAAGTTGTAAAAGGGAGGAATGGGGAGTCATGAAGAATCTAACTTGACTAAAACAACTGAGCAATAGCAACAATAAAAAAAGAAAAAGAAAAAGAAGACAAACTATTATGTTTGAGAATGCCAATAGAAGAGCTGAACAAATTGTATAGAGGTCTACCCAGATCATGTAACTTTTTGAAATTGCCAATTTGTCCCTAGATTTACCTAAGAGGTATATAGAAATATTACTACTGGTGGCATTTATGAGGATCAGTGGTGATGCAAATCATATGGAATAAGAAGGGAGGAGCAAGGTATTGTGCTTTACATGCCTGAGTGTGAAGATCAGTGGTCTGAATAAGAGAGAGGGTGAACAAAGAAGTAGAAAATAAGAGCATTTTAAAGAGAGAGTTTTTATGTATCTGTGTATGTTTTGCCTGGGAATTAGCTTCTATGATGGTGAGAATAAGCATGAACTATAGCCTGAACTTCAAACCTAGGAGGTATGATAATTTTAGTTCAATAAAAAGAGAGTGCATGTGCTTAGGACAGTTAGGTCAGGGATGTGCTTGTCCTAGCTGCCTATCAATACTAGAAATTGGGAACTAATTAATCAGATTTGGACTTTTCCCACTTATTTTAACTAGCAAATTTCTGAGTTCCCTGCTGTCTCAAAAAAGGAAGTTATAATATCCTGGAGACAAAAGGGGTCCTAATTTTTGGCAGGGAGTGATGATATCTTCATGGCTGGGAATATGGGGTACCAGCAGGTCATTACTCCCTCTAACAGTAATAATCTGAAGAAAGAACTACTTGATTTAAATTCATGTTCAGGTGTGAATAAGTAATGCTAGTTTTTAATTTAAGCAAATTTTGATAAGAAAAAGATGAGAAGAGAGAAACAAGTCCTTGAGTACCAGAAATTGGGTAGAGGAAAGCACCAGAGGAAAAAAAAAATATCTGTAAAGAAAATGAAGGTTGGGAGGTAGAGGTAAGATGACTGAGTGAAGACAGATCTCTTGAATTCTCCTACAACTCCTCCAAATACCTATAAATGATATCTCTAAAGAAATTCTAGAGCAGCAAAACTCATAAAAAGGAGTGAAACAATTTTCCAGCCCAACAAAATTTAGAAGGACAGCAGGAAAGTCACACTGCATCAGGGTGAGAGAAGAGTGTGGGTATAATGGCAAGCAAAGTAGGATCTTTTGCTATTTCTGTTTTAGTATAATCAAGAGCCTCTGACTGAATCTTGCCTTTACAAACCAAGAGTTGGTTTCTTTAACTAGAAACAGAATGTGTATTTGTATTGTTAATTATTTGAAAGTATTTACAGAACTTCCCCACCCATTAATGGGCTTGTCCATTAAGGAGACTTGATTAGGCAAGATTTGTAGGAAGGCCCACATCTTTTGTTAAGTTTCTAATGAGGCATTGGTTCTCAAGGGTTGTGATGCCTTCTGTCTCCAACAAACATATAAATATTATGAGGGTGAAGTTTTACTTGGGGCTTAGTTTTTGGAAGAAGTTTGTGTTCCAGGTGAGACTGTGGGAAGCCACTAAGCAGCCCCCAGGCTTTGAAAATTCAGATGTTGATGTTTCCCTCTTTGGTAGCTATGTACGTATGTAATGATCAGGCAGCTGGATCTGTCTGATGATCTATGATGCATGTATTGCTTATGTCAAACAGTTGGAAGCATTTCTGTTAATTTTGGCTTCTCTGTATTTTCTGTGAAGTTCAGGATGCTGACCTTCTCCCCTGTACTTAGTAAATGATACATGTGCTTGATTAAACTGATTTAGCTTTCCTTTTAGAAAAGAAGATCTAAGAACCTCTGATCACAATCCCTCCTCTTCATGTTGGGTGCTTGCTTTTAAAACAGACCACACCAGAACAAGACCTGGTCCCAGAAAGCCAGGAGCAAGCCTCCAGATGATTGAATCAGTGGTATCAGTGATGGTTTCCAGACCTCTCAGCCCACAAAGAGTAAGGAAATTGGACAATATGTGAGAGATTTATAGGCGTCCCTTTGATAGAACCAGGGGCAGGACTATTTTGCATTGTCCATACTTCAATCTGGGTCGTAGTACTGGGTCTTAGTTCCAGTGTGAGGAGGAACACTAGCACAGCAGAGCTTGTGGCCACAGGAGAACAGGTCACAATTCCAGGGTCAAAATGAGTACTGGTTCTTGCTCACCAACCAGTGTAGAGTACAGGAGAAAAATAAAAACACCTCTCCCTGGATGACATCTTCTTGGAAGAGCCAAAAATTTATAGGTAGGTCCCCAAAATTACCTCTGAAAATAGCAGCAAAAACAAAACAAAACAAAACAAACCCAATGGTTGGGACAGTGTACCCTCCACCCTGAAAGCAAAGCCCCAATTTAGCATCGAGTTAAAAGTCAAGTAATAGTTTGGAAAATGAATGAACAACAGAGAAAACAATTCTTACCACAGAAAGTTACTATGTTGACAAGAAAGATCAAAGCATACAACCATAAGAAGACAACAAAATCAAAATTATTTCATTTAAAGTTTCAAAGAGGGGGGAGAGCCAAGATGGTAGAGTAAGAGAAACTACTCACCTAACTCCCTCAGATACCTCTAAAGTTTGAGGGACAAACTCCTTCAGATACCTCTAAAAAGAGAATCTAACCAAATTTTAGAGGTTCAGAATCCAATAGGACACAGACTGTGGCAGATTCACAGACCAGGACAGACTGGGAGATTGATGGGAAGGATCTGTTCCACTGGGGTGTAGGTGCATACAGCACAAAGCACAGCATCCCTGCTGTGGCAGAGCTGAGCAGGAAAGCCCCAGGGTGGTCTGAGGAAGCAGCAACATGGCAGGATAGCAGCTCAGGGCAAGAGTCAAGCAGAAACAAGTGTGTGAGAGTCACAGATATCTGCAGCAGCTGTGCCTAAGACTTTCAGCCTACAGATTAAATGTCTGTAAGTCACCTCCTTAAACTTCTGATAGTCAAAATAGCAGAGTGATCAGTAAACGCTCTCTTGCACTCCCCCTGTCTACCCTGAAAGAACCATAAAGTATTTCCCCAGAAAAATCCTGGATCAGTGAGATTAGTAGTAGGGGCAAAGAGTCTCATAGCACCTGAGGGTTGGAAAATTGTTAAAGAATATTCCTGTTACTTTGGCAGAGGACCAAGAACCCCATGGGGATGGAATCTTGCAACCAACAATACAGCAGTCAGAATCACCAAACCCTGAGCTTACCTTTGCTCTAGATCAGCTGAGGAGATGTCCCATGACTACATCACACCTTCCCCCCATTCAACAAGTTAATTCCAGGGCTAATCCAGGGAAACACAAACCGAATTCACCTTTGTTTTCTCACACCAGCCAGCTCAGCAATAGGTTCTTTAGCATCTAGCTGAAAGAGCCAGAGGCCACAATACAAAAAGCCTCACCATTATGAGCAAGAAGTGAAAGAAGAAGGAAAAGACCATAGGATTATTCTAGGGAACAAGGACCAAAACATGAAAGAGGTCAATACTGAGACTGTAGTCCCATCTGAAATTTGAGAAGAAACTATGAACTGTTTGCATGCACAAAGAGCACTCCTGGAATAGCTGAAGAAGGAAATAGAAGAACAATGACATTTACAGGAAGAAATAGACAGCCAAACTAAACTAGTGAGTGACTTCAAACTCCGTTTTCTGAACATGATAAATCTAACTTCAAAATCAATAAGAAAGAAGTTAAGGAGGTGAATAAAACTCTGGATAAGGCAGATATAATAGAACTCTGGAGAAAACTGAATGGGGAAAGAAAGGAATATACCTTTTTCTCAGTGGTACATGGCACATTTATAAAATTGACCTTGTATTAGGGCATAAAAACCTCAGAATTCAGTGCAGAAAGGCATAACCAGTCAAAGCATCCTTCTCAGATCATAATGCAATAAAAACCATATGTATTATAATGTCCATGGAAAGATAGACCAAAAATTAATTGAAAACAAAATAATCTAATTCTAAAGAAGGAGTGGATTAAACAACAAATGATAGAAGCAATCAATAACTTCATTCAAGAGAAAGACAGTAATGATATAACCTACCAAATCTTATGGAATACTGCAAAAGCAGTTCTCAGGGGAAGTTTCATGACTTTGTATGCCTGCATAAATAAAATAGAGAAAGAGGAGACCAATAAATTGGGCATGCAGCTGAAAAAGTAAGAAAAATAGCAAATTAAAAAGTTCCAAGTAATTGAAGGAGAGATTAATAAAATTGAAATTAAGAAAAGTATTGAATTAATAAATAAAACTAAGAGTTTGTTTTATGAAAAAACAATATAATTGATAAACCTTTGGTCACTTTTATTAAAAAAAAAGAAAGAAGAAAACCAAATTAATAATAACAAAAATGAAAGGAGTGAACTCACCTCCACTGGGGAGGAATTTGAAAAAATTAGAAATTACTTTGCCCAAATTTATGCCTATAAATTAGATAATCTAAATGAGATGGATGATTTTATATATATATATATATATATATATATATATATATATGTGTGTGTGTGTGTGTGTGTGTGTGTGTGTGTATGTATGTATGTATGTATGTATGTATATATAAATTGCCCAGGTTAGCAGAAGAGGATGTTGAATACTTAAACAATCCCATCTCAGAAAAAATAAATTAAACAAATCATCAATGAATTCCCTAGGAAAAAGTCTCCAGGGCCAGATATATTTACAAGTGAATTCTATCAAACATTTAAAAAACAGTTAATTCTAATACTATATTGAGTAATTTGGAAAATTGTGGAAGGAGTCCTCTCAAACTCTTTGTATGATACAAATATGGTTTTAATACCTAAACCAGGGAGAGACAAACAGAGAAAGAAAATTTCACACCAATTTCTCTAATGAATGTAGGTGCTAAAATTTTAAATAATAAGATTTTAGCAAAAAGAATACAGCAATATATCATGAGACTAATACATTATGATCAGATAGGATTCAAATCAGGAATACAGGGTTGGTTCAATATTAGGAAAACTATTAGCGTTATTGATCATATCAATACAAATCTAACGGAAACTACATGATTATCTCAATAGATGCAGAAAAAGCTTTGACATAATACAACATGCATTTCTACTAAAACCACTGGACAGTATAGGAATGAAGGGAACTTTCCATAAAATAGTAAGCATTATCTACCCAAAATCTTCAGCAAACATTGTATGCAGTAGAGATAAGCTGGATATATTTCCTATAAGATCAGGGGTGAAACAAGGATTTCCACTACCACCATTATTATTCAATATGGAACTAGAAATGCTAGCTGTAACTATTAGAGAAGAAAAAGAAACTGATGGAATTAGAACAGCAAAGAAGAATGTAAGTTATCTCTCTTTGAAATGATATGATGATATACTGAGAGAATCCCAGAGATTCAAGTAAAAACTACTTGAAATAATAAACAACTTCGGCAAAGTTGCAGGTTACAAAATCAACCCACATCAATCTTCTTCATTTCTATATATCACGAACAAAGCCCAACAGCAACAGAGAGAAAGAGAAATCCCATTTAAAGCTAGGGTAGACATGACAAAATATTTGGGAGTCTAACTGCCAAAACACAATTAAATGATACTTTTCGCACAAATAAAGTCAAATCCAAGTAAGTGGAAAAACATCAGTTGCTCACGGGTAGGCTGAGCCAATATAATAATAATGATAATTCTACCTAAATTAATTTACTTTAGTGTCATACCAATCAAACTATATGATAATTATTTCCTAGAGCTGGAAAAAATAATATCAAAATTCACCTGGAAGAACAAAAGGTACAGAATAGCAAGGGAACTAATGAAAAGAAATACCAGGGAAGGTGGCGTAGCCCTATGAGATCTCAGATGGTATGATAAAGCAGCAATCATCAAAACCACTTGGTACTGGCTAAGAAACAAAAGTGTAGAGAAGTGGAATATGCTAGGTACTCAAGAGACAGCAGTCAATGTATAGTCAATGTATAGTAAAGATATTGTTTGATAAATTCAAGGACCTCAGCTTTTGGGATAAAAACTCACTGTTTGACAAAAATTGGTGGGAAAATTGGATAAAAGTGTGGTGGAAACTAGATCTAGACCAATGCCTGACACCATACAGAAGAATAAAGTCAAAATGGATAAATGATCTAGGTATAAAGATGGATAATATAAACAAATTTATAGTATATTTATCAGATATATGGAGAAAGGAAGAATTTTTGATTAAAGCAAAGATACAAAGCATTATGAAGTAAAATACGGATAATTTTGATTACATTAAACTGAAAAGTTTTTACACAACCAAATCCAATACAATCAAGATTAGGAGGGAAGCAGAAAACTGGGAAAGAATTGTTGCAACTAGTGTCTGTGATAAAGGCCTCATTTGTAACATATATAGATAACTGAGTCAAATGTACAAGAATACAAGTTATTCACCAATCAATAAATTGTCGAAGTATATTAGCAGGCAGTTTTCAGAGGAAAAAAATTAAAGATATCTATAGTCATATGAAAAAATGCTCTAAATCACTATTGATAAGAGAGATGCAAATCAAAACAGTTCTGAGATACCACATCACACCTATCAAATTGGCTAACATGACAGAACAGGAAGATAATAAATGTTGGAGAAGATGTGGGAGAGTTGGAACAGTAATTCATTGTTGGTGGAACAGTGAGCTGATCCAAACATTTTGGAGAGGAATTTGGAACTATGCTCAAAGGGCTAAAAAAGGTGCATACCCTTCGACCCAGTAATACCACTTTTAGCACTGTATCCCCAAGGGATCGTTAAAATTGGAAAGGGTCTCACATGTACAAAAATATTTATAGCAGCCCTATTTGTGGTGGCAAAAACTGGAAATCAAGAGGATACCCATCAATTAGGGAATGACTGAGTAAATTATGGTATATCAGTATAATGGAATACTATTTCGCAATAAGAAATGATGAACAAGAAGACTTCAGAGAGGCCTGGAAAGACTTATACGCTCTGATGCTGAGCAAGAAGAGCGGAGCCAGGAGAATTTTGTACACAGCAAGAACCACTGTGCCAGGACTTTCTCTGGTAGACTTAAAACTTCATTGCAATGCAAGGACTTAAAAAATTCCCAGTGGTCTTTTAAGGCAAAATACCTTCCATATTCAGAGCAAGAACTATGGAACTCAATCACAGATTGTAGCAGATTACTTTCTTTTGTATTACATTTTGTTTTGTTATATGATTTCTTCCATTCATTTCAATTCTTCTATAAAACATGACTATGGTGAAAATGTATTTAATAGAAATGTATATATAGAATCTATATAAAATTGCATGCCATCTCAGGTAGGGAGAGAGGAGTGGGAAGGAGGGAAGGATGGAAAGAAAACATCTAGGTTGTATGGTAGTGATTGTGGAACACTGACAATAAATAAATAAATAAAAGCTCCAAAATAAAATGCAAATTTTTATCAGGCCATGGAAAAGCTCAAAAAGAATTTAAAAAATGAAGTAAGAGAGATGGAAGAAAAATTGAGAGGATAAATGAGCATGATGTAAGAACATCTTGAAATATCAGTTGACATTTTGGTAAAGGAGGTCCAAAAATGACCAAAACACAAATATCAAAGAGGTCAGCATTGAGACTCTACTTCCATCTGGAACTTCAGAAGGGAATATGAACTGGTCTGCAGCAGGGAATATGAACTGGTCTGAAGCACAAAGAGTCTTCTTGGAAGAGCTCAGAAGGACTTAAAACCCAAATTAGAGAAACAGAAGAAAAAATGACCACAGACTTTGAAAATATGAAAAAAGAATACACTGAGAGATGGGAAAGGGAGAGGTAGAGTAGGATAAATTATCTGATATAATAGAGTCCTGAAGGAAATTTTACAGTGGAGGGGGAAATGGGGGAAATGGGTAAGGGAGTACATGAAACTCACTTTTATTGGAGTTGACTGAAGGAGGTAATAATATATACACCCAGTTGGGTGTAGAAATCTCTCTTGCCATAAAACAAAATAGGAGGGGCGGAGCTAAGATGGCACAGTGAGAGCAACTACTCACCTAAGTTCTTAGACAAACTCCATCAGATACCTCTAAAAAGAGAATCTGACCAAATTTTGTTGGTGCAGAATCCAACAGGAGAGAGACTGTGGCAGTTTCACAGTCTAGGACAGACTGGAAGGTCAACAAGAATCTATTCCATGAGGGTGGATGAGCCTACAGCTCATAGAAAAGTGTCACTTCCACTGTCTGGATGAGCAGTAAAGGCCACGGCAGTCTGAGGAAGGGGAAGTATGGCAGAAAGGCAGTGTGGCAGCCCAGGGTGACAGTCAAGTGGAGAGGAGCAAGTGAGAGCCGCAGGAGGAAGCCCAGGTATCTGCAGCAGCTGCAGGGAGACTTTCAGCCTGCAGATTAAAGGTCTGTAAGTCACCTGCTTGAACTTCCAGGACCCAAAATGGAGGAGTAATTAGTAAATGCTCTCTCCCCTCCCCTTGTTGACCTTGAAAGAACCATAAAATATGTCCCCAGAAAAATCCTGGATCAGTGGAATCAGCAGAAGGGGCAAACAGTCTCATAGCACATGAGGCTAAGAAAATAGCAAAGGAATATTCCCCTTACTGTGGCTGAGGAACAGTGCTGTCCCACACAGCTGGAATCCCAGGGGTGTGGAGTCTCACACTAGGACCCAGGTGTGCCTAAGTGCTCCAGGGGAAATGGGAAGACAGCCAGGATCACCAAGCACTGAAGTTGCCTTTGCTCTAGCTCAGCTGAGAACTCCCCTCAACAGACCACCCATCCCCCAAACTTAACAAACTAGCTCCAGGGCTAATCTGAGGAAACTCAAACAGATTTCACCTGCCTTTGCTTTCTGACACCAGCTAGTTGAGCACCAAGATCTTTAGAGTCTAGCTGATAGAACCAGAGACCACAACACACAAAGCAGCAAGCAACAGAGGAAAGAAAAGACAATAGATTCTTTCTATAGGGATAAGGAACAATGCATGAGTAACAAAGAGGTCAGCTGAGACTGTACTCCCATCTAAAACTTCAGAAGGGACTATGAACTGCTCACATGCACACAGAGCACTCCTGGAACAACTGAAGAAGGAAATAGAGGAAAAAATGGCCAATGATTTCACAAGTATGAAAAAAAATTCACTGAAGAGAACAGGTCTTTAAAAAGGAAAAATTGAACAAATGGAAAATGAAGCACAAAACCTAACTGGGAAAACTGGACAAATGGAAAAGGAAGAATAAAATCTAACTGGGAAATTGGATAAATGGAAAAGGAAGTACAAAAACTAAGGAGAAAATAATTCCTCAAAAGGAATAATTGGACAGATGGAAAAGGAGATGCAAACGTTAATGGAAGAAAACAATTTGATGAAAATTTGAGTTGGAGAAGTAGAAGCTAATGACCCTATCAGACATCAAGAATCAGTGAAAGAAAATATAATAAATGAAAAGGTAGAAGAAAATGGAAAATATGTACTTGGAGAAACAACTGACCTGAAAAAAAGATACAAGAGAGAAAATTTAAGAATTATTGGCCTACCAGAAAGCCATGATGAAAAAAAAGAGTCTGAAAATATCTTCCAATAAATCGAGTACTGCCCCAAAGTGCTAGATCCAGAGGACAAAATAGTCATTGAAAGAATACACTGTTCACTTCCTAAAAGGGATGCCAAACTAAACACACCAAGAAGTATTGTTGCTAAATTTTGGAAGTATTAAGTGAAGGAGAAAATACTACAGGCAGCTAGAAAGAAACCATTCAAATATTGAGGAGCTACAGTCAGGATCACACAGAACCTACCAGCTTCTACATTAAAAGATCTAAGGAAATGGAATATGATATTTCACAAGGCAAAGGAACTGGGACTTCAACCAAGGATCAATTACCCACCAAAGTTCAGCATAGAATTTCAGGCAAAGAGATGGACATTCAATGAAATAAGGGATTTCCAGACCTTCCTGATAAAAAGGCAAGAACTCAATAGAAAATTCAATCTTCAAACTAATATGAAATATAAAAAGGATATTTAGAGATAGAGGGAATGGGTATAAAGCAAATTCTGTGATGGTAAAAATGTGATTTAAGCTTTTGAAGGGATTGTAATGTGAAAAGGAGGAAGCAGAAAGTGGTAAATTACATCACAGGAAGAAGTACCAAATTATATTAGAGAAGAGGGAAAAGGAGACGGGGAGGAACATTGTTTGAGAGGTACTCTCATCTGATTTCATTCAAGGAGGGAACAACCAACTTAATTAAGTATATAAATCTAACTAGCTCTATAGTCAGTAGGTGGGAAAAGGGGAAATAAAGGGAAGGGTAGGTTAAAGGAAGGGAGGAAGTAGTAAGGGTAAAGGGAAGTAAAAGGGAGGGAGGCTGAAAGAAGGAAGGGAAGACTGCAGGAGGTGGTGGTCAAAAATTAAAACTCTATTGTGGAGGGGAAGGGAGAACTAAAAGCAAAAAGAGTGGGAAAAAAGATGGAGGGAAATACACAGATAGTAATCATAACTGTGAATTTGAATGAGATAAATTCTCCCTTAAAACAGAGATGGATAGCAGAATGGATTAAAAGCCATAATCCCACAATATGTTGATACGAGAAACAAATTTGAAAAGGGGAAATACACACCAACAAAGGTAAAAAATTGGAGCAGTATATATTGTGCCTCAGCTGATGGAAGAAATGCAGGGGGAGCGATCCTAATGTCAGACAAAGCAAAAGCAGAAATACAACTAATCAAAAGAGATAAGGCAGGAAACCATACCCTGCTAAAAGGCACCATAGAAAATGAAGCAATATCATTACTAAACATCTATGTTGCCAAATGGTATAGCATCCAGATCCTTAGCAGAGAAGTTAAGGGAGTTACAGGAAGAAATAGACAGTAAAATTATACTAGTGGCAGACCTCAAACTCCCCCTCTCTGAACTTGATAAATTTAACCTTACTATAAGCAAGAAAGAAGTTAAGGAGGCGAATGAACTCTGGAAAAGTTAGATATGATAGATATCTGGAGAAAAGTGAATGGAGATAGAAAGGAATATACTTTTTCTCAGCGGTACATGGTATATATAAAAAAATTGACTATGTACTAGGGCATAAAAACTTCACAATCCAGCGCAGAAAGGCAGAGATGGTCAATGCATCCTTCTCAGATCATAATGCAATAAAAATCATTTGTAATAAAAGATCATGGAAACATAGACCAAAAATTAACTGGAAACTAAATAATCTAATACTAAAGAAGGAGTGGATTAAACAACAAATCATAGAAAAAATCAAAAATTTCATTCAAGAGAATGATAATAGTGAGATAACCTACCAAATCTTATGGGATAGTGCTAAAGCATTCTTAAGGGAAGCTTTATATCTTTGAATGTATGCATGAATAAAATAGAGAAAGACTAGATCAATGAATTGAGCATGCAGCTGAAAATCCTTGAAAAAGAACAAACTGAAAAGCCCCAAGTAAATACCAAATTAGAAATATTGAAAACCAAAGGAGAGATTAATAAAACTGAAATTGAGAAAACCGCTTAACTAATATATAAAATAAGAATTCTTATTATGAAAAAAGCCAAAAGAATTGATAAACATTTGCTCAATTTGATTTTTAAAAAAAAAGAAGAAAACCAAATTATCGATATCAAAAAATGAAAGGGGTGTACTCACCTCCAATGAGGAGTAAATTTAAAAAAATGCTTAGAAACTTCTTTGCCAAACTTTATACCCATACATTCAATAATATAATGGAGATGGATGATTATTTTAAAAATTATATATAGCCCAGATTAGCAGAAGAGGAAGTTGAAAACTTGAACAACCTCATCTCAGAAAAAGAAACGGATCAATCAAACAATGAGCTCCTTAGGAAACAATCTCCACAGCGGGATGTATTTACAAGTGAATTATATCAAGCATTTAAAGAACAGTTAATTCCAATACCATATAGACTATTTGGGAAAATAGTGGAAGAAGGAGTCCTCCCAAATTCATTTTATGATACAAAATGGTTTTGATACCTAAACCAGGAAGAGACACAACAGAGAAAGAAAATTATAGACCAATTTATCTCATGAATATAGATGCTAAAATTTTAAATAAGATTTTAGCAAAAAGAATATAGCAACTTATCATGAGAATAATACATTATGATCAGGTAAGATTCATACCAGGAATTCAGGGTTGGTTCAATATTAGGAAAACTATTAGCATTATTGATCATATCAACAACAAAACTAACAGAAACCACATTATTATCTCAATAGATGCAGAAGAAACTTCTGACAAAATACAGCAACCATTCCTATTAAAAACACTGGACAGCATAGGAATAAAGGGAACTTTCCATAAAATAATAAGCAGCATCTATTTAAAAACCTCAGCCAGCATTATATGTAATGGATACAAGCTGGATGCATTTCCAAGAAGATCAGAGGTGAAACAAGGATGTCTGTTATCACCACTATTATTCAATATGGTATTAGAAATGTTAGCTGTAGCAATAAAAGAAGAAAAAGAAATTGAAGGAATTAGAATAGGCAAAGAAGAAACTAAGTTATCCGTCTTTGCAGATGATATGGTGATATACTTAGGGAATCCCAGAGATTCAAGTAAAAATTTACTTGAAATGATAAACAAGCTCAGCAAAGTTGCAGGTTACAAAATAAACCCACCAAATATTCATTTCTACATATTTCTAGCAAAGCCCAGAAGCACAAGACAGAAAGAGAAATCCCATTTAAAGCTAAGGTAGACATGATAAAATAGTTGAGAGTCTACCTGCCAAAACAAATCCAGGGATTATATCAACACAATTACAAGATACTTTTCACACAAATAAAATCATATCTAAGTAATGGAAATACATCAGTTGTTCATGGGTAGGCCAAGCCCATATAATCAAAATGACAATTCTACTTAAGTTAATTTACTCATTTAGTGCCATATTAATCAAACTGTCTGACAATTATTTTCTAGAGCTGGAAAAATCATATCAAAATTCATCTTGAAAAACAAAAGTGTAGAATAGCAAAGGAATTAATGAAGAGACATGCTAGGTAACGTGACCTAGCTCTAACAAATCTCACATTATAATATAAAGCAGCAATTATCAAAACCATTTGGTACTGGCTAAGAAAGAGAAGGGTAGACAAGTGGAATAGGGCTAGGTACTCAAGACACAGTAGTCAATGCATATGGCAATCTATTCTTTCATATACCCAAGGATCCCAGTTCTGGGATAAAAACTCACCGTTTGAAAACAATTGCTGGGAAAACTGGATAAAATTGTGCTGCAAACTAGGCATAGAAGAATGCCTGACACCACACATTACAATAAAGTCCAAATGGGTACATGATCAAGGTATAAAGAACAATGCTATAAACAAATTAGTGGAGCAAGAATAAGTGTATTTATCAGATTTATGGAGAAGGGAAGAGTTTTTGACTAAGAAAGAGATAGAAAATATTATGAAGTGCAAAATGGATAATTTTGATTACATTAAACTGAAAAGTTTTTGCACAACCAGATTCAATATAACCAAGATTAAGAGGGAAGCAGAAAACCTGGAAATAACTTTGGCAACTAGTGTCTATAATGAAGGCCTTATTTCTAAAATATAAAGGAAAATGAGTCAAGTGTACAAGAATACAAGTCATTCCCCAATTGATAAATGGTCAAATGATATGAATAGGCAGTTTTCAGAGGAAGACTTTAAAGATATCTATAATGATATGAAAAGAATGCTATAAATCACTATTGATTAAAGAGATATGAATCAAAACAACTCTGAGATACTACATCACACCTATCAAATTGGCTAACATGACAGAACAGTTAGATGATAAATGTTGGAGAAGATATGGGAGAGTTTGGACACTAATTCATTGCTGCTGGAGCTGTGAGCTGATCCAACCATTCTGGAGAGCAATTTGGAACTATGCCTAAAGGGCTACAAAAATGTGCATATCCTTTGACCCAGAATTACTGCTTTTAGTACTGTATCCCCAAGAGATCATAAGAATGGGAAAGGGTCCCACATGTACAAAAATATTTATAGCAGCCCTCCAGAAACTGGAAATCAAGGGGATGCCCATCATTTGGGGAATGGTTGAATAAATTATGTTATATGAATATAATGGAATACTATTTTGCTGTAAGAAATGATGAACAAGAAGACTTCAGAGGGGCCTGGAAAGACTTATATGAACTGATGCTGAATGAAAGGAGCAAAACCAGGAGAACTTTGTACATAGCAACAACCACAGTGTGTGAGCATTTTTTCTGGTATACTTGTATCTTCACTGAAATGCAAGGACTTAAAAAAATTCCCAATGGTCTTTTAAGCCAAAATGCCTTCCGTACCCAGAGAAAGAACTCGAGAATTCAATTGCAGAATGTAGCAGATCGTTTTCTTTTGTTTCATGTTTTGCTTTGTTATAAGATTTCTCCCATTCATTTTAATTCCTCTACACAATGTGACTACATTGAAAATGTAATTAATAGGAATGAATGTATAGAACCTATATAAAATTGTATGCTCTCTCGGGGAGGGAGGAGGGAGATAGAGGGGTGGGAGCAGAGAAAAAATAATCTAAATTATATAGTAGTGATTGTAGAACACTGAAAAAAATAAAATTAATATAAAAAAAAGCAAAGTAAGAAGGGAAAGAGATACATAAAGGGGAGGGGTTGCTAATAGAATGGAGGGAAGTTTGGAGGAGGTAAAAGCAAGACACAAAATATTTTTAACAATGGGCAATATAAAAGAAGAGTGGAGTATGATAATCAGGGGGGATAGGATAGATAGAAATACATAATTGATAGTCATTATTGTGAACAAATATTTTAAGATAAATTTCTCCGGAACAAATTTTAATTCTCAAGCATACAGGAAACTCAGTAAAATTTGCAGAAATAAGAACCATTCCTCAGTTGATAAATGGTCAAAGTATATGAACAGGCAGTTTCTTCAGACAAAGTAAGCAGTCGTTGTGATTTACATTTCTTTTATCAATAGCGATTTAGATAATTTTTTTTTTTCTTTTGTAGCTTTGATTACTTTGCTTGCCTTCTCAAAGAGGGATGGAGAGAATTTGGAATTCAAACCGTGAAAAAAAAACATTTAAAATTATTTTTACATATGATTAGGAAAAATGAAATATCAAATAAGAAAAAAGAAAAGATTAGGATCTTTTAAAAATTATTTCTTTTAACAATTTTGCTTAGAATTAACCCTGGCCATCATAAAATTTGAACGAGAAAAAACTATTGACCCAGACACAATTCTACCAAGAAAGAACTCAGTCAAAAATTCAGTCACCACCATCTTGCCTGAGATCCCTTAGAAAACTACAGAATAGATGTATGTTGTTTTTTCAGACCTACTTTGCAAATTGGCAAGAAATACATTATGATTATTTTCCAGAATCTTTGGTGACAAGTTATTCAGATTGAGATATTTTTATTGTATGGCTGGATCTTCAAAGAAATTTACAAGAGCATAGAGAAGGAAATTAATAGAAAATTTGACTATGGTTACTTATTTCTTAAAAATTTCTCATTAGTTCAAATATTGAATCAGTTATGAAGTAGAAGATAAGGTACACAAAAGTGAATAAAGATACTAAAACTGTGAATATGCAATATAATTGATTGATGAAATCTTAAACATCATGTTAAATTTTTAAACATTAATTCCATTTAATTTTTTTAAAGAAGGTAATGGATGTTGCACATTTTCTAAGATACTGCAAAATTATGTAGCAAATAAAACAGCCTAAAACGTTTTAAACATTGCAAAAAATACTCTTAGCCTCATTAAGTCAAACATAATTTGAACAAAGAGACTATTTTATAGACCGATTTATAGTTACTTTCCTTATAGCGCTTTGGAGGTAGATTTTAATTCTAACACCTCACAACAACGTCAGACAGTAACTTGGGCAATGTTTCAAATTTACATGTAACTAAATTTGTTTTATTCAAAAACCATCTCGATATCTCTCTCTCTCTTTCTCTCTCCCTTTCTGTCTCCAAAAAAATCTTAGTTGTTTTAATCAAGTTGTTAAAAGTAAAGACAAAAACAATAATGTACAACAAATGTAAAAGTCTATTTCTTTTTTCTACAGTTTTATTTTTTGGAATGGTGTGGAGGAGAAGTATGAGTTTTTAATTTTCATATCTTAGATGAAATCTCATAATCATATATCATAACAATAAAATCTCATGGCCAAATGATTTATAATAATTACTTTTTTTCTGAAGAAACTTTTTGGCAACATGACAAGTTCCTATAAATACTATCCTTTGAGGGGACCCATAATGATAAGGACCTAATTTATGGCAAATTCTAATTAATATACTCCAGTAACAACAATAACATCAAAAACAGTAACAATAATAATAGCAATAACAATACAAAGATAAAAATAATAAAATTGTTAGTTAAGGCAGCAGTCTATTGTTCTTAATTCTTCAGAGAATGGATAAAATCTCCAAATCATTCAGCAAATATTGTTCGTCATATTTACCAGATTGAGAAATACGATAGAAATGTGACTTTTTACAAGGTCATAGAGTGACTCAGAGAACCTCGATGACATGCAGGACTTATGTCTCCATGGCTAGATTTTACTGAGCCCACATAGTACTCAGTGGGATGGTATCATAAAGTTTGTCTCCAATTTTATTTAAAAACAGCTTTATAATGATTTCAATAAATTTTTAAACTAATTAAACATTTAACAAACTTTGAATTTGAGTGATTTAAAAGCTCATTACAATAAGCATAGCCTTACTATTAAAATTGTCTGAAGTACACATTAATGAATAATTAAAGAGGAGGAAAAAATACTTTTTGGAGTTAGTAGGACTTATGTTCTTGCTACCTGAAAACAAATCCATTCTTTATTTCTGCCAAAAATCAGTTTCTTTTATTTAGAGCTTCAGAATGATAAAAAAAAAAAGAGGACCTGCAATGTATTCTCTCTTTTATCATCTTTTTCATACTAAGCATAAATGCTTGTATGTGAGCTACTGAATGATTTTTTTCCATGAAAAACATGCTTCACTACCCAAAGCAGCTTTGGGCCAGACAATAATGCTATTTTTTTTCTTTCCAATAATTGAGAACAAAATATTGCTTTTCTCATGTTCTGTTTTAAGTTGAAGGTAGAATTTGTGTCTCTCTCCCTTTACCCTATTTGAACATCTTTATCCACCAAATAACATGCTGATTTGAGAAAGATCTGAATACTAGAACTTTGTATAGTACATATTTTAATCCTATTTGTATGTGCAGGACTGCATTCATATGTCCTTGTACTTACACTTTGTTTTTGCTTTTCTATATGGTACATAATGAATCAGTAGCAAAGGAACATATTATTATGATGATTTGCTCATCAGATTAGCCTAGTTGTCCCTTCATGGACTGCGCAACTAGTTTACTATTGACTTTACCAATTCTTTTAGGAATGATTATTTCTACAGTACTTACTTGATAATTTACATCTCTCTTGAAAAACTATAAAAAACATACTATTAACTAAGGTATAGAAGAAATGTATTTTGCCATTACTGGTTTTATAACTTAGTCATCATTTCAATTCTTTAAGCACAGTTTCCTCATCTTTAAAATAAGAGAGATAAACTACATGCCTGCTACATTTCTTCTCAGATCTATGAGGAAACTCCTTCTACTAATGCAGGTCTTTAGCTTATAGTGGTAGATGATTATCTACATCACTGAGAAGTAAAATCATTGCTCAGGACATATATTCAGTGTGTTTAGGGACACAATTGGAACCTAAGTGGTTGGTTATCTGATCACTAAATCTCACTACCATGAATCTGACTTAGGTTTCAGGTCAGGTTTAGAAAAGTTTTCTAATTCTACTGTGAGTCCTGAAACAAATCTCCTTACGTGGAGGAAAAAGGCATCTTTAATCAAGATCCAAAAAAAGGCTTGAGAGTCTGGGTCACATATATCTGAGCACATCCATCTCCAAAAAAGAAAACTTACATAAAAGTATTTATGTTTTCAGGAGGAAAGGGAGAGTTTCATATGAAAAGCAAGATCTGGTCATGAGGTCCCAGATGCCTCTGATAACATGAGCAAGACAACCTACCTCATTTGGTTGTTTTACCCTTCATGTTCTAACTCACCATAATTCCTAATGAAAGAGGCAAGAGTTTTCAGTAGTTATGGCTAACCTAAACTAGATCTGACTACAAGGACTCATGCAACCAAGTTGAGAGTAACTATTTCAAGAGAAGGAATTCAATGACACTGAGATTGTTGGGAGGGAGACATGTTTCCTACTAGCAGTATGACCTTTTAATGGAGAAGAGAGTATTACTTTAGATATGAACAATATTCCTGTCACCACTCAGGTATTCTGTCTTCCCTTCAGGAAGCTACATTCAGATTGTTCTTTATTAACTTAATGAATCTCTAGAAGTTAGAATTACTCCAAGAGAGAAATATTAAGAAAATCAAAGTGACGCCATGGTAGTCTTACTAGTACCTTAAGAAAAGAAAATATACTATTGAATATTTAGACTATGTAAAATAGTTAAATGTACTTTCTATTTATAAATCCAGTCAATAAGCTTGTAGTAAGTGCCTCCTATGTGCCAAGTACTACACTACACAAAGGAAATACAAAGAAAGGGGGAGGAGAACAAACAAATGCAGATCTTGCTCTCAAAGAAGTCATAATCTATGTACAAATAAGCTATATACAGGACAATTGGGACCAACCAATAGGGAGAAGAGAGTAGCATTAGGGGAATTTAGGGAAAGTATCTTGTAGAAGGTAGAATTTTAGCTAGCACTAAAAGGAAATTTAAATATATATACATATATATGAACATATACATATATATCATATTGAAAAGTAAAAGACTTCAAAATGCAAATGGTACATTTATTACTCATAACTTATTTTTTTATTCTTTCACCTGAATATTCTTGATTATTCACCCACTATATAACTATAAAAATGATAGGTAGTATCATCACCACCATCATCACCACCACCACCAACAACATCATCGTGATCATGATCATCAATCTCTTATAGATGCTGCCTTGTCCATTTCTTGTCATCTGGCTATATTCCCTACCTGTTTCAGCATAGAAGGAGTTACTAGGTGTAGTAGAGACATTAAATATGATCAGCATCTTTAGTTATGAGTATAGGGAATATCTGTAGACATCCAAATAATATGAATCCTGTTTGACTACAATTTCTCTTCTTCAGAGTAGTGTTAAGCTGTCTCTTCCCAGGGAGATATGCAACATCACTGTTTCTTTCCCTCACTTTCCCTAACTGTTATTAAAACTTGCATTGAGGAACACTGTATTAGGTTAAAGTATTTTACAATGTAGCATTCTAAGGTGGTCACACACTTATTCTGGGTACCTACAACTAAAAAATGGACTTAAACAGCTAAATATGTGTCATTGCACAGAATTTTAAAAAGGGGATCCCACAATAAGTGCCATGTATCATTATCTGTTGCTGGTTAAATGTTATTGTTGCTGATGTTCATATCTCATTCACAAAGAGAACCAAAGACATCAAGAGCATGATTTCCTGACTTGCACATCAGTTGTATTTAAATGAGAAATAGTTGTGCAAAGTCAATCCTCACTCTCTCTTCCAGAGACACTGAAGTTTAGAGTCAAGACATAAGATGAGTGGTGATAGCTCAGGATGAGTGGGTGAATTTGACCTTTCTAAACTATGGTCTTTCTATGTACTTTGTTTGTTTGAGGCAATGATCTTTCCATGACTAAGGGCTAGGTAATAATTGAGACAAAAGACAGACTAATTTACAATTACAAAAATATCAGTCTGAGAGGGAAATACCCTCCAAGTTTCCAAACATAAACCAAACTAGTTGCTATTTGCACTAGCTCTAAGCCATCAAAACCTAAACAACAAGCCACAGAGACTTCTTGTTGTTGAGTCATTTCAAACTCTTTGTGATCCCATTTGAGATTTCCTTGATCAAGATAATAAATTGGTTTTCCATTTCCTTCCCCAGCTCATTTTACAGATGAGGAAACAGAGGCAAATAGGCTTAAACTACTTTCCCAGAGTCACACAACTAGTAAATTGCTGAGGCTGGATTATAAAGCCATGAAGATGGGTCTTCCTGATTATAAGAGCATTGCTCAATACACTGTACCACAAAGCTGCCACACAGATCCTCTATAGAGGTTTATTCTAGGGATTATTATTGACCATTCAATGAAAGCTGGAATGATTTGAGTTTAAAGACAGAGTCAAGTAGCTACATTTGATATACAACAGGCTTTTCCAGAAAATATCTGGATTTCTTTACAAACCAGTTTTTCACTGATTATTTAAAGATGCATTATGACAGTATCATTCAAAATATACTGATTCTCAAAATTTGTGAAAATTAACAAATGCATGTCTATCAAAATTCTGAAGAGCTGAGTTGATCATTGAGGATTGCTTTGGGGTAAAGATATAAGAAAATAATAATCAGAATTTTATTTGGATTTCTGAAAGCTTTTTTCTTATATAACATTCTCTTTTATACATTTCAAAATGAACATATACTGGAATCATGATACTTGCAACTTTACAATATCTAAATTATCACTCATATTAATTTTAAGAAAATAACAAATTAACAGTAGAAGAAAAGATAAATTCTGTTATCAATAAAATAATTGGTTAACTCTTTTTCTGCTTTTCTCTTGGGTTCTTAGGTACTTGCTACACAGATATTACTATCTCTCCCCCATGAACAAAAGACTATAGAATCTTCAGTATAGCTGCTGTTATTGGGCATATTTTCATGTTAACTTGAGGCAGCACCAATGTGATGTTCTTAGCACCTACGACTGCCATGAATACCCTAGCACAATGCTGAATCTCAAAATACCACAGACTCTCCATATGAAAGACAGAATCAAAACATTTATTCAGACACAAGAAAGCCAAATCCATTATAGTAACAAAAATCTATTGCTGAGGAAAACACTGACCCCACACCTTCCCTTTGTTATGCTTCCCACAAATTAGTTCCCTTAAATCAAAAATAGGCTTCTCTTAAACAAAGCACAAACAGGCTTCCCTTAAACAAAATGGCCTTCTCACACTCACAACCAGCTGCAGGCTTGCCTACATCCTGAAATTCTGACTGCTCTCAAGACTAACATCCTCTCTGTTCTATTCTAGCTCCATCTCCTGCTGTTCCACACATTCAGCAAACTCCTCCCACCACAGGCTCCATGTGATTCAGACTCATGTGACTCAGGCTTCCATGTGACCCAGGGAGGTCACGTGGGAAGATTAATGAATGAGAAAAATCTTACCATTTTAAATTACCATTATACTTGATTCCATAGCTGCTCTGATAATCTGTATGAGACATCATCTAGCATGTTGCTATATCATGATGTGGGTGTATATGTATGTGTGTATATGTATTTCTTAAAAAATGCACATTACTTCTATTAATTAATGCTAAGACTCCTATAGATCTGACTCATAACGTTACAGGGATTGCAGAGAATCTTGGTAGTCCCCTCCCTTTTTTATGTTTTTCAGTTGCATATGGGAGTCATGTTTTGGGAAGGATAGGAGAGAAAGGGGGAGGGAATAGAGATAGAAACAGAGAGAGACAGAAAAAAAGAGATGGAAAGAGAGACAGAGAGATAAAGAGAGAGAGAGAGAGAGAGACAGACAAACAGACAGACAGAGACGGAGAGGGAGGAAGGTTAAGTATTATTATGTAGTATATACTCTCCTAAGCTAAGCATTGGTTTTATGAGTAAAAATAAATAAGATAATCTCTGCCCTCAAGGAAATTACATTCTAATGACCAAAAAATTACAAACACATAAAGGAGAACTCTGGGAAGTCAAAATAATCTCTAAAGCAATCTTAAGACTATTGTTTTTGCATTTTGATTGGAAAGTTAGCAGGTATAACTCAAAGAAATTTTTTCACATTTTTCATGGTTGTGGATTATCTTCTTACAATCTCTTGTACAAATGGAATCTCTATGTGAAGGTCCCCTACTCCCAAGTCATCATAAATGTGAATAAACTATCCTGCTGACAAACCCTGGGGCATTCTAATTTTTCATTTAGCAACTTCTGAATTTTCCTTCTTTTCTTTTCATCAAACCAGCCTTGGTTTTTGTGAGTGTTGTGACCCAGGTGAGGTCAGCTACCCCACTGAGGGGAAATTTTTTGACTTGAAAAGGCTACAAGTCAAGACCAAAGTGGAGGGAGTATTGGCACATGATTTTCTGTTTGCAGATGATTGTGCACTCAGTGCACAATTGTACACTGCACTCAGTGTAGCCCCTGAAGCTGTGAAGCAACAAAGGATGTATCAATTCTCTGGGGTTTGTGGTAATTTTAGCCCAACATTGTGTTTGTTTGTTTGTTTTGGAAGGGGAAAGGCAAGATAATTGGCGTTAAGTGACTTGTCCAAGGTCACACAGCTAGTGTCAAGGGTCTGAAGCTGGATTTGAATTCAGGACCTTCTGACTCCAGGGTCAGTCCTCTATTTGCTGCACCACCTAGCTGCCCCAGCTGCTCCATCCGCCAGCATCACAACTTCCGTATGGGGAATCATTGGTTACAGCAAAAATGGAAATTTTGAATGCTGGGGATAAGTTCATTAACCTTGGTAGTTGTTGGAGTGAGCTTGGTTCTCACGTGAGCAGTCTCGGGTCAGGTGAAGGTGAGAGCTTCTAAACTGAGGAACTCTCACGAGGCCCCCCAGAGAACAGCTGGGAATTGAGCGGTGAGACACGAGCTATCTCGTTTTTCCACCTCTTCTCAGTGGAAACTTGCTGGGGAGAGCATCCCACCCTTGAGATTGGTCCGTGGTCTGAGCACACCTGTTGTTGATTGGCTAAGGGGCTGAGAGCATGCACGGTGTCCACGAGCAAACTGTGCAGCTGGGAGAGCTTAAATGGGGATAGGAAAACCTGAGGGTTCCCTTTTCCTTGCTCCTTGAGAGGGAGAAGGTGGCTCTCGCAGGGGGCTCCCACGGGGAGCAATAGCCCTACATACTGAGATGGGGAGGGTTCCTCTCTCCTCTGGAAGGAGAAGGGTCCTCCACAGAGAGCACTAGCCCTGCATGCTGATATGTAGCTTGTATCTGGAATAAAGCCTACAACTTCTGTTTGACTCTGGAGGTTTCTTCTCTCATTCGTTTATCTGGCTGGCCACCAAAGAGCTGGAGATAGGTAAGATGACCCTGGCAGCCCACAGCAATTAGCCCGGTCAGGTAGTGTATTCTCCAGGGATGTACACATTGATAATGAAATTGATGCACATGTTACCAGAGCTACCTCAGTGTTTGGGAGGCTCCAAAGGACAGTATGGGATTGAAGGCATATTAGACTGAAAACGAAACTGAAGGACTACAAAACTGTTATGCCGACATCATCATTATATGCCTGTGAAGGCTGGACAGTCTACCAGCACCATGCCAGAAAACTGAATCGTTTCCATCTAAATTGTCTTAGGAAGATTCTGAAGATCACCTGGCAGGATCAGATATCAGACACTAAGGTCCTTTCTCGAACTAAATTGACAAGTGCTCAAACTCTCCAGAGAGCGCTCCAACAATGGACTAGACACACTGTTCAAATGAAGAGCTTACTCTTGCCCAAAGAACTATTTTATGGAGAACTCACACAGGACAGGTGTTCACATGGTAGTTAGAAGAAGTGATACAAGGACACTCTCCAAATTTCTCCTAAGAACTTTGGAACTGATTGTGTGACATGGCACAGGACAGCTCAGCATGGTGAGTCCACATCAGATAATATTTTGTTCTCTATGAGGAAAGAAGAATTGAAACAGCTCAATGGAAATAAAGGATGTGCAGATTTAGAGAATGTACTCCAAATGTTCACACAGACTATTTGTGCTTGATCTGTGGTAGAGCATTCTGAGTTCATATTTGTCTGATCAGCCACAGTTAGACACACTGAAATTTGACTCTAGCATAGTGATGTCATTTCAGGCTGGTTTGAGGGTGAAGGACAACCAGTGAAACAACTACCAAGCCAATTCACCTGTCTTTGTCTGCCACAGACTATAGTTGGGTAAGAGATATTTGTAAGATAATATTAAAGTTTATATCATTATAATCACAGTGAGCAAGAAGAACAATAGGACAGCAATCCTACTCATTGGCTCACTTGTAGCAACTCATAGCTGATATCTACCTAGTTCTTAAAGTTTTGCAAAACTCTCTCTCTCTCTCTCTCTCTCTCTCTCTCTCTCTCTCTCTCTCTCTCTCTCTCTCTCTTTCTCTCTGTGTATATATATATACATACATATATACATATACACATATATCCCTCACAATTGTTTTGGGAGTAGTGTCTATGGTTATTTATATTTACAACAGTAACAAGAGCAGGCTGTTGGAAAAGTGAAAGACTGATGATATATGTAATATGTATATATATATATTTATATATGCATATATAAATATATATATACATATATATACATATATACATATATGTATGTGTAGTTGGATGGAGCATTTTTTAAAGAAAGGTATTTGAATGATTCTGCCAAATAAGTGCTTTTAGAAAAATCTAAGCATGTAGGGAATTTACAGTGGATAGATGGTTGCTTCATCATCTGTATAATCTCCTATTTCTTTGCCATCACGGTTTTGATCTGGAAGGACCTATGCCCTTTCTCAGTGTTTGAGCCAATCCTTGTGTTTTATGGCATAACTTATTTTTATTATGAGGAAGATGATGACAATCTCTACATCACAGAAAGAGAAAAGTATTTTTTTTCTTATCTCCCATAGAACATAGCTTTCAGGAATGGATCCTGATAATGTTAGGCAGTTCTCTTCTAATCTTAAGTGATTTGATCATAAGTATGTCCTGAACCTGACATTCACCAGGGGAAAAATCAAGTATGTGAGTAAAGGGTAAATTACTAGTCCTTCACTTAATTTATTTTTTAAAACATTGGGATAGTGGTGATGCAAATTGATGAGTCTGGGATCTTCAGGCTATAGGACAGTCATGATATGGAGAGGAAAGAGAAAGAATTATGTCCAAAAATGACCTTTGATGCTGGAATCACGGTAACCACATGCACATGCACATACAAATGTGCATGCACACACACACACACACACACACACACACACACACGCACATACCCCAAGATAAAAATAGCTCACAAAGCCAGAAATAAAAATAAATAGAATAAAGATTGTTTAGAATAACTCATAATTAGTCATGAAAATCAACTCCTTTTGGATCCATAGAATTTCCTAATATGAAACCAAGGGTTAGGAACTCATTATTGATGAAGATATTGAGACTAAAAGAAAATGCCACCTATCTGAGGCAGGATTCAAGCCCAGGTATTCCTGATGCAAGGGTAAGTGTTCTATTCACTACACAACATGCCTTGCAATGAAAGCAAATGGAAGATTATAAAAGTCTTCCAATGTTTTAGAAGAAAGTCCTGTAGAGCTGCAATTCGTAATTATTGGCTCAAGTTGATATCTTCATTCACCATTTTCTCCCTTATTTGCCTTTTCTCTTTTCATTTTCCTTCATCCTTATAAAATAATATTGAACTATTTCTATTTTTTTATTTTTTCCTAATGAAGTAATTATCTCTCACATAGAATGAATATACTTGCCATTTTGCAGTTCGGGTGAATCAACTTCTTGAGAGGAACCTTATATTCTCAAGATATCCTAGAGTTTTTCAATAACCTTGTCCTGAAGGTGAATGCTCAGTAATCATTTTTAAATTATTTTAACAAAGTGCTTTTCACATGGTAATATCAAATCTCAACGAATAATGCACAACACTGATGTCACTTACCTCACATTTTATTCTGTTCCATAATGGAAAGTTTCTAGTGCATCTTTCAATAAGATTTTATTCAGGGTCCTATTTTACGCTATGAACTGCTTCAATTTTAACGATTTTTGTAGCTTCCCTTTTCCCTTTTGGGTTCATTATTCAAGTGATGGGTCACAACATGTCTATAGTGCTCTTCCAAAAATCTGTCCTAGAATGTTGATATGAGGTCCTACCATTGCACCTGTCTTTCCCAATTCTTGACTCGTTAATTGCTCCATTCTGTTTCACTACCAGTGAATAATAATGGATGACCTTTATTTTAACTTTGCTTATACATTTTGTTTGGTCAAATTCTCCCAATTACAGAGGTTTTCACAGGAGTATTGCAGTGCTGACATTTCTAGGGAACTTGATGATTTTTGCACTATTGACTTTCTCTTGAAGAAAAATAAAACCTTTTTATATACAAACACACAGTAACTTTGTGTAGTCATTTCATTTTTTAAAATTTATTTTTAAGACTCTTCCATCATTTCTATCTAGGAAAAAAAAAAGCTTGGGAAAACATCCATCTATTTCTTTCCCAGTGTAATATCAAGTATTTTATCAGAAAGCTGTGAAGCATATCCAAATTTAAAGTCAAGGACATTGATTCAGAGAACCTGCATTTGTTGCTAAAGGCTATGCCTTCATTTACAGCAGCACCTTCCCTCTGAGTTTATTGCCATGCACTTAAGTTGTATTCCTATCATGAGCAAACAGCCTTCCAGTCCATTGATTTCAAAACTGGATCAGAACACCTAAATTCAGCAAAGATAATCACTGGAACCAAGCTGGCTACTTCCAGAGAATACATCTCCACTCATAGTGAAACAGCAAAAAGAAAATGTCTCAGAGCATATTTGAAATTACTTTAAAATGTAAGTAAAGAAAGAGAAAACTTTTTGTCCAATATTCTTGTAAGACAATCTTAAACATAATGAATCCTAAAGTTTCTCAGTGATATATTCAATGTGTTTTGATGAAGGCAATTTAAAATTTTGCCTTCAGTACGTTCTGCAATTACAGTTATATTCAAGCATGTCCCTGGTGGTGCATTGGACAGAGAACCATTCCTGGAGTTAGGAAGGCTCCTATTCCTGAATTGAAATCTGGCCTCAGATACTTACTAACTGTTTAAAGCTGGGAAAGTCATTTAATGTTGTTTTCCTCATCTGTAAAATGAACTGGAGGAGGAAATGCAAACTGCTCCAATATTTTTGCCAAGAAATTGAAAATTATTGAAAAATGACTGAATAACATAAGAATGTCCAAATTTCCATTAAAACTCCACATTGCAAAAACTTATTTTCTATTAAACTGCAAATTATCTGAGGTCAATGTCTTTTTCAACTTCTTTTAGGATCTTCTCAACTGGTCTTAATAAACTAGTTGCTGAACTGAACTGAATCAAACCCATCTCTTCTTTGCAAATCATATTTTCATTTATCCATTCCATTCCTTATAGCAGTAATACTATTTTCTCAATCTCTTGTGCTCTGAAGTTTGGAATCCTTTTATTAAGTTCAATTCAATAAACATTTGTTAATCACATTCTATATTGAAGATATTACATTATTTACTGGAGAAAAGAATATAGAATAATAAATAGTATCTCCTTTGAAGCAATATATGTTCTCTACAGTGACATGAAATGTACACAGATAATTAAACACTAACAATGAGGAGGTATAAGTAAAAGTTTCCCATAGAAGTGGTACTGAGTCTTATAAGAACCTGAGGGTGGGGAGAAAATAAATGCCAAACATAAGAGTTAGCTTATTTGTGGGTAATGGGGAGGAGAGGCAATGAAACTGGGGAAGAAGAAATAATATAAAATTCCTGGAGCAGTTAATGTATAAATTGGGCTAGAACCCAGAATGTAGAGGAGCAATTATGTTTGAAAAATATTGGGAAAGTTAGGATCGAGCCAAATTGTGAAGGACATTAAATGCCAAACCAGGAAATTTTTCTTTGAATAGAGGTAATAGGGATCCACTAAAAGATCCATAAGAAAAAAAATTAACAAGGTGAAATCTGTGCTTTTGTAAGTTATGTTGGCAACTATGTAGAGAATAGATTGGAGAGAGAAAAGAACAATTATAAAACTATTTCAATAATCCAAGTTAGAGAGAATGAGGGCATAAGTTAGGGTATTGCTGTCTGAATGGGAGAAAAGGCAAAGGAACGATGTCAGAGACAAAAAAAATTCTGGACAATTAAATGAATATTTGAAGTAAAAAAAGAAATAGAGTTGAGAATGATTTCAATGTTGCCAACTGGTAGATTGAGAGTGCAATCAAGAGAAATAGGGAAGTTTGAAGGAGGGACAAATGGTAGACTTATTGGGAGAGGACAATGAGTTCTGTTATGGAACTATTTGCTATGACTTACTTATAAAACATCTAGATAGAAATGTTTATCACAAAGTTTATAAGGAAAGATTGGCACTCAGAGGAGACATTAGAGTTGGCAGTGACCTAATATAATAGAAAAGAGAGAGGCAATAAAGAAAGACAGAGACCTTGGGAGACTGAGACAGAGAAGGGAATAATAATTAGCAGTGTCAAAATGTATGAAGAAAACAGAAAGGACAAGAACTGAGAAAAGACCATAGAATTTTAAGGTTAGAGTGTCTGGTAAATTTGGAGAGAATGATTTTACTCAAATGGTGGTATTGGAAGCCATATTCTAAGGGTTTGAGAAATCAATGAGTGGTGAGAAAGAAGTAAAAAGAAGTGTAGAGAGATTTTTTAAAATAATTTTGTGAAAGTAAAAAGAGGTACAGGATCAGAAAAGGAGGAAATGGCAGTCCAAGGAAAGTGGTTTCAATTCCTCAGCTAGCTATCTGCTGGAGTTCTACAGATGGCAAAAAAATTTTGTCCATTATGCACCAGAAAATATCAACCCAGGAAAGTCACTCCTGCCCTGGGATTCTCACAGTGAAAGTACTCTCTACCCTCTAGGGTACTGTGATTGGATGGCTCTCCTTTTTTTAAAACAATCTTTTTTCTATGTATCTTTGTATGTATGTATGTATGTATATATGTATGTACATATGTATTTATCTATCTGTCTGTCTATATAATTATTTTATTTTCCCCAATTACATGTAAAAACAATTTTAACATTCATTTTTAAAACTTTGAGTTCTAAATTCTTTCCCTTCCTCCCTCTCCAACCTCCCCATTGAGAAGGACAGCAATTCAATTTAATATAGATTATACATGTGTAATCATGCAAAACATTTACATAATAGTCATGTTTTGAAAGAAAACATAGATAAACAAAAATACCTCAAGAAAAATAAAGCTAAAAAAACATATGTTTAAATCTGTATTCAGACACCATCAGTTCTTTCCCTGGGGATGCATAGCATTTTTCATCATTGACTTGAATCATTGAATTGCTAAGAATAGCTAAGTTATTCATCATCACACAACATTGTTGTTACAGTACATTTCACTTTGCATCAGCTAATGTAAGTCTTTCCAGGTTTTTCTGATAGTGTCCTTTTCATCATTTCTTATAGTACACTTATATTCTGTTATATCATGTCACAATTTTTTCAGCCATTCCTTAACTGAGGGATAGCCAGTAAATTTCCAACTCTTTGCCACCAGAAAAGATGTGCTATAAATATTTTGTGCATGTGAATCTTTTCCCTATTTTTTTTTTAAATTTATTTTCGGACACAGATCTAATAGTGGTATTGCCAGGTCAAAGTGTATGCATGGTTTGGGATATGCCCTTTGATCATAGTTCCAAATTGTTCTACAGAATGGTTGATCAGTTATAACTTCAGTATTGGTGCATTAATGTTTCATCTTGCCTACACTGGATCACTCTTCTTAAGAAGGATACATAGGTCTACCATGTCTTAACTCCTCCCTAGGCTATATTTGGGTTTTTTTTTCTACTATTATCACTGTCTTTCTTTCTGTTTTGAAGATATTTATATGGATTCACAGGGATCTCACTAGATAAAGTACTTTAAAAAAAGAATTGCACTGAAGATGAAATCAAGGCCAGATAACAATGAATTGATATAAGAGTATACGGCATTTCTATAAAAATAGTGTCAGCTATGTTAAAGTTCAACATAATCTGAGGGTGGTTAGGGAAGGTAAGGAAATAAGATAAAATTTGCGTGTGTGTGTGTGTGTGTGTGTGTGTGTGTGTGTATGTGTGTGTGTGTGTTGTGGAGTGTATGGATATATATAGTTATGTGTATGTGTGTGTGGTTGAATCAGCCAACTAACATTGATTATGGCCTACTACGAGTAAAGTACTGTGCTAATGACTAGAAATATACAGGAAAATAAGAGACTCTTAAGGAGTTCACAAGTTAATGGCATTTGGTTTAGGGGAAGTATAAAATAGGAGAAAAGTGGGTGATTGTGATGGAAAATTTCTTCTTTTAGGGTAGAGCCAAGATGGCAGAGAAAATGCAGCAACTTACTTGAGGTTTCCCTCAAACTCCTCCAAATACCTGAAAAAAATGATTCCAACAAATTCTAGGGCAAGAGAAGCCACAAAGTGACAGAGTGAAACAGATTTCCAGCCGAAGACAATCTGGATGGTAGAAAGGAAGGTGTTGTCCGAGACTGAGAGAAGAGTGCAGTCCAGTGTAACGTGCCAACATGAGCAGGGCCCCCCAGAAAACCTGGAGCAGGCCTCAGAGGACTGAGATACAATATTGCCTACATTATTGCTAGCTGTGGTCCTTGATAATTTGTGCCTCTTTTACAGGTCAGTTGTTTTTCCAATGAGATACTTTACATTATTTTCTATTTTTCAATTATTTTGATTTTGTTTTATAATTTCTTTACTTCTCATAGAGTCATTAGCTTCCATTTCTTCCATTCTAATTATAAAGGAGTTGTTTTCCAGGAGAGATAATTTAAAACTTGTTGGACTACCTGAAAGCCATGATCAGAAAGAAAAGAGCCGAGAGATCATCTTTCAAGAAATTATCAAGGAGTCCTTTGGGAATGTTTTAGGTCCTTGCATTTTTGTCAAGGGTAAAGTCTGTCAGAAGCAATCCTCACACACTGTGGTTGTTACTGTGTGCCATGTTCTCCTGGTTCTGCTTATTTCACTCAGCATTTGTTCATACGAGTCATTTTAGGCCTCTAGGAAATCCTCCTGCTCATAATTTGTTATAGCACAATAGTATTCCATTACATCCATGTACCACAACTTGTTCAGCCATTGCCCAAAGGTCATCTACATCCAGAGAAAGAACTGTGAAATCATAACTCAGAATAAAGTAGGCTATTTTCTCTTGTGTTTTGTTTTATTTTGTTTTCTCATGGTTTCTCCCATTCATTCTAATTGTTCTATGTAACACCATTAATATGAAAATGTGTTTGATACGAATGTATGTGTAGAACACATGTAAGATTACATGCCCTCTCAGGGAGGGAGGAGGGAGAGAGTGAGAGAAAATTTAAGACTTATGGAAGTGATTGTTGAAAATCAAAAACAAATAAATAAATTAATTAAAAAACAACAACAAAAAGAAATAACAGATATCTCGTATAAGAACACAATAAAAAAGAATGTATCAGCCAAAAAGAAAGAAAGAAATTATCAAGGAAATTCTAGAACCTTAGGGGGAAATAGAAATTGAAAGAATTCACCAATCACCTCCTGAAAGAGATCCCAAAAGGAAAACTCCTAAGAATATTGCAGCCCAACTCCAGAGTTCCCATAGCATAGTATAAAGTATTGAAAGTAGTCAGAAAGAAACAATTCAAGTATTGTGGAAACACAATCAGTATAACACATGATTTAGTAGTTTTCACCTTAAGGGATTTGAGGGCTTGGAATATGATGTTCTGGAGATCAAACGATCTAGGACTAAAACCAAGAATCACCTACCTGACAAAGCTGAGTATAATCCTTCAGGGGGAAAAATGGGCATTCAATGAAATAGAGAACTTTCATGCATTCTTGATGAAAAGACCAGAGATGAATAGAAAATTTTACTTTCAAATACAAAAACTCAAGGGAAGCATGAAAAGATAAATAGGAAGAGAAATATTAAGGGACTTATTAAAGTTGAGTTTTTATATTCCTACATGGGAAGATTACATTTGTAACTTATGAGACCTTTCTCAGTATTAGGATAGTTGGAGGGAATATATCTATATCTACATCTATTTATCAGCAGAGGGCACAGGGTGAGATGAATATGAATGGATGACACCTAATAAATAAAATTAAGGGGTGAGAGAGGAAATATACTTGAAGAAGGAGAAAGGGAAAGGTCAAATTGGGTAAATCATCTGACATAAAAGAGGCAAGAAAATTTTTTTTCAGTGGAGGGGAAGTGGTGGGGGAGGTGAAAGGGAATGAATGAAACTTATTGTCATTGGATTTGGCTTAAAGAGGGAATAAAATGCAAACTCAGTTTGGTACAGAAATCTGTTTTACCCTACATGAAATTGGGGGAAATGTGAAAAGAAGAGGCAAGTGATAGAAGGGAGGGCAGAGTGAAAGAGGGGGAAATCAGAAGCAAACACTTTTGAGGAAGGACAGGCTCAAAGGAGAGAATAGAAAAATGGGGAATGGGATAAGTTGGAGGGAAATATAATCTTTCACACCATGGCTATTAGGGAAGAGTGTTACATGACTACACATGTACAACCTATATCATATTGTTTTGCCTTCTCAATGAGGGTAGGTGGGGAGAGGGGAAGGAAAAGATTTTGGAGCTCAAAGTTTTAAAAATGAATGTTTAAAATTGTTTTTGCATGCAACTGGGAAATAAGGAATATAGACAGTGGGGTATAAAAATCTATCTTGCCCTACAGGAATTAGAAGGGAAGGGGATAAAAGAAGAGAAAGTGTATGATAGTAGGGAAGACAGAATGGGTGAAGGAGTAATCACAATGCACATTATCTTGGAGTGAGGGAAAGGGAGAGATGAGAAAATTTAGAACTCAATCTTCTAGAAGTGAATATTAATAACTAAAAATGAATAATTAATACAAAGAAAAAAATTAAAAGAAAGAAAATCTTTACTTTTCAGGTAAAATGGAACATAGGGTCTTCTGCTGAGAGCCAAAGGGATATGGTGATATAGAAGCCTTGGGAAAAGAAAAGAAGTTTTTGAATAGTCACTTTGGGGAGTATCACACAGAATTAGTGGAGAATAAAACAGTATCATGCAACAGTGATGGACCAGTGAAAATTAGATAAGATACATATGTTGTGGATGTCACAATGATAAAATAAGATAATACCAGTAAAACACTTAGCCTAGTGCTTGGAACATGATGTGTGTTGTATAAATGCTTAGCCCTGGAATATTGACATTGAGAGGATTGGCAGGTGAGACATGTATAGCTAAGATGACCAAAGTGAAAAAGGAAGCAGAGGAGTGGGAGGGACAGTTATGGGGTCTTGAGAGCAGGTATGAGGAGATGTTGTGGAATGTGACCTGACCCCTATTGTGCAGTCCCTGGTGTCCCTGTGCTTGAGCTGGAAGCTATACAAATGCATCAAGAAAATAATGTGGCAGAAGCACATACCTCAATATATGAAGGAAGCTCAGAAATTCCTCAACAAAGAAAAGGGAATTAGTTATGACTGAGTACCCACTGCTCACTGAGGTGCACTGTCATCTTCCCATCCTGAGTGCAGAGCTGAGAATGGCTTATGTCTTTATTCCCTCAAAAACAGAGCTGTTGACTCTATGACCATTATTAAGCCACATGAGGACTACTGGGCTATCTATGATAACTGCCTAGAGGAAACAGAGTCTCTTCCTGTCCCCTTGTAAAGAATAATAGTATGATGTTCATGATTATTTAGGAGACTGTTCTGAACTGGCAAAAAATGGTGGCACAAACTTTTTTCATTGTTTCCTCTGTAAGGAAAGGGGAGGACTATATCATTCACCTACAGCATTGGCATAGATTTTTTTTTGTTCATTTGTTTCTTTATGATAACTCAAAGAAAAATTACACAAAACTTTGGCAAATGTTATTATGATTGTTAGGGCAATTTTCCGCCATTGAAAGAAATAGAGTTTTGAAAATCAAAATAAAAAAAAAATAGAACTTTTTCCTTTCCTTCCTTTCCCTTATACCTTTATGAACTAAGAATGGGTTTGTCAGAGAAAAGAGAGAGAGAAAGACAGAGACAGAGACAGACAGAAAGACAGACACATAGACAGAGATAGAGAAAAACACAGAGACATACAGCAAGACAGAAAGATAGATGAGATGAGGTGTGTGTGCTATGACTATCAATGAATCAAGTACTCAAATGAGTTTAAAGTAAATAGAATCAAGAGTATAAAAAAGCAGAATGGTTTCCATTCTTTGCTCACCAGCTGTACAGAAATAGGTGATAGGTCATATTTGACACACTGGTCAGAGTTTGCTCACCCCTGCTTGATCTATGTCCTCCTCTGATGCTGAATCAGTTTCCCACCTGGCATTCTTGTTTTCAATTTCTCTCATGAACAAACCATTAATTGT
The DNA here is from genome assembly GCF_028372415.1 of Notamacropus eugenii. Taxonomy (NCBI): domain Eukaryota; kingdom Metazoa; phylum Chordata; class Mammalia; order Diprotodontia; family Macropodidae; genus Notamacropus; species Notamacropus eugenii. The sequence goes on from NC_092875.1 coordinate 380,478,860, forward strand.
ATCATTATTTTGTTCAAATTCCTAAACCATTTTAGAAATATTAGTATGTCAGGTAATATTCATTTACTAAGCACTTAATATGTGGCAGTCACATTGCTAAATCAATAGATTTAGAGACAAAATAGAGAAAAAAAGACAGTCTGCCATCAATAAGCTCACAATCTAATATGGGACATAAGTAAATAACTATATAAAAACATGATGCATCCTGTGTGAATATACATTTATATATATATATACATACATATACACATACACATACATGCATATATAAACAAAATATATATACATACATAATACATACATATATACATATATATATATATACATACACACATATATATATGTATATATACACACACACACACATGAGTCACAGGATATCAGTTTGAAAGGGACCTGTGAAACCATACAGCTAAATCAAGACCTTAAAAATATGCATCTCTACTATACAGCTAATAAGTGGCTATACAGTGTTTCTTTGCCTAAAGATCTTTAGTAAGGGGGAGCCACTACCACTTGGGGCAACTCATTCTACTTTTGAACACTAATTATTATACATATAATTATGTATATAATGATAATAATTATTATACATATGTTATATATATATAATAACATCTAACAATAATAATAATTATTATTATTATTAGAAACTTTCCTCATTCTTATATTGCTTTCTGTAATTTGTATTCATTGCTCCTAGTTCAGTGCTCTGGTACTAAGTAAAACAAATCTTAGTGGGTTTTCATGTGATAATTTCTTGAAGATAACTAACTCCTTAATTCTTCCCTTGTCCAGATAAATAAATTCAGTTTCTTCAATCTGCTCTCATACAGGATGATCTCTATGATGTATATATGTAGTGCAGTGGCAAGAGAATTGGACTTAAAGCAAGGAAGATCTGAGTTCAAATCTTGCTTCAGACACTTCTTTATTTGAGAAATTCTAGAATAATCCTGACCTTGATTACAATCAACTTTCTTACGTGTAAAATGCTGATAATAATACCACCTATCTACAAAGGCTGTTGTATCAAATGAAATAATATTTGTAAAAAAGCTTTGCAAATCTAAAAGTCTTATGTAAATGCTAGCTACTATTATTATTACTTCAGGATTCATCATAATGCTGATGTTCTCTTATGAATAATTTTTAGCTCTTCAATATTTTTCAATCAATCAACACATATATTTTTTAAGAAATTATATCAGGCACTGCTTAAGGAAGGAAGGCAGAAGTAAAAACAACAACTCCTCAAGGACTTCACATTCTAATGAGAGAGACAATTTGCATACAAATAGGCACATATAGACTAACTGGAAGGTAACCTTAAAGAGGAAGGCTCTAACAGCTGGCAGGGTAGAAAAGATCTCTTAATGGTAAAAAAAAATAACTGCTAACATTTTTATTATATTTATTGTGTGCCAGGCACTGTTCTAAGTGCTTTGCAATTGTAATTTCATTTTATTCTCACACCTTGGGAGGTAAGTGCTTTAATTTTTCTTATTTTATCAGTGAGGAAACTAAGACAAACAGGTAAAATGACTTGCACAACTTCATGTGGCTAGTAAATGTCTCAGGATGAGACGTGAACTCATTTCTTCAAACTTCAGGTTCAGAGGTTTAAAAAAGTGAAAACAGTGTTAATGATAAAAAGAGGGTGTAGTCTATTATATATTGTTTAGTACATATTGGGAATCGGTGAGAAAAATGACATTAGATAGAGTGAGGTCAGATTCTGAAAGGCCTTAGAAGAAAGGTGGAAGATTTAAGTTTATGATAGTAATGAATAGGAAACCTTAGTACTCAAGATGTGTTTTAACCAGAGCAAAATACTATGAGACTACTTCCTCCCTTTGCATAAATTTTTTTCCTTCCGTATTTGGCTTTCTATTTTCTATACCTCATATTTTAGGTTATATTAGGAGATGCATTGCTATTCTAGCCATGCCTCTTCTAATTGGTATTTTGATGTTGATTGCTTGAACTCAAATATTTTGCATGTATCCCTTGTAAATAATATTTTAATGATTTGACCCCTATTTTGCTATGCCAAGACCTTTTTTTGAAGAAACTAGATTCTACGTGCAGATGGTGGCACAGTGGATAGAGCACCAGCTCTCAAGTTAGAAGGATTTGAGTTCAAATCCACCCTCAGACAATTGATACTAAGCTGTGTGACCCTAGGCAAGTCACTTAGTCCTGATGACCTTGCAAGAAAAGGAAAGAAAAGAGTTAGTTTCTAACACGCATTATTAGCTTTATGTCTCATCTTTTGTTAATCTGAGAAATTGGTAACCTTGCCATATATGTCTATAGATCCTTTTATATGCTGTAGTACATCATATGTATGTAATTGAAATTGTCAGTTTAAAGGAGGGGGATTTTTCATAGCTTAAACCCTTGAACAGAAGTCTAAATTTGTAAATATTTAAAATCTACTGACATTACCACCTACTATAAAAATAGTATTCTCTCATAGAATAATTGTATTATTTTATAATCCACTTTATATTTGAAATGTTGTATATTGATATCATAATTATATACCATGCATTGGGTAAACGATGATGAAGTATACAGATTTGATCTATGCTATAAACATATTTGTAGAGAATGAAAAACATTTTGGTTTCCTCTCTCCTCTAACATCCATAGCCATATTTCTGAAATGGATAGCACATGATATTGTGGAAAAGGAAGATGTATTTACAGATAGACAACCTTAGGTAAACTATTTCCCTTCTCTGGCCCTTAGTTTTCTTGTCTGTAAAATAAAGATTTCTAATGTACCCTTCACCTCTAGTATTTATGGTTCTAGGATAATTAAATTGTCATGTAAAACATTAGAAAAGACTTTGGATTAGAAGGGTCATGGGTTCTAGTCTTTCTCACTAACAATGATCTCACGAAGTTAATTTGCTCTGTGAGCTGCAGTTTCTTCATCTGTAAAGCAAAATGTTGTGCTAGATTGTCACTAAGGTCCTATTTATTTCTTACATTATGATTCTGGGAAAGAAAATTGGCTTTGAAGTCTGAATGTCTAAGACAGAATTTTGTTTCTGCTACTTAGTGTTAGGAGACTTGAGAACATTACCAAACTTCTTGTACTTAGGTTTTCTTTTCTTTGTCTATAAAATTACTTCATTAAATTCTATGACCTTTGGAATTTCTTCCATTTCTAAAGACTGTAATCCTTTGATCCTAGGAATCTCTCTCTCTTCTATTCAAGAATTTATGTGATTTCCTACTTCTTTCCCTAGTAAACTTAAATCTTATGTCTGTGTTCTGAGCTTTCCCTAACCTGAATTGACTCTATCATATCTTATTTTTCTGCTGATTTCCGATACATACCAAGTAATCTAGGAATTCTGCTGACTCTTTCTATGAGCACTACACACATTTTACTTTTGCTGACATTGAGGTCTGCTTTTCATTCCCCTAGTATTTATTCTTCATTTACCATTCTAATAAATTTCACAATCTAGTTGATGTTCTTTTTCCTTCATAAGATACATCATGGCACTGTGGGAAAAGTACTGGACCTCAAGTCACAAGAAATCTCAATTCAAACTGTACTTCCAACACTAGCTGTGTGACCATGGGCAACTGACTTTAAGGGCTCTTTGACTTAGATCTGGAAGGCACTTTTAAAGGCCATGTAATCTAATCCTCTGTAATAGTAATTTAAAAATGGAAAGATCTTTCTCATTAATTAATAGGCCCATATGATCTCCTCGAATTGCCTGGAATCCTGGGTCACATGTAGCAGGAGGAGCTTGCTGAAGAGGTGAAACAGGAAGGGTAGAATGGAACTGGCAGGAAATGAGTGAGTGGGGTCAAGTCAGAGGGGCAATAATGCAGGCCAACTGACACATTGTGACAGTTGATAGTGAGAAGGCCCTGGCTGGGGAAGCGGAGGTTTGAGAATGGATTTTCCCTCTGCTGTGATCATGTTTATTACTTCTTGGTCACCATGAAGGATTTTGCTTTCTGCTTCTGGAATTTGGCTTTCTGGTGCTTAAATAAATGTTTTCCTTCTGCCTTCTATGTCAAGAGTCTTTTATATTTTGTGATTGAGAACTATGCTGGCATATTCATGGTCACCAACAGTGTTGTGAATATTACCTGGGCAACACAGCCTCTCATCTTACTGATGAAGAGCTTAATGTATCTGAGCCTCAGACAACTCTCAATGAAGTAAATATATTAATTGATGCAGGTATAACCTTAACTAGGTATTCAGTCAATACTATCTATGATATGCAAAAGATGAATATATAGAATTGTAGAAGGCGTCCAACATTAACATTTTAATTTATTCCTTATCATTTCTGGTGATGAATATAAATGGGAATGATATTATTATTGAATTTTTTAAAGCATAAAAGTATCTCAGGAATAGGATGCTCTGACAACTTACCTTTTACATTATGAAAAATTTATATGAGATTAATGGTACTTAGACAGTTTTGATAGCATACCATACTCATTATCTACAATGAAGTAGATGCTTAGACCCTAAAGCTTTAGATATATATGAATCATTTATTACAATATTTTAGTGAGTTACTAAAATAGTTACATGAATAGCTTGAAAGAATGGAAAGGTACACTTTGTGATAGCTGAAGGAAACAGATGATAACTAAGAAGAGGCTTATGTTCTCCCAACAAAATATGCTAATCATTATTTCAAACTGTGTAATCATACCACAAATTCTAACATTACAAGTATTTTTCAGTAAATTCCATTCTTTAAATTAACAGTTTGTTATTTCTCCTTTTAAGTATATAGTTCTAGCAAAAGTTTGGAAGAAGTAATGGTAATTTGTGAACACTCACATTAACTGGACCATACTTGGACTGAAAGAAAATACAAAGTACAATATTTTGCTACATAACATATAGTTTAGGGCATAAAATACTGTCCAAAGCCAAATCTATTCTAACTGTACAGGTTTCATTCTATTTACCTTGCATTATAGAGTTCTTACCCGAATCAATCAAAAGAAAACCTTAGGAAGAAGTATATAATCTATGTACTTCTTATTAATTCTCCAAAATAACTTTGAAATATACTTTCATGTAAACAGATTGTGTTCTACTTCAATACTTTAATACAGAAGCATTTTACATATTTTATATATGTTGTACAATTCACCAAATATTAGTATTGATTCTTAGGCAGAATAAATGTCTTTTTTGTATCCCCAGTGTTTAGCACAGGGCCTGGCACACAACAAAAAAAGCTTATTGACTGATTAATAAACGTTACCAAATTTAGCTATGAAATCTCATTCTATATGAACTATAGGTTAATTCACTTACATTATAAAAATGAAAGTATGCCTACAGAATAATGCAAGTTAGTTATCAGTCATCTCATTCATCCCCTACATTCTATATGGGAAAAGGCTCATGTTGGCATAGATTTTGACATATTACCCACAGATATGTATGATTCTACTACTTAGAAACTACACCACTCATTTCAATGACTTCATGATTTCCTTGAGTCAAGTACTATCTTTCTGTCAGTCTATCTGTCTAGAATTTATTCTCTATGACTATATATATATATATATATATATATATATATATATATGTGTGTGTGTGTGTGTGTGTGTGTGTGTGTGTGTGTGTGTACACACACATATACGTGTACCCACAAAAACAGATATATGTATGAATATATATATACATATGTATATATGTGTGTGATTTCATAGTCACACACACTATCTATATACATATACACATATATATATATGTAGTCATAAAGGAGATTGTGTGTACATATTAAAACTTATAAAATTTCTTTGAAGTACTTAAATATGAATTTACCCACTATTCTTCCCTGCTTCAACTAATAAATACTATTGCATCTTTCTCTTTATAGATTTACAGACACATAAATGCTTAACAGTGATAATAAACAGATACCTTGTCTACATAGTATGTAGCAATTTTTGTTGAATTTGTTCAGTTTATATTTTATTTGATCATGTTATGGAAGATTTTTTTCCTTTTTTACTTCTAAGGAAGTTAGTTTAAAGAAGAAGTAATTAATGCATTAAAATTACTTTAGTTTCAAGTAAGAAGGTTTCTGTCCTATGCACTCATAATTATGCAGTGAATGTCTGCTAAACTGTCTTCTAAATTGAAGAGATTTAAATATTTGAATATAAATTAAATGCATTTTTTTAGTTATAGGAGATATGTCAATCTTTTAATCAAAATAAAGATCAGTTATTTCTTAATGTTTATTTATTTTATCTCCACCATTGCTTATGCTTACTTTTGTGTGCTTATTTTTTCTAGTATTATCCATTTCATTCTGTATAGAGAAAGTATTTATGTTTTTTCTCTGATTATGCAGTTTTTATCTACTGTATTGTATTTAATTTCTTTATGTTTCTGTATGGTTGAAATAGTTTTATTAATCTTTATTCTTGGTCTTTTGTCTGCTTTAGTGTGACCTTTCTTCTGAGAAAAAAAAAAACAAACAACAAAACATAACATTTTGCCTGTCTAATAAATTGTACTTTTGTGTGTTTGCTTCTTCTTTTTCATTAGTTTGGTTTATAAGGTTCAAATATGTATCAAGTCTGCAGTTTCTAGACAGCACATGAATATTAAATTTAAGGTAACATGACCTTGATGTAGCAATATGAGTACAGTTTCACAGAAGCTTCATTTAATGTGTGTCACACTGAGCTCCTGCTAGAGTTCACGGAGGGAAACAAATTCTCACCTCACTGAATCTACATCTTAGAATGAACTGAAACTTGGAGTCCTACTGATTTTCCTCAAAGCATGTGTCTTACCTTTTTTAATCATATTTGGAATAGGCTCCTTCAAGGTTTAGCTTCTGTTGGTTAGATTCGCCTGAGGTCAACGTTTTGAGGAAGAAGCATTTGAAGGGAGGAACACAAGTGCCTTTCTCAGAACACTCGTCAGCTTACTACTGTCCTCCTCGAACACTATGATGAAGCAGATTATTAGAGATATGAAGGGAGGCAAAGCCAAAATGCTGGATTAAAGGCAGGGAGTCATCTGAGCTCTCCCCCAATCTCATCCAAATACTTTAAAACAATGATTCTCAGCAAGTGTCAGAACTCACAAAAGACTGAGTGAATAAATTTTCCAGCCCAAGACAATGTAGAAGGTCAGTAGGAAAGGTATGTTGCACCAGAGTGAGAGAAAAGTACAGTCTACCATAGGTTACACCAATGTAGACTTGGCCCCAGCAAACCAGGACTGGGCCTCTAGGTGATTGAATTAGTGGCAGTAGTGATGGATTTGAGACTTCTTAGCCCATGGATGGTAAAGTAATCAGATAAGAGTTCAGAAGGAGATTGACAGTGCACCCTTTGCGTCAAGGGCAGTACCCTCTTGCATTGCCTGTACAAGGATCTGGGTTGTAGTTCTGGGGTATAATTTCAGTATGAGGAGAAGCACTAGTACAGCAGAGTTTTGCATCAGTAAACACCCCAACATATACAGGGGTGCTGCTTTCACAGATTCTTAGATGCGCATTCATAAAAAGAAAGGCAACTTTTGGGAGTTAACAATCACTTTAATCAAGCGCATGTATCAATCCTTTAGCCAAGCACATATGTCATTCACCTATTTCAGGGGACTCAGCAGCCCTAGCTTCAAAGAAAATACAGATAAGTTAAAGATCAACAGACATGGCTTCCTCTGCCTGAATTCAACCAATAGTTGCACCCCAACTATCTGACCACTGTTACCAGAGAGTGAAGCATGACATCTGGTTTCTCAAAGCTATGGGGGCTCATTTTCAGCTTCCCAAAGTCCTCATCTGGCCAAACACTCTTACAAAAACTGAGCCCCCTCAAAAAAACCTTATCCTCAGAGCCTTTATACACTTTTTGGAGTCTGATGGCATCACATCCCTTGAGAACCAGTGCCTCATTAATAAAAGGCATGAACTTTAGTACAGATCTTCCTAAGCCCTGAAAAGATCCTCCTCAGTCACATTCAAATAGAGACATTATACTTCTTGATTATACTAAAACAAAAACAGCAAACGTTCCTATTTTACTTGCCATTACAAGCTTGTGGCTACAGGGGAGGAGGAACCCTGGATTCCTGGGTTTCAGGGTTGAAGCAAGTGCTTGTGGTTGCTCACAAACCAGTGCACAAAATATGAGAGTAGTAAACACACCTCTCCCTAGATCATACCACCCTGGAAGAGCCAAATATTTACAGGTAGGTCCCCAGAATTTCATCTGGACATAACTGCACACACACACAAAACTAAAGCTGGATAAAGGGCTCCCTGCACTTGGGAAGCAGAACCCCACCTTAGGATATAGTTAACAGTAAATAAATAGTCAATAAAATGAGAAAACAATAGAAAAAATGACCATAAAAGTTAGTGTGATGGCAAGGAAGTTCAAAACATACATTTGGAATAACACAAAAAAGTCAAAAGGCCTGTATTTAATGCTTCAGATAAAAATATGAATTGGTTTCAGGACATGGAAAAGATCAAAAAGCCTTTTAAATATCAAGAGAGATAGAGGAAAAATTGGGAAGAGAAATGGGAATGATTAAAGAAAATTATGAGAGAAAAAACAGAGAGTCAATAGTCTGATAGAGGAAACACAAAAAATACTGCAGAAAATAACACCTTGAGAATTAATGAGAAGAAATGCAAATGAAAGTGACCAAGCTCTACAAGATTTAAAACTGTATTGTAAAGCAGCAATCATCAAAATGATTTGGTACTTCTTAAGAAATAGAATGATGGATTAGTGGAATGCATTAGGTACATAGGATCCCTAGTCAATGACTACAGTAAACTACTATTTGATAGAGCCAAAGATTCCAGCTTCTGGGATAAGAATATTTGACAAAACTGCTGGGGAAACTGGAAAATGATATGGCATAAAATAAATATAGATCAATATCTAACAACATATGCTAAGAAAGATCAAAATGGGTAAATGATTTAGATATAAACAGTGATACCACAAGCAAATTAGAAGAGCATGGAATAGGTTATCTGTCAGATCTATGGAGAAGAGAACACTTACAAAAACAGAAAACATCATGAAATGTAAAATGGATCATTTTATTATATTAAACTGAAAAGCATTTTTTTCACAAAGTCAATGCAACCAATATTAGAAAAGCAAAAAGCTGAGAAACACTTTTTATAGCCAATATCTGTACTAAATGCCTCATTTCTAAAACACATAGAGAACTGCATCAAATTTATAAGAAGTCATTCACACTTGACAAATGGTAAATGGATATTAATGGAGAGTTTTCAAATGAACTTAAAGCCATTTGTAATCTTCTGAAAAATTCTCTAAAATCACTATTTATTAGAGAAATGCACATTAAAATAACTCTGAGGTACCCCCTAACACTTAGCTGATTGACTATAATGACGAAAAAAAGGAAAAAGTTAAATGTTAGAGAAGATGTAGGGAAATTGGACCACAAATGCATTCATTTGGAGTTGTCAATTGATCCAGCTATTATGGAGAACAATTAGGAACTATGCTCAAAGGGCTATAAAATTGTGTATACCTTTTGATCCAGTAATATCACTACTAGGTCAATATCCCAAAGAGAACATAAAAAAGAGAAAGTGACCGACATATACAAAAATATTTACAGCAACTCCTTTTATGGTGGCAAATAATTTGAAATTGAAGGGATGTCCATCAACTAAGAAATGCCTGAACAAATTGTGGTACATGAATGTAACAGAATACTATTTTGCTATAAGAAATGATGAGCAGGTAGATTTCAGAAAAATCTGGAAATATTTACCTGAACTGATGCTAAAAGAAATGGGCAGAATCAGGGGACTATTGTAGACAGTAACAGAAACTTTGTGCAATGATGGATTTTGTTATATTTAGCTACTCTCCGCCATGATCAAAGACAATTCCAAAAGATTCATAATGGAAAATGGAATCCACATCCAGAGGGGGAGAGATAAACAACTAACGAGTTTGAATGCAAATTGAAGTGTACTATTTTTTCTCTCTCTCTTTTTTATTTCTTCTTTCTTATGGTTTTTCCCCTTTTGTTCCGATTCTCCTTTCACAAGATGACTAATGTGTAAATATAGTTGATAGCTCACTCATAGCCTATATAAGATTGCTTGTCATCTTGGAAGGGGGAAAAGAGAGAAGAGAGAAAAAACAATTATAAAAGTGAATATTAAAAACTATCTTTACATGTAATTGTAAAAAGAAATACTAGTAAGTGGGCTGGGAGAGAAATAACACCTACAAAAACAGAATAGACCAAGTGGTAGAAGAAGCAGTAAAATCCAAGAAAGAGAAGAATGCTTTAAAAAACAGAATGAACCAAATGGAAAAAGAGCCACAAAAATTCATTAAAAAGAAGAAATTCTTAAAAAGTAAAATTGGCCAAATGGAAAAGGAAGAAAAAAAGCTAACTCAAGAAAATAATTCCTTAACAATTAGAATTGAGCCAGTGAAACTGATGACTTGATGAGATTTCAAGGCATAATCAAACAAAACCCAAAGGATTAAAAAATAGAAGAAAATATGAAATAATTCATAGGAAAAAAATCCAGCTGGAAAATAGATCCAGGAGAGAAAATGTCTCTATCTTATCTTTCAAAAAATTATCAAGTAAAACTGCCTTCATATTCTAGAACCAGAAGAGAAAATACAATTTGAAAGAAGTGACTAAACAGCTCCTGAAACAGATATCAAAATGAAAACTCCCAATAATATTATAGCATACTTTCAGACCTCCCAGATCAAGGAGAAAATACTACAAGGAACCAAAAATGAACAATTCAAAAATTATAGAAACATGATAGCATAGTCAGGATAACACATGATGTAGTAGCTTCAACATTAAAGATTCAGAGGGCATAAAATATTATATTCTTTAGGGGAAAAGAGCTAGAATTGCAGCCAAGAATCACCTACCCTGCAAAACTGAATATAGTCCTGCAGGGGGAAAATGGACATTCAATGAAATAGAGAATTTTCAAGCATTCCTAATTTAAAAAAACAAAACCAGATCTGAATAGAAAATTAGACTTTCAAATATAGGATACAAAAGAATCATGAAAAGGTAAACAGGAAAGACAGATCATAAGGGATCTGAGAAGGTGAAATTGTTTATATTTCTGCATGAGAAAATGATATTTATAACTTTTTACAACCTTTCTTATTACTAGGGCATTTAGAAGGAGTAAAAATAGGCAACATAGGTGTAGATGGAATGTGATGGAATGATTATCTAAAACTAATAAATTGAGGAATGAGAAAGAGGAATGCTCTGGGAGAAGGGGAAAAGGAGAGGTTTATTAGATAAATTATATGACATAAAAGAATCCTGAAAGAAATTTTACAGTGGAGGGGGAAATAGAGAAAGTGGGGTGTAGTGACAAAATGATATTCATAGCACCTATGGTGGTTATGAATATGCTGTTGCAATTATGAGTCATGAGATACAACAGACTCTCCACATGGAAGACAGAACCAAAACATTTTTTCAAACACCAGAAAGCACAGTCCATCATAGTAACAAAGAAATCTATACACAGTAACAATGCAGAGGGCAATACCATCTCCAAGCCTCCTTCTCTTAGGCTTCCCACAAACTATCTCCCTTAAGCAAAATCATAAACTAGCTATCCCACTCACACTAGCCAGCCAGCTGGCTTTCTCTCTCCCTCAGTTCTGACTGTTCTCTGACCAAATTTCTCTCTGTTCTGCTGTATCTCAGACTCTTCCTGCCCCACCTTTTCTGCTCCATCCCTTTCTGTTCCATGTGACTTGACTCATAAGACTCAGGCTTCCATGTAAACTAGGCAGGTCACATGGGCCTATTAATGAACGGGAAAGATCTTCCCATTTAAATTACCATTACATGGGGAGGAGAGCACATGAAACTTAGTCTCATTGGAATTGGTTCAAAGAGGCAATAATATAAACACCCAGGTAGGTGTAGAAATTTCTTTTACCATATAGAAAAGTAGGAAGGGAAAGGGATAGGTGAAGGTGAGGGGGGAGCTGATAGAAGGGAGGGAAGTCTGGGGGAGGTAAACATCAGAAGTAAAACACTTGAGAATGGACAATGTAAAAGAGTGAGAGTAGGATAAATGGGAAAAATAAGATGAAGGGAAATACATACTTAATAATCATTACTGTGAAAAAAATTGTAGCGATTTTCTCTAATCAAGGCATCATTTCTCAAACATAGAAAATGGAGTCAAATTTATGGAAATAAGAACCATTACTGAACTGGTAAATGGGCAGAGTATGAACAGGAACTTTTATGATATAGCAATGAAAGGTATCTATAGCAATATTTAAAAAAAAAATTCTTTGAATCACTGTTGCTGAGAGAAATGCAAATTAAAACAGCTCTGACTTACTACCTTACACCTGTCCAATTGACTGATGTGATACAAAATGAAAGTGACAAATGTTGAAGGGGATGTGAGAAAATTAAAACACTAATGTACTATTGGTGTAGTTGAATACTGATTCACTCATTCTGGAGACCAATTTGGAACTATATGCAAAGGGCTATAAAACTGTGCATGTCCTTTGTCCAAGCAATACCACTCTTAGATTTGTATCCCAAAGTATACAAAAGAAAAAGGAAAAAGACCCATCTGTTCAAAAATATTTATAGCATATATTTAAATAGTGGTAAAGGATTAGAAATCAAGGGGATGCCCATCAATTGAGGGATGACTTAATAACTGTGTGTTATTTTATTGGAATACTGACATGCTTTAATTAATTCTGAGAAAGGTGTTCATAGAGAAACCTAGAAAGACTTACATCAACTGATGCAAAGTGAAATGAGTAGAGCTAGGAAAACACGGTATACAGTAACAAGACTATCGGATAATGATCTACTATGAATAACGTAGCTCTTCTCAGCAATACAATGATCCAAGACAGTTCTCTAGAGCTTATGATGAAAGGTTCTGTCTATCTCTCAAGAAACAACTGGTAGAGCCTGAATGCAGAGCAAAGATTTTTTTCTTTACTTTATTTTTCTTGAGTGTTTTTTGTCTGTGTTTTCTTTCACAGCCTAACTTACATGGAAATGTATTTTCCATGACTGCTCACATATAACCTATGCCAAATTGCTTGCTTTCTCAGTGATGGGGGAGGGAATGAAGATGGGGAATTTGAAACTCAAAATTTGAAAAAAAAAAAGTCATGTTAAAATTATTTTTGCATGTAATTGGGAAGAATGAAATATCATTCAAAAAAGTGATGTAAAAGATGAAGAACACTGCTTCCTTATGATCTGCCTTGAAAGGGAAAACAGGATAACAAGAAGACGGTAATACTGATGCCTGACACTGCTAAAGATACATCAGAGGAATATGAATGTAATTAATTCATCTTTATTTATAGTCAGTCAAGAGTCTGATACTTAATGTCCTCTGAAACATGGAAGAAAAACAATCTCTTACATTTCAAGTTGTACAACATACCTTAAGGCAACTAGGGCTACTCTTCTTTTCAAGGAGCAATTACATTTTAAATGAATATTTTATCCTTTTAAAGTGAAAGCCACTTCTTCATTACAGTCACATGACCTTTTCTACTCCATTTTCTGAGAAATGTTTCTCTGCCTTGTGTAGAATAGTAGAATGTTGAGTTACTATGGCCTACCAATGCTATATTTTGTTTATACCAACTTACCTTTAGTCATCAAAATCATAACTGCAATTGAATTTTGAGCACATTTTCCTCTAGAAGTAGCAGTGTAAACACAAAAATTTTCATGACATCAATTAACTCTCTTTCACTTCTCATACTCCCTAATCTTGGTTCTTAAGTCAGTTGGTAGAAATACATCTATTAAGTGCCTACTATATGCCAGGCACGTTGCTAAGCACTGGGTGCACACACACACACACACACACACACACACACACACACACACTACATGGGGTAACAGGAATAGTTGATGATATAATGAAAGAATACATATTTAGACCTGAAATGGACCTTGGAGGATTCTTAGTCCCATATCCTTATCTTAAATATGAGGAACTGGAATCCAGGGAGGTTAATAGACTGTCCAAAGTCATGCAAATAATAAATTCCCGAGGTCATATATTAATCTAACACTTCTAAAATAAAAGCTGATATTATTTCTTCTCTCATTTCATTTTTTTTCTACTGACTTACTGTCCTTTTTGCTTCTACTAAATATCCCACTCAAATACCTCAATTCAACAAATTTTAAGTGTTAACTATGTGTAAGAAACTGCTGGAGACTGGAAAATACAAAGTCAAAAAACCTATAGTCCCTCTTACCTAAGGGTGTACATTCTTTTAGAATAAACAAAAGACTATATCTCCATCTTTCTTTGAGTAAGACACCAAAAAACTCATCTAAATTATGAGCACTTTGTCATTATTATTTCTGGTTTAATTATTCTCTATTAGAGCTAAGGCAACAGATGCAGCTCTCAACTAGGCAAACAAAATTTCACTTTATTCATGTTTTTAACCAGATAAAGTAATGGTAGCATTGATTCAGACCTTTGTCATTTTCCCTATCTCTGTAGTAAAATATGCCTAATGTCTTCCTTATGGACAATTTGGTTCTCTCTTCTTGATCATTGAGTTGGGAGAACTTGTGTATAATATACCCATTTTTTTCTTACATGAACATAAGAAAGGATTTGAGCTTGACTTGACTAGTTTAATGTTCAAACTTCTGCATATTATTACTCAAAGGGACTTTGTCACAATGATTCTTTGCATTATTTACTTGAGATATTATTGTCAGGATAAATTTCAACAGTTTTTTCCTGGATAATCAGGGAACCAGGTTAATTTGATTTTACTCTAAATGAATGTTTTAGGTATATGCAATGTATGGTGATACCGCAAATCTCTGGCAAATAAGAGGAAGCAAAATCAATTTTTTTCTTTTAGTTTGGCCTTAGGTATTTAAACATTATTGAGTTTTTGAACAGGTAAAAATTATTAATTCTAAAAACTCTATTTTTGTAGATAGAATATACAGAAAGCTTGGATTATACAACCAATATTATTTAATGATGGCCTCAGTATTTGACATGAAAACATCAGGAAGAATTTCTTTTGTAAATAAACAAGCAAACCAGTGAAGGAACAAATGAATGAATGAATGAATGAATAAATGTGTGTATACATACCTATACATACATACATACATACTTATATAGTTTTATCCTAGAAAATCTGTAAAATAAGTCCATTGGATGCACTGGTTGTCTGCTACTTGTGGTCAAATCTGCCAGGTATCTGTGGTAATAACTACATTCAAAGGGACCCACTCAAGTTAAATCAATTTTCTAATCTGAAAGTATAAACTGCTGTAACACTGAAAGATGTTATCAAAAAGATTTAGAACCCAAATTCCATTGTCTCTCATTTTCAGGATTTTGAAGTTTTGAATGTTTTCAGGATTAAGATCCACATGTGACTTTCTGTATTTTGTTTCCAGAAGTAGTCAGAGGCAGTTTTCACATGAAGAAATTTAATCTATAGTCATATGAAGAAATTATCTAAATCACTAGTAATTAGAGAAATGAAAATTGAAACAACTCAGTCTCTTTCTGACCATATTTCTTCAGAACTCTATGAATGTACTTTTTTTTAATCTCTGCTTGATTATCTGTGTCACGGACACAAGTACACATGCATAAACAAAGAAAGAACTAAGAAAAAGAGGGGTGGATATGGCACAGGAAATCTGAACAAGACAGCGGGTGATGGTAAGATGCTGTGCAGCAATTCAGTAAGCTTGATATGAAGAACATGGAATTTTAATTGGGTGAAAAACCTAGGCTGATGAACCATAAATTGCCTAGCATGGGGTTGTAATGCTTTGAAATCCAGCACCCAAAGAAATTATAGAGAGGAAGGAGACAAAAAGTCAGTGATAGGGGAAAAAAGAAAAGATAAATTATCAAAGATTTTAAGAAGAAGAAAAGCTGTAAGTTCCATAACATAAACCTGTAAACTAACAGGAAAAAAAACAAAAAACAAAAAACAAAAACATTAACTGCTGGATAAATAAGTATGGTCTCCTGATGAAGTAAAGAAGTTCAGGTATCTATGGATAAATACTGCACAGCAAAGAAAATGACCCAACATTTGATGAGATAAAACACTGAAATTTAAAGAGAATGCAGAAATATAAGACTTCTTTTCTTTCCTTCTCAAAGAGAGAAGTAACAATAATAAGAATAGACTTCGTGGCTAGTGCAGGCAAACCAATAGGCAGAATACAAAACAACAACGATAACTGGAATTTACAATGGCCAAAGAAATGAAAAAGGGAACAATACATTTGAAATGCAAATATAGCGAAATAAAAGATAATTTACAATGAGGGAATCCAAAAACCAATCCATTAGAAGAAATTTTGCTCATTTATAAAAGTAGAATATACTAATCTTGAAGTCTTGTTGCCTAAAGACAGCTCTCCCAGAAGGTTATGACAAGACAAAAAGCATTTTTATACCACGATGAAGAGAGATTAATGGGATGGAATAATAGAAGAGAACTGCCCAAAACTTCTGAACATAGGAAATGAAATTCCAATGAAAGAATTCACAGATTGCTTTCAAGACTGCAAACTCCAAGACGCATAATAGTTAAATTCAACAATTCAGTTCAGAAAAAGTTCTGCAAGTGATTAGGAGAAAGACTTAAATACAAAAGGAAGGACATTGGTTCTGCACTCACTAGAAAACACGGAAAGAAATTGAATGATGTGTGCTGAAGAGTAATATAGTTCAGGATGCAGGCCAGGGTGACCTACCCTGAAAAAAAATGAGCTTGCCTATATGTGAAAAAGAATTTACCTTTGTGTCTTTGTGTACATTTAGAAGGAAGTTTGTTTGTTTGTTTTTTACTGTTATCTGCGTTGTCTCTGTTGCTTTTGCTGTCCCTGCCTACTGAATTTATTGATTCCTCCTACATTTCTTTTGTTTCTGGTATTCAAGAAGCAAATAAATTCTTTGTTTTCAGCTTTCTTTTAAAAATATTTCAGATTCCTCTTTATTATTATCTATCTTTTAGAAAAATAAACAATAATAATTAGTCACATTAAAACTAAAACATTTAAAAATATAATCATCTCAATAAATTAAGGAAAGCACTTGAAAAATTATGACATGGTTTTATGTTAAAAACTCTGCATAGTATAGGTGTAAAGGAATTTTGTTAATATAATGAAAAGTATCTATCTAAAAGCCACAACAAGCATCATATGCAATGCGGATAACACTAAAATCCGTTCTAATAAATAGAGTGATGCAAATATGTCCACTCTCTCCATTATGATTTGATAAAGTTCTGGAAATGCTAGCAACAACAAGAAGTTAGGAGGAAAAAAGTTAAAGGAATAAAAATAGATAAAAATGAAATAAAAATTTAACTTGTTTACTGATATGATGATTTATTTGGAAAATTCTAAGGAATAAACAAAGCTACTAATTGAGACAATAGTTTCAGAAAATTTTCACTTCATGAAATAAATCCTCAAAAATAAAGAATATTGAGCAATGGCAGCAGGCTGTGCGTGTTTGTGTGTGTGTGTGTGTGTGTGTGTGTGTGTGTGTGTGTGTGTGTGAGTGCATGCATACAAGTCATTGCCAGACTGAGGGGGGAAAAGTGAAAAGGGACAGGTTGCACTCCACCAGTCTAACTCACCTAGCTAGCACCATGTCAGGCAGGTGGATTCAAGCCAAGACCAGAAGCAAGGCCAAAGATGATATCAAGAGGGTCATGGAGACCACTGAGAAAGTGCAGAAATGGTATAAGAAATAGGTGACTGTAGGCAACATGTCCCTGTAGATCTCTAAGTGGGTCCCCATTACAGAGCCTAAGGAAAAAAAAAAAAGTAAGAAGAAGGGTAAAGATGAGATGGTGACCAAACCAGATAACAGTTCACCCCCAGGGATTATGGACATGCAGGGTGACAACAGCAGCTAGAGCTCCATAGCCAATGCGTTACCAGTTATGCAGACTAGTAACAATTCTAGGCCGGTATCAGAATGGAATTTCACGGTACAAAGGGATGGCCCTCTAGTGAAGTCTGATAGGGTCCATGTAGAGCCTCAGCAATAAGCTGAATCAGAGTATGCTTCTGATGAACAGAATTCACAATCCTTGATGGAAAATTCAATGAATAGTTCAGAGAAAGTCTAAATGCAACCTTCTAGGGAGAACGATATAACCACCAAATAATCAAATAACTCTCAGAACTCTCAATACTCTGAGAAGATTTAGAGGCAGAAATAGATTTTTCCCATCCAGTTTTTACCAGAAGGTACACTAGTGGAAATGTCATCCCAGTCACACCTTGATGCACTCATCTCATGGATGAAAAAAGAACTACTAACTTTTTAAAGTTTACTGAGCAAAAACAAAATTCCAAGGAGACTTAGAAAGGTGTGCCTTCTCTTAGACACTGAAAAAATACAAAATGAAACACTGTTTTCTTTTTTTCTTATGAAAGCAATCATTCAGAAGTTTAAGTTACTTTGTCAAGGGTGGAGTCAACTACTCAGGAGGATCTAATGCACTGTTTCTTTAAAAAAATTCCTGGTTAAAAAAATAAACAGCATTTTTGTATAATAATAGCATAAATCATGAAAGTGTTAATAGAAAGGAAAATCCCAATCCAAATAATTACAAAATTCAATGTATCTATATATCTATATATCTCTCTCTCTATTTATATACACTTACATACATATATACGTATATACATACATATATATATACATATATATATATATATACATATATATATATATCTGGGGATCAGTGCAAAGATGCAAACACAACACACAAAACAAAACAAAAAATCTTGTGTAGATTAAATTGCAAGGAGCTCCTCAAATTTAAATAACTGGAGGAATATTTAGTGCATAGTGTAAGCTGGGCTAATATAATAAAAATGACAAAAATATCAAATTAACTTGCATGTTTAATGGTTTACCTATCAGGTTAGAAAGGGGATATTTTACAGCATTTATTAAAATCCATTAGAAAAAACAACAGCATCTTCAATATTAAGGGAAATGATGAAAAGAAGCAGAGACAATAGAGCACTTCTGGACCTCAAATTATCTTCTAAAAAAACAGTCATCAAAACTATCTGGTATTGGTGAACAGAGAGGGTGAGAGACAGAGAGATCAATGGAACAGAGTGGAAAATGGATAATTAGAAATGATAGGACATAATAACCCAATGTTTCATAAAGTGGAAAATTTAAATTAACTAGGGTAAAACTCATTGTTGTATAAAATTTCATGATATAAAGTAGTCTGACATAAATTAGATTTAGATGAACAATTTATAACATGTTCTACAATAAATTCCAAATGGACACAAAACTTTAATAGAAAAGAGCATAATATAAGAAAAAAAATTAGAAGAGTAACAGTTTATATGTCTCTAAGAACTATGAGTAGGATATGCATTATTAACCATATAAAATAGGAAATATTATAAAAATACAGCATAGAAAAATTTGATTACCTAAAACTGAAAAGCTTCTGAACAGAAAAAAAAATGATATTGCTTCTAGAATACAATGGGACGTGCTTAAATAAGGGAAAACCTTTTTATCATATTTCTCCAATAAAGATTTGGTATCCAGGTATCACATGCATGTCTGTGTGTGTATGTGTGTGTGTGTGTGTGTGTGTGTGTGTGTAAAAGCTATTTTACATTAGATAAATGGTCAAAAGTATGAATAGAGTTCTCAAAGAAGTATTGCAAAGTATTCCTGATGACATGAAAAAGCTTTATTTCATTAATAACAAGATAAATGTAAATCAAAACAATTCTAAATTTTCATGTCAGAGCCTTCAAATTGCCAAAATGATAAGAAAAGCAAGAGTCAATATTGGAGGGTGTGTGGAATGATAGGCATACAAATACATAGTGGAGTATTAAATTGGTATGGCCATTTTGTAAAGCAAGTAGGAATTATGCAAAAAAAGTGACTTACATATCCATGCCCTTTGAAGCAGAGACTCTATTACAGGAGTCATGTACCAAAGAATGAACTGATAAGAAGAGAGTCCCCATATATTACAAAATATCAGTATCAACCAAAGAATGAACTGATAAGAAGAGAGTCCCCATATATTACAAAATATCAGTATCAGAATTTTTGTGATAGTTAACAATTGCAATCAAAGTAGCTCACCATTAATTAGGGAAAAACCAAACAACTTGTGGTATGTGAATGTAATGACATGTGCTATAAAAATATGCATGTGATGTACATAGAGACACATGAAAAGATCTATACAAACTTATGCAAAATGGCGTAAAGCCAAGAAAACAATATACACAGTATTTACAGTCATGAAAATGGAGAAAAAAAAAACATACAAGCCCAAACGCCAAAAGTATATAAGAAAATATAAACATCGAGGAGGACTTGAGTAAAGTTATAAGAGGACACATCTAACTTAGCCTTTGTAAAGGTCAGAAGTACAAAGTGTCCCACACTGAATATTTTTTTCAGACTTTTTCAATGTATTGAAATGTACTGATTCTTTTTTCCTCTCAAAAAAGAAAATACTTTTTCTCATATGGGCTGACTGTCTGGAAGGAGGAAGGGGAAAGGCATTTTGGATGATCGCAGTAATGTAAGAAACAAAGTAGCAATTAAAAACTTATTTGAAATAAAATTGTACAGTAAAACATCTAGCTCAATTAGAATAAACAATAAATGCCCTTAGTGGCTAGCATACAAGTTATTCCTGTGACATATTACCTTCTGTCCGGACAGTACAGAAGGACAACTAGATATTATAGTTCCATAGATTTTTGAAACAGTAGGCAGATATTTTCTCCAATAACAAAATCTATTCTCTCACCACTGGGTGAGAAAAAATGCTCAAAATATTTCTAAATATCACAACAAAAATTGTCGCACACGTGGAATAGAATAGAAATTGAGAATTCCTAATTCAAAATGTATTGTATATTTTCCACTTGGACTTCATGGAATTATTTTCTTAGGTCTATAGACTTTTTTTATATTACATCTATTTCTTCCTTCACATCCTCTGAATTTCAGTAAAACAATATGCATTAGCTTCCATTTGTAAATACTGATCCATATATTCACAGTCATGGACAAATTGTGTTTCTATATTTTGTTTTCCATTAAAATTAGGGTAATTAATGGAGCTAACAAATACTAGTAGAAAAAAATATTCATTCATTTTAATAATATGACTTAGACAACATATACTCCTTATATTATCATGTTTTCTGTATCTGAACCATAAGGTGGTGTATGTTTCTTACATAATATTTATAAAAGAAGGTTATTTTTCAATCTCTGAAGAAGCTAAAAAAAAAAACATTAAGGTATATGCTTGAAAAAAAATTCCTATTTCCATGTGACAATTCTGAGAAATAGGAAATGGCAGTTTTGTTGACTTCATTTTATAAACTTGGAAACAAGTGTTCAGAATGTTTAAGGGACTTATCCAATACCATGGAGTTCATAAGTACTGAGAATAAAAACTGAACCCATGCTGTATAGCTACAAATACAATACCCTTTCTATTATGCCATTTTACTTAGGCTCTTTTCTTTTTGAAGATGGCATAATGGTAAGATACAGCATTAAGAATGACACACTACTCAACAATTATTATGCTTCTGTGTTCTCCATTAAGGAAAAATGTTTTCATGGTGAAAATGTGGAACAAACAACACAAAAAAAGCAAATTTCTGTTCAAGAAAGATAAGGGGTTGGTAAGAAAGAACAGAGTGTTTTTATGTGATTTACAGTCTCCTGACTTGCAAAAAAAAAAAATCTATCTTCTAAGCTCTGCTGCATCAGCATTGCTGAATGCCCAATTACCTGGCACTTATCTACTCTACATATTTATCTCTGACCTGGATGTTCTTCCTGGGTGTACCTGCTGAAGTGCTTAATTCTGGTAACACAGTTTAGAAAGGATATTGACAAGCTAGAGGACAGTATGAAATCTTGGGAAAGAAACTTAAGACCTTGGAAGCACAGGTAGTGTGGTTGTCTTTGCTGGTGATTCAAAGGAAGGCTTTTGGAAGAAAAAGTTTTATTTTGGGAAGTGAACAGCTGATTAAGAACAGGGTGTTTCAGGAATGATTTGGTATTCTAAAATAAGGATTAAAATAGAGGAATAATTTCTTGATCAATAATGGACTATATATGTATATATATATATATGTATGTGCGTATATATGTATATGCATGTGTATATGTGTATATACACACATGCATATACATACACATATACAAATACATGCATGTCTGTGTATATATGCACATATATGTGCATGTATGTGTATATATGTGTACATATAAGTATGTGTATGTTTGTATGCTTGTATATGTAAAGCAGGGCCTGGTGAGAATGTATTTTCTGGAATTGTGCAAAATCTAAAAAGTTATTCAAACTGAAAAGAAAAAAGGAGGGAGAAAATGGGCTCTGAAGGAATGGGCTTAGTAAATTTGTTGTTGGTTAGAACGGAGAATAGAGCAACTATAGCTGAGGTTATCACGTCTCTCAGTTCAACATGAACATTTTGGTCTTACATAAGAATTATTTGCATGAATATTAGAGACATAATGGTGATTAAAAATAAACTTCTTACCTAGATACACTCAGCAGCTTTTCAGCTTTGCTAATGTGAACAAGTATATTTAAGCAACTACTATCTTCCTGGAAGTGACCTAGACACAAGGATTTTTTTTTCTTTGTGAAAGACAGTTGCTCTCAAGAGCTCACAGTGGAACAACAACTATGTATAAAGACATGGAGAACATAAGGCAGAGGAAATGCACCAGCAGGAAGTTGGAATTGGTAAAATATTTCTTATCAAAGGTGGGATGTTAGCTGAGACTTGAAAGAAGCTAGACAGGGTCAGAGATAGAGAAGAGTCTTCATGAATGGGTGAGTTTTCAAGATGAGAATTCAAGGCATTGAGGGTCAGTCACTGAAAATGTGGAGCTGCAAGTTGTAGTGTCTTGTGCAAGTTTCCTATGTGATATTTTAGAGATTCAATACTTAGTCAGGCATAGAGAAGAATAAGAGAAGACATAATATGTTTTCTTCAAATATTTAAAGCATAGCAATGTACATGAGGGAATGGATATGCTCTGTGTTGCTCCAGAAGGAATAACTAGAAATTATATGGGAAAAGTCTGAGGTCAGCATAGTAAAAAAATTTGTGACATATTCGGCAGTGACTTTTTTTGTTTGCCTTGTAAGATGGCTGCCAATCACAATGGCTATTGAGTCTTCATGAGCATTGTTTTTATTATGCAATAATACATGTCTGGTATAGAATAGGTAATAAAATATTTTAATCCAAATAATTAATTTTCTTTAGTAATTTTGTCACATTGCCTTCATTAGAATAAATTAAATGTGCATAATTAAAGAAAATAGCTCAACAACAACACCTCTATTTTTTTGTTCATACACCTAAAAATGTAAGTTATATATCAACCTCTTTTCAAAACACAGCAAAATAAAACAAATGTCATATTTATTAATACCTGGAAACTTGAAGACAGAAACAGATATTCCTAGAGTGTTTTCCAAGCATATAGTTATTTTTTTGTACCAAAATTTTATTATTAATACAAGTAAAATAGTAATTATGATAATAGTAATAACTTGTATTTATATAAGGATTTAAGACTTACAAAGCACTTTAATGCACCATCCCATTTGATCCTCACAACCACTCTCTAAATAGATATTATTGATATCTTCATTTTTCAGTTAGATAAAATGAAGTTCACAGTTTAGGTCACTTGACAAGAGTCACATATCTAGTAAGTACCTGATACTGGATTTGAACTCAAGTCTTCCTGACTCCTTATCTAGTATGCTCTTATTTATTGTATTACCTAGCTCCTTTTCAGAAAACAAACAAAACAAAACCAGAATTCAACTTTCCTTTCTTTATCTCTAATTGGTCTTTATTATTATTTTTTCTTTGTTGGTCACCCAATTTCCTATCCAATATTCTAAAGTAGTGATTCCCCTATCTTTTGATTTTTTCCCCCCTGCTCTTCTTTCTTTCTAATTCATGACTTTTCTAATTTCATTCAAACCCACTGCTTCAATTTTCACTTCTACACAGCTAAAATTCTATTTTATCTCTCTTTCCCTGACATTTCTTGTGACCTCTATATCTGTGGCCTACTCCCACCTGTAAGTACATCAAAAATGAACAACAGTCACTTAAATACATAGACAGTTCTTCATGCTATACTGTTTGTCTCCTATGTGCTGTCCAAGAAATGAGGAAACAACCCCGTGTAATCTGAATAACTTTACATAATTGGCCCTAAAGGGACAATTGTGGTGACGAAACTATAAGAATTGTTGGTATGAGTTGGAAACCTACCTTCTAGGTATTGGATAAAGAATGTAAACTCACTTTGACTTAGCCCATTGTCATGATATAGATCAAAATAGGAAGGGAATATTTCTGTTTCTCACTTCTCTGTCAACTACTATGAGGACAGAAATTGGCAGGAATCATAGCTTAATCGAAAGAGCTCAGAGTGGAATTACAGTTGAGTACCATACAAAAAGTAAATTCACTTCTGCATTTAGAGAGAGAATGCATGAGTGATTTGGAAACGCTATACATTTGGAGAACAGCATGAAGAGTAATGATACTGAGGTGAGTGCCGCAGAGATTGTCAGGAAAAAGCAGTTGTTACATAGTACAAATAGAGACTACCCGAATAAGAGTTAGAAGGATTTAGATTCAAGTCCCGACTCTGGAACTTATTACCTGTGTGATTATGTAGTCTACTTGTGCCTCATTTTTCTCATCTATAAAATGAGGTGATTGACATTGTAGCACATAAAGTCTTTTTTAGTTCTAAGTATATCATCACAGCTAAGTTTTTATTTGTTTGTTTAGGTCATGATCCTATAGTTGTTTGCAGTGCTTTTAGATACAGCATGCATATACAAGCTATGAGAACCTAGAAGCCCTGTCTATTTCAACAACTATTACAAGTGTCTCTAGCAAATAATTACTCATTGGCAGGTACTGAAAATTTCTATGAGCACTTACAAGAACTAATTTGTATTTCTTTGACCTATAGATAGACATTTTCTTTTTGAAATTTATGAACTTTATTTGTAGGGGACTCCATAATGAGATACTTGGTAGTGACTAGTCTCTGGTTTTCTGAATGAAGCAACGAGCTGGAGTCATAAGAAATCCCCCTAAATTCACTCTTTACATCAATTGATGACTTTTGATACATTCTCATATTACTCCTCTGTAAACCTTTGCCTTTTTCTGATTTTGGTACTCCTGTAACTATTCATCTTTAATCTTTCAATCTCCCATATATAAAACAACAGATTCATATTCTGTTTTTCATTTTTCCTGATCATCCTTTTCCTACTTAGAACTCCCTAGTGCTTTTTATTGCCTGTCCAGTAAAGCTGTCTAGGCATTACATAATCTGTGAAAGTCTTTTCAATGCTTTTTTCATTCTAACACCATCTATGGTTTTCTTTTAAATCTAAATGGACTGGATTACTGCCTTGTCATCTCACTTCAAACTTCCTCAATACCCTTTTACATATTCTTCATCCATCCTATAATATCCCCCTCTTCATATTCCCCAGCAGCTGAATTCCTACATACTATTTACATGCCTACTGAAATATTACTTTCCCCATAAATATTTCCAGGATTCCTCAAATGTTTAATAATTATTTTCCTGTGAGAATTCCTTTTATTTACTTATTTAATGAATTTATCATATATCATACATCCACTATATATATGCATATGTGTGTGTGTGTATATATATATATATTCATTCAACCATAAGCATAGAATCTATGTCCTATCTAAACTTGGTGCAAATCCAATCAATCTCTAGCACAATCTTATTCATATTCAATGCTTAACAAATGCTTTTGAGAAATATTAGTATAATAGTAGGTTTTACATAGCATAGGATTTTATCATGCATGTGTTTGTTTGCCTCTGTGACTTGTCAGGATAAGCTATTTTTCATGGTCTTAGATCTCACTGAGCAGGCTCCATAGTATCCTATCCATTGATAGAGTTAGCAAAGTATGGGCAAAACGGAGCATCCAGAGGACTTACTATTTATAGTAAATCATTTTGCTGTTTGAACTCTACATAGGATTTCCTCCACAAAGAGTGATCAAAACAAGCTTTAGTGAACGTATGTAACTAATTTTATGCCTTGCATAATATCATTAGGACATTGTTGAAGAAACTTATCTTTCTAATTATATCTCTCAAGGAACTTGGTAAAATCTCCGTGAGAGGAACATTTTGGAAGAAAGCAACATTTTGTTTCAAGGGCCCAAGAAGTTTTGGTAATTAGAAAACAATTAAATCATCAGGATTTTGCATTCTTTAAAATTTCAGTCAATTATGTGTCTTTTAAACTATAGGATGCTGGAGGAAAATTGGTGGAACCGATTCTCTTAAACAAAAACCTTAGTAATAATAATTAAGGAAACTGAATTATTTGGATGTAATTCAGAGCCGGAAACATGTCCATTGGACAGATGATATATAATAATATCAGCACTGCAAATTAAAAGATTTTGAAGCACCTTTAAAACAACATATTAATGAAATGAACAATTTGGGAGTGCGTTTCCAAAAATTAAAGCCAAGCATCTTGATTTTAGTTATGGAACAAAACTGCTAGAATATATGTTCAATTAATACAATTAAAACACTGTGAAAAGTGAGCTTAGATGCTAGTTTAGAATATTAGATAAAGGAATTGAGCTTTTCAATAAAAAAAAATGCAAATTTAATTGTTCACTTATGTTGCTTGTGCAAACTGAGTAGTATAGAAAGAAATTAGTTGAAAAAGAGAATTCCTACAAACTAAAGACTTTGAAATCTCTAGAAAGGGTGAAGAAAGGAGACTTCAATAATGGTGGGTGGGTTTTTGGAGAACAGATAGAGAATAGAGGAGTAAAAACTATGTACAAGGTAAGACTAATTGAAGACTCTGAACTCCCCATTTTCATAGCATTTGGGGTGACAAAATGGTATATTTAGGAAGAAATTTTCATTGAAATCACTCTCAACATACTTATGCAGGATCTCCTCAGCATGGCCTCATAATTCAGTATAAGGTAGGATTTGTAGGGATAATACTAGTCAATGTAGTGTAAAAAATCAGGACAAAAATTTCCCAGTGTAAAAATTGCTAGGATTATGAGAATCAAAAAGGTTTGACTTCAGGGATGGGAAAGGAGTTGTGGAAGCACATAAGATACTTTCTCTCCAGTTCCTGAAGGTAAAACTGCTTTCTAGTTGTGATGAAAACTATTGTTGTTGTTGTTGTTCTTATTGTTGAAGTTTAGAGCTGGGAATTTGAATAATACTGAAGAAGCAAGGGTGTAGTTGAGAAGAATCCCACACTGAGGTAACTCTGGGATACATATGGCAAAACTTCAGAATATCTACCTCCTAAAACATATAGATTCTTGCTCTCAGGGAAAGTGTTACCTTTAAAAGACCAGCTTCATTTTTATAATTTAATTAAGGGTTTTTATTTAGTTTTAGAACATGAAAAAGTTATTTTAAATTGTACCAATCTTTGATACTAAGGTAGCTATTACACACAAAGATGATGCCTTTTACTTCTAGGTTCAGAAGGCTGGTACCATTTGGATGGAAAATTAATGAGATTACCTCCCTGTGTGGCTTTGTAATCCTAAAGCAGATAGTAGATCCAGATCCTAGACCACCAAAAGACAGAAGAAACTGGGTACCTCCCTGGTCCAGCATTAGGGCAATATATAAAAGAGAAGAAGCAGGCCTAAGATTTACAAATTTTCTGTACCTCATTTCAGTTTCTGTTCATAAGTAACTGCGGTCAGAGATATTAGACCTTTTCAACATTCTCCCTTTGCATCCATTTTACAAATATTTGTATTGATTAAATCTGAGCATCGAATACATGTCATTATTTATTTTTCAGTGAATTTAAAATAATCTATAATTGTATTTAAGTGAACTTTGTATACTCATGGGGTAATGCAATTTCTTTAAATTTTCTGTACTCGGAGATTACAGTAGAGCTTTTTTGAAATGCTGCACTACATAGTAAGGAATGGCAAATACAATGATAATTCAATATTCCCCAGTTACTGTGCAAGAGGAATGTGTGACATAACTCTCTTACTTCTTACTTTTATTGATCTTCTGTTACTTTACATTCAATATTTCTTGATGATAAATTCTTTCCCTAAAATCAGTTTTAAGTAGTTTTTAATCCAATCTTGATGTTCATCTTTTTTTGGTAGTTTTTATTCAATACATTTTATCTTGTTTGTTCTATGTTAACACTTTAAACTATATACACACATACATTTCTTAGAAACCAATGAGAGATGGGTGGAGCCAAGATGGCAGAGTGAAAGCTGGGACTCTCCTGAACTCCATCACAAACTCCTGCACGTGCTTCTAAAAAGTGAATCTGAACAAATTTTAGAGTGACAGAGTCCACCAGGAGACAGACAGTGGCAGACTTCCAGCCCCGGTCAACCGAGAAAGTAAATGGGAAAAATTTGCTACACTGGGCAGAGAGAGCACAGAGCATGCAGGCTGCAGCAGCACAGATTCTGCCATAGCCATAGCAGAGAGGGAATGGTTTCATGTGGACTGAATCAAAACTGCAGTGATGATTCAGAAGCCTCTTAGCACTGAATCAAAATTGCAGTGCAGATTCACACGTCTCTTAGCACTAGACAAGAGTCCAGCAGAACTGAGTAAGAAAGAAACACAGTGCCCATAGGAGCAGCTTCAGCGATCAACCTACAACCTAAATGTTTGAAAATCACCCACTTGAACTTTGGGGAGCCAAGATAGCAGGCTAAACTATAAGTGCGTTCATTTTCCTCTTTTTGACCTCAAAAACCCAAACAATATTTCCTCAGGAAAAATCATGGAATAGTCAAGCCAACAGAAGGGGAACATCACTCTTTCAACTTGGGAGGCTAAAGAGATCAATGGGTAGGGTTTCTCTTGCTGTGGTTGAAAAGGACCAACGAAGGACCAGAAGCATCCAAACAAATATCACCTCAGCAGAAGAGACTGAACCCCAGGGGTGTGGAGCTGGTAAATGGAAAATCAGGAAACCAGGCATGCCTTAGCACAGCCAGAGTAATTGAGCAGTCACCAACACAGACAGAATTAACCAGCTGCTGAGACTGTCTGTGCTCTAGCTGAGACCTAGGGTAGGATGAGACCTACAAGAGCCAGGCAATCCATCTCCAACAGCTTATGGCAAGAGCTTCAGTGTAACTCTGGGAAAACTCAGAAAGACTTCACCTTGCCTAGGTCTTGGCACACACAAGACAGTTCAGCAGTAGTTAAGCTACCGTATTGCATAGCTTCTAGCTAAAATAGCTAGAGACCAGAACACACAAAGTAAGAAACCAGGCATAAGAAATGTGAGTCAGAGCCCCCTATGCCTCTGAAGCAGAAATTCACTTTAAAAGTCAAGTAAAAGGCAACCACCACGAACAAGAAGCAAGTCAGAAAAGCAAGAACAACAGAACCTTACTACTGGGACAGGGAAGATCAAGATACAAATTCAGAACAGAACCACACTGTGAATATACCTACATATGAAATGTCAAGAAGGAATATGAACTGGTTTCAATCCAAAAAAACATTCTTGGAAGAGTTCAAGAGGTTTTTAAAAAAAACAAATTAGAGATGTAGAAGAAAAAAATCCAACAATTTTAAAAATACCACTGACAAAATGAAAAAAAAAAGAATTCACTGAAGGGAACGAACTTAACAGGTGAAAATAACTCCTTAAAGAAACAATTAAACAGAATGAAAAGGAAATGCAAAAGTTAAATGAAGAGAACAATCTGATAAAAATTAGAATCAGGCAAGTAGAAGCTAACGAATCTATGAAACATCAAGAATCAGGCAAACAGAATCTAAAGAAAGAAAAGAGAAAAAAAAAACATAAATTATCTAATGGGAAAAAGAACTGGCCTGGAAAACAGATCCAAGAGAGAAAATCTGAGGATTATTGGTCTACAAGAAAGCCATGATAAAAACAAGAGCCAGGATAATATCTTCCAAGAAATCATCAAGGAAAATTGCTCAGAAGTCCTAGATCTAGAGGGCAAAATACTCATCGGAAAAAATCTATCATTCACATCCTGAAAGGGACCCCAAATTAAAAACACCAAGGATTACTGTTGCCAAATTCCAGAACTATCAAGTGAAGGAGAAAATGCTAACAGCAGCCAGAAAGAAACAATACAAATATCGAGGAGCTACTGTCAAGGTCACACAGGAACTTGCAACTTCTACATTCAAAGAACAAAGGAACTGGAATACAATATTCTTAAGGCAAATGAACTGGGACTGCAATCAAGGATTAATTGCTCCTTAAAGTCGAGCATAATATTTCAGGCAAGAATATGGACATTCAATGGAATAAGAGATTTCCATACCTTCCTGGTGAAAAGGCAAGAGCTCAGTAGAAAATTTGATCTTCAAATGTAGGTCTCAAGAGAGGCATAAAAAGGCAAACAAGAGGAAAAAAAACCTGATACACAGTATGAGAATACTGTTTCCACCCCTGTAAGGAAAAATGATATTTATTAATCTTGAGAATTATATATTTATTATGAATGTAAAAAGAATATAGATAGACAAAATTAAATGATGTGAGGATAATGTGATTTAAGGGTTTAAAGAGATTGTAATGGGAGATGTGAAAAGAAGGAGGCAGAAAAAATAAATTTCATCACAGGAAGAAGCACAAAAATATATGACAGTAGAGAGAAAGCGGGGAGCGAGATGACTATTGTTTGAAAGGTACTCTCATCTCATTGGGTTGAAGGAGGGTACAACAAACTCAGTTAATTATAGAAATGCACCTAGATGCATAGGCAATAGGAAGGGAAGGGAGAAAGAAAAGGAAGGGGAGGCTCAAAGGGAGGGAAGAAGTAGTATGGGAAAAGGGGATTAAAAGAGAGTGGGGTTGAATGAAGGGAGGGAAGACTGTGGGAGACAGTGTTCAAAAATTAAAACTCTTGGGGAGGGGAATGGAGAAAGGACAACTTAAAGCATAAAGAAGGGGAAAGCAGATATAGGGAAAGACAAAAACTGTAATCATAACTTTGAATGTGAACAGCATGAACTGTCCCATAAAACGGAGACAGATGGAAGAATGGATTAAAAACAATAATCCAACAATATTTTGTTTATAAGAAACACATTTGAAAAGGGGATATACCCATAGGATAAAGGTAAAAGGTTGGAATAGAATTTATTATGCTTCAGCTAATGTAAAAAAAATCAGGTGTAGTAGTCCTAATCTCAGGCAAAGCAAAAGCAGAAATAGATCTAATCAAAAGAGATAAGGAAGAAATCTATATCCTGCTAAATGGTACCATAGACAATGAAGCAATTTTATTACTAAAAATGTATGCTTCAAGTGGTATAGCATCTTAATTCTTAGAGGAGAAGTTAAGGGAGTTACAGGAAGAAATAGAAAGCAAAACTATAGTAATAGAGAACCTCAAACTCCCCCTCTCTGAACTTGATAAATCTATCCTCAGAATAACCAAGAAAAAAGTTAAGAAGGTGAAGAGAAGTCTGGATAATATAGATATGAGAGATCTCTGGAGAAAATTGAATGGGGATAGAAAAGAATATACCGTTTTTCAGTGGTATCTGGAACATATACAAAAATTGACCTTTTACTAGGTCAGAAAAAACTCACAATCCAGTGCAGAGAGGCAGACATAGTCAATACATACTTATCAGATCATAATACAATAAAACTTAAATGTAATCAAAGGCTATGGTAACATAAAGCAAAAGCTAATTGGAAACTAAGCTGTCTAATCACAAAGAATGAGTGGGTTAAACAAAAAATTATAGAAACAATCAAGAATTTCATTCAAGAGAATTACAATAATGAGAGCACCTACAAAATTTTATGAGATATTGCAAAAGCAGTTCTTAGGAGAAGTTTTATGTTTTTGAGTGCCTACATGAATATAAGTGATCAATAAATTGGGCATGCAACTGAAAAAGTTCAAAAAAGAGCAAATTGAAAATCCCCAAGTAAATATCAAATTAAAAATACCGAAGATCATAGCAGAGATGAATAAAATTTAAATTAAGAAACCTATTGAACTAATAAATAAAACTAGAAGTTGGATTTAGGAAAAAAACAATAAAATTGATAAACCTTTGGCAAATTTGATTAAGAAAAGAAAGAGGAAAACCAGATTTCCAATATCAAAAAATGAAAAGGGTGAACTCACCTCTAATGAGGAGGAAATTAAAACAATAATAACAAACTACTTTGCCCAACTGTATGCCCATAAATTCGACAATCTAAATGAGATGGATGATTATTTTAAAAGATACAAATTTCCCAGACTAACAGAAGAGGAAGTAGAATGCTTAAATGATCCCATCTCATAAAAAGAAATCAACGAAGCCATCAATGGACTCCCTAGGAAATAATCTCCAGGGCCAGATGGATTCACAAGTGAATTCTATCAAACACGTAAAGAAGAGTTAATTTTAGTACTATATAGATTACTTGAGAAAATTCTGGAAGAAGTTCTCCCAAAATCTTTTTATGAAGCAGATATGGTTTTGATACCTAAACCAGGAAGAGCCAAAATAGAGAAAGAAAATTATAGACCAATTTCTCTAATGAATATAGATGCAAAAATTTTAAATAAGATTTTAGCAAGGAGAATACAGCACCTAATCATTAGAATAATATATTATAATCATGTAGGATTTATACCAGGAATGCAGGCCTGGTTGAATATTAGAAAACTGTTAGCATTATTGGTCATATCAACAACAAAACTAAGAGGAACCGCATGATTATCTCAATAAATGCAGAAAAAGTTTTTGACAAAATACAGCACTCATTCTCATTGTAAACACTGGAGAACTTAGGAATAAATGGAACTTTCCATAAAATAATAAGCAGTATCTACCTAAAACTTTCAGCAAGCATGCAATGGGGATAAGCTAGATGAATTTCCAATAAGACCAGGGGTGAATCAAGGTTGTCCATTATCACCACTGTTATTCAATATGGTACTAGCAATGTTAGCTGTATTAAGAAGAGAAGAAAAAGCAGTTGAAGGAATTAGAATGGGCAAAGTAGAAACTAATTTATCACTCTTTGCAGATGTTATGATGACGTAGTTAGAGAATCCCAGAGAATCAAGTAACAACATATTTGAACTAATAAACAACTCTGGCAAAGTTTCAGATTAAAAAATAAACCCACACAAATCTTCTTCATTTCTATATATTACTAACAAAGTCAGACAGCAAGAGATAAAAAGAAAAATTCCATGTAAAGCTAGGGTAGGCACTATAAAATATTTGGGAGTCTACCTGTCAAAACACCCCCAGGGACTATATGAACACAATTACAAAGCGCTTTAGACAAAAATAAAGTCAGATAAAAGTAAGTGGAAAAACATCAGTTGCTCCTGGGTGGACCAAGAGATTATAATAAAAATGACAATTCTACTTAAATTAATTTATTTATTCAGTGTAATACCAATCAAACTATCAGACAATTACTCTATAGAGTTAGAAAAAATAATATGAAAATTCATCTGTAAGAATAAAAGGTCCATAATAGCAAGGGAACTAATGAAAAGAAATGCTAAGGAAGGTGGCCTATGTCTACTGGATCTCAAATTGTATTATAAAGCAGCAGTTATCAAAACGACTTGGTACAGGCTAAGAAACAGAAGTATAGACCAGTAGAAAAGGGTAGGTACTCAAGACACAATAGTCAACGAATACAGCAATCTACATTTTGATCAAGCCATGGACCCCAGCTTCTGAGATAAGAACTCACTGTTCGACAAAAATTTCTGGGAAAACTTGATAACAATATGGAGGAAACTAGGTATAGACCAGTGCCTGACACTGTACACAAGAATAAAGTCCAAATGGGTACATGATCTAGGTATAAAGACTGATACTACAAAAAGTTGTTAGAGCAAGAATTAGTGTATTTATCAGATTTATCTAGAAGGGAAAAAATTTTGACTAAACAAGAGATAGAAAACACTATGAAATGCAAAATGGATAATTTTGATTATATCAAATTGAAAAGTTTTTGCACCAACCAATCTAATGCAACCAAGATTAGGAGGGAAGCAGAAAACTGGGAAAGAATTTTTCCAATTAGTGTATGTGATGAAGGCCTCATTTCTAAAATATATAGAGAACTGATTCAAATGTACAAGAATACAACTCATTCCCAATTGATAAATGGTCAAAGGATTTGAACAGGCAGTGTTCAGAGAAAAAAATTTAAAGCTATCTCTAGTCATGTGAAAAAATACTCTAAATCATTATTGATTAGAGAGATGCAATTCAAAACAACTCTGAGATACCATATCACACTTTTCAGATTGGCTTACATGAAAAAACAGGATGATGATAAATGTTGGTGAAGATGTTGAAACACTAATTCATTATTAGTGGAGCTGTGAACTGATCCAACTATTCTGGAGAGCAATTTGGAACTGTACCCAAAGGGCAATGGACTGAGCAATACTGTTTCTAGGACTGTATTCCCAAGGGATCATAAAAATATGAAAGAGTCCCACATGTACAAAAATATTTATAGCAGCATTCTTTGTGGTGGTCAAAAACTGTAAATCAAAGGAATGCCCCTTAATTGGCCAATGGATGAATAAATTGTGGTACATGAATGTAATGGTATACTATTGTGCACTATGAAATGATGAACAGCAAGACTTCAGAGAAGACTGGAAAGACTTATATGAACTGATGGTGAGTGAAAGGAGCAGAAGCAGGAGAACTTTATACACAGCAACAACCACAGTGTGTGAGGACTATTTTCTGATAGACTTAGAACTACATTGCAATGCAAGGACTTAAAAAAATTCCCAGTCATCTCTTAAGGCAAATGCCTGCTTCTTTCAGAGGAAAAACAAAAACTATGGAATTCCAATGAAGAATGAAGCAGATCATTCTCTTTGGTATTGTGTTTTGGTTTGTAATCTAATTTCTCCCATTCATTTTAATTCTTTTATGCAACATAACTAAGGTGAAAATGTGTTTAATTGGAATATATATGTAGAACCTATGTACAATTGTATGCTGTCTCTGGGAGGGAGGGGTTTGGGATTGAACAAAGGGGGAAGAAAGGGGTAAAAAAATCTAAGTTTTGTGGGAGTGATTGCAGAACACTGAAAACAAATAAAATATAACAATAATAATAAAATTAAATTAAAATTGACCAAATGAATAAGGAGGTACAATACGTAAGTGTAAAACTTGGACAAAGGGGAAAGTAAATTCAAAAGCTAACTGAAGAAAACAATTCATTAAAAATTAGAAATGGGCAAATAGAAGGATATCACTGTATCATAAAGAATCAGGCAAAAATAATCTAAAGAATGAAAAATAGAAGAAAATGTAAAATACATCATTCGAAAATTAACTGTCCTGGAAAATAGATCCAGGAGAGAAGAATCTAAGAATTATTGGTCTACTGGAAATTCATGATGAAAAAAAAAATGTGAACATTTTCTTTCAAGAAAACATCAAGTAAAACTACTCTGAGGTCCAGATCTGGAGGTCAAGATAGTCATTGAAAGAATCCACTGATTACCTCCTAAAAAAGATCCCAAATATAAAATGCCAAGGAATATTCCTACCAAATTCCAGAACTATCAGGTCAACAAGAAAACATTGCAAGCAGGCAGAAAGAAACAATTCAAATATCGGGAAACCACAGTCAGGATCACATAGGCCCTTGCAGTAGCCACATTAAAAGATTGGAGGGTTTGAAATATTATATTCTATAAGGAAAAACAGCTGGGAATACAAGCAAAAATCAACTGCCCAGCAAAACTGAGCATAATCTTTCAGGCAAGGAGATGTACATTCAAGGAAATAAGGAGTTTACAGATCTTCCTGATGAAAAGGAAAGAGCTCAATAGAAAATCTGATCTTCAAGAGAGGCATAAAAAAGTAAACAGGGAAAAATGTTATTAAGTATGGACAAATTTTTACATCCCTAAAATGGAGAATGATACTTGTTGATATTGGGAAATGAAAACTTATGATATTTAAAGGAGATACGCAAAAATAGCAGGAGTGGGTATCAATTAACTGATGTAATGATGAAAATATAATTTAAGTGTAAAAAGGGATTGCAGTGGGAGAAGAGGAAAGGAGAGGTGGAAAATGGCAAGTTACTTCACATGAAGATGCACAACAACATAACATAGCAGAAGGAAAGAGGGGAGGGACATGAACGCTGTTTGAGGTTTTCTCTCATCAGATTTCCTTCAAGGAGGGAGCAACATCTCAGTTAAATATTGAAATCTAACTTGACCTACATGCATTAGGAGGGGAAACTGGAAAGAAAAGGTAGGGGATGGTTAGAAGGAATGAAGGAAGTAGTAAGGAAAAAGGGAAGAGGTGCTTCTAGAAGGGAGGGAAAGCTGAGGGAGGCTGTGGTCTAATGGAAAACTTTTCTGAGGGCAAAGAAGAATGGAGAAATAA
Organism: Notamacropus eugenii; assembly: GCF_028372415.1. Taxonomy (NCBI): domain Eukaryota; kingdom Metazoa; phylum Chordata; class Mammalia; order Diprotodontia; family Macropodidae; genus Notamacropus; species Notamacropus eugenii. The sequence continues at coordinate 380,515,530 of NC_092875.1, forward strand.
AAGCATAAAGGAGGGAATAAGAGAGAAAGACAGACACAAATAGTAATCATAATTTTGCTTGTGAATGTGGTGAACTCTCCCATAAAATAGAGGCAGATAGCATAATTAATTAAAAAACTATAATCCTACAATATGTTGTTTACAAGAAGCACATTTGAAACAAGGGAAATACACAGAAGGTAAAGGTAAAAAGGCTGGAGCACAATATCTTATGTTTCACCTCATGTAAAAAAAAGGAGGACAAGCTATCTTAATCTCAGACACAGGCAGTTTTCAGAGGAGAAAATTAAAGGTATCTGTACTCATATGAAAAACTGCTCTAAATCTCTATTGATTAGAGAGATGCAAATCAAAACAACTCCAAGGTACCACATCACACCTATCAGATTGACTAACATGACAGAACAGGAGAATGACACACATGTTGGAAAAGATGTGGGAGAGGTGGAACATTAATTCATTGTTGGTGAAACTGTGAGCTGATCCTACCATTCTGAAGAGTAATTTGGAACTATGCCCAAAGGACTATAAAAACGTGCTTACCCTTTACCCAGCAACACCACTTCTAGTGCTATGTTCCAAAAAGATCGTAAAAATGACAAAAGGAGCCACATGTACAAAAATACCTATTGCAGCTCTTTTTGTGGTGGCCAAGAACTGGAAATCAAGGGGATGCCTATCAATTGGGGAATCCTGAGCAAGTAGTGGTATATGAATGCAATAGCATACTGTTGCAGTTAAGAAATGATGAACAGGAGGACTTCAAAAAATTCTGTAAAAGATTTATATGAACTCATGCTGAGTGAAATGAGCAAAACCAGGAAAACATTATTCACAGTGAGAGCCACATTGTATGAGGATTGTATCTGATAAACTTAGCCCTTCCTAGCAATGCAAGGACTTAAAACATTTCCAAAGGATGCAAAATGACATTCACATTCAGGGAAAGAACTGTAGAGTCAGAATGCATAATGAAGCACACTATTTTCTCTTTTATTATGTTATGGTTTGTTTTTTTCTTGTGGTTTTATTCCATTCACTATAATCATTCTATGCAACATGATTAATGTTAAAATGTGTTTAATAAGAATGTATGTGTAGAATCCATATAAGATTGCATGCTATCTTGGGGATGGAGAGAGTGGGACAGGGGGGAAATTTAAAACTTGTGGAAGTGATTATTGGAAACTCAAAACCAATGAGAATTTTACAAAGTTAAAATGCTGTAATTGCTTTTTAGTTCTAGCTCAACTCAACATTTATTAAGAGCATACTATGTGCAACTCACTTGAATTTATCTTATGATTAAGAATTCATCTTTTTGCATAGTGCTATACAATTTAAATTTTGGTTTAATCATTATAACACTGTAAGATAGTGCAAGCATTATTATCCAAGTTTTATAGAAGAACAACCCATGAGCCAGAAACATTTATTGATTTGCTCATTGTTGGACTGCTAATAAATTTAAGGGTGAGAATAAGATTGCAGCACTCCTTCCTTTGCATCCAGTTCTGTTTGTTTTATACTATACTTGTAAATGATATCAGATGTTTCTGGAGAAGGGAGTAAGGCTGATGACTTAACACAGCTCTGCCTCACTCAAATCTAATTCACTTGAAAGTCAAGATATCACCTTCCTGATGTCATTGATCCTCTTCATCAATGGAGGATGAACAACAAACAACAATTTTAAATTGATTATTCAAGTAAACACAATTATTTTCTTTAAAATTGCATTAGTTGGTTGTTGTCCTTTGTTCTTGTAGGAGGACAAAAATGATATCACTGTGCTAGAGCCAAGTTTCAGTATATCCAAGTGTGGCTGATCAGACCAATACAAGCTCAGGATGCTCTACCACAGATTGGGCACAAATAGTTCATGTGAATATTTGGGATTAATACTCTAAATTTGTGTGTTCTTTGTTTACTTTGAACTGGTTCAATTCTGCTTTGCTCATAGAGCACAGCACCTTCTCTGATGGGGGTTTGCCATGCTTAGTGGTCATGTGCCAGTGTCTCCCATGCCACATGATCTATTCCAAAGTTCTTAAGAGAGACCTTGAGAGTGTCCTTGTATCCCTTCTTCTGATCACCATACAAATACTTGCCCTGTGCAAATTCTCTGTTAAATTCTTTTTGGCAAGCATACTTTTTGCATTTGAACAACATGGCCAGCCCATTGGAGTAGTGGTCTCTGAAGCAGAGTGTGAATGCTTGGCAGTTTGGTTTAAGTAATGACCTCAGTGTCTGGCATCTTGTCCTGCCAGATGATCTTTAGAATATCCCTAAGAAAATTCAAACAGAAGAGATTCAGTTTCCTGGAATGCCACTGGTTATACTGTCCAGGTTTCACAGGCATACAGCAACGAAGTCAGTACAATGGCTCTGTAGACCTTTAGTTAGGTAGTCAGTTTAATACAACTTAATGAAATGTCTCAGAGGAAATTAGAATACTTTTTTTAATTTGTAAAAAACAACCCCACTTTTGGGGGTAAATGTATCCTGCAGTATCACAGATACACTCTCATTATATTTTCTGTGACTTTGAAATGTTAAGAAGAGGGAAACATTTGCAAAAACATGAGATATTTCTTTTAGAAATAAATTAGTGCTAGCTGGAATTGAGATGTGTCAGATCATTGGGGAGGGTAAGTTTCTTTGCCCCTACTAAGAAGAGTATAGAACTGTGGAAAGTTGTGCCAAAAGGTAATCAGATATAAATGAAGTAGAATTTGGGGGCAGAATGGAGACTGGGGAATAGAAGAAGCAAAGGAAGAGAATTCTGAGCTGTTCTCTCAGATCTGCAATTGTTCATTTGTAAACAGTTAGTGTTCATAATCAAAATAAATCTTTTACTTGTCAGGCAGCAGGCTGAACATTAAATCATGATGATGATATTTACACACCATGTTAAGGTATAATCAATACTTTAAATACATCATTTAATTTGACCTTTCATTCCCAGTGTGGGACATACTGCAGCTCAACTGATTGTCCCCATTTTTAAAGACAAGGAAACTGAGAATCAGAAAGATTAGTGTCAGAGGTCTGAGATCTGAATTAAGCATTCTTTTCACTCTACCACAAAGCATCATTCTCATGAATTCATTGATAGATTTACTTCTCAATACCTCTATTAGGTAGCAATAATTTTATGAGTCTAATTCTTGCTATAGTAAAACCACTTTATGGCTCTTGTACTAGCTAAAGTAAAAGGTAATGAAAATCAATCAAAGAAACAAAAATCATATTGTATGTCAGAAGTATTCTATAATTCTTTCTTGAACTCTCTATAACATTTGACACTGCTACCCACCCTCTCCTCATCTCTCTTCATCGATACTCTTCTCTCCAGATTTTTGTTATACTGCTCCCTCTTGGCTTTGAGTTTACACATGGTGGCTCCTTTTTAGCATTGATTACTAGATCATCTTGTAAATCTCATCCCTAAGCTATAGGAGTACCGCAAAGGTATTTCATTTGTTTTCTTGTACTTGAATATTCTTATACAAAATGACTACTATGGAAATGTTTTACATGATTGCATATGTATAACTTATGTCTGATTGCTTCTCATCTCAGAAAAGGGAGAGGTTAGGGAGGGAGAGAGGGAGAGATTTTGAAACTCAAAACTTTATTAATAAAACAAATGTTAAAAATAGTTTTAACATGTGATGGAGAGAAATAAATATATGAAATTTAAAAAAAGAAAGATCTTCTTAAAAGATCTTCCTTCCTCCAGTCTTTCCTCTTTCTAAACCATGTTTTATGTATCCCATAATGGAATATGGAATATTCTTAAAACATATGACTGATCATGCCACTTCTATACTCAGAGTTCCAGGGGCTTCTTATTGCCTCTATATTGCCTTCTAGTATACTGTCTAATATGTAAGGCAATGTCCTATTGCTTATAGTATGAAATGCAAACTGTTTTGTTTGATATTTAATGTCCTTCACATCTTGACTCCAAAGCACTTTTTTTGGAATTTTTAGACATTATTCCTCTCAGACAATCTATGTTTCATCCAAATTACTTTATTTGACATTTCTCATATACCCAAAAACTTGTCTTTAAATTCCATGCCATTACACAGGCTGCCTCCCACTTCCAGGCCTGGAATATTCCTTATTTCTATCATTAGAATATATGGCTTCCATCAAACTCACTTCAAAAACTATCTCCTACTTAAAATCTTTTCCAATGCCTGTGACTGAAAATGTCCACTCCACTTGGCATTATTTTATATTACATTTCATATTTACTTGTGTACCTCTCACATATATGTGTGGACACGATTCTCTCTTAGAGTTGGCACATTCACTCTAACCTATCCTCCCCTTGGTGGTTTTAGGTTTCCAGAGAAGGACAACCACCATGTAGTTATATTCCATTTCTGTCAGAGTCCTAGGGGTGTCACTGTTAGGAGAAGAATACAGACCCCCAAACTGATTTTCTTATGTAGATGTGAATAATTGGGTAGGAAACACATGTAAAAACTGACCACAAGGAGCTCTTCTGGGTATCTATGAATTCCTCAAGTTAAAATTTCAAAAAAATTCCAAAATCATCTTACATAACTAAATATTTCTAAACACAACAAACACATTTAAACAAAAATAAATACCAAGCACTTTTTTTGTTTCATTTTGTTTTTTTCTTGACAACTTCTCCAGGGCATTTTTCAAGTGCAAAGACACCTACTCAATTCTGTCAGGTGTTAAAATCTCTACAGACTCTCTTCTGCTGCATCCTATAAGCTAAGAATTTTCTGATGGTCGTGAGCTCACTCACTCTAATAACCAGTGCTCTAGTGCCAGCATTTAACTACTCAGCTCCTTTCTGTCTCGTTGCATAGGGGAGGCTTTCAGTTTCACATGATTTAGTAAAACTTGGAGAAGAGAAATTAGAGTTCTATTTTTACAGGGGACAAAAGGGAAAATTGAATGAAAAAGTGTACTAAAATGGTTTCAACTAACCACGTCTATGGAGAACCTGAGTATTCAGATCAAAATGCCATACTCTAAAGTGAGATAACTTGATGGTAGGTTATCCTATATGGAGGTTTAGTATATAAAAGAAATAAAAGCCCCTATGTGTGTGAGCACATACATAGACATAAATTTGCAAGGAAATTTAATTTTTAATATTTAAATTAATTTAATTAAATTAATAATGTTAATTAATAATTAATATTAATTCTAATAAGTTCTTTGGAATTATGACAAGACAGATTTCTCTCTATGTGTCTGTCTCTGTCTCTGTCTGTCTTTCTATTTCTGTCTCTGTTTTTCTCCCTCTTCCTGTCTCTCTCTGTCTCTCTGTCTCTGTCTGCCTCTCTGTCTCTGTCTCTGTCTCTCTCCCTATTTCTCTCCTCCCACAAATATATTTTGTTTAATAGTAATAACCCACCCTTACATATGTGCTTTGAGTTTTGCAGGGAGGTTTCCTCTAACAACCCAACTGCACAGTTAGGTAGAAATTACGAATGTTATTATTTCTATTTTTGTAGCTGAGGATACAGAGACTTGGAAAAGTAAAATGATTTGTCTAACCTCAAAGAACTTCTAAGTGTTAGAACCAGTATTCAGACCCAGTTTCAGCACATTTTCTTTTAAATTTTTAGGTTGTCTTTCTAGTTGTAATTATAAACGCTAGGTATAATTTTTTAGTTTTGCTTGTATAACATAATAAAAATTTTAAACTGGTCCCTGGCCTAGATGATGCCATGGTGGAGATTGTTGAGGAGGCTATGGAGTCTGCCAACGTGGACATTCTGGGACTGTGCCAGGACATGTTCTCCAAAATGACCACGTACCTGATGAGTGAGCTGACCACCAGGGAAGACTATAAACTTCTGGAAAATATGAACAAACTGCCTAGTTTGAAGTATCTAGATATGAAAGATATTGCAGTAAACATAAGTAGAAACCTAAAGGATTTAAACAAGAAATATGAGCACTTCAGCCTTATTTGGATCAGATTGTTGAGGTTTAGGGGTGCTGGGGGCCCCAAAATACTGACTTGCCAGGTCCTACTCTAATGAATTCAACTCAAGCTTTCTTAAATCCAAAGAAAGATAAAGTTTATTAGAGATTCACCATACTGGGTTGACTCCTCAGGAGTCTAAGCATTTGTAATGCTTGTATTCACAAGCGGGCCAGATAGAATCTCAGCTAGACAGAGTCTGAGCTGGATTGTATCTGAGTGCCTTCATGGAGGCAAGAGAGAACTTAAATACAGAAACGACTGAAGGAGGGATCTGGTGGTGGTCTGGTATTCTAGAGTGATGGGAAGAGGGGTTTAAGGAGGGTCTTGAGGAGAAGTCCAAGGAGCACCTCAATGAAACTGAGGTAACTGGTCAAGAGTTGGAAACAGCTGGAGGCAATCAGGAGATATTAGACAATGGGGGGCTTGGGTCAGAAGCAGGTAGGGCAATCCAGAAGTCTTGATGGAAATGACCAGTACCCTGGGGTGAAGGGAAGAATTCGGGTGCCACCAACTACTCTGGGACCCCAGAGATAGTCTTGATAGGGGCAGTATGGAAATGACTCGTACCCTGGGGTGAATATAGACTCTAGGGAGCATCTTGATGGGAGTGGCTGCTAATAGGATCAAAAGGAAGGATACGGAAAAAATGTTAAATAGAAGATAGGGAGTATCTGACCCGGGAGAAAAGGAAGGGGAATGCCAGGATCTTCCCCAAAGGCCAGACTTTCCAGGGTCCCTTCAGACAAATGGAACAAAAGCCCTCCCGATCCAAGGGAAAAAGGTCTTGGCTTGGACTTGTACCTCATCAAGATGACTTTATTTGAGGAGCAAGTAGCAGCTCTTATGCTTACAAGTTGGATGCATATTCAAAGAAACTAGAAGCAAAGTACAAGAAGTTAGAAAGACAATGAAAGACTTCTTTAGCACAAAAACTTTGCAAGAATGTTTTCTAAGAGCTGAAATAAGTGGGATGCTTCAGTTCCTAAAAGGAAGCTGTTCTGTGGATCCAAGGAGAACTCCAGCCTGCACCTCTGGTTGGACGTATAAATCTGGCCTCCCCAGATGTTTTCCTAAACCTGGACCCCCTGGAACCTCATTTTATCGTATGTGTCATTGTGTGCCCTGGACCAAGGCTCAGAAATCAGTATCAACTCCATCTAGAGCAGACACAGATGAGAGTCTCTTGTCTCCCTGTCTCCTCCTTTCTTCTCTCTTCCCTCTGCCCCCACCTGCCTTGAGCTTAAATAATAAATATCAGCCCATGAAAAAAAATTTTAAAACTGTTCCAGCAGCAACATTTAGGTGGATAATAGAAGTTCATGTGAAATAAGTTTTATTTCTATCTTTTAAAATATTTTGTATTTTTGAAAAAAAAGATAAAAATTAATTTAAAAGAAATCTTTCCTTTTTGGAGTCTGAAAACCTAGGGTCTTACTGCTACTTTGGTTATTTACTGGTTATGTGACATTGAGTAAATGCATTAACATCTATCCACCTTTCTTTCCTTATCTATAAATAGAAAGGGAAGGTGATATGATCCTTAAGGTTCTATTTCTTTAAAAAGAAAAAAAAATATTTCTATGAAATACTCCTTCAACATACTTGAAAATTTGTTCATATTTAGGGCCACACCAAAAAAAATATTCAGACTCTTTGTTTCAGTTTTCATTAATACGATCTAGCATTTTAAAGATGACGTAGATAGGGCAACATAGTAATAAACAAAATTTTTTAAAGCATAAATTGGATTTTATAGTGTATTTATCTTTAAATTTAGGAAATGAAAACATTCTAAAGATGTGTCAAAAAATTAAAATGTAATGCTGTTTTGTTTACAGGAATGTTTTTGGCTGAAGAATCTTCCATTTTGTTTGTAAGTGGACTATGTGCAAATGAAATGGAGCTGTTTTCATGAGTATATTATTCTAAATCTTTTGCCTCTTTTAGATGTTATAAAGGTACAAAAACATAAGATGCAAACATATTTGCCTCAACTAACTGATGATATGGTCTACTGCAGTTTAAAGTCTTGGTCCCTCTATGCCTGAAACTGTATTTTTGTTGGTTGCTGTTGACTGATTTTTAAATTTTTATTTATTTACTTTTTCTTTCTAGATCAACAGTTACTAGAAGATACTGATAATAATTTTAAAAGCAAAAGCTTCCTTTGTTGCTCAGGATTCTATTTTGAAACATATTTTGTTATGTGCTATTATTCAAGTGGATATTTCTTGAAAATGTTCATGAGGATATGAAATATAGAATCTTGAGCTTAAAATTCTAAAAGATATCAAATATTATCCAATCCAATCTCTTATATACCTTCTGAATATAAGATCGAAGTTAAGAGATAAAAAGTGAATTATCCAAATCTGCTAGCATGAGACAAATTGAAGAAAGAAGCCATGATTCTCTGATTCCCAGTACAAATCTATTTCTCATTTTTTCACTTTTAGTTCCTGAAAGAATGACTATTTTTACTGTGTAATTATCTGTAAAATACGTATTAACTATTTCTGACTTGTTTTCATTTGTTAGCAATTTTTTTTCTGCGTTCAGTGTACATGGTTGATTCTTTTAGAAGTTCAACAAGATGTTAAGAAATATGTTCACTCTTTTTTGTCCCATTTAGAAGAACCCACGAGTCTTTTAGCTCTTGTTTCTCCAACAATTTCTTCATTTTCATATTTTCTCTGTTGTTTATCTTTATGCTAGACTTATTGAAAACTGAGAAAATCTTCCCCTTCAACTAATCTTGCTCATTATTTTTTTTTTATTTAAACATTTTACAACCCTTTCCAGATCATCATTCATTCAGTCTTCCTGTCCATTCTAGACTCTCATTCTCTGGTTCATCACCTCTATAATTATTTGGTTTTTTCTCTATTCTCTGTATCCCTACTGCAGTCAAAATATCCAAGGTATCAAAATTCTAGACTCTCTCCTCTTGACAATTTCTACCACTCGTTGTAGACATTGCCCCACAGGTTGTCCCTTTCCATTTTGCCTCACTCCCATAACAATGCCAATTATTGCCATTTTCAGCGATGATGCTGTCCCATGGTAGGTCCCTCACCACTACATTTCTGAATATGTAACACACTATCTTTCTATATCCTCCCCTTGTTACCCTTCATTTTCCGTTTGTCTCAAAATTTCCTTCCTGGATTCATGCTCCTCATTCTCCCAGTTGCTAGTCATCCACAGGACTTCCAACTTCCTCTTTCCCAAGGAAAAGTGAATGGACTTTTCTAAGCACCAAATCCCCCATTTCTCACCCAGTCCAAGGTGCCCATCTTTCTTCACAGAACTTCTCTCTCCATCCATCACGGTATTCATCACTTTACCCATTCCCACCATAAAAGCATAAGCTCTTTCTACTCTAGTTCCTTTTCAATATTTTTTTTACTCCTTCTTTTTCCCCTGAAAGTTTTTTTGTTACTGAGACCACAGAGTTTGCCTTCCCTTTACTTATAGCCCTCCTTTTAACAAAGGTACATTGCAAATTCTTCTCATTCTCCTCCCACTCCATGTGCCCTTAAATGTTATATTGTAGTCCCACAAAGAAATATTAATTCACCTTTATTTAAGGTGTCACCAGCTTTAATCCACAATGTGCTAGTTCCACATCTTCACTTGACCCCCTCCCAGTTTGTGCATTCATATTTTTCTCCTTTTGTACAAATAGAAAGAAATTGCTTAGACATCACTCTGCTCATATTTGTACTCAGTAGAACAAGCTGTGCTTGGAGAATGCACTTATTCACTCATCTTGCATTTCTGTTTTGTGTTTTTTTTTTTATTTTGAGAAGTAAATAATCTCTTCATTTCCGGTTTTCTTTCCACAAAAAAATGCTTCAAACACATCTTTATTATTGAATGTTCATGTTTTGTCATCTATAGTTTAGTTCACATTTGCAAGGGAAGTCACTGTGTTGTGTCCTGAGCTTCATTGCTCATAAGAACACATTATTTTATTCCCTCCTGTATTTTCTGATGGGTGCAAAGTAATCATGTCATTTGAATTTTCTTTCCTTTGTATTTGAATACGTTTCTTCCAATTGCTTATAAAACTTGTTTCAAAATTCTGGGCAGCTCCTATTATTATTTGAAATGTTATTTCAGGGTTTTGTCGTGTCATGTTTTTCTGGGAGATCTACAATTCTTACATTTTTATATGTCATGTCTTCAAATTAGGTATGTTTTACTTGCACAGTACAGCCTTGCTACTGGTTGTGTAGCAGAGAGGGGAGAAGTACTGAGTGAGCTTAGTATCAGTAAGCATCATTTAATTTTTTAACGTTCTTATATATTCTAGGTGTCCTAGATAATGGAGATATTGGTATATGACTTATATTTGACACATGACTTTGAAATTTGAGAACGTCATGAGGATTTGAAAAAAAAATGTCTAGTGCTCCATCTTGCTGCTCACATGAACTATAAGTTGCTTAGCTCTGATTTTTTTTTTTTTTTTAATGAGGAGTGCTTGAAAACTTCTTTGTTATGGAAGGTTCATCTTTTCCTTGTAGAAAATATATACAGTTTTATGGGTATGTTAGTTTTGGTTTTAGGCCAATATCTTTTACCTTATAATATCATGTTCCATATTTTTTGCTTTTTTAGAGTGGTGGAGTGCTAAATCTTTTGTGAACATTACAGTATTTACTTGATACTTTAATTCTTTTATTTTCTAGCTACTTGCAGTCTTTTTTATTGATTGGAAACTCTGGATTTTGATGATGTTCCTGTGGGAGTTTTCCTTTTATTGCTTTATGGAGGTGACCAATGTATTTTCTGTAATTTCACTTTGCCCTCTTCTTCTAATATGTCTGAGTAGTGTTAATTTACGATTTCCTAAAATATGCTGTACCAGCTTTGTTTTTATAATTGTTTTCAGGGAATTCAGTGAATCAAACTATTTGCCAGGTCAATTGTTTTGGAAATGATATACCTTAAATTTTCTTCTATTTATCAGACTTTTTGTTTTAGGGTGTCATTAACTTCTCTTTGATTCATTGTAACTTTTAGAGATTTGAGTACTTTGATAAGAATTTGCATCTCTTGTAGTATGCAAGCTGTTAATTCTCTTCAAAACTATCTCCTAAATTATTCCCATTTCTTTTCCAGACTTTTCCTCTATCACTCTTATTTAAGTTTTAATCTCATTTAACTCTTTTCTTAAAACCTGGGAATATTCCTTCTATGAATTTTAATAGATTTTATGTCTAAGCTCTGTTTTTCTTTGAGGATTTATTTGTTGAAGTTTTGAATTTTTCTCTTCTCAGTTTATGTCTTTGGGATTATTGATAACACAATAATTTTATATTTTTTTAACTTACACATTCTTGGATATCAGAGTACTTCTCCAAACCTGGGTGACAAGCACAAGATCCCTTCTGGAGATTGAAATGTTGGCTAATGCCCACAGGCACTCTTCTCCCAGGGATCAAGATGTTAAATAATCATCAATTTATTCAATTCACAATTTTTTCACTTCTGGATATTCATATGTTCATGTATGCATGTATTAATGTACATATGTGTGTATGTGCTTTTATTCTGTGTTCATTTGTCTGTCAATATGTTGGATTCTCCCAGTAGTAGACTGTAGATTCTTGATGGTGAGGGCAATTTTCCTGTTGTATATATGTCCATAAATATCAAGAATAGTGGGTACTTAAGCAAATTTGTTGATTGATAGTGCAGTATATTAATAAGTATAGAACTGCAACTTATTTTTAACTTGAATTTATACCCCAAAGCAATTTGTATTGATTTTAATTTTAATAGCTTTCATTTACAATTGTTAATCTTCAGTTTTCAATAGTGGTTAAAACTCAAAAGTTTAAAAAAATTGATCAAGAAGACACTGGATAGTATTATTCTTAAACCAAAATAATTTTATTCTTGTTTGTCTCTTTTTTTCAATAAGTGGAATTTTGCTAAAAATTATTATTTTTAAAGAAAAAGACTGATGAAAATCAAAATGACAATGATAGAATGGTAATTTTATACTTATAACAGATATCATCTGAGAGGTTTTAAAACAAACTAATTGTCCAGGGAAAATTTTAAATTATTAGCATATAGTTGATATTTTTATATTATTATCCTGTATTTAGTAAGGTGTTTTATAATTGGCTGACTCCTTCTAAAGATAAGAATGTTTGAGAATTCACTGAGTTGGCAGGGCTACAGTCTTTCCTTTGTGGAAAAGAGGGTGGATAATTCCTCTTCTAGAGTACTGTACGGATTCAAGTGCACTTTGATAAATATTGTAGCCAACTTTGACTTCCAAGAAAGCACAGAGACTTCGTAGGTTTTTAAAATAAAGAAACAAAGAGAGTAACAATGGAGGCAAAAAAAGAACTGACTTCTTATGACAATTAAGCGACTCATAAAGTACTTTGGAGAATTAAGATCTTGGCTGCTATGGAGAAGCCAAATTAGAATTTAGTAATTTTCTGACATTGTATAGGCAAAGCTTAAAACAATATACAGATACTTATTTGCTTGTTTCATGAATGAATTCAATAATTTCCTTATTTAAAATAAATATTTACTTCAGTCAAACAATTACTGGTTGTTCTCAGAATAGATATTTATGAAAAAGAAAGAAAATAAAATATTTCCAAATAAGGTGTTTTGCCAAATATACTACCAATTAAAATGGAAGAAGAAAATGTTTTTGAAAATATTTATTGGCACAACATAGCAAAAAGATTATCTCTTTGGACACTTAAATGCATTGCTTCCATTATGATAGTATATTTATTGTCCTATTTTTTATTTATTTAACATTTTATCTTGCCCCAGTTATATTTAAAAAATAAAACTATTTTGGACATTTGTTTTTAAAACTTTGAGTTTCAAATTCTCTTCCTTCCTCCTTCCCCACCCCACTACCTCATTGAGAAAGCAAGAAATTTGATACAGGTTATAGATGTGTAGTCATGCAAAACATATCCATAATAGTGTTGTGGTAAAGGAAAATAGAAAAAAACCCTCAAAAATGAAGTTAAAAAAAGTATGCTTCAATCTGTATTCAGATCCTATCAGTTCTTTATCTGCGGATGGATAACATTATTCATCTTAAATCTTTCAGAGTTGTCTTGTATCATTATATTGCTGAGAATAGTGAAGTGACTCACAGCCGATCACCTTACAATATTGCCGTTACTTTGTACATGATACATTTCATTTTGTATCAGCCAGTGTAAGTCTTTCCAGGTTTTTCTGAGAGCATTCTGCTCATGGTTTCTTGTAGTACAGTAGTATTCCACCACAATTACATACTACAATTTATTCAGCCATTCCTCAATTGATGGGCACCCCTCCAATTTCAAATTATTTGCCTGCAGAAAAGATTGCTATAAATATTTTGGGGCAGATAGATCTTTTTCCTTTTTGTTTTTATCTCTTTTAGGATGTAGCCCTAGTATCTATCTATCTATCTATCTATCTATCTATCTATCTATCTATCTATCTATCTATCTATCTATCTATCCATCCATCCATCCATCCATCCATCCATCCATCCATCCATCCATCCATCCATCCATCCATCCATCCATCCATCTATCTATCTATCTATCTATCTATCTATCTATCTATCTATCTATGTAGTTTTGTACTTTAGGCATAGTTACAAATTAACCTACAGAAGAGTTGAATCATTTCACATCTCCACCAAGAGTGCATTAATGTTTCATTTTTTCTCCACACACTGTTCAACATTTCTTGCTCATCTTTGCTGTCCAATTAATCAATAAAATAGATTTGAAGTAGTATCTCAGAAGTGTTTAATTTTAATTTCTCCTATCAAGAGTGATTTAGAAAATTGTTTTTGATACAGATAACTTTGGTTACTTCACCTAAAAACTGATCATATCTTTTGGTCATTTATCCATCTGTGAATGGCTGCCACATCTATAAATCTGACTCCTTTCTGTGTATGTTTGAGAAATGAGGGCTTTATCAGAGAAACTCGATTCAATTTTGTTCAGAGTCACTATTGCTAACTGTATTTCCCTCCATCCTATTCCCCCACCCTGATAAGCCTATTCTCTCTCTGTCCTTTCACCCTTTCCCTCCTCAAAAGTATTTTGCTTCCTAGTATCTCCTCCCTCAGTCTACCACTCCATTCTCTTTTTTCTCTCCTTTCTTACTTTCCTGTAGGGTAAAATAGACTTCTATACTTAACTGACTGTGTATGTTATTCCCTGTAATGTTCCTGCCTCTTTTATGTGAGAGAATTTAGTCCATTCTACTTCTCCCTTTTTCTTTATACCAGAACATTCCCCTTAATTTTATTTTTTTAGATATCATCCCTTCATATTCAACTCACACCTGTACCCTCTGTAGCTAAAACACGCACACACACACACACACACACACACACACACACACACACACACACACACACACATATATATATATATATATATATATATATATATATATATATATATATATATATATATATATATATATATATATATATATATATATATACATATATACATATATACCATAATAGCTAGAAGTCTTATAAGTTACAAAAAACATGATCTTCAACAGTGAGGTAAACCGTTTAACATTATTAAGTCCCTTATGATTTCTCTTTCCTGTTTGCCTTTTTATGCTTCTCTTGAGTCTTGTATTTGAAAGTAAAATTTTCTGTTCAGCTCTGATCTTTTCATCAAGAATGCTTGAAAGTTCTCTATTTTGTTGAATGTCCAGCATATCTGAATAAGGGCAAAGCAACAAAGTCCTGCTTCAGTGCTAACAAAATGACCCCTGTAATCTCCTTCTGACCAGTTATTTGACTATCTTACCACCTATGGCTTGAGAGCTCCAGAAGCAGTCACTGCTGCTTGCACTGATGAATTGATCACTCCCAAGGTCTGCTCCTTGTTTGTAATGGTCAGCTTTGTGCTGGCACAGTCTGTCCTCGACTATGCTCTACTCTTACCCAGGTGTGATAGACCCTTTCTGCAAAGCTCATAAATTGTCTTTGGCATTTGTTAGCTGGGAGGCTTGGAAACCATTTCTGATTCAATCACTCTGAATCCTGCTCTGTGTTTGCTGGGGCCCTGTCTGAACAGGCAAAGCCAGAGCTGGATTGTGATCCTCTCTCATCCTGGTCCAACAGACCTTTGCTGCTGACCTTCCAAGTGGTCTTGGGCTGGGTATTTGTTTCATTCCATTTTTGTGGGTTCTATTGTTCTAGAATTTTTTAGAGTCAATTTTCAAACTTATTTGGTGAGATTTGGGGGAGAAAACAGGGGAGTTCCTCCCTTTATTCCTGCATTTGCCTCTGTTGTTCTGTTAGCTGAAGCTCAAATGCTTTCCCTTCATTCTTCAAGCCAATCTTCCCATTAATAATAAAATAGGGCAGAAAAAGCAGAGCAACAATTTGCACCCAGGTCCTTTGCTTTGAAATCCAAGGCTTTTTTATGAAATTGCTTCTATTTATTACTAAGAAAAAAAAAGTAAGGAGCAAAACAGGAACTCAATAACAACTTTGAAATTAAAACAGTGAAAACATTAATTTATTACATTGTTCTATTTATAGTCTTTATTTTCAAATATACCAACCCAGTAAGCTATCCTTTATAACAGAATAAAAAATGAAAGGGAAAAGTATAATGTGTTACAAAAATATAATGTGTTACCCAATGGAACTAAGCACTATCCTAAGATAGAAGTCTATGCAGTGTTCTATATTCATAATTATCCAATTCCATGAAACAGACATTGCCAACTCATCATAGTTATGTATAGCATTCAGTATCTTTGTTGTGATTTTTTTGTTTACATTGGAGAGAGAGAGAGAGAGAGAGAGAGAGAGATTTTCTAACTTCACCCTATCAGTTCAGATAAGCTTTCTAATACTTCTATGAAATTTTATCAGCAGCAATAACAGTAATACAACAACAATACCTATCATACAGTGCTTTAAGGTTTTTAAAGCACTATCCATTTGATCCTCACACAACCCTACAAGAAATGTCTATAGCGATTGCCATATTGCCATTTCACAAATACATAAACTGAAACTAAGACAAGTTAAGTGACTTGACCAGTTACACAACTAATAAGTTTCTGAAGAGACATTTTAAGTCAGGAATTTTTCATTCCAAATCTGAACTCTCTTACTTACTATAACCCCTACCTTTATATTCATTATTTCTTATGATGTAATAATAATCCAGTTGGTCCATGTATCAAGATTTTTACTCACTCTTTACTCTATAGGCAAATGTTTCATTTCCTGTCCTTTGATACAAAATAGAGAGGATTCTATGAAACATTTTTTATGTATATGAGAACTTCCTCCCCTTTTTAAAACAACAAAAAATATTTCTGTGATGTATTCCTTGTAGTAGAATATCTGGATCAAATAGTATGACATTTTAACAGTCGTTGTAATGTTAATTTCAAAATGCCTTTCAGAACGGTGGGATAAGCAAATGCCTTAATAATCAATGACTTCAAGGCAATGGAGAACAGAGAGGAGGAAAGCACAAGCCAAGAAAAAGGTAAAACATAATTCAGGAGTATAAATGCAACAAGGCAAAAATTTAGTGATATGCTCATATACCATGCATGAAGTCTTCAAGAAAGATTGGAAAGAGAGAAATGCTAGAGTCCCTGAGCTACACTGCCAGATTTTGAATGTGAGCATTTGCATCTCAGAAACTTTCAAAAAGTACAAATAAGTACAAATTACAAACAAACAATCAAATAAACAAATTTTGTTTGTGTGTTAATAGGCTTGATTGTCCATATTTAAAGTGAGAGAAAAACATTGACAATGTTGTATAAACTTAAAATTTTGTCCTGCCTTAACTTTAATTTTTAGAGACTGAGTTGTTACACATTTACTAATATGATATTAGGAGACATTTCACATGGAAACCAGTAAACAGCATTTTTTATTATACACACATATTCATACATATATATGAATACGTATACATATAAATATATACATACATATATAAATTCATATATGCATATATTTAAATATGTGTATATGTGTGTGAGTAATGAAAAAATAGAGAAAATGAAACATAAGAAAAGCAACTTATCTGGATAACAGATCAACAAGAGAAAACATAAGAATAACAACACTACCTGAAAAGTATGACCAGAAAAAGAGTTTTGATACAATAATACAAGAGATAATTAAATTATCCCTAGGTGTTAGAACAAAAGGGGAAAGTAGAAATATAAGAAAAACCCATACAAATCACCACCTGAAAGAGATGTTTGAAGAAAAAACTATAGGAATATCATAGCCAAATTTCAAATCCCCAGGTTAAGAAGAAATTATTATGAAAAACAAAAAAAATAATCAAATATGGCAGAGCCACAATTAGAATTACACAAGAGCTAGCTGTGCCTACAGTAAAAGATGGTGGGACTTGGAACACTATGTATCAAAGAGCAAAATGACTAAGCTCATGCCAAAAAATATTTTACTCAACAAAGTTAAGTGTAATCCTGAATGTAAAAAATGGATATTTAATGAACTGATGGACTTTCAGGATTTTAATGGGAAAAGACTAGAACTTAATAGAAAATTTGACATACAAGATCCAAGATAAATATGAAATTTGAAATATTGAAGACTAAAAGGCACTCAGTAAGTATGAATCGGTCATTTTTTTTATTTTTTTAACGTTATCAACATTTATTTTAACAAAATTTTGAGTTCCAAATTTTGTCCCCATCTTTCTCCTCCCTGCACCCCAAAATGCCTTGCATTCTAATTACCCCTTTCACCAGTCTGACTTCTTTCCTAAGACTTCTCCCTTCCCTTATCCCCATTTTCTTTCTTATCCTCTAGGGCAAGATAGATTTCTATACCCCATTGCCTGTATTTCTTATTTCCCAGTTGTACACAGAAAGAGTTCTCCACATTGGTTCCTAAGACTTTGAGTTCCAGAATCTCTTCTTTGCTCCCTCTGAACCCATCCCCACTGAGAAGGTAAGCAATTCAATATAGGCTTCATATGCATAGTTTTACAAATGACTTCCATAATAGCCGTGTTGTGTAGGACTAACCATATTTCCCTCCATCCTATCCTGCCCCCCATTACTTCTATTCTCTCTTTTGATCCTGTCCCTCCCCATGAGTTTTGACCTCAAATTGCTCCCTCCTCCCCATGCCCTCCCTTCCATCATCCCCCCCACCCTGCTTATCCCCTTCTCCCCCACTTTCCTGTATTGTAAGATAGGTTTCCATTCCAAAATGAGTATGCATTTTATTCCTTCCTTTAATGGAATGTGATGAGAGTAAACTTCATGTTTTTCTCTCACCTCCCCTCTTTATCCCTCCACTTATAAGCTTTTTGCTTGCCTCTTTTATGAGAGATAATTTGCCCCATTCCATTTCTCCCTTTGTCCTCCCAATATATTTCTCTCTCACTGCTTAATTTCATTTTTTTAAGATATGATCCCATCTTCTCCAATTCACTCTGTGCACTCTGTCTCCATGTTTGTGTGTGTGTAATCCCACACAGTACCCAGATAGTGAATAGTATCAAGAGTTACAAATATTGTCTTTCCATGTAGGAATGTAAACAGTTCAACTTTTATAAGTCCCTTATGACTTCTCTTTGCTGTTTACCTTTTCATGCTTCTCTTCATTCTTGTGTTTGAAAGTCAAATTTTCTTTTCAGCTCTGGTCTTTTCATCAAGAATGCTTGAAAGTTCTCTATTTCATTGAAAGACCAACTTTTCCCCTGAAGTATTATACTCAGTTTTGCTGGGTAGGTGATTCTTGGCTTTAGTCCTATTTCCTTTGACTTCTGGAATATCCTATTCCGCGCCCTTTGATCCCTTAATGTAGAAGCTGCTAGATCTTGTGCTATCCTGATTGTATTTCCACAATACTTGAATTGTTTCTTTCTAGCTGCTTTCAATATTTTCTCCTTGACCTGGAAACTCTGGAATTTGGCCACAATGTTCCTAAGAGTTTCTCTTTTTGGATCTCTTTCATGCGGTGTTCTGTGGATTCCTTGAAGAGTTATTTTGCCCTCTGTTTCTAGAATCTCAGGGCAGTTTTCCTTGATAATTTCATGAAAGATGATGTCTAGGCTCTTTTTTTAATCATGGCTTTCAGGTAGTCCCATAATTTTTAAGTTGTCTCTCCTGCATCTATTTTCCAGGTCAGTTGTGTTTCCCATGAGATATTTCACATTATCTTCCATTTTTTCATTCTTTTGATTTTGTTTTGTGATTTCTTATTTTCTCATAAAGTCATTAGCCTCCATCTGTTACATTCTAATTTTGAAAGAACTCTTTTTTTCAGTGAGCTTTTGAACCTCCTTTTCCATTTGGCTAATTCTGCTTTTGAAAGCATTCTTCTCCTCATTGGCTTATTGAACCTCTTTTGCCAATTGAGTTAGCCTATTTTTCAGGGTGTTATTTTCTTCAGCATTTTTTTGTGTGTGTCTCCTTTAGCAGGGTGTTTACTTGTTTTTCATGCTTTGCTTGCATGTCTCTCATTTCTCTTCCCAGTTTTTCCTCCACCTCTCTAACTTGATTTTCAAAATCCTTTCTGAGCTCTTCCATGGCCTGAGCCCATTAGGTGGACTGAGATACAAAAACCTTGACTTCTGTGTCTTTCCCTGATGGTAAGCATTGATCTTCCTCATCAGAAAGGAAGGGAGGAAATACCTGTTCACCAAGAAAGTACCCTCTATAGTCTTATTTTTTTTTTCCCTTTTCTGGGTATTTTCTCAGCCAGTAACTTGACTTCTGAATGTCCTCTTCAGACCCACTTTGTCTCCAGGTCCACCCAGCTAGCGCTTGGGGTCTGAGATTCAGATGCTGCTTCCCAGCCTCAGGGCTTTTGGCGGGGGCAGGGCTACTATTCAGTGTGAGATTAAGTTCAGGTGCTCAGGTGGGGGTAGGGCCGCCTCTCTGGCTCAGTTCCCTCAGAGGGTTTATGAGGAGACCTTCAATAATGGATCAGGGCTCCTGCCTCCTTGGGGAGCCTGGGTCTGCTCCTGCCTCTCCAGCTGCCTTCCGAGGAGGCCTGAGTTATGGGGGCACCCCACTCCCCTCTCAACCCACCAAAGAGACCCTCTCGCCGACCCTTGTCACCTGTGGGTGGAGGGACCCACACGGCCACTGGAGATTCCATCCCTGAAGCCTCCTCGGATCCACTCCTATCCACGCTGTGTGGCCAATGCAGGGCTGGGCTCTGGGTGCACAGCACAAAGGACCTTTTGAGAGAGGTTTTCAGGCTCTCTGGAACAGAAATCTCGTCCACTTTGTTGTTCTGTGGCTTCTGCTTCTACAGAATTTGTTGGTAGTTCTTTTTTACAGATATTTTGTGGGCTGTGGGTTGGGAGCTAGTGTATGGTGTCTTTCTATTACACCATCTCAGCTCCCACATGTACATAAAGACCTTCATCAAACTCTCACAGCACTCCATTCTCAGAAAAGACTGTAAGATGTTTGGAGCTAGAGCCACCCCACAAAAGGACAATGGAGGTGAATTGGATGTTAGGGTCTCAGTCTCAATGACTTAGCCTATTTTTAAAGGTGTTATTTTCTTCATCATTTGTTGGGTCTCCTTTAGAAAGCTATTGATTAGTTTTTCATAATTTTGTTGCATCTCTCTCATTTCTCTTCCCAATTTTTCCTCCACCTCTCTTACTTGATTTTCAAAATCCTTTTTGAGCTCTTCCATGGCCTGAGCCCATTGCATATATATTTCAGATATTTGGGAAGCAGAAGCCTTGACTTTTATGTCTTTCCCTGATGGTAAGCATTGTTCTTCCTCATTGGAAAGGATGGGAGAAAACACCTGTTCACTCTGAATGTAACCTTCTATAGTCCTTTTTTTCCTCTTTTTGTGTATTTTCCCAATCAGTTATTTGACTTTTGCGTCCTTTGTCAAGAGTAGGATATACTCTGGCGGCCTGTAAGATCTCCGTTCCTCCACAGTAGCACAGTCAAGGGATAAGTGTTTACTCCCTGACCTGGCTAGCAGCTGAGATTCAGATCAGCTGCTCAATTCCTCCATGGACTTTAAGCTCCAACAGTGAAGCCTGGTTACTTTCTACAGTGGCCACCTCCACAGCCTGCTGCTATTGCTACTGCTGCCTGGTGCTGGGGCCAGGGGAGAAACATACTCCCCTGTCATGGAGGTGAAAAGCCCTCTCACTGGACTTTGAAGTGTCTTTGCTGCCTGTGTGTTGAGTGATTTGAGAACTGCTGCTGCTGTTGTGGATTCCCTCCCCCCCCAACCCCTGCTTGCTCCAGCCCTGCTCCTCCTGACCAAAACTGGGCTGTGCTCCACTCTGCCTCCAGATGACACTGGACTATAAATCTCCACTCCATCTCTCTAAGGCTTCTGCTACTCTAGAATTTGTTAAGTCATTCTTTACAGGTATTTTATGGGCTGCAGGAGGGAAGAGTTACAGCATGTGTGTCTTTCTACTCTGCCATCTTGGTTCTGCCTTAAATTATATGATTTTTATATGTGAAAATGTAAACCATAGGTCTAAAATTGCCATTAATATTTGGGTATTTCAAAAGAAGGAGTGGGGTGCAGCTGAATTCGAGGAGGTTTTTAAAAGCACAATGGTGTAGGAAGTGGTAAAAAAAATAATTATCTCATAGAAATGAGATATGAAAGTAAAAACATACATGGAGAGTTTAGATGGAGTAAGATGGTGGGTAGGTCTGGAACCCTATTCTTCTTGGGGAGGGCTTAAAGAGGAAACAAAACATATATATCTAGAAGGAGATAAAAGTCTTATAAATTCAGAAAGAAATAAGAGGGTAAGGGGAAAGGGTGAACAAAAAAAATAAGGGAAGGATTCATGGAGGGGGTTAGTTCAAGAACAGGAGGGCAAGGTAGCAGATAGAAAGAAAGTATGAGGAAGGATAGAAATTGGGTGAGAAGGATAGTGAAAAAAATAGGAAGAATAAAAATATACTAGTAATTATATTTCAGAATGAAAATGGAATGAATTTACTTATAAAATAGAAACTGACAGTAGACTAAATTTTTTGAATTCAACGTTGTATTACTTTCAGGAAAAGATATGAAAATTAGATATGCACACACATGAACAAAGATTAGGAATAGAGCTTTTATGTAAAAAACAGGGATAGTAATCATGATCTTAGACAAAATTGAAACTAAAATCAGACTTACTCAAAAAGAGGAAAATAGGGAAACTACACTGTGTCAGCCATATTAGTCAATAGTTCTAGACCATATAAAGTAAATAAACAACATAGAAAATGAGAATATATCTGCCTAAATACATACAGGAACTATATGAATATAAATTTAAAAAAAAACCTTCAAAAAAACCTTTATGCAAAATTAAATCTGAATAATTTAAGTCATATTTGTTGTGCATGATAGATAAACCTAATATAATTAAAAAATGTCAATTTTTCCTAACTATCATGTAATGCCATCTCAATTAAATTACGAAAAAACTTACTGAATCAGAAAAATAATAATAACATAGTTCATTTGGAAGACCAGAGGGTAAGGAATTTTAAGGAAACCAGAGGTAAATGCTTTGAAAGGATTAGATTCAGTAGTATGAGAACTGAAACCATATAAACATCAGAGCAGTGTTGAAGTGTAAAATGGATAATTTTGGTTACTTTAAATTTAAATTCTCTGGTATGAATAAAACCTATGCATTCAAGAACAGGGAGCATACATAAAACTTAAAACAAAAAAAATTTCTCAAAGACTATCTCTTAGACAGAACGCGATTAGATCAGAATAGTGTTGTGGTGTAGGAAATGATAAACTGGTAGGTTTACAAAAATATGAGAAACTTGGACTTAAGAAGGTATTATCCACCTTCAGAGAAGCTGGTGAAAAGTGGAAATAAGCATAATACAGTCTCACTTATATGCACTGAAGTGTCCATGTGTGTATATTTATAGATATCTATGTATATGTATGCATATGTGTATATATGTATACATATGTATGGGTGTATGCACACTTAATTGGGGCCTTCTTGGGGGTGGGGAGAGAAAGGGGAAAAATAAAGTAAAAAGTGCACAGCATAGGACAAAAGCAAACAGACAAGGAAGCAAAGAAATAGTGGACAGCTTTGAAAACAATGTGTAATACTTATTATACAGGTTTCTTGAAACGAAATTTATTGGTTTATGTGGAACTCTCTTGTGTTCTTTCCATCTATCTATCAATCAAGGTGTACATAACAAAGTTTATTTGTTCTTTTCTTATTTTGTATTTAAGTTTCAAATAAATTTAAAGATAAAGTGTCTGCCATAAGACTAGAAAGTAATAAAAATGACATATTTTAAAAATCCTATTCCTTATATTGTCCATGAAGAAAATCACTTGTTGGGTAGCTAGCTGGCGCAGTGGATAGAGCACTGGCTCTGGAGTTAGGGGGACCTCAGTTCAAATCCAGACACTTGACACTTACTAGCTATGGGACCCTGGGCAAGTCACTTAACCCTGATTGCCTCCCACTCCATCACCCACAAAAAGAAAAAAAAAAAAAAAAAAACACTTGAAACCAATGTGAGGGTTGTTTCCTAAGTATTTTTCTATATATGGTCAGACAATTGCTATAGCAAAGGCAAAATCAGTACTGAGTGATAAGAAAAAATAAAAATTCAATCATATTTATTTAAACAACTTCAGACTGACCTATTTAAATAAGTTGTTGATGACAGAAAAATGGAGCTCGAGAAAAATGTTGGTATCGACACAAGAAATTACTCATTATTCGGTAAGCAAATCATCCATCGTAAGGAGCAAGCAGAGAAATATTTTTGCCAGCACTCAATTTCTTGCCAAGTGGAGGTGTCTAGCATTCAAGATCTACATCAATTCAGAATATAATCTGATTTGAAGAAGTCAAGGAGGTGAATTAGTTAACATTATGAGCAGTACTATTCTATAATCCAATCAGAAGAAGTCAAGAGAAAATGAAATATCAAGAAAGTTTGAGGATATAACTAGCTAAGCTAGACCATGACCAAGGCATTTAGGAATGAGCCTGGTAGAAAACTAAATAGTTAAAGAATGATAAGATCCATTATAGAAAAATTGTTATATTGTCTTCATCAAAAATATTGATGCCATACCATTTGTCATTTAACACTACACATATAGATTTTTGCATCAGGAAAAAGAAATGGTATTTTAAAAATGAGAATAGTAACTGAATTCAAACAAAAATAATTGTGTAGAAGAGGCAAAACAAAATAGTCTGAAAGGTTTAATGATTGAAGGATCACTTCTGGATGAGCAGGTTAGGAAAGACTTCATAAAGGGGAGAACTATTAATCTCATTTTGTGTATGTATGAACTTCTTTTGCAAATATGGCAGGTATTCATTATAATAGAGTGTAGGGTTTAAAACACTGCATTTGGAGTCAGAATAACTGAGTTCAAATGCCACCTCTAATACTTGCTACTTATATGACCTTGGAGAAATCACTTAACCTTTTTTTTTTACTTTTGGTTTCTCATCTGTGAAATGAAAACATTGGACTAGATGACCTGGAAAGGTCCTTTCAGTTCTAAATAAAGCTATGAAACTATAATCCTGATATTTGTAATTTTTTATTCTACTTCAGTAAGTTATATATTTCATCTCAAATAACAGAAATAACTATTGAATTATAATACAGCTCAATTATTTTGAACTGATTGACAGAATGAACTAAAAGGTCATTTATTAATGAATTGAGGTCAGCCTGGAGAAGGTCCCTAGTAGAGGGCCCAAAGCTTTGTCTTTGCCCTGCATTTTAATGCCTGCCCTGTCCTTTAAACATTTTTGTAACTTTTTTTTTTCCTTTTGAAATTTAGCTGGGAGTTTCCATTGACTAAAAATTCAATCTAAGTCAGCAATATAATGTGCCAGCCAAGAAAATGAATGGTTTTATTTGCAGGAGTTTTAATGAGTCAGGAATGTGATTGTGTTATTGAACTATGCTCTAATCAGACCATATCAAAACATTGTATCCAGTTCTGGTTTTGTCAGTTTGGAGTATATCCAAAAGAGAGTTTTGGAGATGATGCAGAGAATAACTTTTTAAAGAATAAATCATATAAAGATGCTAATCCTAAAAAATAGAAAGCTTAGGTAAGATCAAGCAGTCTTCAAATATGCAAAGCATGTCATGCAGGAGATTTGTTCTTCTGGTGTAGATATAATAGAATAAGGGCTATCTCTTGCGAGAGAATCTCTGAGACTAAATAGAAAAAAAAAGTGTCAACAAGTTTTCAAATACATGAAAGCCACTATATGCTTCCCTGGTGTTCTCTTCTCTGGGTTGGATACTCCTCATTTCTCTTCTTTACTCTAGTTATTCTATAGATATTTCACATGGAATAAGATTCCTCTTTTCCTGGGAAAATTGATATCTGACACATTCCTTAAAACTTATCAGCATCATCCCCTGTTTCTGACTAGGCACAAAAGACACATCGTAACTCTACAATAAGTCTAATCCATCAGATTCTGCTCTTGATACTGTTCTGCTGACTGGTTCAGTTCTGTGCCTCAAGAATCATCTCTTCTTTCTCTGTCTCTGTCTCTGTCTCTCTGTCTCTGTCTCTCTCTGTGCATCTCTGTCTCTCTGTCTCTCTCATTCTCTCTCTCTCACAAATGCATGTTCAATATTTCTCTCATTAACTCTCCTCACCATATCCCTACAAAGAAACACCCTCAATAAACAGCCTTAGTACACCAGCGACATCATGAATCCACTGAAGCAACAAAGTAAAAACGAATCATCATACTGGTTCTTTTAAACTAAAATGTACTAGAACAGCAAACATTAAAATAACAATACTAGAATAAAAAAAAAAAACATGAAAGGTAGAGAAAGAACTTCAAGGAGAAGTTAGGGATAGACTACAGAGGGCAGCTTGGAGAGGAATAAGACCTGGTTGGCCTGATTGCCCCCCTTAAGTGAAGATTCTGAAAGGAACCACTGATATAGAGGAAGAGGTTACAGCAGCAAAGGGTATTCCAAAGTGTGAATTCACAGGCTAGAGTGAGGTTTCACAATGAAGAGCTTAGAAATGGTAGGGGAGGTCATTAAGCTAGCCTGGAAATGGAAAAGGTGACTTACAAAGTATTAAAAATTAAACTGGTAACAAAAGTCATATTTGAATCCAAGTCTTTTGATTTTCTGTTCATTGATCTTTCTGCTACACCTAGAAAAGATTTTAGACACCATGAAATTCCATACCTACAATCCATTATTACTGTATTCTTTTATTGTTCATACTATTGTTTCCATCTCATTCTCATATAGTTTGATGGAATTTATATCAAAATGGTCCTGTAACAGGATGCTATCCTATTTTTCTTTTTAACTTTCATGATCTGCACACTATTGCCAATGGGATAAAATACACAATGTTTTTTTTGGTATTGAAGACTCTTTATAGATCTTCAACCTATATCGAGACTTTTTTATTATCACACTAGTCCATCTTATCACATTCCAAATTCCCATCAAATTGGACTTATGGTGGTTTTTCCACCTGGTCTCGCATTCTTCCTTTGTTCATTTTACTGTTCAGCACACATGCCACATGGAAATCTTTGATATTTTATGTCTTTTAGTATGCTAAATTTTAAAATGCAATGGAATTATTAAAATCATCATTGTTTTTGAATAGCAAAATGAGAGGAAGCTAGGCAGTACACAGGATGAAGGGCTAGGCCTAGAGTCTAGAAGACTCATCTTCCTGAGTCCAAATATGACTTCAGAATCTTGCTGTGTCACTGTTGGTAAATCCCTTAACCCTATTTATCTCACTTTTCTCATTTTTAAAATGACCTGAAAACGGAAATGGCAAACCACTCCAGTATCTTTGCCAAGAAAACCCCCAAAATGGCATCAAAGAGAGCAATTTATGACTGAAATGACTGAACAAAAACAAAAAAAATGTTAATATAGATTCTTCAACATAAGGCAACAATCAATTGTGGTTTAGTTCTCAACTTGACAGTGTGCGTTGGGCCTTTGTTGCCAAAAAAGACCATGCCATCAGAGAAATGATGACATGACTTGCACTTGTTTTGAGTAAGGGAGGGCTGTGCAGGTCACCAGCCTCACTTCTTCTCCAGAGCTGTCTGAATCCAGTGACGAGATATTCATCAGGATGACTGGAAATGCGTCAGGATGAGGCAACTGAGGTTAAATGACTTGCCCAAGGCCACACAGCTGGTGAGTGTCAAGTGTCTGAGGTGAGCTTTGAACTCAAGTCCTCCTGACTCCTGCACTGGTGCTCTATCCACTGCAACACCTAGCTGCACCTTGTGTGGTTTAGTTATGAGAACCAAGAAGCATGAAAGGGAAAGGGATCTGTAGGAAGTCATAGGTGAATTGATCATTTTTCTCATGGATGTTATATGAAATTCAATCTTAACTGCTGGGTGTAGGACAAGTTTCGACAGGTTACAGATGCTTAATCATGCAAGGAACATTTCATTGTATAGCAGATTGTTATGTTGATTGTGATGGGAGTCATTTGGCAGACATTATTAGTATTCCTAACCATTTTTCTTGTGTTTTGTTCTTTTTGGATATTGATGTATATTACTTTAATTCTCAGGCTGCAGTGAACTAACTTTTAAATATTGGTGATAAAATTTTATACCTTTAGTTACAGAAGCATATGAACTCTGTTGATTGTATCAGAGTCAATGAGCATGTAGCTTATACTTCTTACTAGTACTGTATCACTTGTATTAGAGTATTAACTTGCTGGAAATATGGATCTTGTCACAAGCCACTTGTGATTAATATGATTTAGAGGGACCATGAGGATTGTATAAGAGTCTTACTTTGATTTGATAGCTATATTGGGGATTACATACAAATTTAAATATACTGGACAAAATCTAAATCTACCAAAAATTTAAAGACTTTCTTATATACCTGCAAGATATGTATTCCAAAATCACCAGAAATTTAGAATTTGGATGGAGATGAAGCTGATAATTCAGATTCTAATAATAAAGTTCATCATGACAATGGAGAACAAGACAGTAATTACTGTGTTTGAAGTAGAGAAGAAATATCCTTATATTTTAAATTACTGACTCAAGTGGTTTAAAAACGTTAAGGTTTGCAAAACCCTTTACACATATTATTTCATTTTGTCCTCACAACATGCCTAAAAGCTCTTACCTGACCACAAGTCCATTACTCGATCCGTAGCATCATCTAGTTGCCTCACTGGGATAAATTCAGAATGTGAAACTACTCTTGAGAAGGATTTAGGTGGCAAGTATTTACAGCAGCTTTGTGGGTATCTGAGAACCACTGGCTCCTTAAGAATTACAACTTGGGTATACGAATATTGTTGCTATATTTGAAAATGTTACAGGAAGGACAACAAAATAAACACACACACATATACATACATACATTTATACCTATATACACATATGCACACATATATACACATAGATACATGTATACACACAAATATACACATATATGTCTATGTGTATATAATATATAACATATATATATTATATAACATATTATAACCTGAAAAGGAGATAAGTGATTTCAGTTTTAACATCTCCTTTTGTGGACTACTTCCTAGTTCTAGGAGTACCTGTTAGGTTCCACTAATACAGGCTTTTACCCTTCTACTAGTTCCTATCTGTGTGACTTCCCTTAACAGCTGGTTTGGAGATAGAATTTGCTCTTTGTCTAAGAATTCACTATGATGAAATAATGCAATCAGTAGCTAAAAACACAGTGTATATTCTCCTGCCCTCATCAAGTAAGGCATGCTCTTCCACAAATATAATCAAATGAGTTAAAAAATCAGAGTACAATGGTAGTGAAGCACATATGTAGAGAAAGCACGTGGCCAAAGCACTTTACAACTTTAGTACTGCAGGGTTTCACTGTTCTTTCTCTCATTGTGGAATTTTTATAAAGCTCCCTGATCTTAACTGTTCTGGTGAATGTATATTTAGCACATTCCAAGATTCATTGTACTTCATGGAAAGCCAAGGATAGCTTTCCCTTAAGTCCATATATCTCTTAATTTTACTATATTATATATAACCTTGTATCTCTTAATTTTCAAATCAAATTATCTTTTTTTCCAGTCAATGTTCCTCAGCCTGGCTCCTGTATTAGTAAATGCTTATACCTTCTCTTCCTGGATACACTTTCTTTTCTGAGATTTTGTGGCATTTCTCTTCACCTTCTTCTAAACTGACAGTTCTCTCCACTTGCTGTAGTGTTTTGCCATTTCCTTCTCCAGCTCATTTTACAGATGAAGAAACTGAGGCAAATGGGGTTAAATGACTTGCTTGGGATCATATTACATGTCTGAGGCTAGATTTGACCTCAGGTATTCCTGGTTCTAGGCCTGGCTCTCCTTCCCCACCCAGGTCCCTTAAACTCCCTCAGAGAAAAGTATTTACACTTATAAAAAAAAGATTCAGTGAGTGTTAAAACATAGCATTTCATTTTCTGAGATTATTGTTTATATCTTGTGACAACTTAACTGGGCTAGGACAAGGAACCAAAGTCTCCCTCCCTTATATATCTTTGTAGGTGGGAATTTAATAATAAATTTCTGCTGATAAAAGTTTCTTGAATCAAATCACATTAGTTCATCTTGTTTTTTATGTCTCACTTCTATAATTGCCTTGTTTTTTACCATATGTCTATGAAGAACCTGCTCTTAATCCATATTCCACCCACCTGTGAAGATACCCTTCAGGAAAGCAAATGACAGTTCTTACTCAACAATTTGCATCTTCCTGGTAACTTATATATAAAAACTCATGATTTCCTAAAAGCTTACCTTTATTTTATCAACAGTCAGGAACTGTTTTGGACATTTCAGTATTTTTAAAAGAATTGTGCAAAGCAATTTCCTCAGACTCAACTTCTAGTGTGACGGAGATATGTATGAATGAGATACACATGCATGTGTACATTTACATGTATGTATACATAATTTATTTTTCTATTATATACCCCTCCAGTGCCACCAATTTACATTTATAAGCACATCAACATTTACTAAAAATTTTTGCAAAATTCCTGCGTGTAAGTAGTACACTTTAATTAGAAATGAGGAAACTGAGATGAAGTGAATATTCCATGGTTGCCCATATTTTGACTTTCAGAATTGAAATTCAAACCCAGGCTTCTTGACTCCAAATCAAACATTCTTTTTGCCACCACCAGTGTGTTCTTTTAATTGAAATAAATTATTTATATCAATTATTATTTCTTATCATGAAATATTTATATAATGCTTTGTTTTGCAAAGCACTACTACATAATATCTTTCTTAATCCTCAGAATCCAGTGAGTTAGATGCTATTAGTTTTTTCTTGCAATGGATACTCAATGAGTAGTTCAAATTATTATAATAGAGAGCTAGATTATACTTTAAGATATGATTTGGTGTTATTTCTGTGTTGATGAATAGAAAAATGAATTCAAAGATCCAAGAATTTGCCAAACAAGAAATTTGGTGACAGTGTCTATTTTTCATACTCTGTGCACTCTATTGCTAAACTTTTTTAAGTGATGCATCTAAGTGCTGAAATGAACCTCTACTTATTTCTCTTTCATTCTGCCTTTACCCTCTGTCTTTTCTTGCCACTTTTACACTACCTATTCTACCTACCCACTTCAGTCTTCATACATATGTAGCAAGACTGAATAGATTTTTAAATAATTTCTGCCTTGTAAACATTCAATATTTTTTTCTTTTATGCTTGTGAAACAGGTTTCTGTAGACTTGCCTGGGAAGATAAATTTCATTTATGAAAAAATTTTCTAATTTTTTAGTACTTATTCTTTTTAACATTAAAAAATTAAGTGCAAAGAACTCCTCTTTAAGCTAATATTTGCCCTATTAGTACCATTCATTAGAAAATACATGATAAAATGGTACCCTGAGATTTATAATAGCCATAAATGAAATTTTCTTTTTCTACAACATTCTGTGATAGCTTTGATGTAGGAAGACTTGGATTCAAATTGGGGTACAGATATTTGCTGTGTCAGTCTGATCGAGTTATTTAATCTACTTGGGCCTCAGTTTTATCGTTTGCAAAATTTGGAAAGGTGACTTCTAAGTCACCTTTCAACTCTAAATCAGTGCTGTTGTTAATCATATCAGGTACTGCATACATTTTTGTGTATGTACACATGAGTTTTTTTTCTTATTCAGTTTTCAGGAGATAGGTTTCATTGTTTATTGTTTTGAATCTTTTAATGAATTGTATATATTCTGCTCCCTTTAGAAACTGTGGCAAACGATTTTGGAACCAATGTTTTCATACATTTCTGTGAGAAAATGCTTTCCAATTTTAAGCAACCAATTTACACATTTTTTATTAACAGGTTACTGACTATATAACTAAGATTAGACAAATCTTATAATTGTCTTTTAGATGGATAAAAAGTGGTACCACAGCACATGTGGGAATATATTATATTTTTAGAGGATCATAAAAATGTATTCCTCTAAAATATACTTTACTATAAAGTTGTTATTGCCATAAGCACAGTCACATAAAGTTACCTGTAACCATTTCAATTTGTCGTATAATTTTTAGGAGCACAGTCAGTCTTTGAGGAATTATTTAGTTTTTCATAAAAGGAGGTATTTATACTGTTGGAAAGGGGAAGGAATTTTAATAAAATGAACCCCATTGATGATTTAACCTATATGCTCACCTTGGAATTTAGTTACTATTTAATAAGACAGTGGTGTTAAAGTAATGATTGAACATCAAATATAGACATTAGGATAAGTCTAAATTGAAGGGAAACCAGTGAAACAATTTAGAAACAATTTGAAAATGTTATGCCAAAATGTTCATAAGTGTGCTTAAGGTCTTACATTAGCAAATAGTGATAATGTTGTAATTAAGTAGAGTGCACAGTGTCACAAGCAGGCAAATCACTATGTTTTGCAAAATTCACTTGTAGGGGAAAACATTTGAACTTTGCCAATAGTAAAAATGACATTAAATGCCAGAATGTGTGGCATATTTGTTAATGGAAAAATTCAGACTTTTTATTCTGAATAAATAAAAATTTGCTATATTTTATTAGCAAAAAAGTAAGTAGCACCTAAAGAGTAGTCATGATAATAACCAATTTACCTAGTCATTATCTACGCTAGGGATATTTCGCAAATGCCGCAAAAGACAAATAAGAGCTTCTTTTTAAACCTATTTTTTGATAACCTTTATGACTCAATTTCATCTTGAACTATACATGTAAAATAATTATCCTTTTGTTTCACTTCCAGCTATTTCCCATCAACTTTTTCTTTTTTTCTGACTCTTTTTGTATCCCTCGCCTAGAGCTTAGAACAATTCCTGGCACACAATAGTTGCTTAATAAGTGCTTGTTGATTTCAGAGAGGAAAAGGATGTTAGGAGCACTGAATTCAGAAGCAAACTATCCCAATCTCTTTATTTTATACATGATTGAAATGAGTCTCAGAAATTAACTGATCAAGGAATGAAACAGACACAGAGAAAGGTGTGAAAGGAGAACACAGAAAGAACTTTTTTTATCCTAATACCAGACATAAAATAAATAAACAAACCATATTCTCTCCCATTTTCTCCTATACACATGTATCCATATGCACAAACCCTGCACTGGTCTTCTTAGAAGATTGATTCCCAGTAGTGTATTGGATGTGGAGTCAGTAAGAGGGGTTCAGATCTCAGTTCTGTTGCTAAATATAAGTGACCTCAGGCAATTGTTTATGACCTCTAAAGATCAGTTTCTCATTTGTATGTGACCTATTTTCTCCAGGCACAAAAAGTTCTAACATGGAAAGGAACTTGAGAGACTTTTGTAGTATGCCCATTTTGCTTTACACGAAAGAATTCATGTCCCTTGCCTCACTATCTGTTAGGAATGGCTGCCTGTATCTTTAAAACTGACAAAACTGAGGTATTGGCTTTGCTCAGAAGTATTCTTTTTTACCATGATTTCCGCCACATTCTTTCTTGGCAACCCTTATTTGCTGAGTCCACACGGTGAAGATCCCGGTTTCATGCATAGCAGGGGCATCATGAACTGAACTGAGAGGTGAAAGACTTGTCTTTCCTTTCAGTTTAGTCCTTTTTTCCAAGTATGTCTTACTCTTTGTCACTCCATTTAGGAGTTTCAAAGCAGAGATACTGGAGTGACTTGCAATTTTCTTCTCTTTCACTTACTTCCTATTTTTTTACTCTGTCTCCAAGAACTGGGTCTGGTGGTTTTTGTTTCTATTCTCTGAAGTTCATCTTCAGTTTTAAGTTCTGGAGGTGATCCTTCCAGCATCTAGGAGTTTGAGCCATAGTGATCTTGGAGCTAGGAGGATTTGTTCAACCAGCCAGTGCAGAATTGAAATCCCAAGAGACCATTGTGCCTGTGATTCAAGTGACAGGACAGGTGTGGACTTGGGTCTGGAAATCAGCTGTATGAGAAAAGATCTAAGCTATAAAACTCATCACCTTTCATCTCCTTAGAGATTGAGGCGGCATAAAGGGTGAGGTAAAGGTGGGCATTAGCCTCCCACATGTTAGGAGAGCATGCCTGTGTATTTGTTATTTTAACTTGGGAGGTAAATATTTTTTGTGTAAAGGTCATCTGTTAGTAGCTAAATGGAGCTTGGAAACAGAAGTCTTATTTTCTACAACTGAGGAAAAATCATCTGTAAAAGCTGGGGCCATTGACAAAGAGGCTAAATACCCCCAAGTCATCTTAAGTGTACCACAGAACCCTGGAAAGAGATATGGACTCTTGCCCTTTAGGCAGTAGGGGCCAGGAAGACTTGTGTTGCACATAAAATAAGGGAGGCTTGCCTTTTAAACTAGTGAGTCCCTTTTAGCTCAAACATTCTCTGATTTTAACTTTATTGTGCTCATTTCTCATAGAAAACTCCCCCCCCCCCAAGGCTACTCTATAAGCAGTCAAATCATAGGCTATGGTGAAGCAAGAAGATTCACTTTTAGGATTCTATGGCCACATCAATGGATATGTGGACAAAGTGATGCCATTTAAGAGTTATTTCACCATCACCAAATAGCCAAATCACTGCTTCACTCCAATTATAAAGGTTTTATTTTCATTTTCTTCCCAACGTTTTAAGACCACTATTTAATGGTGAATGAGAATATGTAATCTTGGGGACTGAGAAAGTTCTGACCTTATTTCTTGTTTTATTGATAAAAATTACATAGAATAACTTTAAAAACAAATCTATAAAGTCTGTCATTGAAGTTCAAAATAATTACCTGACACAAGGCACTATTTACCGAATTTCTGTTCTCTGACTTTGAACATTTTAGAAGAATGTTAGAGAAAGGAGAATGAATGTAACTGTTAAAGTAACCTGGATTTCCCATCTTTTCATTTACTATCTATTTTTAATTATGTTCCTTGCATTGATTGGATTTGTCATGTATTATCTGAATATGACAAAAGCAGAAAAATGTAAAGATGCTACTTTTTGAAGGAAGAAAATTAAGCAGATTTTCAAAAAGCCAAGCAGAAAAGATCCAGTTTATAATTTCCAACATAAAGATTTAGTTCTCTGCAGTAGGTTATGTTCTATCTTGAATTATGTGCTCCTTTCCTATCAATAGATTGCTCTGTAATGGGAATATCAGAATAAATAAATACCTTTATTGGTCCCTGGAACAATTTAAAAATAGTAACCCACTAAATATCGAAAGAACATTAAAACAAACATTTTATTTTAATGCAGTGAAAATGGACAGAAGAATGGCAAAAGAAGCAGTGGCATAGAATAAATTAAAATAAGTTAAAAGCCACGGAGGTATCTTTATGTTTTGTGTAATTTAAACAAAAATATGAAACTGTTATGGAAAGATTCTGATGTGATGAGTACCATCTGCTCTTATTTTGTTATATAACAATTTGCATAAAATCTATTAAATTTGCTGTATTGCATGCTTCAGAAATTTAATAACCCAGAATTATGGATGATATACAGTACGTGGCAACAAATTGTACTAAACAGAAATCATACTTCCAGCTTGAAACACATATAAAACTAATATGTGTTTGGGAGTGGAGGAAAAAATGAACCTAATGCAAATTGTTTTCATCATTTTTAGTAATTAATTTGTTCTAATTAAAAGGGTGTGATTTGTATTTCTATGTTCTTAATTCTTTGGTGCATAAAGGGATAAAGAGTTTCATCAGTAACTGTGCATGCCATAGTGTTTTGTTATTGTCTCATTTTTAACTCTTAAAATAATGGCCCCATGTAGAATTCTCTCAGAGAGAGAGGACAAACTAAGCCAGTTGGAAAAATGTCAATTTGGCATGATCATCTACAACACATTGACATCCCTATCATCAACATCAAAACCTTTCCATCAGAAAGGTAACATTTTCAGCAAACATTTTCATGCCTTAGAATAAATCCTGACTAAGGCTTGGAAATAACAGTCCTAGGAGATGACTAGGATATAAGAGGACTAGGTGCCCTGGAATTGGGATTCATGATAGTGTCATTGTAATACAGAGGGTAAAGGTTGAACATTGCACCTTATTCTGCTACTCTGAACAACCTCCAGGCTTGGAGTTTCCTCTAAAGGACATCAAAGACATAATGATGAAAATTCTATAATCTGCCTCAAAACTGACAGTTGATTATTTTCTTGTAGCAAAATAAGTATGTTAGCAAACTATTTTATCTACTCCCCTTCATTATTCATAACTGTAATACAAAAAAAATGTCTGACATACTTCTAAGGAATTTACTCTATAATTCTATTTCTGGAGAAAAAAAATGGGAATTGTTTCAGATTTTTCATGTAAATATCAAAGGAACCTGAGATAGCATTGAAACTACTGGCATATTCAACATGCACCTATTGGTCACCAGTTTTGACATTTATTTATTCTAGTCATTGATGCAAAGTCCGTGAGATTTGATAATCTCCATAAAGTGAAGAGCTTCATAATATTTAGATTAAATGTGCAATATTATATAGCTCTTTCTTTACCAGCCATACAGTAATAGATTCCGGTATATTTTCCCCTTTCAAATGTTATATAGTTATAACATTAAGAAGAAACTATGAGGAGAAAAAAGTCCCCTTTAGAAGACAATGTTCATTAATGTGTCCATGGTTTGGAAGAGACACAACTACACTTATTCTGATACTTCTGTATCTAGAACGAAGCTCTAAAATAAACTCTTTTTCTTTGTCATTAACGCTTCCTTTTTAACTCTTACCTATTTCAAAACCTCCTTTCCCCTTTTCTACATGAGCCAGTGAAAATAACTTTCTAATAATTTCTGATTTGCTAGCCTATAATCAGATGACCACTGGCAATGCATTATTACCCTAATGCCAACAGTTAAACCAATCAACAATCCTTTTTAAAATACCTGGATGGACAAATCTCAAAATGACTCATATCTCCCCATTCCTTCTTCCTTCTTTTTTTAATTAGTTAATCAATCTCCATGCTTTAAGAAAAGCAAAAGCAAAAATTATAAATTCCATTTATTAACGTAGTCCTAAAATCCGTCAGCTTTCCAAATTTCCAAACTGACTCATTTCTTTTCATTTTAATGAAACAATTATAGTGATATTCAACACATATTGATTTATGAAAACCATATCAGAATGACAAAATCAGACAAAATAAAAAAATGACATTTATGTTTTGCTTTCTATTTTTCATGATTCTTTTTCACATAGTTCATTTTATCCTAATTAGTATAAATCAAGATAGTAAGGGGGCACAGTAGGTAGTTCAAGACCTGGAAAACTCATCGTGTTGAGTCCAAATTTGACCTCATGTACTTACTAGCTGTGTGACCCTGTTTGCTTCAGTTTCCTCATCTGGGCAATGACCTGAAGAAAGGAATAGCAAACCACTGTGGTATCTTTACCAAGAAAACCTCAAAATGGAGTCACAAAGAGTCAGACATGACTGAAACAACTTAACAAAGGCTTTCTATGTCTCTATGCCTAATTTACAGACTTAGAAATTGAGACATATTGAAATCCACTAAAGTGAAAAAGATAGATTTTTTAAAAACTGCATAGAAGTGTTATCTGCCTCTCTAGAAAAATTATAAGATGAATTACTCAGCATATTATGAGCATTTAAAAGAGAACACAGGATCCAGATGACTG
The DNA here is from genome assembly GCF_028372415.1 of Notamacropus eugenii. Lineage (NCBI taxonomy): Eukaryota > Metazoa > Chordata > Mammalia > Diprotodontia > Macropodidae > Notamacropus > Notamacropus eugenii. Next base: position 380,552,727 of record NC_092875.1, read on the forward strand.
AGAGGATTTACCAAGAACAAATCCTACCAAACTAATTTCATTAACAAAAAATTGGGTTGTTAAATCAGGGAGACATCATTGACACATGGTATCTGGATTTCAGCAGTCTTAAGACAATCTCTCTCTTCAGTGATAAGATAATGAAACATTGTACTACTACTAAGATATGGATCAGATAGTTAAATATGATGATATTTGTAATAAATTTTACATTGATCAATATAGGTACTCTTTCTCTGATGCAGATCACAGTATTTCTGTCTTCTCATTTCTTTTTTGCTGTTTTCACAGTACCTTTTTCCTTCCACAAGTCTTCCTCAGATTCACAGTAACAAAGTCATTCATTTCTGCATTCCATGGGACCATGTGTCTTCATTTTCCACAACCCATTTTGTATCCTGCTGCACTACTGCTTTGACCTCTGAAAAGGCTTACTAGACATGATCAATATCCAGATAGAACTAAACTCCTGGACTCTGCACTACCTGAGACCATCTGTCTTCATACTTAGTCTAGATATTTTCTTCCCTGCCTTTTCCCAGCCTTCTTCCAGACTTCCTTTCCACTTCTTAGTCTCATCAACACTAACAGTTCCTCTGGAAAGGCCTGGTAAACAAATTATCTTATTGTTTTATTTTTCCACTCACTTTAGCAGTCACTTTCAGACAAAAACAGTCATTTTTGAGGCAAGCTAAATCCAATATCTTCAAGTCTTCCAGTGCTATTTTATTGATATACTTTGTTCAATGAGCCACTCAGTAGAACTATGAAGTGAGATTTAAAAGAGAGAGCTTCATATCATCTAAAGCTTTTGCCAGTCATGTAGATTTCCTTTCTAGATTGCAAACAGGAGGGTTTATTGTCTAGAGGAAGGTTCTTTAAATGTCTCTCTTCATGGATCATAATAATTGCATACATATATATATACACACACATTTTATACATACATATATACATATACAGAGAAACTATATAGATGCATATTACAGGTATACATATATGCATGTATATCTATGTATGTGTATATGCACAAATGTATATATGTCTATACATATACACATGCATATATATATGCATGCATATGTATATACAAATGCACACATATAAAAACTTAGTGTCATTTTTCTCCTTCCCTGTGAAAGCCCATCTATAATCACATGACTTTCTTCCATCACATCTTCTCTAGTGAATTGTCCCCTCCAATTACCCCTCCCTATCACTTACCTTCAATCTTTTCTTGTCTACTAACTACTTTGATAATGCCCACAAACATGGTTATATCTCCCCCATACTCAAAAATTCCTCTCTTGATTTATCAATTTCTGTTAATAACATCAAATATTTCTTCTTTCTTTCAGTTAAACTTCTTGACAGGGCCATCTATAACCAATGGCTCGCCTACCTTTTCGTTTCCTTTTTTTTTTTAAACACCCTACAGTAGGACTTCTAAACTAAACATTAGGTCAAACTTTCTCTCTTCAAAGTTTCTATTAATCTCCTAATTGTCAAATCTAATGGCCTTTTTTCAATCCTCATCTTTCTTGACCCCTCTGCACCCTTTCACACTATTAATCATGTGTTTCTCCTTGTTACCTTCTGTCTTGATTTCTCAAATTCAAGGCTACTTTTTTTTAGCTCTCTGACTGATCTTTCTCAGTCTCTTTTGGAGGATCCAATTCCAGGTGAACTCCACTAAAGTTTAGTGACCCCCAGTACTCTGTTCTGGGCCGTTTTCTCCATCTATACCATTGCCTTGCTGAGCAAGTCAACTCCAATGGTTTAAATTATCTTCTTTAAGCTAATGATACTTAGATGTATTTAACTGTGCTTAACCTCTCTCCCAACTTCCAGACTTAATCTACAATAGCCTATTAGACACCTGAAACTGGATGACCCACAGATATCTTAAACTGACTATGTCCCAAAATGAACTCATTCACTTACCAAAAACTCTTATCCCTTATCTCTTCTCTATCAGTGGCTAAAGAAGTACTATCCTCTAAACCATCTAGGTTAAAAATCAAGGTGTTGTTGATGGGGTGCTTGGATACATGTGCTTGGACCCAATTCTAAAATCACATTTCTCCCTAACCTCAAAACACTGTCCTAGGCAGCTTCACCCCTGACCAAGGACAGCCTGTCCCAGCACAAACTCCCTTCCTGCTACAGTAGCCAGCTGCATCTATAGAATTTATTAGTCTTAACTATCTGTGTACTGGCTGAACTGGCTGTGAACTGGGTCATAATGACATTTATTACTCACTGACCAATCATATGTATCCTAGACTTTGACATACGTAAACTCCCTTAAAATATTTTGTCTAACAAGACATTGATGAGATCAGCCTGGTATTCCTGAGTCAGTCCTGACTGCTAGTTGACTTAGTGATGTTTCAGGCTTAAAACCACACCTCCATGTATTCCCCTACCTTGAGCTACTTCCAGATGAACTCTGGGTAAAACACCTGTGCAGTAGATACTCAAAAAACTAGCCACTTCTTAACCATTCCCTAATCCTACACTGAATCACCTAGTCATCATGCTTGGCGTATGTTTTACTATAAAATATCCTATATAAACTTCACCTGTACCCCTCTAAGGTTGCAGATTCCCTAAGAACTCTTGCTTGCTGAAAAGCATAATAAATCTTTACCACCTTGACCTCAACAACGCTTGAGTCCATGAATTTTTTCTAGATGCCTGATATCTAGATATCTTGGAGTTCTTGTAACCCTCTCTAGCCCTCATCATTATTAATTAAGGAACTTTTCTCCCATTCTTTCTTAGTTTCAAAGGCAGTTTCCCATGCCAGAAATACTCTCCCTTCTTAACTACATCTCTCTCCTTCCTTTAAATCCCAGCTAAAATATAGTCTTCTATGAGAAACTTGGCTCACATGGAAGTCTCAGTCACATGGACCCTATGGTAGGAGTAGCTTGCTGAATAGATGGAACAATAGAGGGGTGGAACAGAAAGAGAGGGACAGGAAGAAATGGAGCTAGAGCAGAGTTGGGAAACATTGTGGAAAAAGCAGTCGGAGCTAGGAAGGATGTAGGCTGCTAGCCAGCATGAATGAAAGAGCTCATTTGTGATTTTGCTTAAGACAGTCTGCTTGTGATTTGTCTAATGAAGCTGGTTTGTGGGAAGCCTAGCATGGAGAAGGGTTGGGGATGGTGCTGTTTTTTGCATTGTTATTGTGTACAGGTTTTTATTACTATGGTGGATTTGGCTTTCTGGTGTCTATTTCTGAATAGATATTTTGGTTCTGTCTTCCATGTGAAGAGTCTGTTGTATTTTGTGATTCAGAATTTCACTGGAATATTCATAACCCCACAGGCACTATGAATATTGCATCAGCACTACATATGTGTACACACATGTGTGTGTGTTATTTGTACACGGTTGTTTTCAAAGACAGCAGAGACTGTGTTTTACTTGTACCCCTAATGCTTAGCAGAGTGCCTAGCACGTAGTGGGCACTTAATAAATGTTTATAGAAAAACCAACTGGCAGAGTGAATAGATAGAATACTGGACCTAGTATCAGAAAAATCCAAGTTCAAATCAAGCCACATACACCTATTAAAAGTGTGATCCTGGACAACTCAAGTAACTCTGCCTACCTCAGTTTCTATATCTATAAAACAGGGATCATAAGAGCACCTACATTCCAGTGTCCTAGAGTTGTTCTGAGGATAAAACCAAATTATATTTGTAAATTACTTTGCTAATTTTGAAGTGCTTTAAATGTTCACTAATATATATAATGGGAAAGTATGTATGTCTGTAAAAGAGTGAGAAAGAGAGAGAGAGAGAGACAGAGAGAGAGAGAGAGATAGAGAGAGAGACAGAGAGAGACAGAGACAGAGACAGAGAAAGAGAGACAGAGAGAAATAAGGAGACACAGAGAGATAAAGTTTTTTTATATATTTACATGACCACAAAGTTGAGGACTGACTTGAAAAGGTAACTGTACAACTAATAAATATACAAATGAGCATTCTTATTCATCCACTCCCTGCTCTCTCCGTTGATAATTAAATCAATCTCTATATTGCTGGAGATTTCACTAAGGAAGCTTTATGATTTACTGCGGCTCAATGAAATAATTACAGTGTGATATCTGAACAAGGAACACTTGAAAAACCTTCCTTTGGATAATGGTTTAAAATCTGGAAAGGCTATTTACCATGATTTTGCCTAAAAAAATCCACCCCCCCCCAAAAAAAAACCTTTATAGGGGCATAGATATCCCTATTTTAAAGCTCACTTCATGTCACTCTTCAGCGAATAATTGAATGGCATAATCTTTGCAGTTTCATCTGTCAATGAATCTCATATAATTTTAATGTGTATGTGGGAGGCACTTAATTTGAAAAGAGTCATCAAGGATAGATTTTGTAGTATTGAATCATAAGCTTTTAAAAATTAATCAGTGGGAGCAGAGATGATGATGGCAGACAATATTTCTGCCATTGCTGCTCAGTTGAGATCTCCCTGTAGCTTCTGGGTGGTGTTTGTCCAGGGTATGAGTCTAGTTTTATTGGAGAAATTTAGGAAATAATCAGAGAAGATAACTGCTGAAGGACTGTGGTCAGCTTGCCTTTGGGATGTCTGATGACAGGTTTGGATATTGCATGTTCTAGTCTAAGTTGCTTTCAGAGGAAGCCAGTGATTTGGAGAACAGGTAGCATACAGAGCACAAGTTTCTCCCATGCTATATCACATAGCAGCTCCTGATGTATGCTGCAATCAGTAAAGGTGTCCAGAAAAATTATTCAGTAGTTGGTCAACAGTGGTCCAGTAGCATCTTCAATGATATCAAAACTAGGTTTGAGGGTGGGAAATTAAACTCCATTGTACTGGTGGAGGGAAAGTACTGAGGATGTGATTATTACATACCTCCTTAATCAGTTTAAAAAATGGTTTCCATGGGAACATATAAATACAAACCCTATACATATAAAAACATGTAAATACAAATCCTATAGAAACAAGTTAAAATGGTGCCTAACTGAAGACTGAATAAAATATATCTCTGTTAACCTACTTGACTTATCCCAAGACAATTAAAGAGTCTGCTTGATGGAACATTCAATTGCCAAGTGAGCTATCAAAATTTGAAGGGACTCACCAACACTGCCCCCTCCAGGAATACTCCTGAAGTATTTTTACTCCTCTTACTCTTCCTCCTCTTTCTCTTATGCCTCCACTTCACCAAGTAAACTCAACAAATTTTAAATTTCACTACTAATTGGTATGGCTAATCCTATGTTCTTCTCCCTTTGCCCTAAAACCCTAACTAAACAATAATACCTTAAAAAAAGTTTCCTTTTGTGGTGGCAAAGAATTGTAAATTGAGGGGGTGTCCATTAATTTGGGAATGGCTGAACAAGTTGTGTTATATGATATAATAGAATATTATTGTTCCAAAAGAAACGAATAACAGGCAGATTTCAGAAAAAACCTGAAAAACTTACATGAATTGATGCTGAATGACATGAGCAGAACCAGGAGAACATTATACACAGTAACAGCAACATTGTGTGATGCCCAGCTTTGATAGACTTAGGTCTTCTCAATAATGTTGTGATCTAGTACAACTGCAAAAGTAATGGAAAATGCTATCCACATTCAGAGAAAGAATTATGGAGTCTGAATGGAAATTGAATCATTTTTCCCTCTTTTTTGTTTGTTTACTTGTTTTGTTTTCCTTTCTCATAGTTTTTTTTTCTTTTTTGCTTTTGATTCTTCTTAACAATATGATGTATGAGTAACACCCCAACATACACAGGGAGGCCTGCTATAACAGGTTCTTTTCTCTGCTTCTCTAAAAGCAAAGGTAACTTTTGAGAGGTTAACAATCACTTTAATGAAGCACAGATATTAGAGAAAATGAAAGTCAAAATTTCCGAGAAATAAAAAATCAACAAACGTACTTCCATATTTCTGATCATTAACATACATATATATAAACCAGAGAGGGAAGCAGCAACATCTGGGTTTTCAAATGGAGCTCCTCAGCAGTGGCTTCCCAGAATCTTGTCTGGACAAAGAAACATTTCCATTCAGTAAGTATCAAAGTAAAACTTACCCCTCAGAGTATTTATACACTTTTCACAGCCAGAGGGCAAAATCCTAGACCCGGAGTCTCAATAAAAAAAACAAAACACTTACCTGGGATTCTCCTACAAAACAACTCCCCAAATCAATCTTCCCTCAATGGGCAGGCCCTTCAATTGGTGGGGAAGATCTTCTTTAGTCACATTATTCAATCGGAGGAATTTTAAGTAAAACAAAAACAGCAAAAATCCTAATTTGATTGCCATCACACATGATTAATGTGGAAATATGTTTAATATGATTGTACATGTTGTCTATATCAGATTGCATACCATCCTGGGGATGGGGGAGGGAAGAGGGGAAAAATTTAGAACTCAAGATCTTATAAAAGTGAATGTTGAAAACTAAAAATGAATGAATGAATTGGATTTTTAAAAAAGTTTTAGAAACACCAAAAGCTTTCAGACTTTTCCAGCCTAATCCCAGCACTTATCCCAACTCCTCACCCCCAGCCATTCAGGCCTTAATTCATCTGATGGTTCCAGGAAAGTTCAGTATCTCCTGACAATGCATAAATACCATTAATTTAGCTTACAAAGACTAAAGGTCACATTACCTGAATTTCATCAGTCTAGGTAGTAATAAAGACCAGATTGTTTAAAATGAAGGATCTATGTGTTCAAGGTGTCTTTATGGTTTTGGATTTAAGGTAACTTTTCATTTGTGCCATTTGTTCCTGCACAACCTCTCTTAAGTTTTAACCATACTGAAGAAACATTTAGACAATGCTCTGGTTGCTTCCAGATTGGAAGGAAGTTGAAGAATAGCTATTTCATTGCCATCAAACCTGAAATGTTTATTCCTTCATTCAGCTGTCCTATCCCCTGATCATTTTATGGGTGTACATAACCGCACCCTCTAAATGCTCAACAATGGAAAGCTTTTTTGAAGGGGGAGATTTTCACATGGTCTCTGCCATTAGCCTGTGAGCCTCTTGAGATGAGCAACTGTCTTTATATCACTAATATTTAGTACAGTGCCTACAGCAAAGTAGGCACTTAAAAAATTGTATTGTTTGACATGTTTTCTAAAGTTTTGGATGTAAATATACGGTCTGCAAAGAAAATTAGCTTTGAAAATCTGGCTGACTTATTTCATATTTTCTTCAAGATCACATTTTAAACATATGTGTGTATGCATATGTATATATGCATGTCTATATGTTTATACGTACATGTATGTATACATATATGCAAAATAAAGATTTTATAAATATGAAAAATAAAATCGTTTCAGAGCAACATATCACAGTTTTAGTCATGTTTTTCCTTTAGAAGTATGCTTTTCCTCATTTGATAAATATTGAAAATAGATCCATAAGTGCCTTTAGTATTTCTAACAATATGGATTTCTTCTGCATATAGGTAGGTATAACCATGTTTTCCCATTTGATCATCTTGTATAGATTCTAAAGTTTACTATTGAAAGTTTCACTATCCAAATTTATGGAAAACAGATAAGTATGAAAATGTCAGCAGATCTGATCTATTTAAAAATCACTTTTTATACTTTGAATTTCACTATAGTAATTCTTAGGATTATTTGTCAGATCATAGAATAAGCTTTCATCAGGCTCTCACTTTATCCTTAATTGTTTTAGATATTTATGAGTTGATTTTTTTTATATTATCTGTAATCAAACAGTAAAATTTTGTAAATGATCTTATAATAATATTATGCTTGCATTTGGGTGATTGTTTTTGATAAAATGGTTAAATGTTTGTTGATTGAACTGTTGTATAGTGTTTTTTGGATTCCTTTTGATGATTTCTTTTTATATTACCTAATTTTTTTTATTATAGATAGTTGAAACAATTTTCTTTGCATCTTTTTGTTTGTTTGTTTCAATTTATTTTCAGTTTCCAACATTCATTTCCACCAGATTTTGAGTTCCAAGTTTTCTCCCCATATCTCCCTTCTCCCACCCCAAGACAGCTTGCATTCTGATTACCCCTCTCCCAAGTCTGACCTCTCTTCTATCACACACCTCCTTTCTCTTATACCCATTCCCTCTATTTTCTTATAGACCAAGATAGGCTTCTATAACCCATTGCCTGTATATCTTATTTCTCAGTTGCATGTAAAAACAATTTTTAACATTTTTTTTAAAACTTTGAGCTCCAATTTCTCTCCCTTCCTCTCTCCCCACCCATCCCCACTGAGAAAGCAAGTATTTCAATATAGGTTATGCATGTGTAGTTATGCAAAAGATTTCGGTAGAAGTCAAGTTGTGAATGATTAACTATATCTTCCTCCATTCTATCCTGCCCTCCATTTATTCTATTCTTTCTTTTGACCTTATCCCTCTTCAAAAGTGTTTATTTCTAATTAAGCCCTCCTCAAATTTGCCCTCTCTTCATTCATACCCCAGTCCCCCACTTATCCCCTTCCCTCATACTTTCCTGTAGTGTAAGATAGATTTTCATATCAAATTGAGAATGCATATAATTTCCTACTTAATCCAAACGTGATGAGAGAAAGGTTCATTTTTTCCCTCTTATGTCCCCCCTCTTCCCTTCCATTTTGAAAACTTTTTCTTGCCTCTTTTATGTGAGAGACAATTTGCCTCATTCTTGATCTCCCTTTCTCCTACTCACAATATATTCCTCTCTCACTGCTTAATTGCAATTTTTTTTCAAATATCATACCCTCCTATTCAATTCACCCTGTGCCCTTTGTCTATATGGATATAATCCCTCCAATTACCTTAATACTGAGAAAAGTCTCAAGAGTTACAACTATTATCTTTCCATGTAGGAATGTAACCAGTTCAACTTTAGTAAGTCACTTATGATTTCTCTTTCTGGTTTACCTTTTCGTACTTCTCTTCATTCTTGTGTTTGAAAGTGGAATTTTCTATTCAGCTCTGGTCCTTTCATCAAGAATGCTTGAAAATCTTCTATTTCATTGAATGACCATTTTTTCCCCTGAAGTTCAGTTCAGTTTTGCTGGATAGGTTATTCTTGGTTTTAATCCTAACTCCTTTGACTGCAAGTCCATTTGTCCCTTAATGTAGAAGATACTAGATCTTACATTATCTTCATTGTGTTGCCAAAATACTCAAATTGTTTCTTTCTGACTTTTTTGCTATATTTTCTCCTTGACATGGGAACTCTGGAATTTGGCTATAATATTCCCAGGAATTGTTCTTTTCAGATCTCTTTCAGGAGGTGATAGGTGGAGTCTTTCAATATTTATTTTACTCTCTGGTTCTAGAATATCAGGGAAGTTTTTCTTGAAAATTTCATGAAAGATGATATCTAGACTCTTTTTTTGATCATGGTTTTCAGGTAGTTTCATAATTTTTAAATTGTCTCTCCTGGATCTATTTTCTAGGTCGGTTGTTTTTCCAATGAGATATTTCACATTGTCTGCTCTGTTTTTATTCCTTTGTTTTTTTTTTATAATTTCTTGATTTTTCATAGTCGATAGCTTTCATCTGTTCCATTCTAATATTAAAGAAATTATTTTCTTTAGTGAGCTTTTGAATCACATTTTCCATCTGGCCAATTCTAACTTTAGGATATTCTTTTCTTCATTGGCTTTTTGGTTCTCTTTTGTCATTTGGGTTAGTCTATTTTTTACAGTGTTATTTTCTTCATCTTTTTTTGGGTCTTTTTTAGCAAGCAGTTGTATCGTTTTTCATTGTTCTCTTGCATCACTCTCACTTCTCCTCCCAATTTTTGCTCTACTTTTTTTTACTGGATTTTCAATGTCCTTTTTGATCTCTTCCATGGCCTGAGACCAACTCATATTTTTCTTGAAAGCTTTGGATGAAGGAGCTCTGACTTTGTCATCTTCTATTTACATGTTTTAGTCTTCTTTGTCACCAAAATAATATTCTATAGTCTGACTTTTTCCAGTTTTAGCTCATTTCCTCAGGTATTTACTTGACCTTTGAGCTCTTTGTCCAGGTGGGGATGTGAGGTATACTGTCAGCTGCTCATTCCCCTGCAATCTGTGGGCCTAGAGTTCCAGAAACAGTCTCTGTTTCTGGTGTCTTCATCCCCTTCCCCCTCTGCCCCCCTGGGTCTGGGGTTGGACCTCTCCATTCTCCTACACTGGTCCCACAGGCTTTGTCCACTGACCTTCCAATTTGTCCTCAGTGTTTTGGGGTCTTAAAATCTGGAAGCACCACAGGTGCCCAAGATTCAGTCTCCACAAGGCCTACTTAGGTTTAGTCTGTGTCAGTGTGACCCACGCTGGGCTGTACTCTGCTCCCAGCACAGCATGATAGACATTTCCTACTGACCTTCCAAACTGTCCTAGGCTGAAGATTTGCTTCACTCTGTCATTCTCTGGGTTCTGTAGTTCCAGGATTTGTTTAGAGCCATTTTGTACAGGTATTTTGCTGGACTTTGGAGCCACTCTCTAGAAAGTCAGTGTTGCTACTCTACCATCATGACTCCATGTTCCCCCCACCACCTTGACTTTGCATCTTTGTATAAGGGAATGAAGCTAAGTCTCTTTTAGGTAGTGATCACCTGCACTTTTATGTGAAGGAGCCATGAATGACTCTGAGTACATTCATACCTTTTCCTTATTCACTAATTTAGATGGGCAATCAGGAGAGGTTTAAGGTTTAAAAATTGCAAAACAACTCACCCACAGATATTTAATAACAATTAAGCAAATAACCATTAGCTGATTGATTGCCTATCTTTTAGGGATAAAAACTTGATAAGGATATTGGATAACCACTATTAAATTATGGTGAAATCTCTGATTAGAGGGACCAGCCCTGTTCTAGCAAGACTTATCAAAGATAAGATTAAATCTGAGAGTATTAACTCACTGGGATGGATTTACTGTTTTTTTTCCTCAAAAGATTGGCACCTGAGATGTAAAATGTGCTGAGAAGATGAAAGACCTTAGTATTAATCAAAGCTCTAAGAAAACAACAGAGGGTTGCTTTTCTGTAGATCCTAGGGAAAGATTTTTCTGCTTTTTCCAAAAGACAATGGGATCACATGCTAAAATACTTAGATGCAATAATGAATTTTTGTTTTATTTCTTTGTGAACTGAAGTAGAGGTATGGGGCATGAGAGGAGAAGTGATGGCCTGGAACTCAATATGACTTTAGCTACAGTTCCACTGAGAGAGAGGATACCTTGGCCCATTGCCCTCCTATTCTTTCTCTCTGTTGACTATTTTTAAAATTCATTTAAAATATCTATTTAATAATAATAATTTATTAAATATTTTAAGGACCTATTTTGTCCCTAGGCATTACATAATTACTGGAGATACAAATAAGAAAAAGCCAGTGTCTGCCATTAAGGGGCTTACAATTTCATGGGGGAAGATAATAAATAGGAAGAAGCTGAAAATCTAGGAGGCTGCATCAGAGGTAATCCTGGATAGATATATTTTGAATTGATATGAATATAGATATTTTAATAGACCCAGACACTGGTGTGTGTATATATATATATATATATATATATGTATATATATATATATATATATATATATATATGTATGTATTGCATGTTATTTCCCCAATTACACTGTGAAGGCCTTGAAAACAGGCCTTTCTTTATTTCCATAATATTTAGCATAGTGACTGGAACATAGTGGCCACATAGCATACATAGTCACTGATTAGCTATAGGCATTTTTGGAAATATGGACATCAGACGAATGCCAAAAGCACACTGTGGTGTTGGTGGTGGCTATCAATAAGTTGCTAAGGTCCTATGTAAAATCATTTTGGAAAGACAGTCATTTGGAGTGGGGGGTATGGGGGGAGTCTGGAGGTTACCCAGGCAAAGATCCATTTGCCTCATGCTAATTTGAATTCTGTTAAGATGCATAACAAAATCAATTTTTACTATACCAATATTATTTTGGTCAAATATTGGCATGTAGAAAATAATAATACTTGCAAAACTACTACATTCTTTATTCTTGTTTGTTTTTCAGCTACTGGATTTTATGATCACAGTCCAATTTATTTCTCTGATAAATCATAATCAGAAAATAGAACATTCGTGTAGTCTATGAATAATTATGATAATTTACTCACATAAAGCATCATTCTTCCAAACAGTTTTAGAAGTAATATATAGCTATGACTCAATAGAGAAACTGTTATTTATACAAAATCTATTGTATTTAGTTTTATAGCTATAAAATTTTGGTGGCTAAGAACTTCTGATGGCTTTAAAAATTGCAAAATGCACACATGGTGTGCTGGACAGACATCCTGGAAGAACTGAAAGTCACAAGGAAGGTACAGATCACTTATTATCTGTTGATTTTTTGAAAAGGCAGATTAGGGCCACAAGATAGGCAGAACAGAAACAAGAGTGTAGAGCTCTGATCAGCAGGGTAAGGATTTTCTAGGGCTCTAGGCTGTGAAAAATAAGTGGTTTCTCCCAGCAAGGAAGGAAGACAAAAAAATAAGTGCTCAAAGAACAATAAGAAAGTGTCAAGCAGGCAATTAGCACTTTTGTCCTGAAGGACAGTCAAGAACAGAATGAAAAAAATATAGCCAGGAACTATGAAAACTACTTGAGGATACTTATAGGGAAGAGAGCCTTCCTGTGACTGCTTAAAACATTTAAGTAATGATAAGAGTGCTTATTGAGTTCTTAGTAGCTTATTTTTCTTTTGCCCCATATTTTTTTCACAAATTGAAATTATAAATTAAGAATATGTATGTTAATTTTATAATTTAAATAAAATGTGTGTGTTCATCCTTCCCTGGTGAAGAAAACCATGCCATCAGAGAAATAATGACAAGACTTGCACTTGACTTTGTTTTGAGTGAGGAAGGGCTGTGAAGGTCACCAGTCTCACTTCTCGTCCAGAGCCATCTGAATCCAGTGACCAGATATTCATCAGGATGATTGGAGATGACTCAGGATGAGGCAATTGGGGTTAAGTGACTTGCCCAAGATCACACAACTAGTGAGTGTCAAGTGTCTGAGGTGACACTTCTGACTCCTGCACTGGTGCCATAGCACCACCTAGCTGCCCCAATATTTTATTTAATAAAATAAAATATTGCATTATTATATGAAAAGTACAAATGAATGGAACACATGCCTCATCTATTCTATTCTAGGTATCCTTTCCCTACAGAAAACCTAACCTTTTACCTTAAGTTCCATTAAATAGCTATCACTATTCAACTTCTTGTATACTATGAATGTGGATCTAGAATATCTAGGGGGAATGATTTTTTCTTCATTGTGATAGCCATATCCCTCTTATTCCATTCATAAGTAGAAACCTCTCAGTGTATATGATGGTCAGAAGTCAAATAACACTTAGAAAACTTTTTAGTCAAGCTTCTTGGGTCATCTTCTTAATGCTGACATGTAATTGAATATTATTCTTTAAATTTAAGTTTTTATTTATATCTAGCAAGAGAGTCAGTATGATGACCAAACTTTCTATCATCTTAGCTCAGAGATTTTTTCTGATTAGATTGGGCCTGTTTCTGACTGTCAGTCTATAATTGTTGGCTCCTAGTGGTGCATGTAGATAAAAGCATTCACCTTTGCGTAACTTATCCTCCTTTACAAGTGATCACTGCAAACACACTAAAAAACAGAAAAACTTCCTTTGGAGACTGGTTGATCTCTCAGCTCTCCATCTTTCTTTTCACATTTGTCTAAGAACCATTCAATTTACAGATTGCTTTTGGCAACTTGAAAAATGATCATAGGCATGAAATTGCCTTTGCTAGAATTTAGAAAGTGATTTCCTTTCACAGGATTATAGCAATGGGAGAAGTATCTCTGTAAAGTGGGAGAAAGGTAGGCTTTGGCCTTAAAAGAGCTAGTTTCAAATCTTGCTTCGGTCATATGCTTTTGCCTGTGTGACCTTGAGTAATTTATTCTTTCTGTATTTATTCTTTCTGTACCTCAGTTTCTTCATCTGAATTGTGGGGAGGAGCTAGAATAAGTGGCTTGTAAAATCACTATAACTCTGTAATTTAGAGCTCAAAGTGACATTAGAAGTCATTAAATCCAACCCTCTCATTTTACAGATAAAAAAGCTGAGACTCAGAGACAAGGTCACAAAAATAGTAAATTGCAAAATCAAGAATTGAATACTAATACTATGAAAAAATCCTGCATCTGCTTCCAGACTCATTTTACACAAGTCGAGGTGTTAAGTTTCCTAGGTAAGATCAGAAAGGACAAGATATAACACAGTTCACATTTAATTGAAACATTGTTCACTTTAGCAAACATTACAAATATTTAATAATGTGTAGCATAATATGTCCTGAGTATGGAACTTTGGATTTGATTGAAAGAAATTACCAGTTTTGTGAATGTGATGATATTACAAATCAGAGAGGTGAATTCAACTAATTTCGGTATGATCTTTCTGAATCTCATTTAATGGCAGAGGTGCCCACAATCTGCTTCATTTTTTTTCCTGCAGCTAATGCCATCAATTGTTCCTTTGCAGACCAATGTCAAACATTCAACGATGGCTAAGATATAATTTAACTTAATCTGGGGACACCATGTAATCATATGGGAAATGTAGTAAAATCTAATAAAGTGACATGTTGAGCACACAAATTTGAACTAGAAGACCTGAGTTGAAGTTCAAGCTCTGATATTTAGTAGTCATGAAAACATAAAAAATTCACTTTGCTTCTCTGAGCCTCAGTTTTGACGTTGATAAAATAGATATAACAATGTGAGTTTTAACTATAACCAATGGATATAGTGAGAAATGTGCTCTGTAAACCATAAATCAATATGTGATTTCAGCAACCTGGGAAACTCCCTTCACCAAATAGATCACTACCCAACTTTTTGACTTAGAAATATAAATCCCAAGACAAGACCACCTGAGACAAACAGATGTTATGTGACTTACCCAGGGTCACAGAAATATTTAAACATTATCTTTGAACTAGATAGGGTTATATAAATGTGAGCTTTAATTATTTTTTTCAGAATGAAACTATAATTTTATTTTCTTTCAAGATCACAGGCTTTAAGAACTAGAAGATATCTTTGATGTTATTTAACCTAAACTTAATTTCATTTTACAGAGGAGAAAACTAAGGTCTCGAGAGTTTAAATAAGCCTATTCATGACCCTTAAATTAGGGTAATAAATATGAGTTTCAAATTTTGTGCTTTTCCCCACAGTAATCTTTTAATTATGCTCTCTTGCTTCTCCAGGTCATTACCCAGTCTTCTTTCTCTCTGTTACAGAAGAGGTATTTCCATTCTTCTGTTTTGATTCCCTCCCACCTCCTCCAGCACCCAGATCCGGCAATCATTCCCTCTCTTCTAGGTGTGTTCTACTGCTCCCTGTTTTTTAAATTTTGAACTTAGATACTAAAGCTTAAATACATAATAAGAAAGGAAAAAGAAACATAATAAAAACTTAAATATTAAAACTTAATTTTTTTGAATAATAAACAAACACATAATAAGAAAAGGAAAAGAAACATCTTACAAACTTACATAGTAAAACTTAAAAATAAAATAAGAAATGAAAAAAATGTCATATATGCAGCAGAAGAGAAGATTCAAAATATATAGCAATAAATTTCCATTTCAAGAAAGCCTATATATTAGATACTATGCATTGTGTTGAAAGCTGTTCATCTTTTCTCTACTTCCTTGTAGATTTTCTTTTATTCTCTACTGCACATGTTTTACTTTATTCTTCTCCCCCCAATCAACCTCCCCCCTCTCCTCAAGGCTACAATTAAGTATGGATATATTTATATATCGATATTGATATACACATACATGTATTAATATATACACATACATAAGTATATACATACATACATATATAAACATATACTTTCCCTAAGAACTTCTGCTCCTAATCTTTGTTTTTATGTTTGTGTCTATCGCTTATTTCCAATCTCTTCTGACTCCTCTGCTTCATTTCTACCTGCCACCTTGCCCTCCTATTACTTAACCTACCTCTGAAAATCTCTCCCTTGCCCTCCCATTTCCATAAATCTGAACAGCCTTTTAATTGCCCCTTTGACTTATTCCCTCCATCTCCCCTATAAAGCTATCTCCCTTATCCTCTTCCCCTCTATCCTCTTAGCACTTTATTTGTTTCTCAACATGTGTTGTTACCACTTGAACTCTTTCCAGATGAAAGAGGTTTTCAGAACTGCCAACCCTCCTCCCCCATCTAATTCTTCCGTGTCAGTTCTTCCACCTCATCTCTATAAGATAATTACTCTTTTTAGCTGTTCCTGAACAGTTTTACTTTTTGAAATCATATCATGCTCAGGTGTATTCCAATGTTTCTTTTGAACTACCCAATTGCTAATAATAATCTTAGACATATGTTTTATAGTTGACATACATAAAAAGTCAGCAGTCTGTCTTTACCAAATGCCTTGCAATTGATCTTTGATATGTACTTTATTTTTCTCTCGGCTTTTGTGTTCAATCTTCTATTACATTCAATTTCTTAAACAAAACCCTGAAAGTCTGACAATTTATTAAATATAGATTTTTTTTTTCCATTCAGGATTATCCTTAGCTTGTTGTGAATTAGATTTTCAACCAGGATCCTAGTTCTTTTGTTATTCCGTATATAACGTTCCAGGACAAGTGGTTTGGTTTTTTTTAGGTCTTGTGTGATTCTAATTATGGCAATATCATATATAAATATTTTTTCTTGTTTCTTGTAATATTTTATTCTTGAACAGGAAGGTTTTAGAATTTGATTTTAATATTT
The DNA here is from genome assembly GCF_028372415.1 of Notamacropus eugenii. Taxonomy (NCBI): domain Eukaryota; kingdom Metazoa; phylum Chordata; class Mammalia; order Diprotodontia; family Macropodidae; genus Notamacropus; species Notamacropus eugenii. The sequence continues at coordinate 380,569,550 of NC_092875.1, forward strand.
CTGTGAGTTTTCTTTATAGGATCTCTTTCACATAGTGATTGGTGGATTTTTTCTTCCATTTCTACTTTCCCTTCTTTTTCTAATGCTCCAGGATAATTTCTTTTAATTATTTCTTGTATTATTGTATCAATATTCTTTTTTATCATAATCTTCAGGCAATCTGATTATTCCCGTGTTTTCTTTTCTTGATCTCTTCTCCAGATCACTTGTTTTCCTTCTGAAAGGTTTATATTCTCCTGTATTTTTTCATTCTTTCTATTTTATTTTGTTACTTTTTGACATCTTATAACTTAACTGACTTCCCCTTGCCCAATACAGGTTTTTGAAGAGTCAGTTTCTTTCTTAACATTCGGGATATCCTTTTTAATTAGTTGACTTTTCATAATCTTGTTTTTCTTGTACTTTTTTTGTAGTTTTTCTTCTATCTCTCTCATTCCATTTATAAAGTATTTTTTAAGTTCTATGAATTCTTTTAAGGCAGGTGATTATTTGACATTACTCTTTGGGGTAGAAAAGGGGTTTTTTTTGCTTCAGTATCCTCCTCTGAAGAAAAATCCTAGTTTTCTTTATTCCCATACATAATAACTCTCTGTGGTTGGATTTTTTCTCCTTTGTCTGTGCATTTTTTTTTTTGTAATAGCTTATTTTTGTAATCATCACTAGACCTGTGGTATGGCAGATGGTGCCTCTGACCTCAGATCCTCCTTCTGTTTTCCTCTTACCTTGAACTGAAACCAAGACTTTAGCCTCCTATAAGTGCCCACAGTCAGAGGAATCCCCTCTCTACTTCGCCCTAATGCTTTTTTACTCATCAGGTCTGTGTTGGTTCTTTCTTGTCCCAGACTGCGTCTTTGCAGCACAATTGGGTCTGGCATTCCTTGTTAGCAGAGATTCTCTCGGTATTCCCAGGCTTACATGTTCAAGGCCCCTCACCGTTCCATGGGTAAAAATTTCTGTGACTGGGGTGGAGGCAAGCTCCTAACAAAGCTAACCCCAGGGCTTGTCTCTTGTTTAAGAGGTTCCAAGCCTGGAGGTGTTTACTCTTCACTGAGATCAAATCTCGTTCTGGGATTTTTCTTCAAACCTTCTGCAACTGTCCCAGCAAGATCTGTGTTCTGCTGCTTCTCTTCTTTTTTATTAGATTTATTGTTTTGCTCTCAGGTGCTGTTTTATCTCTTTGCTGAGGGAAAATCTTGAGACCGAGGAATTTTCTGACCTACTCCACCACCTTCTCCATGAAACTAAATTATTAAATTACTTTGGTTGTTCTATTCACCTGGTTACTGATCTCTTCTTGTTTCTGCACAGTTTGTGTGTGTTGACAAACTGTGTTGATATTCACATATCAATGTTGTTAGTGAAAAGGATGAAATGTTACAAAGAAACGGATAGTTGTCTAACCATCTCTTTAGTTCTAATTGCTGAGTAATGTTGTGATATATAGGAGGGACAGCTATACTACTAAACTGGACAGAGATAGAAACCAACATCAGAAATATGTTCATTCAGGAGATCTGGGTACTTGAAATGTGTAGAGAGTTGATATTTGCTTTGTTGAAATGCCTTAATATTTTTTTTAAGTTTCAGCTAAACACTCCCTTTAGTCTACCAAGTAAAAAGAACACACAAAACAAACCACAAAAAAAGGTTATTTCTTTTAAAACTTATTTATTAATTTATATTTTCTGGGCACCAAGTTCTTATTCCTCTTTAGTTTAACTAAAATGTATTAAGTGTCTGCTATATAAAAAATTCCTAGAGGAGATGCAAAAAGTAGAGATCTCATAATCTCCTAGTTTCTTACCATTACTTCAACTTCTCCCAATTTCCATAACCCCTTTCTGTGTACCTCACTTGCTAGAGTGTATTTACAGATCCATTGCACAAATCAGATAAAGAGTTGACTTTTAGATTATGGATCAAAATGTTATAAAATGATTTGCAATGAGGTTTCTGAACTTTATCTAATTCAGGTCAATCTCTTGGTAGTTTATGTTCGGCACTGAAGTTGAAAGAGACACTCATGTCATTCAGCAGTTAACAGATGGAGATTGATTTGGCAATAACAGGAGTAGGATATTCAACAGGGAGAAAACATAGTTTCTTTAACTGAGTAACATAATTTTCCACAAGCCCAAACATCAAGGTGGAGAGCTCAAGCAAGTCCCTGCCTTTCCTCTGCCATCTTAGCTCTGCCTCTGGAAATTTTTGCATATGAGAAAGTTTTCCCAATCATTTCTCTCCCTTCCCTCTTCTCCTAGTGTATACTTTTTTCTCACCCATTTTTCTTTTTGAGATCATCTTTACATAATTGATTTACTTTCATTTCATCTTTCTATATAGACATCTTCTAATTGTCCTAACATTGATAAAGTTCTTAGAAGCTATAAACATAATTTGTACATATATAAATGTAAACCTTATTGAGTCCCTTTTAATTGCTCTTTCATGCTTGCCCATTCATATGTTTCTTGGATACTGATTTTGAATGCAATTTTCTATTAATCTCTGAATTTTCATCAGGAATGTTTGAAAGGCATCTATTTAATTAAATACCCTATTTCCCCCTGAAGGATTACACTCATTTTTGCTGGATGGGTTGCTCTTGATTTAACTCATTTGCCTCTGAAATATCATATTTCAAGCTCTCTTCTTCTTTAATGCGGATCCTGTGAATTCTACATCAAACTTAGTGTGGTCCCTCAATATCTGAAGAGTTTCTCTCTGATTATAATATTTTCTCTTTATCTTGGAGTACTGGAATTTGGTTATAATATTCCTAGGACTTTTGTTTTTGTGATCTCTTTCAGGGTGGTAAATACTTTAAATTTCAATTTTGTTCTCTGACTCCTTGATATTAGGGCCATTTTCCTTCATAATTTCTTGAAATATTGTAAATAGTCTCTTTTTTTAATCATGTTTTTCAGGTAGTTTAATAATCCTTATATTATTTCTTCTCCATCTGTTTTCTGGGTCAACTTTTTTTCACATAAGATATTTCATATTTTCTTCTCTTTTTTAAAAATTCTTTTTACTTTGTTTTAATATTTCGTGATGTCTCTTGAAGTCATTAGCTTTTCTTTACCCAAGTCTAACTTAATTAATTATTTTATTCAGTGACATTTTGTTCTTCATTTTGTGCTATGACAATTCCATTTTTGAGGTGTTATTTCCTTCTTAATTTTTTGTGCCTCTTTTAAGAAGCTATTATGTTTTTGAAATTTTGTTCCATTGTTCTCATCTTTTTTCTCAACTTCTCCTCTACCACTTTTACTTAAGAAAATAATTTTAGAGGTTTGGGTTAGAGTTAGCTCTATAAGCTCGTGAGAAACACCACGGAAGACCCTTTCCCCCAAGATGGCGTTGAAGGTGAAGAAGGAAGTCATTGTGTCCCCCCCCCCCCCAGGACAGAAGCTAAATCCAAGGTCTTGAAGGCCAAGAAGGCGATGTTGAAGGGTGTCCATAGTGACAAAAAGAAGATCCGAACATCTCCCACCTTCCAGCAACCCACGACACTAAGACTAAGAAGGCAACCCAAATATCCTCAGAAAAGTGGCCCTTGGAGAAACAAGCCTGATCACTATGCCATCATTAGGTTTCCCTTGACCACTGAGTCTGCTGTGAAGAAGATTGAGGACAACAACTCCCTAGTTTTCATTGTGGACATCAAGGCCAACCAGCATCAGATCAAGCAGGCAGTAAAGAAGCTGTATGACGTTGATGTGGCCAAGGTCAACACACTGATCCAGCCTGATGGAGAGAAGAAAGCTTATGTCTGGCTTGCTCCAGACTACGATGCTTTGGATGTTGCCAACAAAATTGGAATCATTTAAACTGTGTCCAGCTGTCTCACTGAACCTACAATAAAAAGTTTTCCCCAGGAAAAGAATAAATTAACTATTCTAGCAATCCTTCTTAAGCCTGTGTCCAATTCACAGTTTTTCTTTGAGGTTTTTCTTGTAGTTATTTTGCTATCTTTCTCTTCTAAATTTATGTTTTCATCTTCCCTGTCTCTATAGTAGCTTGTTATTTTTTGGTTTTATTGTTTGCCAATTCCTCCAGTCTATTTCTTGACTTTAAATTCATTTTAAAGTTGACCTCTGTTTCCATGGGTGGGTGGGGTATTGGAGATGGTCACTGTTCCAAGTCTCAGATTTTTTTGTCCTGGTGTTTTCAGAGCTAGTTCTGGATGTCTGAATATTTTCAGTGTTTCCAATATGGTGTGTTCTGCAGAGAAGTATCGTCATTGCTCTTCTGGTTTGTGTTCTGGCCCTTAAATAGGAAGGACCCCTGATCCCTTGCAACCAAAAGTACTATTCCTCAGGACCTTTGCTCTCTTGTAACTGAAAATGGATCTCTGTGCCCTGGATCTGAAACCCAGAAGTAGGTAAAGGTAATGGAGTTGTCAAAGAGTGTATTGCTCTTTGCCCAGTTCTAGCACACGTGTCCTCTATAATCTCTTTCTTACTAATTGTCTGAGTATCTTACAGTCTCTGGCTTGAGAACTCCTAAAGCTACTGATACTGCTATTATCAATGCCAAATTCTACACCAGGGGTTACCACCACATGGGCTCTAGGTCAGTCATTACACCAGTGTCACAGATCTCTCTTTCTGCAGCTCTGTCTTACTGATAAACTTTGAAGTATTTGATCTCAAAGTTTATCAGTATTGCTTTTGCAATGGCGTGCATCAAGTTCTTTTTGCCTCCATTTTGCCTGTCATCTGCTTGGAGGACCTCTTATTGAGTGTACACTGGAAACATTGGAAAGTTTCCTCATTACAGTAGGATAAATTAGTTTAGAGTTCTTGTTAGACATGTGAAAATAAGGAGCTTTATTAGAAAGTTAAAATAAATTTAGGCAAGTGTAGGCCCAATTCAAAATAGATGTGCTTCCCATTAATTGCCAAGAGCATTTACCAATAAATCACAGATTTTTCAATCAAAGATTACAGTTTGTCAGAGCTGAAGAAAAGATATTTGTCAGAAATACTGATTTATTTGTATTTTAATATGGACTTTATTTTTTTAATTTTAATTTAAAATCATCTGGTACATAGTTTCTTGAAATTTATAGGTATTTTTGCTTGGATAGGTATGTTATTGCTAACTTTTGGGAGATTTGGGCATGTGATGGTTAATCAGTCTTCATTGAATTCTCCTTATTTTCAGAAATTCTCCTTCTTTGGAGGAAATGTCCTTTGATATTGGTGGAGTAACAAAGAACTCAGATGATAATTACTCATTAGATGATGTCTTAATAAATGCGATCACACTCAAGAAATGGAACTAATCCATTGCTTAACTCTCAAATAATAACTTTACAAGTTTTGGAGTCTCTAGTGAGATGACCCAGATGATGTAGATTCTAGTCTAAATTTTACCAGTCCTTAGTTATGTCAGCAGAGGTCAAGAAATCTCAGGGGCTCAGTTTCCTCATTTTACAAATTCAAACAACAGGTTGTAGTACTGATCTTCTAGGGAAGTTGTGAACTTAATAGAGATAGTGTAAAAGATTAATAGCGATAGTAAGTGTAAAAAAAAACTCTAGTCTTAATTAATATATTTAATTTCTCTAGATCTAAGTTCCTTATTGGCAAAAAACAAAAACAAAACAAAAAACCCAGAACTAATACTCATCTTTCTGGTCTTACAATATTGAAATACTTTGAAAACCATGAAGGACTGAAGTAGTGATAGTAAATATTATTATATTTTCAATGGATTTCAGTTGCAGGTATTCTTGAAATATGTCACTATCCTGCTGTGATATATTTTTAATATTTAAAGTTCTCTGAACCATTGTACAGGTATATCAAACAGCTACTTTTTGGAATTAAATAAAGCCTTGAGGTGTAAGATCACTTTCTCTAGTTTCACCCGAAATATTTTCAGAATAAATGTGGTGGAATACAGGATGACGGGCATGATGTGAACTTCATCTTGTTATTCCATAATTTATATTTCTCCTACTAGTTCAAATTAACAAATATTTAATAAATATTTATTATTTTTAATAATAATAATAATATTGCTATTTAAATAAATAAAAATAATAAATATTAAATAAATAAACTCTCACTATGTTTCAGGCAATATACTAAGTGATAGACCTACATAGAAAGGAAAAAGCAGCCTCTACCACCAAGAAGATCATGTTCTGTAAAATAGAATTTTTCATTCTACATTTTTTGGATATTTAGAGTACTTTGAGAGGTAGTATCTATTAAAGCAACAACTTTCACACTAAAAAATGGATCAGAGTCATATCTGGTTGATTATAAAGCACCTATTCTGTGTGTGGAAATGGCCTGCTTCCAATACAATTTATTTGTTGATTCCTCAAACGTATTTTGAAAAGAACATTTATAATATAGATTTTGTCTTTGTTTATGAAAGAACATGTTTATGATGCATAATTGTGGCTACTAGACTACATTTGTCTAAATCTTTGTCAAGTATTAAATATTCGTATCCTGAAGTGATGTGTTGGATAGTTATCATTGTTTTCTTGTATAATGTACATTGATCAATTCATCCTGACTCTTTAAAAATGACCTATCTATAATTTTGGGAGTGATGATCTAATTGTGAATTGTCATCATAACCACTTTTTCCAGCAACAAATCTATATAACTCAAATTTGTTCAACATTTCTTTGGTGAAAGATTAAAGATTGAGTTAATATGGGTGTAATCTATGGAACAGCTTAATTAACTATTGTTTCTTAAACATTCCATAAATTTTAGAGGAAACAAATTTTGCTACATTTGGTAAATTCATTAGTATATAATCATTGCCAACCTTCATTATTGTTCAATGGAGTGACACCTATTTGTTCCAAAAAACATTTATTTTGGTTTTTAGTCTGTTTATCATATGATTTGGGAACATCTATCATTGCTCTTTTTTATTATTATTATTCTTTAATGTTTAACAATCACTGCCATACAATTGAGATTTGATCCCCCCCACACCTACCCCCCACTACCCCCCTCCCTCCACACGACTGCATATAATTCTGTACAGGTTCTATATATACTTTCCTATTGAGTACATTTTCACTATAGTCATGCTATGTAGTCGGACTAAAATAAATGGAAGAAATCATATAACAAATCAAAACATGACACACAAAAACATACACATACACAAACATGATCTGCTACATTCTGCGAATGACTTCCATATTTCTTTCTATGAGTGTGGAAGGCATTTAGACTTACAAAACCACCATTGGGATTTTTTTTTTAAGAAGTTCTTGCGTTATTACGAAATTCCAAGTCTACCAGAAAAAACTCTCGCACACTGTGGTCGTTGCTGTGCACAAAGTTCTCCACGTTCTGTTCCTTTCACTCAGCATCAGGTCATATAAGTCCTTCCAGGCCTCTCTGAAGTCTTCTTGTTCATCATTTCTTATGGCACAATAGTACTCCATATCATTGCTCTATGTCTTTGAGGAGGAAATGTCAAACATTTTACATGTAGCTTTATGGTAATGAACTCAGTGTTTGCTTAGTATTGTATGCTATTTTTTCCCTTAGATTGTCTCTATATCTGTTAGGGACAATTTACAATTCCAAAAGTGCATGTTAAAAGTAATATTAGTTAGGTGTTAGTTTTCAGTGTGTTCTTTCCACTGAGCACTTCAGGATATCAGTAATCTTTTTCACATATAGAGCCATAACTATATTCTTAGAAGCATTATGCATGGCAACGTGCATTAGTGAATAATGACACAGTTGATTATTAATAAATACTTGTTTGTTGAACAGACAATAAGAAATCAAGAATTTTATATCCCCTTAAGTCATTCATTGTTTGACCACTGGATTTAAACTCACAGTTTTTAGTCTCTGTCTTTCTTTGGCATACTGTAAGGATTTTGCATTTTTAAAGTCAAAATGATTTCATGATACTATTAGAGAAAGATCCCGTGAGACAAAAATGTTGCTTAGCATATTTTTTAAGTGAATCAAGGAGTTTCTCTTTTTGGATCTCTTTCAGGAGGTGATTTTTGGATTCTTTTAATATTTATTTTGCCCTCTGGTACTAGAATATCAGAGCAGTTTTCCTAGAAAATTTCCTATAAGATGATATCTAGGCTCTTTTTTTGATCATGGTTTTGAGATAGTCCCATAATTATTAAATTGCCTCTCCTGGATCTATTTTCCAGGTGACTTGTTTTTTCTAATGAAATATCTCACATTGTCTGCTATCTTTTCATTCCTTTGGTTCTGCTTTACAATATCTTGATTTTCATAAAGTTATTAGCTTCCATCTGCTCCATTCTGATCTTAAAGGAATTCTTTTCTTCAGTGAGCTTTTGAATCTCCTTTCCAATCTGGCCAATTCTGCTTTTTAGGGAATTTTTCTCCTCATTGACTTTTTGAATCTCTTTTTCCATTTGAGTTAGTCCATTTTTTAAAATGTTATTTTCATCAGTACTTTTTTGTATCTCCTTCAGCAAGCAGTTGACTCATATTTCATGATTTTCTTGCATCACTCTTATTTTTCTTTCCAATTTTTGCTTTACTTCTCTTACTAGATTTTCAAAATTTTTCTTGAGCTCTTCCACGACTTGAGATGAATTCATATTTTTCTTGGAGGCTTTGGATGGAGAAACTTTTACTTTATTTTCTTCTGTTTGCATGATGTGGTCTGCCTTTTCATGAAAGTAAGGTTCTATAGTCTGATTTTTTTCTGGTTTTTGATCATTTTCCCAGCCAGTTACTTGACTTTGAGCTCTTTGTCAAGGTAGTTCTCTGCTTCCAGTAGGGATTGAGGGTGTACTGTCAGCTCCTTGACCTCCCTGCAATCTGTGGGCTTAGAGCGTCAGAAACAGTAGCTGCAGCTGACTCTGATGCTGCTGTAGTTGGTCCTACAGGCTTTTCCCATTGATCTTCCAATTAATTTTATCCTCAGTATTTTGCTGTCAAAAACTCTGGAAACCATCACAGGTGTGAGAGATTCAGTCTCCCCAATGCCTGCTCACATCCTGCTTGTGGAGGCAAGTCCCATGCCCTGCCCCTGCATTGTTTAATAGACACTTCCAGGTGACTTTCTAGGCTGTCTTGGGTTGGAAATTTGATTTGCTCCATCATTCTGTGGGTTCTGCAGCTCCATAAATAGTTTAGAGTTAGTTTTTCCAGATATTTGGCTGGGCTTGGTGGGATTACTCTAGAAAGTCCATGCTGTTATTTTGCCATGTTGGCCTCAAGTGTTATTATTTTTTAAATAATTTATGTCAGAGAGAGAGCATTCTGGGAAGATGGATGGAAGAGTAGATCAGAAAATTTCAAGCTCTCCAATTTCCTTCACAAACAAGACAAAATAATGCCTCAGCGTAAACATAAAACACTAAAAATAAACAATAGTTGGAGCTAAACATTGGTCCTCCTGGTAAAATTGGAGAACAACTGAAGAAAAATCCCAGGACTCAGGTTTGACCCTTGTGAAGTTTAAACATCTCCAGGCTAGTTCCACTGAAATAGAAACTGCAAGCTGTGGGACAGGTGGGTTTGGAAGTATCATCTGCCCCAGTCACAGGAAGTTTCACCTGAACAATGTGGGGAGTTAGGCATCAGAGAAGGAAATGATTGAGGGAACTTCTGCTTAAAAGAGATGCTAGGTTAACCTGTGCTGCTGAGAGGTGACCATGAAAGGATTCAGTACAAACCCAAGGAGTACAGCAGCAGTGGGGTGGGGACACTGCTGGCTGTGGACACTTACATTATTTCAGAGTTCTTGATTTCCACTCCAGGATAAAAGGGAGAACTGAATAAATGCATTTATCTATAGCTATCTATCTTTCTGTCCCTCTGTCTGGCTGTCTGTGTATGTCTGTCTGTCTGTCTATCCATCTATCAATGTTTAATTTCAGCCTTCTTGGGGGAGGAGGAAAGGATGGGGAAAAAACAAAGAAAAAAGTGCACAGTAGAAAACAAAAGAAAACTTACAAGGAAGCAAATAAAAATGGACAGCTCTGAACACAACATAAGCTTTGTTGAAAGGGGAATTTATTTCTCTGGATTTTCAATCTTCTCTTACATTCTGCTGCTATATATGGCAATGTTTTGTTTTTCTTTTCTTATTTTTTATTTAAGTTTTTACTAATTTTCTTTTTCTCTGTATTTAACTTTTAGTATTTAAACTTAAAATAAATGAATTAAAAACAATTAAAGTCAAATATTATAGGAGAAAGAGTCTGTTCTTGATGGTTCTGTTTTTATATAGGTAGGTGAGAGTTTAGACTCATGCTATCATATTTCATAAGAAACTTAAATCAGAATTCTAGTCTAAGTGTAGTCATCTCCCTTTGGAAATGATTTGTCAGATCTCTATAGTGTCTGCCTTGCATTTTGCTATTATGGGCTAGTCTTATATATTGTGTTTAGGAAAAATTTTCAGTTACTTAGGATCTTCAACATGTCCCTCAAGATTTTAATAGCTTCCCAAATTCATTTAATCTAAAATTAAGGATGAACATATCATGCTTTCCCGGTAAAGGTTTATATTGCATTGCTAAATGATTTGAACCCCATAGTGCTACTGAAAAAAAGTTTAGAAAAGCAATATAAAACATTTTTAATATATAAGATTTGTTTGCACTAAATATAGAATTCTAGTCAAGATAACTTATTGGATAATAGATTGGTTGGTTGTTCTTCATTCACAAAAAAGACCAAAATAATATCACTATGCTAGAGTCAAGCTCCAATGTGTCCCGACCATGGCTGATCAGACCAATACAAGCTCAGTATGCTCTACCACAGGTTAGGCACAAATAGTCAGTGTGCATATTTGGGGTGGCCTAGAGGGGGAAGAAAAAATGACAACAGAATAAAATTCACAGTAGACTGAATAATGATTTATAACTCCAATGAGCAACTATAGTAATTTCTTTCACACCCAGAACAGCAAAAGCAAAACAAGAAAAATTGAGCTAGATATGCTGAGTCACTTAGAAAGGGGCTACCGATATTATTGTTTTCTCTTCTTCATTCTCAAAAAGGACTACTGATGGAATCCTAATAAAGCTGCCAACCAGGTCCACTAGTCTAACTTCCTTATAGGCCTCATTAAACAGCAGACTCACTCCCCCTAGCTAACCACTGATCTCAGATTCAGTTCACATATTTGAACTCTTGTGTTCTTGTACTCAACCAAAATCACACCATTCATTTTGCCTGATACATGACCACATTACCTACCTATCCATGTTAACCAAACAGGACCACAATAGCTAGTCAATTAGAGAGCACCATGATCAGAATGCTTAGCCTCTGAACCATAGAAGGTATATCTTTCCTGTTAACTGATCACTTAAAAGCCTCCTCCTACCTTTTTAATATTCATAATTTCCATTATGTGGTTGTGTCTTTACCCGATAAAAATCCATCTGAGGCAAAGCCCTAGTGCTTAAGGTTAGGTAAAAAATGAGGCAGAGAGTGGCTACTATTACCTAGTCAAAAAAAAAATCAATCTTGGAGGGGAATACCTTCAGGGTTTCTAGTGAAAACAGAAATAAAGCCAGTGACAGCACAGTCAAAGAAGTCATCAGCCTTCTCACACGAAGATGTGCCATAGAAAGATGGCACTTCCTACATGTGGTGTCTAAAGGAAAGGAGACTAAAGAGTTCCTTTTAAAATCTCCAAAATCACCAGAAAGTCTCAGACTGGGGATATCAGAAGCTCCAGAGAGTGACAACGGGTAGCTAACAACAACTAACAAGGTAATGTAGCAGTTTTCTAATAGAAAAAGTCCAGGCTCAAGACTCTGAGCTCCTAAACAAATTGTTCTGAGATGTCAAAGTATATATGGTGCTCCAAACTTCAAAGAATCAGGAGATGGAAAACTACACAGAAACCAAGGGACCTAAGGTGAATCTAATCAAGGCCAACTGATCCATTCAAAAGGAGAGCAGTGATTGGAAGCCAGTCTTGACACAAAGCACCAAATCTGGAACTAAAGGTAGAGATCTGAGTGAAATCAAAACAAAACAAAACAAAATGAAACAAAAACCAACTTAACACATGCACACACAAACACACACACACACACATACACATAAATATTTTGCTCCTCCTAAAGAAGAAAAGAACTCAGAGCCTCAAAATATTTTTTCTCAAAATATCTACTTAAATATTTAGAACAAATTAAGCACAAGGCAAAAATTAAAAGTAGAATTAGAATAAATAATGTAGAAGAGACAGTATTAAACAATTTCTAGATAATAAACTTCTATACAATATATTTCTATATAAATAAATTCTATATAATAAATTTTAACCTAGAATAAGTTAAACCAAAATGTGTGTATTTGCAAATGTGTGCTTTTTAAAAACAAAATTGAAAGATGAAAAATAGAATTGTAGGTTATCTGATAGCTAAAATGACTGACTTGGAAAACTGTTCAAGGAAAGAAAATTTAAGAATAACTAAAGTCCTTAAAAACTATGACAAAAAAAAAGTTTGGATCAGATCCAGTGGGAAGATTCATGGAGAGTTCAAGGGAGTTTCCAGAGCCAATACCCCCCTCACAACCATCTTCCCAGAATTCTAGGACCCATTCTCTTGAATACTCAAAAGCACTACATGGTGTCAGCTCCTATTCAGACCTGTGGACCTCAACTGATGAATTCCCCTACAGTGATTGTCATGGTTGGACTGCCATCTAGGGGAAAGACTTACATATCCAAGAAGTTGACATGCTACCTCAGCTGGTACCGCCAGGAAGTCATGAAGGAGTTCAGTTCTTATCATTTCTTTTATCCTGACAATGAAGAGGCCATGAAAGTTCAGCAACACTGTGCATTAGCTGCCTTGAAAGATGTTCAATTGTATCAGAGAGAAGAAGGTGGTCAGATTGCAGTTTTTGATGCTACCAATACTACAAAAGAGAGAAGAGACACGATCCCTGATTTTGCAAAAGAAAATTACTTTAAGGTGTTTTTCATTGAGTCTGTGTGTTATGACCCTTCTGTAGTCACCTCCAACATCATGGAAGTTAAACTCTCCAGCCCCTATTACAGATTCTGTAGTGCAGCAGAAGTCATGGAGGACTTCATGAAGATTGCTATTAAGTTAACTACCATCCTCTTGACCCAAATAATGCTGATAGGGATCTGTCTCTGATCAAGGTGCTTGATGCTGGCTGAGGATTCCTGGTAAACCAAGTCCAAAATTATATCCAAAGCAGGATAGTCTATTACCTGATGAACATCCACGTCCAGCTACGGACCGTCTACTTATGTCGCCATGGGGAGAGCAAGAACAATATCCTAGAGAACATTGGCAGAGACTGCAGATTGTCCATTTGGGGGAAAAAAAGTTTTTCATTTCCCTGTGCAAGTTCCTTGAGGAGCAGAATTTGAAGGACCTTAAGGTATGGACTAATCAGCTTAAAAGGACCATCCAGACAGCAGAAGCCCTCAAGCTGCCTTACAAACAGTGGAAGACCCTTAATGAAATTGATAGTGGAGTCTGTGAAGAGATGACCAGTGAGGAGATCAAGGAGACTTATCTTGAGGAAAATGCCCTTCATCATCAGGACAAATACTATTAACGCTACCCTACTGGAGAGTCTTCTCAAGACCCAGTTCAATTCTTGGATCCAGTGACCATGGAGTTGAAGAGACAGAATGTATTGGTGATTTGCACCAAGCTATCATGTGTTGCATTTTGGCCTATTTTCTAGATAAGAGTGCAGATGAAATGCTATATTTGAAATGTCCCCTCCACACAGTGTTGAAATTGACATTTGTTGCATATGGTTGCCATGTGGAATCTATTTATTTGAATCTGGAAGCAGTAAACACACATCGAGAAAGGTCAGAGGAAGCAAAGTAGGGAGCCAACCCTCTCATGAGATGCAAAAGTGTTACCACACTAGCCATCCCTGAGCCCACCAAAAAGCCTCACATCAACAGTTTCGAGGAGCACATAACTTCCACTTCTACCTCCCTGCCAAGGTGTTTGCTCCAGGAGGTGCCCACACAAAACCTGAATACCTCACAGAACCAATTTTGACTCTTCCTGGAAATCTGAAACAAATGAAACCAGTTGCTTTCCATTGCCATTTCAGAAGCTTGGCTTGTGCTCCTCCATTTAACCTGAGGCCCAGACAATCCCAGCTGCTTCTTTCATAAACTGATCAAACTCTTGGGGTGAGGGTGGGTCTTATAAAATGAAAATTCAGTACTCTCAGTACTTTTGCCTCCAATTCTCCGACAATGTGGTGGTGACCTAAAGGCAATGTATAGTGTAAATGATCTGTTATTTTCCATTATATTTCTTCCGTATTTTTCTCATCATCCTATTCTTCATTTTCAGTGGATGTCTATTTGTGGCAACCTTTCTGGAAAGACTTTGAAAGTGTGGGAAAGGAAAAAAAAGTGGAGAAGGGAATGTCTCTGCTTCTCTTCTTCCTTTCTACCTTACTGGGAGACGTTTCAGATTGGCAGGTTGGAATTTCTTAAGGTTACAGGAAAATTCAAGATGGCTGGCTTACTAAAGAAACCATCAACTATTTTTGCCTTGGCCTCTGAAGGCAATATTTCATGAGGAATGGAACCAGCAAGTACTGCCTTGAACTTGGCGTAACTAGACAAAATTTGAATTTGGAGAAGTAGACCTCTTCCTCTTCAGGAATTCCTGAGTCAGAAATCTGCCATGACTAAAGCAAAAACATTACCTTGTTTTATATATTTTCATTCAGAGTCTCTGTTCTTTTTCTAGGCCAAATGTGAGGATGGACACCCATCACCCCTTGCACAGGAGGGGTGTTTTTCTGAGTTTGGAAAGATAACATTGTCTTTGAACTGCCTATATTTGCCCTTTTTGTGGAAGAAGTAGCATGAGAAATCCATACCATTGTTCCATGGAACATGGATGTTGGATATCATAGGAGTTGTGTTAGATTGTGAAGGAAGCATGATGAACTAGGAATCCTGACAGGATTAGGAAACATGTGCAAGGCAAGCCTTGTTTCCTGGAGTTGTATAGCACTGTTTTAAGACTGGTTTGATAGAAAACCAGCTGAATGTTGTCTTCTTGTTCTAAAGTAGACCAAGCAGCATAGTTAGACTGACTCTGGAAGGGTGGGGGAAGAGGAGATCCTCTCTCTAGGGTTCTCTTCTCATCATTCTCTTTCAGGCTGGACAGAAAGTAGCCAGTACAAGGAATAAGACCTCCTGGTATTAGTTCAAATATTTGTCTCTAGCATTGGGCCAGGTGATCAGGATAGAGGAGATGGGGATTGCTGTAGAAGTTTGACATCATCCCTGTCATGATAGAGCTATCTGGAGGGCAGGGGGTGGTAGGGAAAACTTATGTAACACACAAACATCCTTCAAATGACCTTTCCTCTTTGGCCAGTGTTCCACAAGTGGGAACAGAGAGAGAGGAGCCAGTATGGGGAATGTATTTATTTTGCTTCAGAGAGAAGGTAAAAATGAGTGGGCTGAAGAAGAGACAGACCACAGTGCCTCATACTTCAATCAGTAAATATTTCCTAAGCGCCTATTGTCTGTCATGCACTGTGCTAAACTCTGGGAATATAGAAAGAGGTAAGAGGCAATCCCAGCTCTCCAGAAAGTTTAGGTCATATCTAACTCTTCAAAGACATGTTTATTGGCAACCCATTCACAAGTAGACACACACATAGATTGTCATAAGCATAAGATCTCCCTAACTTCCCCTCCTTTTTTTAACTACCTAGGTCACATCAACCACTGACTTCTCCTTGTGGATGTACAAGCAGGTACAAGTGTATGTTTATATGTGAAACATACAGTTTGGGATTCACTTTGTTTTTTTATTATAGCTTTGCTGGTAATCTGTTTTCTTGGAATCATTTCTGTTTTTAATTGACAGAAAGGGTCCAAGAATAGAATTTTGTTTATTTCATTGTAAGGGTCTCTACTTGCAGTGCATTTATTTTTTATCTTTTTAAAATTTAAAAGAGCAATCTAGTTTTACCTAAAAAGAAGATTTTAATTTGGAAAGAGTGAGGAGGAATGAATACATCCAGAGTTCCTGGAGATGATGCTACTTACCTTTGAAGCTAGTAGCAGCATCCTGAACTTCACTGAAGTATTTCATTAAGGGGTGTGCTTAATGCACAGTGGGGGTGGTCTTACTGGGAGCACTGACTTTGATTTTTACCATGTTCCACTGAAACAAGTTTTTCTTAACTTTGTGTGTTTGTTTAAGGGACACAGCTGTTTTCTCCTCCTATTCTATCTTGAGAGTAGCAGAACTCTTTTTAAGAATTAAGCAGGGGAGAAACTGATTTAATCATGTCCTTGATACTGTTTTTCTTTGTAATACTTGAAGTTTATTTTTAAAATATTATTTTGACAGCAAAAATGCTATTTATTTATTCAATGTGTACAATGATGCCAGGTGAGAGAGAGAGAGGTTTGGAGGGAAAGAAGAGGTTTTGTTGTTTTTTTTTTTTTTTCTAAACTTTTGACTTATTAGGTGTGCTTCAAATGCTTGTCTTAAATAATCACCTGGGATAAAAAAACTCTGCTAGCTTGTAAACAGGGTATGCCTTTCAGAAATTTATATATTTTGCAGTTGCTAGACTAATAAAATATTTTGTTAAAGTAAAAAAAAAAGGTGGAACACTAGAAGGGATCCATTAATAACTTCCCTAAAAGAAGAAAAAATTGTCCCCGGAATGTCACAGTCAAAAATGAGTGTTCACATTTAAAAAACAAAAATTCTGCAACATGCATAAAGAATCAATTCAAGGAAGGACCCATAGTTAAGATCACAAAGAAATGGCTGCTTGTACAATACGAATTTTATTGATAGGAGACTTTGAAATATAATATTTAAAATGAGGAAAGATTTAAGTTTAAAAGCAAGAATAATTTACCCTAAAAAACTGAGTACAATCCTACAGAGGAAAAATACATGTTTAATAACATAAAAGAATTTCAGTTACTTTTCATGGAAAAGGAATTACTGAGTAGGAATTTTCAAATTTATTATTTATTTTTAAGATAAAAACAATTTTGTCAGAAATTGTCTCCTCAAGCCCCTGCTTCACTCACTGGGAAGTCAAGCTCTACAATAATAACTGCACATGTGGCATCATATAAACCATTTTAATTTTAGCTCTGTTACAAAAAGCAAGAAAAATATAGTGAGAAAATTATACCTTACTTTGCACTCCTAGTTCAGAAGTTCTGTCTCTCAAGGTAGATAGCAAATTTCATTAGGAGTCCTTCCAAATTATCTTGTATCATTGCAGTGATCAGAATATCTTGGTCATTTACAGTCCAATTCTCATTAAAATATAGCTGGTGTACAATTATCTTTAGGTCCTATTCACTTCATTTTGCTTCGGGTCATATAGAAGTCTTCCAAGGTCTTTGTGAAAACATTCACTTGTTCATTTCTTTATTCCCCAATTAATAGTATTTTTTTCCAATGACATGTAACAAAGGTTTTTAAAATACACTTTTATGAGATTTAGAGTTCCAAATTTTTTCTTCCTCTCTTCCCTCCTCTGTCTCCAAGATGGACAACAATCTGATAAAGGTTATACACATACACTCATATTAAACATATTTTCACATTAGTCAAGTTGTTGAGGAACAATCAGAAAAGTGGGGTAAATCCATGAGAAAGATAAAAACAAAAAAAAATGAAAATAGTGTGCTTTGATTTGCCTTTAGACTCAATAGTTCTTTCTCTGGATGTAGGTAGTATTTTCCATTATCAGTCTTAAGTAATTGTCTCAAATCATTGTATTATTGAGCAGAGCTCAGTCTACCATAGCTGATCATCACACAATGTTGGTATTACTGACCACAAAGTTCTGGTTTTGCTCACTTCATTCAGCATCAGCTCTTTTAAGCCTTTCTAGGTTTTTCTGAAATCCACCTGCTCACTAGTCATATTTCTTTTGAAATCATATTTTATTATTAAAAAATAACTTTTCTCCCTCCTACCTCACATTAATCACCCCAGTAATAATATGTAGTCATGAAACACATTTTCGAAAATGTGTATCAAATTCTGATCCTTCATCCATCAACTTTATCTTAGGAGGTTCATAGAATCCTTCATCATATGTCTTTTGGAATCGTGGTTGACCAGTGGAATGACCAGAATTTTTAATTTTTTCAAACTTGTTCATTTTTACAATGTTTTTGTAACAGTATTTCTTGTTCTCATTACTGCCTTTTATTTTTTCTTAGAAAATCAAGGGATTGCTGAACAAATTGTGGTAAGTGAACGCAATGGGATATTATTTATAGTCTAATACATGACAGAAGTGATGACTTCAGATAAACCTAGATAATATGAATTTATATAGAGTGAAATAGACAGAATCAGGTGAATACTTTATATAAAACAACAACATTGTCAAGAAAATGAGACTTAAGAACTCTAAACAATATAATGACCTAACCTAGTGACCAAGAAAGATGGAATGACAGAGATCCATTTCCTGTTGGTTATGATATAGCATTGGTGCCCCATGTGAAAATACTGATGTCTTCAGGAAATTCCGTGTGTACTTGTGGATTGTCTACTTTAGTAGTCAGTGGTGTTACAATGAAGCATTTCTAGAAAATGGAGTGTTAGCCTTTCTAATTTCTTCTGGTGCATCTTGTCTACTTGTGAAACTAGGGCATGAAGGAGTATGAATCTGTTATTTTTCATATATTACTGATGATCATAAAAATTTCTTCACATTAGGCTGACTTACAACCCTATATCGCTCCATCTATATCTTTGACTCAAGAAAGCTTTAGTATCACATCACCCAAAGCAGTATCATACTCAGTGATACTGCCAAAGCCTAATTTGACTGTTAGGTTTTCTGGGACCCATAATGACCTAAGGTCTCTCCAAATCTCTGGTGTAAATTATTTACATCACTCTGGCTGTAATTTCTTTTCTTTGTCCCTCTTCTCATTCCTGGCACAATGATGTGGACAATATGTTGGTCTTCAAAGGCATTTTAATTATTGTTTTATTTCAAATAGTGTGTATTGGTTTCATTATTTTAAAAAATATATAAATACATCAACACATAAAGGAAACAAGATGGAGAAGTAATTAGGCCTGATATCAGGAAAATGTGTGTTCAAATCTGGCTTCAGACAGTTATTGGTTGTTTGACTTATCTCTATCCGTCTCAGTTTTCTCATCAGACAGAGACAGATGAAGAGAGAGAGAGAGAGAGAGAGAGAGAGAGAGAGAGAGAGAGAGAGAGAGAGAGAGAGAGAGAGAGAGAATGTCAGAGAAAAAAAACAGTGATACAGAGAAATTACATTTTATTCTTCCACATATCCATTGAGTGCCCAAATCTTAGCAATTCTACCTTCATATTTCTCTTAATTCACATTGCCATCAAACTCATTGGCTTTCTATTGGACTATCTTACTAGTTTTCTAGTGGGTTTTTCTGACTCCAGACAACCTCTTAGTCATTTACGATATAATGACATATTTGCAATTCTTATAGCACAAGTTTGGCCATGTCTCTACTCGAGAAACACTGACTCACTCTTGACCCTAGGTTAATTTTTGAATTCCTTTTATTTTTCTTTCATAATCTGACTGGTTTATATTTCTCCAGGCTTATCACACATTGCTCTATTTCATATATGCTTGTGTTCTGTCCAAAATGATCCTTGTGTTGTACATGATTTTCTACTTTTTTCTCCATGTCTCTTACAATCTGTTCATCCATAAGATTCTCTCCCTCCTTTTCTCTGACTGACAGAATTTTTTGTTTCCTTCAAAGCTCAGACCATGTGAGGTTTCCTAGAAGTTTATTTTGAATTCCAAAGTGAGCATATGCACACACACAAATACATTTATACATATATATGTATATATATACATGCATACATATACACACATATGTGTATGAGAGCATATGTGCACATCTATATGTGTGTATATGTACATACATTTTCCATATATAGTATAAATATGTAAACATCTTGGTAGCAGGGACAAATGGTACTATCTCCTCAACACCAAGAGCAGTTATCAGCACAGAGTAAATCCATAATAAATATTTTTTAGTGCTAGTGGATTAATGCAAAGTAATCTTGCAATATGCTGGAGTTACAAAATTAAAAGTAAAAAATAACCCTTTCTTAAGAAACTTACTTTCTCCTGAAAGTTGTTTTCATATCATAACAGAAATTCATGCTTTCCTGATATTGAGGACCCCATATTAACTGCCATTTCCCTCATTTCCTAACATAATCTACCCACTAAAATTTATTTATGATCATTTCTATTGATAAGTAGACTAAGCTTTCATTTATATGGTCTTTGTAAATATGTGTTAAAATAAAGAGAGTTCACAAACATGGAACTTTGGCTACAATACAGAAAGAGAATGTATCCATTTTATAATTATTTATCAAACACTTACTATGTAGAATCTACTATGTTTGAAGATACTTTGTATTGGGAATATAAGGCAAAAATTAAATTATCCCTGTCTGTAAGCTGGTAGCTTTCTATTGAGTAAGCAAAATGCAAATAAGTTAATGGAAAAAAATTCAATTCATAAGGGACATTACAAATGTCAGTGACATCAGGAAAGGACACTTGCAGAGGGTAAAAATTGAGCTGACCCTTTAAAGATGGCTGAGAATTGAAGACATAGTGGTTGAGAGTAGGGGAACATGTACATACTTGGGAAAGGAGACAACATGTGTTATGGCACTGAAGCAGGAGAGGTGACTCCATAGACCAAATAGGTATTTAATTGGAAGAGAAAATATGTGAGAGAGAATAGCAAAGTATCTCTGGTGCTGGTGGTACATTGGAAATAGATTATGAAGAGTTTTATTTTTTACTTTTTTATTTAATATTTTTTTCTGCAATTACATGTAAAATCATTTTAAATATTCTTTTTTTAAAAAATTTTGAGTTTCAGATGCTCTCCTTCCCTTGCCCCCTGCCCCATTCAAAAGCCAGCAATTTGACATAGGTCATGCATGCATAATCATTTAATACACATTTCCATGTAATTTATGCTGTGAAAGAAAACACAGATCAAAAAAATTTCTAAGAAAGATAAAGAATTTTTTAAAAAAGGATCTTCAAGCTGCATTCAGGCTCCATCAGTTCTTTCTCTGGACATGGGCAGCACCTTTCATCTTAAGTCCTTAAGATTGTCTTGGATCACTGTATTGCTGAGAATAGCTAAGTTATTAACAGTTGATCATCATGTAATCATGTAATAATTCTGTTATTATGTATAACGTTTTCTTGGTTTTGCTCATTTCACTTTGCATCAGTTCATGTAAGTCTTTCCACGTTTTTCTGAGAGCATTCTACCCATCATTTCTTAAAACACAATAGTATTCCATTACAATCTTACACAATTTATTCAACCATTCTCCAATTGATGGGGACTCCCTCAATTTCCAATTCTTTGCCACCACTTAAAGGACTAATATAAACATTTTTGTACATGTAAATGCTCTTTTTTTTTTATTTCTTTAGTTCAGAGACGTAGTAGTGGCATTGCTTGTTCAAAGGATATTGTGGTTTTGTAATGCTTTGGACATAGTTTGAAATTTTTCTCCAGAATTGTTGAATCAGTATACCACTTCACCAATAGGACATCAATGTTTTGATTTCCATATCCTTTCCAATATTTGTAATTTTTTTCTTTTCTGTCATATTAGTCCATGTGGTAGATGTTTGGTGGTAACTCAGAGTAGTTTTAATTTCTACTTCTCTAATCAATTTCAATTTAGAACTTTTTATATGTCTGTAGATAGCTTTGATCACTTCGAAAAATTCTTGTCCATATCTTTTGACCATTATCAATTGAGGAATGGCTCTAATTTCAACGAATTTGATTCCGTTTTCTATATATTTGAGAAAGGAGGCCTTTATCAGAGAAATTTGTTGTAATTTTTTTTCAGAGTAAAGATTACCAGCTATGTATTTCCCTGCATCCTATTTTCCCTGTTTAACCTATTCTTTTCTTTCACCCTGCCTCAAGTTTTGCTTCTGACTTTCACCTTTCACAATCTTCCTTTCCTTTAATACTCTTCCCAACATCATGAAGAATTTAACATGTAAGGCATCTTGTTTAGGGAGTCACTGGAATGAAGCAAAAAAAAAATTCTCTGAAAAATATTTCCATTGGAAAAATGTTTCTCTGTTTTAAGGAACCATCTACCTTAATGGAATAAGAGTGTGGAACATAAAAGTAATAATGAGTTAATTATGATAATAGTAAATAAGACACTATTAGAATAATAAAAATCACATTTCTTTAAATTTGTAATATTCATAAGGTAATTTTCTCACTAGTACTTTTTGTGATAGGTAGAATGAAAGTTTTATCTTAATTTTAAACTGTGGCTCCAAGACATACAACAACTTCACCATAATCACACCAGTATGTCTGGGAGCTGCAGGTTTAGCCATTGTTGACTGTCATAGACATGCCCCAGTTCTGAGTATGAACAACCATCAATTTTCTCTGTGCCAAATCAGTAGCAAGATACATTCACATTTCAAGGGGCTTTCAAAGGTTTACTTTCCTTACGACAATCATGTGAGGCAGGTATTTCAGTCCTATGATCTTCATTGGAGGATGAGGAAAAAGAGGTTCAGAACAACTTAAGTGACTTCTCCAGGGGTATATAGTGCTAGAATCATCACTCACATTCAGGTTCTGACTCCAAGAGGAAACTCTAAACAATATTGCTAAGCTATGGTGATGACTGTGATTAACTCCCTCCAGCCTTTCAGCAGTATTGACCAGTTATTTGATTAAGTTAACCTTTCATTTTGACTTCATTTTTTTCTGATGGAAAGAATTCAGATTCATTCAGATTGTGGACAGGGACAAGATCATTATGGGGGATAAGAGGAAATCTTTGGGGTCTGAGGTAGCAAAGTGTCAGCTTCCTCTCCTTCTGCTTCTTCCACTCAATACTCAGGTTACAGTCCTTCCACATATTTTTGCATAGCTTGATAGCACATACTTGATAGCACATACTTGATTCATAATTTATTTTGTAATGTGAAGTCTATTCATGAAAAATCTACATGACTCAGTAAACAAAAAACAATCTTTTATTCTTATGATTGCATTTCCATAGTGTCCTATTGTTTTCTACTTGGCTAGTCGTTGAGGTAAGTTTGAATATTTTATTTTATTACTACAAACAATGTGGGTATTTCTTTCTATAGTTGCACAGGAAAGAAGAAGGATGTAAAGTTATCATATATATTAATGAAACTGTATGTTTTAATGAGATAACCTCAATCATTGCACAATTAGGTGACTATAATCTTTTACTTTTTTCATGAACTATACACTTCAATTTTTTTTTAAACTTTCTAAATCTGTATCTATATTTGTGTCTTGTTCTCTCCGTGTCATCTTTGTTTCTATCAGTCTCTCTCTTTACATATCTCTGTGTTTGTGTCTCTCTGCCTTCAATGTGTCTGTCTGTCTCTGTCTATTTGTCTGCTTATCTCTCCTGATGTATTTTTATCACTGAAAGTAACACTAGTGGGGGAACCTTCTCTAACAATTTAAGTTGACCCAATCTCTGTGACATAAGTTTAGAGAACCACTTGGGCACTGGGAGATTAAGTGACTTGTCCAAAGTCACATAGGCAATTTGTGTCAGAAGTAGTACTCAAACCCAGGTCTTTTTTGTCTCTAGAGGCATCAATGCACTATATTCTAATACCTTTCATGATTCTGAGAGTTCACTTACAAACAAAAGCAAATTAACACAATTTCCACAATTTAAACAAAGCCCAACTGGCACAGGATTTTGATGGAAAGAATTGAAAGATTAACTGAATTTTTCATTCTATCCAATGAATAACTGGTGCAGTTATGAACTGAATGTCACAGAGCTTGATAACTACCCTTGCTTGTAGAGATAAAATCCATTGTTCAGTATCTATCAGTCCTATTGTCACATATTTCATTTTTCAAAAGGCAAGTGTGATTGATTGTCTGCCCCATATTAGGCCAAATTTTCTTTGCACATAATTTACTATTCATAGATTTTCTGTCATTGTCGCTCCTTGATTTCATTAAATGAAATACATAGTTAACAAGACATATAAAGGTTAACTTCAGGAAAAGGAATAGGGATAGAGATAGACTCGTGATTTCATTAGTATAGGGAACATCTTGGTGAGAATACTCCCACTATTAATTTAGGTCAGTACCTTTGCTACAAATAGAGTGTTACCTACAGCACATGTAGATCAAGACTCCATGGTCACATAGCCAATATGTGTTGGAGGCAAAACTTGAACTGAAGTTTTCCTGACTTTAAATAGTAGCTCTCTATTGACTATACCTTGTAGTCCTTCAAATTCAGATATGGCAAGAAAATTCTAATGTTATTCTGTGTTTTCATATTTTACATAGATATTTGTAGGCAATATTTAGAGAGGATTGTGGGTAGTTTGCTATCAGTTTCAGTAAGATAATGCTATTGTATACATCACAGAGAAGGGTTTAACTACTTCTACCATAATGTGATAAAACAGTGGCTGATTTTGATGTCAGAGTTCCTAAAGTTTTTCCTGGTGCACACACACACACACACATACATATATGCATATGTAGTACACATATATACATGTATGCTTTTGATGGAATTAATTTAATTAATTAATTTAATTAATTCCAACAAAAGCAAAAGCAAAAGTAAAGCTCAGAGAGATGCAGGATTCCTGACCCAGTAAGAAGACAGATGAAATTCAGATTTATGTTGATAGTAACAATCCAAAGCACTTTTGTGATTCCTTCAAAGCTGTTTATGGACCAAAAACCTATGGTGCATCACAAATACTCAGTGCTGATGGAGCCACATTGATTAGTGATAAGGACACGATCTTAGAGAGATGGGCTAGTGTTCTCAACAGACCATCATCAATCAATGCTGAGGTCATTGATCATTTATCTCAGGTTGAAGTCAATGCCTTCTTAGATGAACTTCCAACTGAAGAAGAGGTTTTGAGGGCCATTAGGTTCCTTTCATGTGGCAAAACACCTGGTGCTGATTCTATTCCAGCTGAGATTTACAAGGCAGGGGAATCATTGCTCATACAAAAGCTAACTGAAATTTTCCAGGTTACATGGCAAGAGGAGGTTATCCCCCAGGAGTTCAAGGATGCTTCCATTTTCCATCTCTATGAGGGTAAAGCGAGTAGATTGTCTTGCAACAATCATAGGGGGGTCTCTATCTTAGTCATTGCTGGCAAAGTTCTTGTTAGAGTCCTCCTTAATAGGTTGTTCCTTCCCCTGGAAGATGAGCATATACCTGAGAGCCAGTGTGGCTTCAGAAAAGTCCGAGGAACAGTTGATGTGGTGTTTGCTGCCCAAAACTCCAGGAGAAATGCTAGGAGCAGAACAGAGGTCTGTACACAGCACTTGTAGATATGAACAAGGCCTTTTGTACTGTTAGTCATGAGGGCTTATGGAAAATTATGTCAAAATTCGGTTGCCCAAAGAAGCTCACAAATATTGCATGTCAATTTCATGATGGCATGTTTGCCCGGGTTCTGGAAAATAAACAAAGGTCTTGTGCCTTCCCATTCATCAATGGAGTAAACAGGGCTGTTTTCTTGCTCCCATGCTTTTTTGCATGATGTTTTCAGCCATATTCACAAATGTTTTCAGTGAGGATGAACATGGAATCAAGGTCAACTACCATACTGAAGGTAAATTCTTCAGTTTGAAAAGGTTACAAGCCAAGACCAAAGTGGAGGAAGTGTTGGTGCATGATTTTCTGTCTGCAGATGATTGTGCACTCAATGCAGCCTCTGAAGCTGAGATGCAACAAAGTATGGATCAATTCTCTGCTGCCTGTGATAATTTTGCCCTAATAATTAACACCAAAAAATAGGTGCTCCATTAGCCACCACTACACCATCCATATGTGGAACCATTGGTTACAACAAATAGAGAAGTTTTGAATACTGTGGATAAGTTTGCTTACCTTGTTAATGTACTTTCCAGCGATGTACACATTGACAATGAAGTTGATACATGCACTGTCAGAGCTAGCTTAGCGTTTGGGAGGCTCCAAAGAAAGGTTTGGGAGGGAAGAGGTATTACATTGACTAACAAATTGAAGGTCTACTGAGCTGTTGTGTTCACCTCATTGTTGTATGCCTGTGAAATATGGACAGTGTACCAGTGCCATGCCAGGAAACTGAATCGTTTCCATTTGAACTGTCTTAGGAAGATTCTGAAGATCACCTGGCAGGATAAGGTACCAGACATTGAAGTCCTTCCTCAAGCTGAACTGCCAGGTATTCAAGCTATGCTTCAGAGAGTGCAACTCCCAATGGGCTGGCCACGTTGTTCGAATGCCAAATGTAAGCTTGCCAAAAAGACTCTTTTATGGAGAACTTGCATGGGATAGGTGATGACATGGTGGCCAGAACAAACAAGGACACTCTCAAGGTCTCTCTCAAGAAGTTTGGATTTGACTGTGCAACAAGGGAGACACTCGCACAGGACCACTCAGCATGGTGTGCCCACATAAGAAAAGGTGCTGTGCTCTTTGAGTAAAGCAGAATTGAGGCAGCACAAAGTAAATTCAGGATGAGCAAATGTGGGATATTCAGTCCAAATATTCATATGAAATATCTGTGCCCAACCTGTGATAGAGCATTCAGAGCTTGTATTGGTCTCATCAGCCACAGTTGGACACTGAAATTTCACTTTACAATGCTGATGTCATTTTGGTCCTCTTTGAAGTTGAAGGACAACAACCAACTACATAAATAGATAGATAGATACAGGTAGGTAGATACGCACATATATATGTATATATATATATATATTTATGTGTATATATGTATATGTGCATGTATATATATACACATACATATGTACATATGCACATGCAGATAGATAGATAGATATAGATATTTTCTATTTACTGAAATTTGCCTCACTATGGCTTCTACCCTTTGCTCCTTGTTTCACTCTCTAGGTGCAAGGATAGTGAATAATCCTTCAGCCACAGGACAGCCTATTTGGAGACTGAAATAATGTCCTAAGATTTTGTTTTTTGGAAAAAAAAATTTCCAAATTAGAAATTCTAATTATTTCAAGCAATTTTCTTATGGAATAGTTTTGATTCTTCAAACTACCATGGTAACCATCATAATTTGTCAATGTCTTACTAAAATGTAGCATATCTAAATGGATAGCACACTCAAAATGTCATCTGACCAGCAAGAAATACTGGATTCTATGTTACTTTGATAATCAAGTATAGTTAAACTGGGATAAGTACTCCCTACACTGACGTAACTCTTTACTGTTCTATACATTTTTTGTGCTTATCTTTCTTGATTCTTGTTCATATATTTTCATAAATTTGTCACAAATTATCCATATAGTATACTTAAGATCTTCCTATGCTGTGATTATTGTTGTTATTTTAGTCAGACAAGTAGATCAAACAGGTTGTCTCTCAGCTCCTTGCCATTGCATCATTTATCTCATGTTCTTTACAGTAAGCAAACATTCCAGAGAATACCTTTGCTAACATGCACAAAGTTCATCATTGACTGTATTCTGTAGTCTATATACAATCATAATATACCTTCTGTTGATCTGAATGTCACATTAGTGAGTATCATTTAAAATCCTTTCAACTGTTCCTATTCTCCTGAATCATCTGGAAAAGAGAGGCATTGAGGAAGAGAAAAAAGGAAAAATAACAGCAAATCCAAATCCAAATGAAAGAGAAATATTCCCCCAGAATATATGATAAAGGGAATAGTGTATCAAAACAATAGCTATGAAATAAAATGTGAGGATATTACTAATAATAAGATGTATGATGCAGTCAAGTTTGCTGCATATTATATATGCATCTCCTTTCTGTGAGTCTCCCATAGCACAGGGGATCTTTTGTTTAGGAGGGTGGGTGGAGTTTTTCACCTTTCTCCATTCAGTTGCTTCTACCATATAATGCATTTGAATACTTCAGAGGATCTGTGATATTGTCAATGTGGGTACTCTATCAGTGCAGACTGAAATTAATTTCTCCCTTCTCATTCTGTGCATACAATCTAAATGGGCATGATACCAAAGGAGGGGGATAATAGGCCCATGTTGAATAAAGTGGGCAATGCACATCTGTAAAGTTAAGGAAAGATTTTCCCCACCCAATAATAGGCCTCAGGTGGAGCCCATTAAGGGAAATTTGAGTAGGGGAAACTTATTTTGTAGGAAGGCCCACATCTTTTGTTAAGTGCTAATGAGACACTAGGTTAGGAGTGTTGTGTTGTCCTCGGGGTCTGAAAAGTGTATATATACTCTGAAGTGAAGTTTTGATTTGGGGCTTATTCTTTGGAAGAAGGTTCATGTATAAGTTGAGACTCTAGGTAGCTGTTAAGGAGCCCCCCAGCTTTGAAAACCCAGATGTCAGTGCTTCTGTCTCTGATAACTATGTATGTGTGTAATAGTCAGACAGTTGGATCTGTCTGTTGATCTGTGATGTATGCATTGCTTATGGTCAGACAGTTAGAAGTCCTGTTTCTTGGTCTTTATTTCTCTGCTTGTATTTTCTCTCTTGGTATATGTGATTAAAGAAGATTATTGACCTCTCAAGTTGCTTTCCTTTTAGAAAATCAGATCTAAGAATCTGAGCTAGCAGGCCATCCTGGATGTGTCAGAATGTTTGCTCCTAGAACATCCCATGTTGCCTAAGTACTGCTGTCAGCGAGTATGCATGATTGCAGCAGCACCAATAGGAAAGGCCAGTAATTGTGGTGCATTGTCTGTTTGTATTCTTCCTTTCCTCTCAGTTTCCTCTGATTCAATTCAACTCAGTGTTATCTGATACATGCATGGGACAAGGTTCTAGCAGAGACTGTGAGAACAAAGACAGAAAAAATAGAAACTGACAAAGAGTGAGCAGAGAGGAGCCAATCACCAGACCTTTTAAAGACATAGCAATTGAGTTGAACCTTGAAGGGAAATAGGGTGTTCTTTGAGGATAGATATGAGAAGGGGAAAAACAAAACATAAAACCAACATGGAGACAGCTTGTGTAAAGGCATAGATGTTAAAGAAACAATCTCACTTCTGATCTATGTTAGGTGATATCTGAAATAACTGAGGAAAACTCAAGCTTATGATAGTATCGGTTTATTAATAAATGTATACCAATTGCATAGCAAATCAGTATCAGGCTTTCTCAGCTTGATACTGGACCTGAATACAGGGAGAGACAGATTTTTATGCACTAAAAGGAAATAATTAATAGGATACAAAATTAATTAATTAGATTTCTAATTGGAGGAAAGATTAGAGACCTTCTGAATTTGGAGGAGTATGAATGAGTTTTGGAAGTTGGGAGGGGAGATAACAAGAAGGTAAAGTTTTCTGTGTAGGAAACAGAAAATGACTCAATTCTCACAATGAACAAGCTGATGGAATTTGCAGGAGAATGAAACTTAAGTCCCTAAATGGATTTTACCAAGATGGAGTCAGTTTGGTTCACACAATTCTCACACTTCTTTTACATCCCAATAGGAGAAGAATACTAAATCTGGTTTGATTTTGGGGAGCTAATAAAACACATTATAAAAGGAGTTTTAAGTCTGCCATTAGACAAATTGAACCATTAAAGGTCCCCACCTTCCCATCCTTATTTTGCTGGTGGATAAAAATGCACAAAAATTAACTTTTTTCTTTGCATGTGGAAAATCAAGCCTAAAATTCAGTTGCACTTGCAAAAAAAGATAGTATTACTTATATAGCAGCAGCAAGTTGCAATCCCAACACAGACCATCAGTCAGAAAATGCAGGGTACTTTCTTATCTAGAAAATCTCTGTCAGAAAAGCCTCATTCTTAATATGGTAAGTAACTCTGGGAATTTAAATTGTGGAATTCTTGAGAATGGTGATTTCCAATATAAATATTCAGTTAGGTGTAGAAACCTATCTTACCATACAGGAAAATAGAAAGGGAAGGAGATAAGAGTAAGGGAGGGGGGAAAACTGATAGAAAGGAGGACAGTTTGGGGAGCTGAAAGTCAGAACCAAAACATTTGAGAATGGGTAGGGTAAAATGGGAGAGAAAGAGTGAAAGAGAGAGAAAGACAGAGAGAATAAGATGAATAGGGGAAAACAGAATGGAGAAAAATATACAGTTAGTCACCATTATTGTGAAAAAAAAAATATGGTGAGTTTCAGTGACGAAGACATCATTTCTCAAACATGGAAAACTTAGTCAAATTTGTAGAAATAAAAGTCATTCTTTCTTTATTTTATTTTTTTAATATTTTTTCTGTTGTGTTTTTTATTTTTTTTATTATTTTTTAATTTTTTTTACTTTTTTAATTTTTTTATTTTTTAATGTTTAACAATCACTGCCATACAATTGTGATTTTATCCCCCCCACCTACCCCCTACTCCCCGCCTCCCTCCCCACGACTGCATACAATTCTGTATAGATTCTACATATACTTTCCTATTGAGTATATTTTCACTATAGTCATGCTATGTAGTCAGACTAAGATAAATGAAAGAAATCGTATAACAAATCAGAACATGATACACAAACACATACACATACACAAACATGATCTGTTACATTATGTGAGTGACTTCCATATTTCTCTCTCTGAGTGTGGAAGGCATTTTGCCTTGAGAACCACCATTGGGATTTATTTATTTATTTTTTTTTGTAAGAAGTTCTTGTGTTATTACAAAAATCTAGGTCTACCAGAAAAAACTCTCACACACTGTGGTCGTTGCTGTGCATAAAGTTCTCCTGGTTCTGCTCCTTTCACTCAGCATCAGGTCATATAAGTCCTTCCAGGCCTCTTTGAAGTCTTCTTGTTCATCATTTCTTATGGCACAATAGTACTCCATTACATTCATATACCATAATTTATTCAGCCATTCCCCAATTGATGGGCATCCCCTTGACTTCCAGTTTTTGGCAACTACATAGAGTGCTGCTATAAATATTTTTGTACATGTGGGACCCTTTCCCATTTTTATGATCTCTTGGGGATATAGTCCTAGTAGCAATATTGCTGGGTCAAAGGGTATGCACATTTTTGTAGCCCTTTGGGCATAGTTCCAAATTGCTCTCCAGAATGGTTGGATGCGCTCACAGCTCCACCAACAATGAATTAGTGTTCCAACTCTCCCACATCCTCTCCAGCATTTATCATTTTCTTCTTCTGTCATGTTTGCCAATCTTATAGGTGTGATGTGGTACCTCAGAGTTGTTTTCATTTGTATCTCTCTAACCAATAGTGATTTAGAGCATTTATTCATATGATTATAGATAGCTTTAATTTCTTCTTCTGAAAATTGCCTGTTCATATCCTTTGAACATTTATCAATTGGGGAATGACTTGTATGATTATACATTTGGGTCAGTTCTCTATATATTGTAGAAATGAGGCCTTTATCCCCGAGCTTAGCTGTAAAAATTCTTTCCCAATTTACTACATCCCTCCGGATTTTGGTTGCATTGGGTTTGGTTGTGCAAAAACTTCTCAGTTTAATGTATTCAAAGTTATCCATTTTGCATTTCATAATGCTTTCTATCTCTCCTTTAGTAAAGAATTCTTCCCTTCTCCATAGATCTGATAAATACACTATTCCTTGCTTCTCCAGTTTATTCATGGTATCAGTCTTTATACCTAAATCATCTACCCATTTGGACTTTATTCTTGTGTACGGTGTCAGGTATGGGTCAATGCCTAATTTCCGCCACACTGTTATCCAGTTTTCCCAGCAATTTTTGTCAAACAATGAGTTCTTATCCCAGAAGCTGGGGTCCTTGGGTTTATCAAACAGAAGGTTGCTATATTCCTTGCCTACTGCATCTTGAGTGGCAAGTTTATTCCACTTGTCTACCTCTCTGTTTGTTAGCCAATACCAAGTGGTTTTGATAATTGCTGCTTTATAGTAGAGTTTGAGGTCTGGTAGCGCTAGGCCACCTTCCCAAGCATTTCTTTTCATTAGTCCCTTTGATATTCTGGACCTTTTGTTTTTCCAAATGAATTTTGATATTATTTCATCCAGCTCTAGAAAGTAATTGTCTGATAGTTTAATTGGTATGGCACTAAATAAGTATATTAATTTGGGTAGAATTGTCATTTTTATTATATTAGCACGGCCTATTCATGAGCAACTAATGTTTTTCCACTTACTTAAATCGAACTTTATTTGTGCAAAAAGTGTCTTGTAATTGTGTTCATATAATCCCTGGGTTTGTTTTGGCAGGTAGACTCCTAAGTATTTTATACTGTCTACCCTAGCTTTAAATGGGATTTCTCTTTCTATCTCTTGCTGTTGGACTTTGTTGCTAATATATAGGAATGCGGAAGATTTGTGTGGGTTTATTTTGTAACCTGCAACTTTGCCAAAGTTGTTTATTAATTCAAGTAATTTTTTACTTGAATCTCTGGGATTCTCTAGGTAAATCATCATATCGTCTGCAAAGAGTGACAACTTAGTTTCTTCTTTGGCTATTCATATTCCTTGAATATCTTTATCTTGTCTAATTGCTACAGCTAACATTTCTAGTACCATATTGAATAATAGTGGTGATAATGGACAACCTTGTTTCACCCCTGATCTTATTGGGAATGCATCTAGCTTATCCCCATTGCATATAATGCTTGCTGAAGGTTTTAGATAGATACTGCTTATTATTTTATGGAAAGTTCCCTTTATTCCTACGTTCTCCAATGTTTTTAGTAGGAATGGATGTTGTATTTTGTCAAAAGCTTTTTCTGCATCTATTGAGATGATCATGTGGTTTTTGTTAGCTTTGTTGTTGATGTGATCGATAATGCTAATAGTTTTCCTAATATTGAACCAGCCCTGTGGTCCTGGTATGAATCCTACCTGATCATAATGTATTAATCTTGTGATAAGATGCTGTATTCGTTTTGCTAAAATCTTATTTAAAATTTTTGCATCTATATTCATTAGGGAAATTGGTCTATAATTTTCTTTTTCTGTTTTCTCTCTTCCTGGTTCGGGTATCAAAACCATATTTGTATCATAGAAAGAATTTGGGAGGACTCCTTCTTCCCCGATTTTCAAAAATAGTGTATGTAGTATTGGAATTAACTGTTCTTTAAATGTTTGATAGAATTCACTTGTGAATCCATCTGGCCCTGGAGATTTTTTCCTAGGGAGTTCATTGATGGATTGTTCAATTTCTTTTTCTGAGATGGGGTTGTTTAAGTATTCAACTTCCTCTTCTGTTAATCTGGGCAATTTGTATTTTTTAAAATATTCATCCATCTCGTTTAGATTATCGAATTTTTGTGGGCACAAAGTTGGGCAAAGTAGTTTCTAATTATTGTTTTAATTTCCTCCTCATTGGAGGTGAGTTCACCCCTTTCATTTTTAATATTAGTAATTTGGTTTTCTTCTTTCTTTTTTTTAATCAGATTGACCAAAGGTTTATCAATTTTATTAGTTTTTTCATAAAACCAACTATTGGTTTTATTTATTAATTCAATAGTTTTCTTAATTTCAATTTTATTAATCTCTCCTTTGGTTTTCATTATTTCTAATTTGGTATTTACTTGGGGATTTTCCATTTGTTCTTTTTCTAGCTTTTTCAACTGCAAGCTCAAGTCATTGATCTCCTCTTTCTCTATTTTATTTATGTAAGCATTCAAAGATATAAAACTTCCCCTAATAACTGCTTTTGCAGTATCCCATAAGTTTTGGTATGTTGTCTCACTATTGTCATTCTCTTGAATGAAATTGTTGATTGTTTCTATGATTTCTTCTTTAACCCAAACCTTCTTTAGAATTAGATTATTTAATTTCCAATTGATTTTTGGTTTCTCTTTCCATGGCCTTTTATTACATGTAATTTTTAATGCATTATGATCTGAAAAGGATGCATTGATTATCTCTACCTTTCTGCACTGGATTGTGAGATTTTTATGTCCTAGTACACTTTCAATTTTTGTAAATGTTCCATGTACTGCTGAGAAAAAGGTATATTCCTTTCTATTCCCATTTAATTTTCTCCAGAGACCTATCATATCTACCTTATCCAGAGTTTTATTTACCTCCTTAACCTCTTTCTTGTTTATTTTGAGTTCGGATTTATCGAGTTCAGAGAGGGGGAGGTTGAGGTCCCCCACTAGTATAGTTTTGCTATCAATTTCTTCCTTCAACTCCCCCAACCTCTCCTCTAAGAATCTGGATGCTATACCGCTTAGAGCATACATTTTTCGTAATGATATTGGTTCATTGTCAATGGTGCCTTTTAGCAGGATATAGTTTCCATCCTTATCCCTTTTGATTAGATCTATTTCTGCTTTTGCTTTGTCTGAGATTAGGATTGCTACTCCTGCCTTTCTTACATGAGCTGAAGCACAATATATTCTGCTCCATCCTTTGACCTTTATCCTATGTGTATCCCCCCGTTTCAAATGTGTTTCTTGTAAGCAGCATATTGTTGGATTATTTCTTTTAATCCATTCTGCTATCCGTCTCCGTTTTATGGGAGAGTTCATTCCATTCACATTCACAGTTATGATTACAATCTATGTATTTCCCTCCAACCTCTTTCCCACCATTTGTGCTTTTAGCTCTCCCATCTCCCTTCCCCTCCTCACTTTTCTCCCCCTCCTCCTGCAGCCTTCCCCTCCTTCTTTTAGCCCCCCTCCCTTTTAGTCCCCTTTACTCTTATTGCTTCTTTCCTCCCTTTTAGCCACCCTCCCCTTTCTTCCCCCTTCCCCTCCTACTACCTATAGAGCTACTTAGGCTTATCTACTTAAGATTATTGTTCCCTCCTTTGAACAAATCAGATGAGAGTACCTCTCAAACAATGCTCGTCTCCCTCCCCTCCTTCCCTGTACTGTAGTTTTGTACTTCTTCCTGTGATATAATTTGCCATTTTCTGCTTCCCCCTTTCCACACCTCCTATTACATTCCCTTCTCATACTTAAATCATATTTTTGACATGACATCATTTACTTTATGCCCGTTCCCTCTACATATATCCCTTTTATCATAATAGGTGTACAGTTCTCACGATTAACAGGTATCATCTTCCCTTATAGGGAGGTAAACAGTTTGCCCTAATTGAGTAGCAAGATTTTGTTTTTGTTTTTTCCCCTCTGTTTACCTTTTTATGATTCTCTGGAGACCTGCATTTGAAGATCAAATTGTCTATTGAGTTCTGGTGTTTTGGTTAGGAAGCTCTGGAAATCCCTTATTTCGTTGAATGACTTTCTCCTTGCCTGAAATGTTATGCTGAACTTTGCTAGGTAGTTGATCCTTGGTTGAAGTCCCAACTCCTTTGCCTTATGGAATATTGGGTTCCAGTTCTTTCGATCTTTTAATGTAGAAGCTGCAAGGTCCTGTGTGGTCCTGACTGTGTGTCCTTGATATTTGAATTGTTTCTTTCTGGCTGCTTGTAGTATTTTCTCCTTCACTTGATAGCTCTGGAATTTGGCAACTATATTTCTTGGGGTTTTGAGTTTGGGATCCCTTTCGGGAGGGGAACGGTGGATTCTTTCGATGACTATTTT
The DNA here is from genome assembly GCF_028372415.1 of Notamacropus eugenii. Classification (NCBI taxonomy): domain Eukaryota; kingdom Metazoa; phylum Chordata; class Mammalia; order Diprotodontia; family Macropodidae; genus Notamacropus; species Notamacropus eugenii. Next base: position 380,605,112 of record NC_092875.1, read on the forward strand.
GCCCTCTGAGTCTAGTACTTCTGGACAGTTTTCCTTGATGATTTCCTAGAAGATGTTGTCCAGACTCTTCTTCATCATGGGTTTCTGGCAGACCAATAATTCTTAAATTTTCTCTCCTGGATCTATTTTCCAAGTCAGTTGTTTTTCTAATTAAATATTTTACATTTTCTTCTATCTTTTCATTCTTTAGATTTTGTTTGACTGATTCTTGTTGCCTCATTGAGTCATTAGTTTCTACTTGCCCAATTCTAATCTTCATCGTATTGTTTTCTCCCGTTAGCTTTTGCATTTTCTTTTCCATCTGACCATTTTTTCCCTTTAAAGAGCTATTTTCTCCATTTAATTTTTGTATTTCTTTTTCCATTCGACCAGTTTTCCCAGTTAGGTTTTGGGTTTCCTTTTCCATCTGTTCAATTTTCCCAATTAGGTTTTGGGTTTCCTTTTCCGTTTGATTAACTCTTCCTTTTAGGGAGTTATTCTCTTCAGTTAATTTTTGAACTTCCTTTTCTATTTCTTCAATTTTCCTTTTCAGAGTGATGTTCTCATCAGTGAATTCTTTTTTTATAATTTTAAAATCATTGGCCAGTTTTTCTTTTATATCCTTCTTCAGATGTTCCAGGCAATTTAGTTGTGATTGCAAGAAATTCATAGTCCCATCTGAGGTTTCAGATGAAAGTACAGTCTCAGCTCTGACCTCTTTGGTGTTTGTGTTTTGGTCCTTATCCCCATAGAAAAATTCTATGGTTTTTTCACTTTTCGTCTGCTTTTTCCGATTCATGATGTTGGCTGAGTGTTGTAGCTTTTGGTTCTTTCAGTCAGAAGATACAGATCTTTTAAGTTGGGCTGCTGTGTGTCTAGGCTGAAAGCAGGCTTCTTTTTTGTTGTTGTTGTTGTTTCCCAGATCAACCCTGGGGTTAGCTTGTTGGGTGTGTGGGAGGGGTGGTCTGGTCTCAGGAGATCTCCTCAGCTGACTTGAGGCAATGGCAAGGTCAGGGGATGGTAATCCCAGCTTCCCTATTGTCTTCCCTTTTCCCCTGGAGGACTGGGGTACGCCTAGAAGTTAATGAGTGTTCCCGCCCCTCCTGGGGCTTATCTCCCGGCTCTGAGGCTTGCCTCGGTCTCAGTGCGAATTTTCTCTGCCCTGGGTCGTCTGTCCCTCCAGATCGCCTCCGCCACAGTAGGAAGAATCCCCCCTTGCCACTTTTCCAGCCTCTGGTGTTGTGAGATCACCCGCCCCCTTCTACTGTTCCCGCTGATCCAGGATTAATCTGGGGAAGAATTTTATGGTTCCCTCACGGTCATCAGGGGGGAGGAGAGAGCACTTACTGATCACTCTGCCATCCCAACTCCTGGAAGTTCAAGTAGCTGACCCACCGAAATCCAGTCTTCAGGCTGAAGGTTTTAAGAGCTGCTGCGCTGATATCTGGAGCTCAGCGGCTCTCATCGGCTCGGCCTGGCTTATCTCCTGCTCCGCTGGTCTCGCCCGCCACTCTCGGGCCCCTCAGGTCCCCTCCGCGCTGTCGCTCGGAATAAAAGTCATTCTTAAACTGATAAATGGTCAAAGGATATGGAAAGGCAGTTTTGAGACAAAGTAATTAAAGCTATCTATATTCACATAAAAATGTTCTGAATCACTAATGAGGAGAGAAAAGCAAATTAAGACAACTGTGAGCTACTACCTCACACCTGTCAGATGATCTAAAATGACAGAAAAGGGAAAATGACAAACGTTGGGTTGATATAGGAAAATCAAACACTAATATACTATTTTTGAAGTGGGATACTGATACAACCATTTTGGAGAGCAATTTGGATCTATGCCCAAAGTCTTAGAAAGTCATGCATACACTTTAACCAAGCAATCCCACTACTAATCTGTATACCAAAGAGATAAAAATAAAAAAAAAATAAAAGAATCTATCTGCACAAAAATATTTGTAGCAACTCTTCTAGTGGTGGCAAAGAACTGGAAATTGAGGGGATATACCTGAACTGAGGAACGTCTGAATGAGTTGTATATACGATTGTGATGGAATACTATTGTGTTTTAAGAAATGATGAACAGGATGCTCTCAGGAAAAAAATACATGGAAAGATTTCACATGAACAGATGCAAAGTGAAATGAGTAGAACCAGAAGAACATTGTATGTAGAAATAGCAATTTTGTATGATGATCTACTATAAGTAAATGTGCTATTCTCAGCAATACAATGATCCAAGAAATTTCTGTAGGAGTTGTAATGAAAGATGCTGTTTATTTCCAGAAAAAGAAATGGGAGAGTCAGAATGCAGATCAAAGATATTTTTTCTTTACTTTCTTGATTTTTCTTTTTGATCTGCTTGCTTTCACAGAATGATTTACATGGAAGTGTATTTTATATGACTACACATGTATAGCCTATCTCAAATTGCTTGCCTTCTCAATGAGGGGGAGAAAAAAGGAAGGGAGAGAATATGGAATTGAAATGTAAAAAAAATAAAATAAAACTGTTTTAACATGTGTTTGGAAAAAAATATTAAATAATATTTTAAAAAAAACCAAACAGTGATTATCCAGATAAAGGTCTTTCCATATTTTTCTTTTTTATAAAATTACATAGCATTTTATTTTTTTCTAATTACAGGTAAAGATAGTTTTCAACATTCAGTTTTGTAAAATTTTGAATTCCAAATTTTTCTCCCTCCCTCCCCCGACCTCTCTCCAAGACAGTAAGCAATCTGATATAAGTTATATATGTACAGTTATGTTAAATATATTTCCACATTAGTCATGTTGTGAAAGAAGAATCAGTAGAAAAGGCAAAACCCATGAGAAAGAGAAAATAAATAAAAAAAGCTAAAATAGCATGCTTTGATTTGCATTCAGACTCCATGATTCTTTCTCTGGATGTGGTTAGCATTTTCCATTATGAGTCTTTTGGAATTCCTTTGGATCATTGTATTGCTGAGAAGATCTAAGTCTATCATAGTTAATCATCACACAATGTTATTATTGCTCTATACAATGTTATCCTGGTTCTGCTCACTTCACTCAGAATCAGTTCATTTAAGTCTTTCCAGATTTTTCTAAAATCCATCTGCTCATTTCTTATAGTAAAATACTATTCCATCACATTCATATACCACAACTTGCTGAGCTATTCCCCCATTGATGGATATTCCTCAATTCTTTGCCACCACAAAAAGAGCTGCTATAAATATTTTTGTAGCTGTGGATCCCTTTCCCTTTTTTATGATCTCTTTGGGATACAAACCTAGTAGTGGCATTACTGGATCAAAGGGTATGCACAGCTTGGTTGCTGTTTGGATCCAGTTCCAAACTGGTCTCAAGAATGTTTAGATCAGTTTACAACTCTGCCAACAATGCATTCAGCTTTTACACATCTTCCCCAACATTTATCCTTTACCTGGTTTCTTATATTAGTCGATATAATGGTTGTGAGGTGGTGTCTCAGAGTTGTTTTGATTTTTGCATTTCTCTAATAGTTATTTAGAGCATTTTTTTTTTCAAATGACTATAGCTAGCTTTCTTTCCTTCATCTGGAAACTGCCTGTTCATATCCTTTACCAATTTATCATTTGGGGAATGACTTGAATTCTTATAAATTTGACTCAGTTCTTTATATATTTGAGAAAAGAGGCCTTTATCAGATGGCCTAAATGTAAATGTAAATATTGTTTCCCAACTTTCTGCTTCTCTTCTAATCTTGGTTTCATTGTTTTTGTTTGTGCAAAATTTTTTTTAAATTTAATTTAGTCAAAATTATTCATTTTTCATTTCTTTATGTTCTCTACCTCTTGTTTGTTTGTAAATTTTTTCCTTCTCCAAATTATTTGCCAGGTAAACTATTCTTTTCTCTCTACACTTATAGTATCAATTCGTATCTAAATTATGAACCCGCAATTTTACCAATCTGATGGGCAAGAGGTAGGAACTCAGAATTTATGTAATTTATATTTCTGTAATTAATAGTGATTTGTAATATTTATTTTGAAAAGGTAGTCGATAGCTTAGATTTCTTTCTTTGAAAAATACCCACTATATATTATCAATGAAGTCCAGCAGCAAAAGATAGAAAGAGAAAGTTAAAGTAACTCTGAACAATATAAAATTTTTGAGAGTCTACTTGTCAAGACATCCCCAGGAATTATGTGAACATGATTACAAAACATTTTTCACACAAATAAATTCATATCTAAAAAATCTGAAAAATATCAATTGCTCATGGGTGAGCTGAACTAATATAATATGAAGCACAATGCTACCTAAATTAACTTACTTATTCAGTGGCTTACCAATCAAACTACCAAAACTTATTTTACAAAGCTACAAAAAATAATAATAAAATTCATCTGTCAGAAGAAAAGTCCGAGGATATCCAGGAAGTAATGAAAAAAAACAAAACAAAAGAAGGTGATCAAAATGTAGAATATCTAAAACTATATTATAAAACAACAATCTTCAAAACTAGTTGGCACCAGCCAGGAAATACTGTGGTGGATCAATGGAAGAGGTTAAGTGCACAAGACATGCTAATAAACGACTATAGTAATCTCTGGCATAATAACTTACTGTTTTACAAAAAGTTCTGGGAATGCAGAAAGATAGCATGGTATAAACTAGACATAGACCAACATCCTCATCATTTTCCTAATGAAAACTTTCCTTTGTGATTTCAGGAATCATGCACTCAGAAATAGAGAGTTTGGGTGAGAAAATGGAATGAAATGATGTAGAAATTTTTCCAAGTATATTATCAAGGTGATGTGTTATGTCCAAATAATTCCCCTGACCTAATCTAAGTGGAGTAACTCTTCAGCAAAGGAAATGATTTTATGTTCAAAAAAGTCAAATGGGGAAAAAAGAAAACAAAATCAACAAAAAGAACAAGAAGTGCAGAATTCAGAATATCTTGAGTTCAAGTTCTGAAATGTACTAGATGTTTCAGTAAAAGGGAATACAATTCAGCAAAACATATTAGGTGTTTGCTACATGTAACATATACTGGTACTTGGCCCTTGGGATAAAAGAAAATGAGGAAAAGTTTCTGGCATGAAGGAGTTCATATTGTCCTGGGAAATCTGGAGTACCTAATTCATGGGTATAAGTTGGTACCTCAGTTATTTAAAAGTAATTAAATAAAATTTTCATTCACATTGTCATATCCTACTGTTCATTGTGTCATGGAGGCAGTGCTGGTTTCCAAAATTTTATGTTAATAGAGTGAAAGGGCCAGCTGGAAAGTCTTTAAGTGTGGCCTTGATGATGTAGTTAATCTGCTTTTTGAGAAACAGACTAAGTAAATATGGACAGGTAATTAATAGTTGTCTGGCTATCTGGCAAAGCTTTCATTGGCCATCAATACTCATGAAACAAAGAAAAATATAAAACAGCCCTCCGTCTTGAGTCTACTCCTTCCATTTATGCAGAGGATACAACAAAATGGTAGAAATAGGGGGTGGGAAATATAGCACTACTGGTCAGTTTTTAGATCATCTACTGTAATAGCATTTTAAAAGGAAAAATCTTTCTCATTCATTAACAGGCCTATGTGGCCTGCTTGAATCACTGGAGGACTAAGTCACATGTGTTAGGAGGAGCTTGCTGAACAGGCATAACAGGAAGGCTAGAACAGAATCAGGAGAAAGTGAGTGAGCACGGTCTGAGCAGAGGAGAGAGAATGCAGGCAGGCAGGTGTGGCAAGGCTCAGTTTCATGAGTGTTTGCCTTTGAGAAGGCCCAGGCAGAGGGAAGAGACTTGGGAATGTCTTTGCCCCTTGCAGTGATCCTGTTTATTAACTTGTTAGTCACCAAGACAGATTCAGCTTTCTGGTTGCTGAAATTTGGCTTTCTGGTGTGTAAATAAATGTTTCTCTTCTGCCTTCTACATGGAGAGTCTTTTATACTTTGCTATTGAGTACCATGCTGGCATATTCATAGTCACCACCAGTCCTGGAATATTGCCTTGGTGATATGTCTACAAACACTACCTTAGATTTAGATATTAAAAAATATAAGATTTTTGTCCAATAACTAATGAATGACCAGAGGGGACAACTGAATTGTATCAATCTCAACTTTCCAAAACTAAATAAAATCCTGAGATGGAAAATGCAGCCAAATGGAAAGGTGGCTTTTAAGTTCGCCACATAAAAATGAAAAAAAAAAAAAGTTGGTGGAATTGTTTCATTATTCATTCTAAGATGATAAGAAATGCCTCATGGAATATTTGTTCATCTTGAATCATGGTGCTTCTACAGATAGTGGGTGAAGTAGGACCTGTCATCTGAGTAGAATAAAGAATAATCAATCTGGGTATTTGAGGAAATACACATTGAAGTCTCCACACATGAGAAAAAGAGCTGGGGTGGAGAGAAGATTGTGAGACAGGTACTGAGTTCATTGGGGAGGGAAGGAAGGAGAGTACCCTGGAAGTAAATGAATAAAACTACCAGAATCTTGACTGGATGATAAATGTGAGTGTAATGAATGAAATTCAAAGAAGAAGACAAAACTGAGTAATCATGATAGAGAGCGAGAGCTTGAAAATTACAATGGTGAATAAGCAGTGTTTTGACTCTACCACTTTGAGTAAATTGGGGATATGAGAAAAAATGTAGCCATATTGGAAAGAGTGCCAAGGAAGCAGTTTTATCAAGGGGGAAACAAGTTTCAGTGAGTGTCAGAAAATAGCAGCAGTGAGAAAGGAATTATTTTAAGATGAAAGGAAGTTTGTTAGTTTTGAAGCAGGCTTTGTAGTGGTCATAATGGGTGATGCACGCAGATCTGAGCAAGATATGGTTGAGGGAAAATCCCAGGGATAAAGTTGAGGTGAATAAGTGAGTTAGTTTTGTTCCGGGGTGACAGGGAAAGATTAAGATTCACTTGTATGGGGAAAGTATAAGTGGAAGGTGGGATGCTAAGCACCAAGGAATGAATATAAGCAGAGTATCCTAGATGGGGAGAAATGAATTGAAGGAAATAAGTGATTACATGTTGAACAGTTATTGTTTAAATCCTGATGTATATATGCATGTGTATTCACACATATGTATGCATGCATGTTTGTATAAACATATGTATGTGTTTACAAATCTGCATGCATGTTCATGTCTTGGAAAGACATTACAAATGGGCAACAACTTGGTTTTGGGAAGAAATGGGATGAATTTCCTTCAGAACAATGGACTCCTTTGATTATTCCAAACTTTTTCCAGAAATGAAGGCAGTTATTTTTAACTGGGATCTTTACATTCTCTGAAGAATTAAACATTATGATTACTCAGAGGGCAACAGAAAAGTAAATGGCTACTGTAAGCAGGCTACAATATATAACAAGAAATTATGGAGAGCAAGAAAGTGTAAAGAATATCATCAAATAAATACATGTATTCACGATCTTGGCCACCATTAGGAACATTATTTAATTGAGGCTTCAGTTACATTTGTAGAGGGAAGACAGGGTATATAGCAAAGGAGTTAGTTTAAAGATGAGTAGGAGGAAGTAGACATAACCATTAATATAGAATCACTTTACAGTAATAACTTTTAATTTAGGAGAAATTATTTTAATGTAAATAAGTAAAATAACAAATCATGAATATTATTAGAATGTGAATATGTATAAGAATCAAAGTCCTATAAAGCTTATAGCAGAAAAAAATTTATGCCAGTTTTTCTTTTCACTTATCCGAATAAAAATGTCAAATTGATATAATTAGATGCAGAAGATTTGTTCCATTGTTGTTACAGACAACACAGAAGATGGTGGAGTAGAAGGACCGGTAGAAGCACCCCTCTATAGCCCATAAAATACATGTAAAAATGACTCTAAACAAATTCTAGAGCAGCTGAAGCCACAAAATGACAGAGTCAAAGGCATCCTGAAAGGATGACCAAAAAGGTCTATCGTACCAGGTACTGAGCAGATCCCAGCCTTTGCCTCATGAATTGGCACTAACAGCACCAGAACAAGCCTTAGGGGGCAGAATCCCCAGCAAAAGCTGTTGTTCTCAGATTGATTAACCTACAGATTTAAAGGTCAGTGTAAAAGCTCTTTCACCTGGGTGAGAAGGGAATGCAACCTGGCCCTATAGGAGCAGCCACTGTAGTGGCAGTGTCCATTTTTGGAGCCTGGGGGTCTTTCACTTAAAGACCCTGGGGGAATTAAGCCACGATCTGGATCTCAACCTTGCATGCCTCTCCTGGGTTGAGGAAGAGTGGTGGCAGTGAAACTGGGGGTGGCTCTGGAGAGGGAACCCTACTTTCAGATCCTGGGCAGAACAGAATGCTTGTGGTTGTTCCGAGATGAGATCACAGGCCAGCTGAGCAGGAAACTACTCTTCCTTGATTGTGACACCTTGGAGGGACTGAGAACTTACAGGTCCCCAGAGTATACCTTCCTCTTGACAAAGGACTCAAAAGTGAAGTAACTGGCTGGGAAAATGCCCAAAAAAGGGGAAAAAATAAGCCTATAGAAGGTTACTTTCTTGGTGGACAGGTATTTTCTTATATCCTTTCAGATGAGGAAGAACAATGCATACCATCAGAGGAAGACCTAAAAATCAAGGCTTCTGCATTCAAAACCTACAAAATAAGTATGAAGTGGTCTCAGGTGATGGAAGAGCTCAAAAAGGATTTTGAAAATCAAGTAAGAGAAGTGGAGGAAAAATTGGAAAGAGAAATGAGAGTGATGCAAGAAAATCATGAAAAACAGGTTAACAACTTGCTAAAGGAGACTCAAAAAATGCTGAAGAAATAAACACCTTTAAAATCAGGCTAATTCAATTGGCAAAAGATGTCCCAAAAGTCAAAGAGCAGAAGAATGTTTTAAAAAGCAGAATTAGCCAAATGGAAAAGGAAGTTCAAAAGCTCACTGAAGAAATAGTTCTTTAAAAATTAGAATGGAGCAGATGGAAGCTAATGACTTCATGAGAAACCAAGAAATTACAAAACAAAACCAAAAGAATGAAAAAATAGAAGATAATGTGAAATACCTCATTGGATAAACAACTGACCTGGAAAATATATCCAGGAGAGACAATTTAAAAATTATGGGATTACCTGAAAGTCATGGTCATAAAAAGGGCCTAGACATCATCTTTCATAGAATTATCAAGGAAAATTTCCCTGATAATCTAAAACAAGAAGGTAAAAAATATTGAAATAATCCACCCATCACCTTCTGAAAGAGATCCAAAAAGAGAAAATCCTAGGTATATTGCAGCCAAATTCCAGAGTTCTCAGGTCAAGGAGAAAATATTGCAAGCAGTTACAAAGAAACAATTAGAGTATTGTGAAAACATAATCAGAGTAACATAGGATCTGAGAGCTTTTACATTAAAGGATGGAAGGGCTTGGAATATGATATTCCAGAAGTAAAAAGAACTGGGAATAAAACCAAGAATCACCTACCCAGCAAAAGTGAATATAGTACTTCAGGGGAAACAAATGGTCATTGAATGAAATAGAGGATTTTTTCAAGCACAAGAATCAAGACAAGCTTGAAAAGGAAGGAGAAGCCATAAGGGACTTACTAAAGTTGAACTGTTTATATTCCTGCATGGAAATATAATATTTGTAACTCGACACTTTTCTCAGTATTTGGGTAGCTGGAAGGATTATTCACACACACACATATGTGTATACAGAGAGCACAGGGAGAGTTGAATAGGAAGAGATATCTCGAAAAATAAAATTAATGGGTAAGAGAGGAATATATTCAGAGGAGAAAGGGAGAAATGGAGTGGGGCAGGTTATCTCTCATGAAAGAGGCAAGAGAAAGCTTTTTCAATGGAGGAGAAAAGGGGGGAGTTGAGAGAGGAAAAGTGCAGCTTACTCTTATTACATTTGGCTTAAGGAGGGAATACTGCCCACTCAATTTGGTATGAAAACCTATTTCACACTACAGAAAAGCAGGGGAGAAGGGGATAAGTGGAGTGGGAGATGATAGAAGGAAGGGCAAATGGGAGGAGGGAGTAATTAGAAGTAAACACTTTTCAGGAGGCACAAGGTCAAAAGAGTCAATAGAATAAATGGAGGGCAGGATAAAATGGAGGGAAATAAAGTTAATCTTACACAACATGTCTATTATAGAAATCTTTTGAAAAACAACACATATGTAGTCTATATTGAATTGCTTGCCTTCTTAGTGGGGATGAGTGGGGATGGAGGAAGGGAGAAAAGTTGGAACTCAAAGTTTTGGGAACGAATATTGAGAATTCTTTTTCCATGCAACTGGGAAATAAGAAATACAGGCAATGGGGTATAGAAATCTATCTTGCCCTACAAGAAAAAAGAGAAAATGAGAAGAAGAGAATGAAGGGGTGTGAGAAAAGGGAGGGCAGATTGGGGGAATGGGTAATCAGAATGTTAGGCGTTTTGGGGTGGGGGGAGGGGAAAGATGGGGAGAAAATTTGGAACTTGAAATTTTGTAGAAATGAATGTTAAAAACTAAAAATAAATACATGTACATTAAAATAAAGACAACATGGTATTGAGGGGAAGTAAACACAAACAAACAAAAAATTAGTCTTATACTAGAAGAGGAGACCTCAAGTGAGAGCTTTGACATTTAATACTTGCCTTGCAACTTAAATTTCTTGATCCTCAGTTTCTTCATCTATTAAAAAAGAGAGAGATAATTATACTTTCCACCCCACAGTATATGTAAGGAAGGAACTTTGAAATTTCCAGTGTACTTTTGTAATGGTAATTTAAATGGGAAGATATTTCTCATTCAGTAATTCACCCATGTGACCTACTTAAAGCACATAGAAGCCTAAGTCATATGTAGTGGGAGGCTTGCTGAAGGAGTAGAACAGGAAGGATGAAGCAGAACTTCGAGGAAGTGAGTGTGAGTAGTTAGGGTGTGAGAGAGAGGACACAGGCAAGCAGATAGCTAAGCTCATGACAGTTTCTTTGTGGGAAGGTCCCAGCAGGGGGGAGGGAGGCTTGGCAATGACTTTGTCCCTGGCAGTGCTGATATATATTGACTTATTGGCTACTATGATGGATTTGGATTTCTAGTTTTGGGATTTTGCTCTCTGGTGTATGAATAAATGTTTTCCTTTTGCCTTCTTTACAGAGTTGGTTATACTTTGTGATTGAGAACAATGCCAGCATATTCATAGTCACTACCAGTGCTGTGGATATTGTCTTGGTGATACAACTATATAATTGCGAAATTTTTATTATTGACTACAACTACAGAAAGAGTTAGAGTCTCTACTATTGGCAATGTGACTAAATTGAAGGATAAAGTTTGCATTAATGTTCTGAATTGTTATGAAGCTAAAATTAATCAACTCTTAATTATACTTGAGATTGTTGGAAACAATGCAATTAATATGATGTTCAAGCAAGAATTAAAGACATTTATTTTAGTGTAGTTTTAAATTTTTCTATAATTATATACTTAAATATTTCTGCAAAAGGAAGATTAAAATGCTCAAAACTGAATTAGTGTGTAAGAATCTTGCTTTATCTTGTCATTCTTCAACATGAATTTAGGAATGAATGAATGAATGAATGAATGAATGAATGAATGAATGAATGAAAAATACATTATGAATGGCTTACCAATTCTCAGTTACTAAGTGCAAAATACTGAAATACAGGATGTAAATAAAAAAGTAAGATATTCCCTACTTTCAAAGTGGTCATGTACTAATAGAGAAATCTATACCTGTATTTGTATCTATATCTATACATATACATACACACATCTATTTGCATGTATTTGTATATACTTACATGCATATCTACCTACTTACCTACTTACATACATACATACATTCATATGCATATAGATAATCTTCCATCTAAAGTTAGGTTTTTAAGGATTCCTTTGTCCATGGGGTAAAGTAGAAAACCTCATAATAATATATGTCCTACAAGCTTATTTCCATTGATAAAATAACATCCATCCTAATAACAAACAATTTGACAGTTTTAAGACTTTAGTGACAAGAACTTTCTTTTTTAGATCTAGGTATGGCTCCTAAGGAGATAGGGGCTACAGTACTTGCAAAAACAGTTGTCAATTGACATTCTACTGTGGTTAATTTCCTAGACAATTGATTTGGAGGTTGATCTAAAAGCAAAGACTAGAGTCTCTGGGGATCGGCTAATTTTAGGACTTTGGGGTCCAGGACAATCTGCTTTGGGATTTGACAAGGACATGATGCTCAAAATTGTGGCAATGTTTTGATTCACTTCTCAGGCCATCTGTCAAATTTATTTCATACTTTCTTGCCTTATGACCTCCAAATTTAGAAGTATATAAATGGCATTTCTTTTAGGAAAGGCATTTGGCTTACTCATGAAATTAGTGAGTATGCAAATAATAGTAATAATATCCCTGTGTAGATAAAATGTGTAAATGAGAGGAATATATATATTTTCCTTATTCAAAGTACTTCTTTCTATATTGGTTTAGATCCAATTGGCCAAGAAGGTACAAGGACCAGGCCATGGACATAATAAAAATATTTGCTTGTTACTTTCACTCAATTTCAGCATCACAAAACTGAAGTTCTCCATCCAACAAATATATGCTTTTGGCCACAGCAGCTTAATAAGTGTGGGAAGACCATTACAAATCCATAACCATGACTACAGAAAGTAACTACTAATGGGTTAGTAGCATAAGCTGCATATATAAACTGTATATTTTTTTTCAGGGAAACAACTATGTATTTTTCTACTCAAAAAAATCTCTGATAGCAATTGTAAAAATTCCAGGACCCATTTTTCTTTCTAAGTGGAGGAAGACTAAACATAAACATTGGAATCCTTTCACCCTGTACTCACATATCAGTGACTGATTTAAGGAGAATAGGGAGTGAACTTGTGATTTTATTAAAATAGTGAATATGTTGATGCTAAAATTCACTTCACACATGGTGATAAGTAGCTGTTCTACATCTACATCTACTTTCCCTGAGTCTCCATGCAGATATATGTAAGAGGCTGAAAATAAAGTTAATTCTTCCTCTAATCTAAACCAGATTTCTATCCACTCTGTCTTAGCTATGTCTTGCCTATTTAGACCATAATCAAATTAATTATATGCCTCTCCTTTTAGGCAGTCCTTTCCATATGTTTCTTTCTCCATCCAGCATAGGGAAAAATTAAAAACTAAAAGATTATTAAAGAATGTAGTAGGAATAAACTTAACTAAATTGGGGCAAGAAGTTTCATTTGAAAACAAAACATGAGAACCACTAGTTGGCAAACCATTCAACTTCTCTGAGATTTTTCTCTGTTTCCTCAGCTGTAAAATGAGAGGTCTATACTCAGTGGTCTCTGTGGATCCTTCCAGCTCTCAAGTTTATATTATGAATACATCTTTCTTGTAGTTTGAAAAATACATATAGTATATTCCAATAGTAACCAAGGGCCATAGAAAAATTCCCAAGTGCTTATGTATTCTACTATAGGTTTCCCACATTGAGAAAAACCTTAATGGTTGGGGAGGTTTCTTTTGTCCAAATTTGATACTACTTTTTGTATATAAACTTATTTAAATTTGAACTATATTAATGTAGAGATAAATATTTTAATGCTTTACAATTAAATAGTTCTGTATGACTACTGATACATTAAAATACAACAAATACTAGCTTTTCATACTAACATGCAATAAATTGCATCAGTAATCTCAAAGAATGTATTTCCTAAAATATGAAGGGAAGATTAAATTGAAAGTGAGGTACGTATCTTGGATTTGTGAAGTTAATTTCAGAGGATGGAGAAGTACAGTAGCTCTCATACCGACTTCCCCATATTTAGCAGCAAATGCTCTCTAAATATATGATTAAGTAATAAATGTTATCATAAACCAAATAGACAGTGAAAGCAGAGTAATAAGAAATATTCAGATGAAACTTATTGGATGACACAGCATAACTAGCCAAATTTTAAGATGATGAACTAGGGCTAGAATGTAACTATCTGAGGATCCAGGACCAGTAATGAATTTTTATGTCTCTTTGCCCCTGCATCTTTGGAGGGTGGGCAATAAATGCATCTTCAGTCGTAGTAATCTTCAGAAGCAGTTTCTTTGGCAGCAGTGAAACTTTAGAAGAGTGTGATTTAAGGTTAAGTTTTTCTTAGTTAGGTGTAGATAAAGTGCATTACTACATTACTAACATAGTTTATCAGTGATGTTTTCAGTCTTGAGTGCTTGAAATCACCACTGTCCAGGAAATACATGGCTCAGTTCACACAGTATTTTTGAAATCGTAATAGATATTTTGGGCATCTGGACTTCCATATATATTAAATACATTTAGCAAACACACATCAGAAAGGGTTATCTAGACTAGGGAACTATAATGGGCAGTTTATTAGAATTAATCAAAGGATAACATAAATTCAGTAATCTTAGGTGATATCTATTAGGAGATGAAGTGAGATACAAGAGAAGGGGGAGCCTCCCTAGTGCAGCTGTTAATAACTGTACTGAAAATGAACCTGGAAGAAGCTAGTGATATAATAACTTTTCTTTCTACAAGGGAGTGTGGTGCAGTGAATTTGAGGTCAGGAAGACCTCAATGAACCAGGGTTAATTCAAAGCTTTGCTAAGATAATAATATCCGTATGATTTTAAGGAATCCTTTTAATCAATTTATTTCAGTCTCCTCACTTGTAATATGAAGGATTTGGATCCAGAGATATCTAAGTTCACTTATAGTTTTGAAAATATGACATCAAACTTTTCTTTTTCTTTTTTCCTTAGCATTATCTCAGGCCATCAACCTTTCTCAGCTTTCATTTTCTTCCATTCCCAATCTTGAACTCTACTTAATCTAACCAATTCAGCTACCATTTATAACAGTCCTTTACTCTCAAATCCCTTGTCCTGACCTAGCATCACTTTTTCAGATTCCAACCCTGCATGATTCTTACCATCTTGCCTCCACTTCTTTTTAACTATGCTGAGAAAATTGGACAATTATACTAACTGCAATCCACTCCCAATTTTATCATTCAATTTTACTTGGGCCCTCCCAACAAAAAGACAATCTTTTTTTTTCTTCTCCCTAATCAATCAGTTTCTTATTCTACTCCCCAAAGACACCTCCTGAAAACTTCTTTCTTTAAGCTTCCAGCCTAGCTCCTTATGCCAAAATTTTCAGAGGGTCTTTTTTCCCCCTAGAAAGGCCAATCCCTCTCTGCTTGTATCCATGAGCTGTTTTCTTTCCAAACTCTCTAGCAGATTATACTGACAAATTCACATACCCCTCTATGCTTTAATCATTTCTTTTCTACTCATTTCTTCCATACTGCA
Source organism: Notamacropus eugenii (assembly GCF_028372415.1). NCBI lineage: Eukaryota > Metazoa > Chordata > Mammalia > Diprotodontia > Macropodidae > Notamacropus > Notamacropus eugenii. Next base: position 380,620,408 of record NC_092875.1, read on the forward strand.
TACAAATACACATAGATCTCCCTTATTAAAAACAAAACAAAACAAAACAAAACAAAAAACTTTCACTTTGTCTTACCATAATCACAATCTATTTTCCTATAGTTTTCCTTCTATTCTCAGTTAAACTCATGGGAACAAAATATTTTCATTGTCTTTATTATGTTTTCTTCATTTCCACAGATCAAGGTAACCCAATTCCAGGAATCTCTTTGAGCCCAAGGATGTCTGCTTCAGTACCCAGTTGGAGTTATTCATTTATATCTTCTTTCTTTTTTTCAGGGCCTTCTCCAGTGCTCCAGAGGCTGTTCTCAGATATTAACCACATCAAACTGAAGGATTTTTTTTTCCTTCTGCCCAGATTACTCATTATCATATCTTTACATTCACTTGTATGTGGCAAGATGAATATCATGGTCCTCGCAATACATTCCATCACCACCTCTCATGAGGTTGCAGCTCACAAAAGAGTGTTAAATAGTCTAATTACATACTTTGCTCGATGGGCCTTTCTTTACCCAATTATATTTTACCTTGACTCATTTGTTAATTGTTAGTATATTTCTACTCCATTATAGTCTTCCCATGCCAGTGATTCTGAATCCCTCTCTACAGTTGTACAAATTCCATTACCCATCTTCCAGTCCTTGCTCACTTATTCCCCTCCTCCTCAACTTAGCCCCAACTCTGTCTCACTCCAGATTTACTTGACAGTTTCTATTACGCTCTCTGAAATACTCACTCAATATCAAACCTAGATTTCATCTTTAAAACTTATCCTTTATTACTTCCTTCTCTGACTCTGAGACCTACATTTCTCATGTTTGTATGATTTTTCTAGCCTCTTCGTTCACTGCTACTTACATTTTCATTCAATCTTCCACAGTCCCACTAGTCAAGCTGAGCAAATAAGAATATTTTATAATAGTATGACCATACCCATACTCTCCTTTTGATATTTATTCATTAGTAACCTTTCTTCTTTTAAAGTTTACTATTAAACTTTAATTTTTAAAATTAATATATTTTAACATTAATATAATTTCATATTAACTAAAATAATTAACGTAGTTAATTACTATAATATTTAATTAACACATAAAAATATAAAATGTAATTAATAAAAAATAATTAATATCATTAATTAATATAATTAATCCATTAATATAATTTATTATTAATAAATTTATACAAATTTATTACACATTCAGGATTCTGGTAGCTGTTATTTATTGATCCCCAGAGTAATTTTCTTTTCTCAAAGGACTTGAAAAACTGGTTCACAATATTTTTCTCGGTTCCAAATATTGCCCTTATATTGTGAGATTTTAATACATTCCCTCAACTACTTTAGTTTCCCAGTTCCTCAATCCACACTATTTCCATGACCTATTCCTTCATCATATTTAAATTACACACAGATAATTGTACCATTTATTTTGCTATCAACCAAAAATATTTGACTTCCAATTTCATGAACTATGAAATTCCTTTATCTGATCACAGTGTTGTATGATTGTATCTTTCTCTCTGTCTTATGATGTCTAACCATATTCTTAATCATTACTATGACCTTCAGTCCTTCTAATCCTCATTCTTTTCCAGGTCATTTATCCTACACTGACTGCACTCTTTTTTCCCCCATCTCAACCTTTTGTTGAAACCATTTAACTATATATTATTTTCTACATTCAAATTCTTTATCTCTTTTTATTCCAGATCATTCTTTAATAACCCTAAGCATGAATAACTCCCACCATCTACTGCCTTTATTCCTATTCATGTACTACTAAACATAAGTAGAGAAACTCACAAAAACATGCTGGTTGAAAACATTACCAATTTATTCTTTGTAATCTTAGGTAGGTCCCTATTGTATCAAGGCTATCCTCTTAAACCTTCCTAATAAATATACTATCCATCTTACTACAATAGGTGTTCTAAACTTTTTAATCTCTTCTTCAGTTTTCTATGACATATCTTCCTCCAAAACTCTCTTGTGAGGAGTTTGTCTTATTTTTAACTGAAAAAAGAGGCCATTTGTTGAGAGCTCTTTATTTCCCCTTTCCTTTTCATCCCACATAGCTCAGCTGTGAGATGCCTACTTTGCCAATTATGTTTGCTTTCATCTCTGTCTCACATGAAGAGATGGCCCTTTATCTTTGACACAACAAACTCTCTATATGAAACTGTGATCCTATTATAGCCTGTCTTCTCCAGCAGATTGGCCCCTCCTTCATGCTTAGTTTCCCACTAATCTTCAACTTCTTTTCTTTTACTTATCGGTTCCCTTTTGGCTATTAACAAACCTATACTTCACATTATCCAATCCTCACATGATCCAATAAACTCAGATTAATGTTTTCTTATATTTCTTCTTCCCATTTTGGCTAAATTCCTTAAGAAAACCTTCTGAATCTAGTGATTGAAGTTCCATGCCTCTCAAACTCTTCGAAACTCTTTGCAAACTGCTTCATCCTTCTACTGAAACTGCTCTCCCCAAATTTACCAGTGGTCCCTTAATTGCCAGATTAAATGACTTTTTTCTTAGTCTTCATTTGTCTTGCTCTGTCTGCAACCTTTAATATTAATCATCTGCTTTTCATAGTATAATAGTAGTATAATACACTTAGTATTCTTTAGAAAATATTTTCTTCTGGGTCTCCTCTTACCTATCTTATTACTCATTTTCAGTTTCTTTTGATGGATTATTAATCATACCTTACCTCCTAAGTATAGGTGCAACATAAGGGTTTGTCTTGGAGACTTTTTAATTGCTTCTGTTTACTTCTTTTCAGTGATGTCATCAATTTCCTTGTGTTTAATTTTCAAATCTGTGCCAATGATTCCTCTGTCCATAGGTACAGGTCTCTCCTGGATTCCTGATGTGTGTCACCAAATACTTGTTAGAAATTTCCAACTGCATATTCCCATAACATTTATATATTGGGGCATCTTAAAGTGTGAATTTGGTTGTGGTATTCTCATAAGATACTGAACAATAGGAAAGCAACTTGTTTTATGAATAATATGATTGAAAAAAAGGTAGGCTAGCATTATATTTCTTAAACTACGGATACTTTCTCAAAGAATTATGTGGAGAATCTTCTTAAAGATTATGTATCTTTCAATTAATTCCCTTAATTGTTTTCTAAGTCATGCTTATTGTATCACCTTTTCTAAAATTAAATAAAGATGGATTTATTTTTTGCCTTGTCAGCATTGTGAACTCAATTGTTTTTAAATGACTACAATTTAGCAATGCATATAGATATGGTCCTTAAACCCATTTTATTTTCAATGTTCACCATAATGTAAAATTACATTAAGGTAAATAAGATAAACTTAGGGGCCACTTAGTCCATCCTCTTATTTAATGCAATATCCCTTCACAAATCCCTTAGATACATCCTTCACACAAAATGATGCAATCAAAGAACTGGATAGAACCTTACCAAAAATCTCTTTAGAACATCCACATCAAGTCTCTATTTGAAGATCCTAAATTAGGACTAAAGTATTGCCAGGAAATAGGTATTGAGCTCCAATTTATGGGGCAACAATAGCACAACATATATGTGTTAGGGAATTTTTTTTTCTGTGTCAAAGGGAAAAGATAAAATTAACTTCCTCTCTGTTGTGGGACTTTGATGGTAAAACAGAGTAGAATTTCAGAGCATATATTTAAAAACGGTTTCTCTTCATTCACAGAACAGTCTCATGTGATACCAAGTGAATGTTCTATGTTCACTTTGCTTAATCTAGTCAACTAGACTCCACAGAGAAATTCTGATTCCCACTGGGTAAGACACCTTAGTCTGATTATTTGCATTTATTCCCTTCTAAATATACCTAAGAGAATTCTCTGCCTCTCCCTCTGTCTCTTCTGTTCTCCCCTTCCCCACTTGCTTACTTTCTGGTATAGCTCCCGCTGCTAGATGCTAAACAAATTTCCCCTTGAAAACATGGAAAGGTGAAAGGATGCTGTTATTCCTCCTGAGTTTACTTCCTTTTTCAGGAGTAACAGTAGTTTTATCCACTTCATAAAAAACAAACGAACAAACAAACAAACAAAACCAACAAGCAACCAAACAAAAAACCCACTGTGATTGGATACAAACATATGGGGTATGAAATCATATTTTATCTTTATCTATCAATTGGATATATTTACATTATCTCTAATTTTTGTTGATTATTAATGGGTACTCATGCTAGCGTATGTGCATACAATCTAAATTGTGTTTATTATTTCCATTTTGCTAGTGATCTTTCTCTTGATCCATCCATTGGACCTGCCATCATTGTGTGTAATCTTTAGATCTTCCTTTACCCCTAGGCAATTTTCAGGTCAGCAAAACCTTCAATTTTAGAAAAAATCCATCTTTGCTCTTTGATTGCTTCCCCCTTCACATTTTTCTTTACCTGTTGCTCAACCTCTTTTCCTCATTTTCTCATTACTGTTCATTCTGACTTTATTATTCTTCCTTACTTCAGGCTCTCTGAACCATTTTACAATAGTAGCAAAGAAGTAAATCAGTATGCTACAATGTTCTTAGAAGGAACCATGGTAGCATAAGGACAGTTCCGTCTGGGTAACTATTATCTCCCCTTGCTGGGCTTTAGTTTCTTCAATTGTAACATAAGAGGGCATGCATAGTTTCTAACAGCTTTGAATTCTATGATCCTATGAGTGTATTCATTGTTTAAATCTCTCAGTATTTAAACTATTACTCTATTTTGTCATGCACCACATTCCTGAACACTAAAGATATTATAAAGAGAAAGGTATTGCATTTCAACAAGAAAAATGATTAGCATTTACAGAAAAGACCATTCACTTATGCTGGAGAAGAATAGAAGAATTAAGATACTATTGTTACTATTTTGACCCGTATCACCAATTACCTGTTTGACATTTCAAACTGTATGTTCTGTAGTACATTTATATAGAAGTGGCATCTTGGAGTGTGAGGATAGTTTTGATAATCACATAATATTCTTAAGCTGAAATTTTAAAATATTGAAAAGAAATTTTCAAGACTTTAGAAACAGTACAGGTTTTCTAGTGATGTTTTTTATTGTTTGGATGTCAAAATAAAATGAGTTTTAGGGGCTAGAAGAGTGGAATCTATTGAATCCATACGCTGAAAAGGATAAAAATGTAACTATATGCCTAATGGATCAATGGAACAACAGAAATAAATGACATACAAACTATTGTCCTATAATCACCATCATTATTATTCTCAAAAAGAATTCTTTTAGTGTACGTATAGTATTTTATGAAAATACATACATTTTCCCACATAATGTTCAATAATATTACTGGGATCAATTATTAATTCTTTGGAGATTAATGACCCTGTCTCTGCATTATTTATTTCATTTTCTCACCCTCTGATTTCTGTTCCTGAAGCAGAGATCAATGAAAAGGAAAGAAGAAAATGAAATCAGTTTTGAAGGGATTTGGGTCTTTTTTTTTGTTTTTGCTTTTGTTTTGGTTTACTTTGGCTATCTAGAAATTCTGGTTAGAGAGATTGATAAGGGACAATATTGAAAATAATGACTAAGAGGTGTTTATATTCTATGAATGCTACTTATTCATGATGCTTCATTACCCTCTTCACAGGCATATTGAGGGATCACCCATTTTGTCAGACTCTTATTCAGGAAACACTTTTTAATTAAGTCAAATGTGGTCAGACTACACTAAAATGCCATTTTAAGGAAAGAAATTAAATTTCCAAATCCTCTTTGACTCTAAAATTGAAGAAATCATTGCCTTAATAGATGGTTTCCCTATCAATCACAAATGAGCAAATTTTCTCATTTGGGGATTTTAATGATTCTAAATTGTGTGATTGCCTCCCACACAGGAACATTATTCAAGTCCAACTCACTCCTCGATAATGAGATTTAGAGGAAAAAAGCCTTCTTTTTATAGGAATTTTTTGGTCATTTTTAAAGTGAAGCATTAAATGAAATGCTTATAAATTATTTTAAAGTATAAAATTAATAAAATCCTATAAGGTTTTAAATAAATGTTTACACATCATGAACCTGATTGTACCAAAGGCTATGATTTATGTTACAAAACAAGTTCTATTATAACCTTCTGTTTTCAGAGCCTGATATGATTCTGAAATAGTTTTGCTTCACATTAAAACTTCCCATGTTTTGCCTCTTCCCCAAGGTGATTTTTTTTTCTCACGAGTGGGAGGGAAATCTGTTCTTTTTTTTTCCCACTTGTGATAAAGTGGAAAATATATTTTTCCCTTTGTAAAGCTAAGTTGTTATTTGAATTTAAAATAGCCCAGAAATAGCTTGCACTTAGATTTAAGAAAAATTTGCTTATTTTCCATGTCTGTGTGTTCATCCTTCATTGTCGAAGAAGACCATGCCATCAGAGAAATAATGACTTGCACTTGACTTTGTTTTGAGTGAGGGAGGGCTGTGCAGGTCACCAGCCTCACTTCTCCTCCAGAGCCATTTGAATCCAGTGACCACATATTCATCAGGATGACTGGAGATGACCCAAGATGAGGCAATTGGGGTTAAGTGACTTGCCCAAGGTCACACAGTTAGTGAGTCTCAAGTGTCTGAGGTGAGATTTGAACTCAGGTCCTCCTACACTAGTACTCTATCCACTGCACCACCTAGCTGCCCACTTATTTTACATAGCAATGCTGGAAATCCATGGACATTTTAACAGAATATTTATATTTGAAACTAGTACTCGCAGCATGCACAAGGGAACACTAAGTAGTGCAGAGGAAAATAGAACCCAGGTCTCTCACCTCATAACATATTGCTTTTAGCACTACACACCAATCAGCTCTTTTGTCTCTTGTCGATATATAGAGCCATTTGGCTTCTCACAAGCACCCAGCACAGTGAGAGGGAGTTACCTTAATAATATGCTAAGTAAAATGCACAACTGACCTAGATAGACCATGGAGAAACTAATACATACTTTTGTTATTGTTTGGTCATTTGGCATGACCAGCTCTTTGTGACCCCATCTGAGGTTTTCTCAGCAAAGACACTGGGCTAATTTGTCAATTCCTTCTCCAGCACATTTTACAGAAGAGAAAACTAAGACACATAGTTATGTGACCTATCAAAAAGGATCACACAGCTAGTAAGTATCTGAAATCACATTTATTTCAAGTCTGTCTGACTATAGGTCATGCACTCTATCCACTTCACCACCTAGTTGCCCACTCTAGTATATGATAAGCAATTAAAAATTTGTTAAGTTGAGTTATTAAGTAAACAGTTAGCTAAGATCAGAGAGGTGCTAATAGGAATTTAATGATAGGAAAGGTGTTGGGGGGAAGATGAATTTCAAACAATTCTTTCCAGGGCCAGAGTGGTTTCCTAAGACCAGCCCACATATTCCACAATTCTAAGGTACAGATGTCCTGAAGTTCTGTAGGAACAGCATTGTTCAGGTCTTTGGGGGTCATTACTTGATGGGTCATAGGACCAGAGTTCTGCGACAGGAACAGGTTCTACATACTTTGAGTGTCTTCACTTCAAATATGCAGGCTGTGATTGTAAGCCTTGTCAAAGCTTGATTGACCATTTTAAGCTGCATTGTGAGAACTGACTTACGAGAGAGGCAATTCTAAAAAATCTTATCTATTAGTATATTCATTACATATGTCATATTGATTAGTATAAAAAAATCATAATTTCCTTCACAGAGGTAAAGTTAGGAAGGAAATATCGTAGAGGTTTTATATATACAGACAGGGAAGGAGAAGAGAAGTCAGCTGAAACAAGAATGATTAATCAGGGTCCTAAGCCTCAGAGGCCAGTCAGTAACTTTGGTGTATTCAGTATGATGTTTCAACTGATTAAATCACCTTTGCTGTCTAGTTTCTTTTTAAACATCTTTTGAATATAGACAATCCTGGGCCAATAGGTATAGCTTATGGTAGCATGCTGGTTGGTTGATTACTGGTTGTTGTCCTCTTCTGGAAGAGTACCAAAATGACATCACCATCACAAAGTGAAATTTCTGTGTGTCCTACTGTGGCTGATCAGAACAATACAAGCTCAGAATGCTCTACCACGGGTTAGGCACAGATAGTCTTTATGAATATTTAGGGTGGATATCCCAAATTTGTACATCTTATGTTAACTTTGTGCTGTCTCAATTCTGCTTTGCTCATAGAGCACACCACCCTTTCTGATCCAATGCTAAGATGCTAGATAGAGATTTAAAGCTTAATCTTGCTTTTGATTAAAATGGAGACATAGATAAAAGGGTTACTTCAGGATGGAAAGTGGAAAGGGAGAAATGGAGAAAAAAAGATAAAGGAAAATAAATTCTCTAGATAAATTAGCCTATGTCACCCCCTCATACTCAGCCCATCCCAGTTATGTAGAAGGTCTGACTTTACATAAGTAACTGACTCACTCCACTTTTCAACTGCTGCCTAGTCTAAGACAAGTTGCCCCTCCCAGGATAAGCTCGTCACTTCTAAACTCACCACCCATATACTAACTCAAGTCTTGATGGGCATTTCCTTCAGCCTCCTATCCCCTCTAATTAGAGGGCAGAAGGCAGAGTATCAAACTTCTCCTAATTTTTTCATGTATAAAAGGCAGAGACTGGACTTGAAGTTCATTCCAGTTTATAACTGCTTCTGTGTCTGGCTTCAATTTCATGGAACAAAATGCCCTGGTATCACTCCCGCCACCCCCCCCCCACACACACACCATCTTAATTTTCCTGCCCCCTTTAGATTATAAGGTCTTTGAAAGCAGGACTTTTATTATATTCATCCCTAACACTTTACACAATTCATGACATGTAGCAAGTGCTTAATAATTTTTTGATTGGACTAAATGGTTGTATAAATCACATTATCCATCTTAAACTCATTGCTCCCTTACCCACTGTACCCTTCAAACTTACCAATTAAAGTCACAGAATAGATCTACAGGCAACTCCCATATTATCTTCAAGAATATCTGATCCCTTTCATCTTAAATGTATCTCCTCCTTGAAGATCTTCTTCCCTTATGTCCTTTTCCAGTACTTGCTATCTCTACACACACTTTTATTCAGGAAATGTTCATTCACCTTTGGTGTCCATTTGTTACCCAACTCTCAACTGTAGATCCAAGAAGTTGTTGAAGGTATAGAGACCACACCCCATTAAAACCATCTCAATAGAGAGGCTAAACCAGGTTGGGGGTACCTGAGAGATCTGAAACCTGTTGGGAAATTAGGAGGATGTCTACTCCAAGCATATGAAAACTTCCCCAACAGAATGGGTGAATGAGAACAATTTGTTCCAATACTAAGGTGGCTGAAGCAGACACTGAAGTGCTTTGAATTTGGTCAGACATAACCTATGTCAAGGTCATCCACTGCATCCTGGATTATTGCCTGTCACCTTGCCTCCTGTCCTGCGACTGGACTTTGATGACTCTGGAAGAGAGGGTGACACTGACCACTATGCAACTCTGTCTCACTTAAATTTACGTCATCCAAATGTCAAGACATCACATCATGATATCATCGGTCTTCTTTGAAAAGAAAAAGGACGAACAGTATCTGGCCACTTTTCTTGACTCACTGGTTGAGGTAGGGGAACAAATATAATATGTGTTCCCTATTGCCACTTATAATCTCTCTACTACCTTCACCAAGTAACTTCTCCTCTTTGAAGTTCATACTATGCAAACTTATCATTCAGTTTCGTCTCTGATGTCTGTTATTTATTCATATTTAGGAAATTCTGTTTCCTTCCTCAATGAATTCAGTGCCTAGCTCACAACATTTCTCTCCTCAGGATCTTATGCCAGATGGCTGACATCCATTCAAATAACATTTGTTCCCAGTTCTCAATTCATTCAGTTCTCATGACCTCTTCCACTCCATTCAGTAGGGTTGGTCACACCCTTGATATTGCCTCTGTCAGAAGTATTACTCTACTTTGGTCCTTGACTCTGAAATTCCTCTGTCTTATCATAATATTCTCTTATTCTGTCTTTTCTTAGGCTTTATGACCTTTACACAATTTTTTCATCCTCATGCTGACATCTAATCTTTCCATTTTTCAAATCTTCCCAAGCTCATCACCCCTGCACTGATTACATTCTCCTGGTTTCCCTATTTTGACCTCTAGGTGAAACAATTTAACTTTGTATTATCTTACACTCTAGAAATTCTTTCCTCTTATCTTATTGCTGAATATACCTTGTCACACTGAAAAAAGTAAAACAATTAAATAAAATTAACAATACAGTACACTTATCTGAATGTATCTGCAAACTTCCATATCATTTTATCCTCAAATTCCTTTTGTAATTGAAAACAATCAACAAAATCTATTTTTTCTCTCTCTCACCACCCACATCATTGAATAAAATAGAAAACAGAAAGAAATCCCTTGTAAAAATATACAGTTAAGCAAAACAAATTCCCCATCATTTGTATTAAAAAAGTGTAATTATGCACTATCTATCTCCTCTCTGTTAGGATTTGCATAGTGTCATCATATTGATTATAATTGTTATACTTTTCCAAATTCTCAAAATTTATGGGGTTGCTTTTGTACAAATTATTCTGCTTATTTATAATATTTATGTTTCAATAAAAATTACTGTTATTCTGTTTATCTCATTCTTTATCAGTTCATAAGATTCTATCTCTTTGAGATTATATATTTCCTCATTTCTTAAAGCATAAGAGTATTCCATTATATGCACAAACTACAATTTATTCACTCATTCCACTATTAAGGGATAGTCTTTTAGCTCTCCAGCCTTTTGTTTTAAAAGAAACTGCTAAAATAGTTTTGTACATATGGGACCTTTCCTTGGTCTTTTGTTTTAGTAATAGGTCTAACAGTGGGACATGTTTTGTATGGAGCTACAAAGCAGGACTACTACCTCTGTTATGATAGCTTGAGCCCTCTTCAGGGAGTTTATCCAACTTCAGTGTCCACTCTCATGCTTTCATATGTAAAAATCTAGAGGTGCCCAGTATATAGTTGAACAAAACAAAGAATTAACTCTGACTAGACATAAAGAAAGAAATAATTTTGAGAAGTATAAATATTATAAATGATTGAGTTCTGTGATTTTTCTTTACTGATGTGGAAGCTATTTGTTTTCTCAGCACTCTTAAAGAAAAGACTGTCATCAGGAGAAAGTAGGATTTAATTCAAATAATGTTGACTTTTACATGAGCAGAGGAGATAAGTTTGAACCTCTGCTCTTTACTGTGTATGACCTAGCTCACACATTACCCCTCTGGACCTCAGTTTCATCATCTGGAAAAAGAAGAAGTTGGGCTAAATAAAGTCCAATAATCATTCAGGTTTAAATAAGTTTCAAGTTAAACTATATGCAGCAATTTTTTGAATTGACTTTCTAAGTCATTCTGCCACCTTTTACTCCATTGGTGAACATGCTGCCATTTATATGTTTGAATATTTCCAATGGCCATCTTAGAAGTCAATGAAAGGGCCATGGTAATACAATAATAGCAGTAAACCCATATTTGGGCAACAGAGCATATGCATTTATTCACTTTCCTAATATCTCAAAATATGATTTTTATTATTATTTACATTTCTACCTATAAATTAAAATAGAATAAAGGTGTTATGTTTTATATAAACAGTACTATGATATTGGAATTTTAGTAGTGCCATTATAAATGGAAAGATGAGAGATTCTATAGAATGCAAATTTCTTGAGGGCAATTTAAAAATTTTTTATGACATTATATTGTATTACGTTGTATCACATTGTATTATATTGCATTATATTGCATTACATTGTATTACATTGCATTACATTATATTACATTATATTATATTATGTTACATTATGTTATGTTACGCTACATTATATTATTTATATATTTACATATATATATTTATTTATCGTGTCATATTATATTAAAATATATATTCCCAGGAACTTGCACATTGCCTGGCATATAGTAATTAGCATTTGATAAATGCTTCTTAAATTATTATTGATTGACAGCAACTAGAATAATTAATAAAAGAGCAAAGGGCATAGGCAATTTTTAAAAGTTCCATTTTCTTGGCCTTTTGATTCTAGTTACTTTTCTTTAGATTTTATTCATTAATTTGAGAATTGTGGAATCATGTAATTTAATTCAATCATATAATTTAATTAAGCATATACAATGGACATGACACTTTGCTGAGTAATTTGAGGAGAGAAAAAGAACTGGTAACTAGGGGCCTAAGGGAGATTTCAGTAAGCTAAGTCTTAAAGTAAGAGAGCATATTATTTTTGAGAATTATCTCATATGCAACCTTATAGGGTTAAAGGTAATTATAAAAACTTTTGGTCTTTTTCTTTAATGAAGAAGAACATTTCTATTGAAAGAGAATCAATTTCTACTTATAATATCTAAGTAAAAATCAATTCTTCCCAATAAGGGTCTTCTTAACTTATGTACAATATTTATGCCCATTTTCTAGGTTTCCATTTTGTGTTATAGCTGCATTTTGAATTCCCTGGAATATATGCTCAATATATTTTGGGGTGACATTTGTGGTGATATTAATATCCTATTGGCAATATATCAATTTTATCATGATTAGTCTTGCTTTCTGATGAGACAAAAAAATGAATGAATATGGAGGTGAAAAGGAGGAATGACTGCATTTACATATTTGCAATGAAATACAGGGTTTTGGGTTCTTGTTCCTGTGTGTGTGTGTGTGTGTGTGTGTGTGTGTGTATCATGTATGCATACTAAATACACTATAGATAACCATGTTAATTACTACCTTTGAGTGACACCAAGGAATTTAGTTACTAAGTCATTGCATTCTTCACAGAAATCAGCACTGCTTCCTAAACTAAAGGTTTTAAGCTGAGATAAAACTAAGAGGATGTAAAAACTGCTAAGGGTTCATTGTAGCATATACTAAATACTGACTGTGAAAGTGTTCTACAGACTTCATGAATCACGTTCAGTTGGGAAGGGGTCCTGACTCATTTGACAGAAGGTGCCTCAGATAGAACAGCATACAGAACTGAGAGATAGCAGGCATTTCATTATATAATAGTGCAATGAAGAAATATTCTCAAGATTTGGAAGTGCTGTTAGGAAATAATAAAAGTGAGGAATTTCACAGTTAGGATGAAACACCATATTCTACCCTTTAGCAAAAAGTCACAACCCAAAATTAAGGAACTTTTGATCCTGATTAAGAATGGTTGTGTTGTTGCTGTTTATATGTGGAATTTTTTTCTGTTTATTCTTTAATTCTCATAGGAATTTGTGGCTATTTTTTCCCTAGGAAAGCACTAAAAATTGATTTTTATAATAAATTACAACTGGAACACTGTGATGGCAATCAAATTAGGATCTTTTTCTGTCTTTGTTTTGCTAAAAGTGCCTCTGATTGAATAATGGGATTAAAGGAGATCTTCCCCACCCGTTTATGGATCTACTCATTGAGGGAAGCTTGGTTAGAGGAGTTTTTTTGTAGGAGGGTCCCAAGTACCCTCTTTTTTTCTATTGAGGCACTGGGTTATGCTCTCTGTCTCTGATAGGTATACAAATACTCTGAAGGTGAGGTTTTACTTTGGGGCCTACTGATTAGAAGTGTTTGTTTAGCATAAGAGGATCCTGGAAAGCTGTTAAGAAGCCCCCTTCTCCTCCTTTGAGAAACTCAGGTGTTGGCTCTCTGGTATAAATGTATGCATGTCAATGGTCAGACATTTTGGAAGCATTCCGGGTTGACTTTTGATTTCTCTACATTTTCTCTGAAAAGTGCTGACTTTTCCCCCTGAACTAACTGAATGACACATGTGCTTCATTAAAGTGATTGTTAACCCCTCAAAGGTTGCCTTTCCTTTTAGAGAAGCAGATCAAAGAACCTGTGAGAGCATGGCCCTCTGTGTTTGTTCCGGTGCTTACTGTTACAGACACAAGGTGGGTAATGGGACAAGAGCTGGATGGCCTGTGGTTGATGTTGATTGTCTGCTCAGGGACTGGGGCTCTGAGCCCAATGCCAAGGCTAGCCAAGAAGCTCTCAGCTTTAGGTACTGGCAATCTTGGAGGGCAACAGGGCCTTTTTGTTGCAAGGGAAGCAATAAGGTGACTCCTTTAAACACAGCATTGCTGATTCTTGGTGGCTGCCTGGCTGGCCAGCTCCTTGGCCTTCTCGGTAGCTTCCAGAGCAGTTTCCTTGGCCTTCTCAGTTGCTTCCTTAGCTATTTCAACAAGCATCTTAAAAGGAGCTTCACCTTTCAGTTTGGTCAAAATATATTCAAACCTTTCATGGAGTTGGTCATTACTTTTGAAACTAGCTAAGTGAAACTCCTATACAGCTCTGGACATCCCAAACAAACTAGAGGAAACTCAGGCCTACTGTCAGATTCCAATTTAACCTCTGTTTTCAGGGTTCACACAGAATATACATCTTTCCTTCAACACTATCGATCAGGCATGGTTGATATTCCATGTGAAAGTGGTCATGATCTGGTTTTTGTGGGTCCAAAATAGAGCCCTTGAGGATGTGCACCATGGGAATAGATTAGCAGGAATGAAGTGCCTTGTCCAGCGGGCCATCCTGTTAGTCTTAGTGAGAACCTGCCTGGACAGCAGCTTCTGATCAGTATTCCCCACGCAGTGCACGATATACTCTGACAGCACATGTTTACTCTAGGGATTGGAGTAATGCTGCCGGAAGGCACCAAATACTTGGTCCCAGGAGCTCACGAGAATAATGTGCTGTGGGAAAAACTTCACCATCATCCCTACCGGGGTTGGAGTTGCGGCAGTGTCAGGGAGTGCACAACAAAGATAGGTAGTGGAGAGGTAGGTCTCCAAGCTCCTCCTCTCCAACATTGTCTCAAAGTGGCAGTTGCCACCACCTCCACTGCCATGAGGGGTTGTCACAATTCGTTGCTATTTGAATGAAAACAAGAACTTTTTAATAAAATCAGGAAACATTAACAGACCCTTTTGGATATATTATCTTTTTTTATCCTCACAATGGGCTAGGTAACTATTCCCACTTTAGATTTCTTTCTTTGTCTTTCTTTCTCTTTTTCTTTCTTTTTTCCTTCCTTCCTTCCTTCCTTCCTTCCTTCCTTCCTTCCTTCCTTCCTTCCTTCCTTCCGTCCTTTCTTGTTTTCTTGCTTTTCTTGTTAAGATGCTATTGTGTGTATTCATCCTTCATTGCCAAAGGAGACCATGCCATCAGAGAAATGATAACATGACTTGCACTTGACTTTTGTTTTGAGTTTGGGAGGGCTGTGCAGGTCACCAGCCTCATTTCTCCTCCAGGTCCATCTGAAGCCAGTAACCAGATATTCATCAGGATGACTGGAGATTATTCAGGATGAGGCAACTGAGGCAAGTGACTTGGCCAAGGTCACACAGCTAGTCAGTGTCAAGTGTCTGAAATGAGATTGTAACTCAGGCCCTCCTGACTCCTACACTGGTGCTCTATCCACTGTACCACACAGCTGCCCCCCCACACACACAGGAAAATAGAAGAGAAAGGATTAGACAAAGCATGTGGGTGGGTGATAACAGGGGGAACAGGTTGGGGGAAGGTGTAATCAATCAGAAGATACATCAAGGTAGGGGGAAGCACGTAATGGGGAGAAAACTTGGAACTCAAAATCTTGTGAAAATGAGTGTTGAAAATTAATAATAATAGCAATGATATTAATAATAAAACACTTAGAAGGCAGGACCTTGGAAAAGGAATTTAAAAATTCATTAGAATTTATAATGGATTAATAACAGTAACAAAAGCCTAGAAAATAGATGTTAATAAAAAATAAATGAGATGATGATGAATCAGTGATTTACCTCAACTCTCTCCAAAATAACTCTGAACACTTTAAAATAATGCCATAAAAATTCCTGGAGTAGTAGTGTCTACAAAAGGATGGGGTGAAATAATTTTCTAGCCAAAGACAACTTAGAAGTCACCAGGGAAGGTCTGTTACACTCAAGTGAGAGTAAAGCAGAATCCAGTGTAGTCCATGATAGAGCAGATGGGGTCCCAGTAAATCAGAAGCAGGCCTTTGGAGCCACTGAATCAATAAAAGAAGTAACTGTTTCTGGAATTCTCAACTCACAGATGGCAAAAGAAGTCAAAGAAGATTACAGGGGACCCTTTCCTAGCACTGGGGCAGGACTCTGTTGCTTTCCCATATTTAGATCTGAACGACAGTCTTGGGTGACAATCTCAGGATGAGTTGGAGCACTGGCAACGAGAGCTTGTGATTGCAGTGGAATAGGGACCTATATCACAATTTTGGGGCAGAAAATAATGCTGCATAAACCCTTTAATGCTTGGGACACTACCCCTACCCACCTGGAAGCAGAATCTTGTTTCAACAAAGAGTTTAAAGTGAAGTAATAGGCTGTAAAAATGAGCATACAACAGGTCATGCAAAGTTACCATAGTGACAGAGTAGAATAGAACACACTCAGAAAAAGAAAACAAAGTCAAAATTCCCACCTTCAAAGACTGCAAGAAAAATATGACTTTGTCTTAGAAAAGAGCTTAGGAAGAGCTCAAAAGAGCATTTTGAAAATCAAGTAAGAAAGGTAGAGGGAAATTGGTAAGAGACATCCCAGTGATGCAAGAAAACATGAAAAAATGATTCAGGAGTTTGGTAAAAGTGGGAAAAAAATACAGAAGAAAATGATACCTTAAAATAGATTAGACAAAATGGTAAAAGAGGTACACAAAGAAAATGAGGAGAAAAATGTCTTGAAAACAGAATTGTACAAATGGAAAAGAGGCACAAAAATTTACTGTTAAAAAAAGTCCTTTAAATGCAGTATTGGCCAAATGAAAAAAAAAAAAGCAGCTCACTGAAGAAATAATTACTTAAAAGTTAGAATGGCAAGGCAGAGCCAAGATGGCAGAGTAGAAAGAGGCATATACACTAGCTCTTCCCCCACAGCAAATAAAACACCTGTGAAGAAAGACTCTCAACAAATTCTAGAGAAGTAGAAGTCACAGAACAACAGAATGGAAGAGATTTGCATAAAATAGTGACCTGAAAGGTCAATAGGAAAGGTCTGTTGAACTGGAAGCAGAGCAGAGCCCAACTCAGCACTGGCCACAAGGCACAGAGCCATGAGGAGGATCAAAGCAGGGTTTGAGGGTGGAATCTGCAGTGACAGTAGCAGTGGCTCAGAGATCCCTCAACCCACAGGTGCCAAAGGTAAGTGAGAGGGTTTTTTTTCAGATAGCCAAGAAGGGAGCAGGGTCGTCCCATAACTTCGACCTCAGGCAGCAGCTCCTATAGCAGCCTGCACCCATTGTTACATAGCAAACCACTGAGGGAACTGAGCAGCTGATTCTTACCTCAGCTAAAATAAATATTCAGTGGTCTCAGGCCATGGGAGAGCTCAAAAAGGAATTTGAAAATCAAGGAAGAGAGGTGGAGGAAAAATTGGGAAGAGAAATGAGAGAGATGCAAGAAAATTGTGAAAAGCAAGTCAACACCTTGCTAAAGGAGACCTAAAGAAATGCTGAAGAAAATAATACCTTTTAAAACAGCCTAACTTAATTGGCAAAAGAAGTTCAAAAAGCCAATGAGGAGAAGAATGCTTTAAAAAGCAGAATCAGCCAAATGGAAAAGGAAGTTCAAAAGCTCACTGAAGGACATAATTCTTTAAAAATTAGAATGGAACAGATGGAGCCTAATGACTTCATGAGAAACCAAGAAATCACAAAACAAAAGCAAAAGAATGAACAAATGGAACAGAATGTGAAATATCTCATTGGAGAAACAACTAACCTGGAAAATAGATACAGGAGAGACAATTTAAAAATTATGGGACTACCTGAAAGCCATGCCCAAAAAAAGAGCCTAGACATTATCTTTCATGAAAATGTCAAGGAAAACTGCCCTGATATTCTAGAACCAGAAGGTAAGTAAATATTGAAAAAATCCACAGATCACCTCATGAAAGACATCCAAAAACAGAAACTCCTAGGAATGTTGTAGCCAAATTCCAGAGTTAGCAGGTGAAGGAGAAAATATTAAAAGCAGCTAGAAAGAAACAATTTGAGTATTGTGGAAATACAATCAGGATAACACAAGAAGCAACAGCTTCTGCATTAAGGGATCATGGGGGCTTGGAATATGATACTGCAGATGTCAGAGGAACTAGAATTAAAATTAAAATCACCTATCCAGGAAAACTGAGTATAATACTTTAGGGGGAAAATAATTTTTCATTGAAATAAAGGACCTTCAAGCACTCTTGATGAAAAGAACAGAGCTGAAAAGAAAATTTGACTTTCAAACACAAGAATCAAGAGAAGCATGAAAAAGTAAAAAGGAAAGAAAAATCCTAAGGGACTTACTGAAGTTGAACTGTTTTCATTACTAAATGGAAAGACAATATTTGTAGCTCTTGAAACTTTTTTCAGTATCTAGGTAGTTGGTGGAAATACACACACACACACACACACACACACACACACCCATACATACATAGAGAGAGAGACAGACAGAGAGAGAGAGACAGAGAGAGACAGAGACAGAGAGCACAGGGTGAGTTGAATAGGAAGAGATCATATCTACAAAATGAAATTAAGTGGTGAGAGAGGAATATTTGGAAGGAGAAAGAGTTCTAGAATGGGACAAATTATCTGTCACAAAAAAGGCAAGAAAAAGACTTTTCAATGGAGGGGAAAAGGGGGAAGGTGATAGGGAAAACATGAAGATTACTCTCATCACATTTGACTCAAGAAAGGAAGAAAATGCACACTCATTTTGGTATGAAAAGCTATCTTACAGTACAAGAAAGTGGAGGAGAAGAGGATAAGGAGGATAGGGGAGATGATGGAAGGGAGGGCAATGGGAGGAGGGAGCAATTATAAGTCAAAATTCTTGGGGAGGGGCAAGGTCAAAAAAGAGAATACAAAATGGGCTGGCAGGATAGGATGGAGGGAAAGAGTTAATCCTATGCAATATGACTATTGTGGAAGTCATTTTCAAAACTACACATTTATAGCCTACATTAAATTGCTTGCCTTCCCAATGGGGATGGGATGGGAAGGAGGAAGGAGGAGAAGTTAGAACTAAAAGTTTTAGAAACAGCTGTTGAGTATTGTTCTTGCATGCAACTGGGAAACAAGAAATACAGGTAATGGGGTATAGAAATTTATCTTGCCCTACAGGGCAAAAGACAAGATAAGGAAAAGGGAAGGGAGGGCATATTGGTGGTAGGGGTAATTAGAATGTTCGGTATTTTAAGGTGAGGGGAGGGTAGATATGGGGAGAAAATTTTGAACTCAACGTTTTGTAGAAATGAATGTTGAAACCTTCAAAGAAATAAGTAAAAAAAATAATAAAAGTAGTTTTTAAAAGCAAAAAAAAAGTTAGAATGGAACAAAGAGAAGCTTATGTGATACTGTGGGAAATCAGGAAATGATAAGACAAAGCCAAAAAATGAAAACAAAATGATGATTTGAAATATCTCACTGAAAAATAACTGACCTGGAAAAGGGATTCAGGGAAGAGAATTTTAAAATTATTGGACTACCTGAAAGGCATGATTAAAACAAAAAAGCCTAGACATCATTTTTAAATAAATTATCAAGGAAAGCTGCTCTGAGATTCTAGAATCAGTGAATAAAATATACATTGAAAGAATACACTGATCACTTCCTGAAAGAGAACCCCAAATGAAAACTCCCAGGTGTATTACAACGAAATTCTAGAGCCCCAAGCTTAAGGAGAAAATATTGTAAGCAGCCAGAAAGAAATATGTCCGGTGTTGTGGAACCACAGCCAGGATAACACAAGATTTTACAGCTTCTCCAGTAAAGATGCAGAAGGCTTGGAATATGGTATTCCTAGAGGGCAAAGGAGCTAGAATTACAATCAAGAATCACCTACTCAGCAAAGCTGAGTATAATTCTTCTGGGGGGAAAACAGAGGACTTTTGATCATTCTTGGTGAAAAGATTAGAGCTAAGTAAAAAAAAAATATTTCAAACACAAGAGTCAAGAGAAGCATAAAAATGTAAACAGGAAATGAAAATCAAAAGGTGAAAATAAGTTTAAACTCTTTCAGTTCCTCTATGGGAAGAAGATATTTGCAAATCATAAGAATTTTCTCATTTTCAGCGCAGATAGAAGAAATACATGCATACATACATACATACATACATTCATACATACATACATACATATGTATATATATGTATATATATGTATATATATATATATATATATATATATATATATATATATATATATATATATATATATATATATATATATATATATATAGAGAGAGAGAGAGAGAGAGAGAGAGAGAGAGAGAGAGAGAGAGAGAGAGAGAGAGAGAGAGAGAGAGAGAGAGAGAGAAGAGCACAGGAATGAGTTGATTATGAAGGGATGATATTTTAAAAAATAAAATTAAGGTGTGAGTCAGGATTGTATTCTGAGAGAGGTAATGGGAGGTATAGAATGGGATAAATTATATCACATAAAGAGGCAAGAAAAAGCTTTTACATTATAGGGGAAGAGGGGGGAGGTGAGCCTTACTCCTATCGGAATTGGCTTAAATAGAGAATAATGTAAACACTCAGTTAGTTATAGGAAATATCTTACCCAAGAGAAAATAGTAGGGGAAGGGGACAAGAGAAACATTGGGGGTCATAGAAGGAAGGGCAGATTGAGAGAGTGGTAGTAAGAAGCAAAACCAGGACAGGGTGAAAGAAGAGAGAGAATGGAATAAACAGGGGGATATCCTAGGGGGACAGGATGCAACAAAATACAGTTAGCAAGTATCTCTGATAAAGACTTCATTTCTCGAAAATACAGAAAACTGATTCAAATCTATAAAAACAAGAGCCATTCCCCAATTAATAAATGATAAAACGATAGGACCAGTTTTCAGATGAGGCAATCAAAGCTATCTATAGCTCTAACTCACTATTGATTGGAGAGATGCCAATTAAGGCATTTCTGAGGTACAACCTTATGTTTATTAGATTGTTTAATAGGACAGAAAAGGAAAAACATTGATGGTGGAAGGAATGTGGGGAAAATGAGACATAAATGAACTGTTTGTGGAGTTCATGCATTCTATAGAATTTAGAATGATGCCCAAAGGACCATAAAACCATGCATACCCTTTGGTCTAGCAATACCAATATTAGGTCTGTATACCAAAAGACATTAAAAAGGAAAAGGATCTATCTATCTATCTATCTATCTATCTATCTATCTATCTATCTATCTATCTATCTATCTATCTATCCATCTATCTATCTATCTGTCCATCTGTCTTCTGTCTATCTATATATGTGTGTATGCATACATACATATACATATACACACATATAGGTACATGTATATGCACCTTCAGCTCTTCACTGGTGGCATAGAATTGGAAACTGAAAGAATGTCCATCAGCTGGTATGTGATTATGATGTAATAACTGATGTTTATATGACAGCAGGATGTTCTCAGAAAACCTTTACAAGACTTATATGAGCAGATGCAAAGTTAAATGTACTGCAAAATGACAGCATTATTGCAAAATAATAAGCTGCTAATGACTTAGCTATTCTCAGTAACACAATGATCTAAGACAACTCTGAAGGACTTATGATGAAAAATGCTATCATGCCACACTGAAAGAACTTCTGCTTCTGAATGCATATTGAAGCATACTTCATTATTTTATTTTTCTTAAAATTTTTTGGTCTATGTTTTCTTTCACAACATCACTAATATAGAGATATTTCTTACATTATTTGAAAAATGTCATAAGATTCTAGAAAGATAGAATTCAAGTACTAAGAAATTACAGGAAGGAAGACAGAAGACTTCTCAGTTTCTGCAGTGGATGAGAGGAGACCTTGAAATATGGTTTGTTTCTTTGTTGTTCATTTTTCCAATTATTATTTTATTCTGACTAGGTTACACTTGGAATTTGTGCTGCCCCTAAGTTTTATACTTTTGGTTTTAGATATATATTATTAAAATGCATTAACTCTTTAAGGAAAGTAGAATTTCCTCCTATATTTCCTACTGTTTTTTCCCCAATTTATGTATTTTTAGTTTTCAACGTTTCCACAAAATTTCGAGTTCCAAATTTTCTCTCAATTTTTCCCCTACCCCCACCCCAAAACGCTGTGCATTCTGATTACCCCTTCCCCTAATCTACTCTCCCTTCTATTACACCCCTCTCTTCCCTTATCCCCACCTTCTCTTTTTCTTGTTGGGCAAGATAGATTTTTATACCCCATTACCTGTATTTCTTATTTCCCAGTTACATGCGAAAACAACTATCAACAGTTGTTCTTAAAATTTTGAGTTCCAACTTCTCTCCGTTCTTTCTTCCCCACCCATCTCCACTGAGACGGCAAGCAATTAAACAATTCGATATAGGCTACATATGTGCAGTTTTTCAAAAGAGTTTCATAATAGTCGTGTTATGAAACATGACCTATATGTCCCTCCATCCTATCCTGCCTGTCATTTGTGGTATTCTCTCCGTTTACCTGATCCCTCCCCAAAAGTGTTACTTCTAATTACTCCCTCCTCTCATTTGCTCTCCCTTCTGTCATTCCCCCATGTTCTACTTATCCCTTTCTTCCCTACTTTCCTGCAATGTAAGATAGATATTCATACCAAATTGAGTGTGCATGTTACTCCTCCTTACGTCAAATGTGATGAGAGTAACCTTCACTTTTTTGTTTTCACCTTCTCTCTTTTCCTCCATTGAAAAAGCTTTTTCTTACCTGTTGATGAGAGATAATTTGCCTCATTCCATTTCTCCTTTTCTCCTCCCAATATATTCATCTCTCACTCCTTAATTTTTTTTTTATTTAGATATCATATCTTCCTATTCAACTCACCTTGTGCCCTCTGTGTGTGTGTGTGTGTGTGTGTGTGTGTGTGTGCAATCCCTCCAACTACCCAAATACTGAAAAAAAGTTTCAAGAGTTACAAGTACTATCTTTTGATGTGGGAATGCAAACAGTTCAGCTTTAGTTAAGTCCCTTATGATTTACCTTTCCTGTTTACCTTTTCATGCTTCTCTTGATTCTCGTGTTTGAAAGTCAGATTTTCAATTCAGCTCTGGTCTTTTCATCAATAATGCTTGAAAGTCCTCTATTTCAATGAATGACCATTTTTTCCCTTGAAGTACTATACTCAGTTTTTTTCTGGGTAGATGATTCTTGCTTTTAGTCCTATTTCCTTTGACTTCTGGAATATCATATTCCAAGACTTTTGATCCCTTAATGTAGAAGCTGCCAGATCCTATGTCATTCTTATTGTACTTCTACAACTTTTAAATTGTTTCTTTCTGACTGCTTGCAATATTTTCTCCATGACCTGGAAACTTTGGAGATTGGGTCCAATATTCCTAAGAGGGTTTTTTTTTTCTTTTTGGATCTCTTTCAGGAGGTGATCAGTGGATTCTTTCAGTTGTTTCTCCAATGAGATATTTCACATTGTATTCTAATTTTATCATATTTTTGGTTTGGTTTTGTAAGTTCTTGGTTTTTCATAAAGTCGTTCACTTCTGTCTCCTACATTCTAATTTTTAAAGAGCTATTTTCTTCAGTGAGATTTTGAACCTTCTTTTCCATTTGACTAATTCTGCTCCTTTAAGCATTCTTCTCCTCATTGACTTTTTGTGCCTCTTTTTCCACTTGAATTAGTTTATTTTTCAAGGTGTAAATTTCTTCAGCATTTTTTTGAGTCTCTTTAGCAAGCTGTTGAATTGCTTTTCATGATTTTCTTGCATTGCTCTCATTTGTCTTCCCAATTTTTCCTCCACCTCTCTTACTTGATTTTCAAAATCCTTTTTGAGCTCTTCCATGCCCTGATACCATTGCATATTTATTTTGGATGTTTTGGAGGCAGAAGCCTTGACTTTATATCTTCCTCTAATGGTATGCATTGTTCCTCTTCAGCTGAAAGGATGGAAGAAAATACCTGCTCACCATGAAAGTAACCTTCTATTGTCTAATTCTTTTTTCCCTTTGGAGAGAATTTTGGCAGACAGTTAATTGACTTTGGAGCTCTTTGTCAAGGCGAGGGTATACTCTGGGGATCTCTAAGTTCTCAGTTATTCCAAAGTGGCACAATCAAGGTAGAGGAATTTACTCCTCTCCTTGCCTGCACTCTGGTCTGTGAGCAGGATTCTGTCTCCAGAGCCTCCACCAACTCCA
Organism: Notamacropus eugenii; assembly: GCF_028372415.1. Classification (NCBI taxonomy): domain Eukaryota; kingdom Metazoa; phylum Chordata; class Mammalia; order Diprotodontia; family Macropodidae; genus Notamacropus; species Notamacropus eugenii. The sequence goes on from NC_092875.1 coordinate 380,644,619, forward strand.
CCCTGCCATCCAGCATGCCTTCTCACCCAGTGCCCCTACTCAAGTTTGAAATTCAAATCAGCTGCTCAATTCTCCCAGGGGCTTTAGGCCAGGGCTCCAACAATGGAAGCTGCTGCTGGCTGGGGCCAATTCTCGACTGCTGAGCTCCCTTTTCCCCCAAGGGAAAGAACATTCTTACTGACCTTTGAAGCTGTGTTTGATTTTTGTGATTTGAGGAATGTGAGACCCACAGCTGCTGCTGTTAGCACGGCACCTTGAAGATTGCTCCAGTCCTATCCTTGTCATGGCTCTGTGCCTGTGCTTTGATGCACTCCATTACCACTGTTTTTTAACAGAAATTTGTGATGTATGTTGCAAAAAGTTTTATCTGCATCTATTGATAAAATTACAAGATTTTTGCTCATTTTTAAGTAATTTGGTTTACTAAACATATGTTTTTATTAATATTAAGTCAACCGAACATTCCTGAGATAAATACAACTTGGTCATAATGTATAATTTAGTGTCCTCAAGTGCATCCTTTTGATGGAATGCACACTTAATAGAACAAATGCCATTTTTTTCTATAAAACTTGGACTCAGTCAAAAGGCCACAACCATAGGCCTCGAAGACAATATGTGCTCATAAGGCAGGAGTTTCCCAACCCTTAAAATCAATTTGATATGTTGACTTATTCTCTTTATTAAGATTTCATTTAAAATATTTGAATCAATGTATAGTAAGGATATTGATAAATAGTTTTCTTTTTCTCTTTCATCTTCTCTTGGTTCATGTATTAAGATCATATCCACATCGTCAAAAACATTTAATAGGATCTCTTCTCCTGCTATTTTTGTAGACAATTTCGGTAACATTGTGGTTGTTATTTTATACTTCTTAGAATGCGATTATCACCCAGTAATTCAAATTATTTTAGTCTGAATTAACATAGAAAGGCAAATAAAAGTATTAGGTCCCTTTTATTATCTGGTCCATCTCAACAAAAAGACTTAAACAATATCTTTCCTACTAGAATAGGACATCAATTTAACTGAAGATTAAAGAAAAGTACTGTGCTTTCTCTTTTACCTTGTTTAAAAAAGTGACTTAAACCAAGACTGTTCTAAAGAAAGGAGAACTTTAGTGTTTCTATGGGAGGTAAAGGTATAAGTTGAAACCTCGACCTAACAAAAGATTCAGATGAAACAGTTCGATGAAAAATTAAGAGGTTTCGTATGAAGAAAAATATTTTTAGCAGTATGCTTTGTCGTAGCAAAACCCTGAAAATTAACAGGATGCCTAATATTGCTATTATAAAAACTGCACAATTTGGAGGATGCTTATAAACTGATAAAGAATAAAATGAGCAGAACAGAAGAACAATTACAAAATAGCAAAATTGTAGTAATAAATAATTTTGTAGTAATAAATAATTTTGAAAACAATAACATTTTTTATCAATACAATGACCATTTGTCATGGTAGCAGCTGAATGAGTATGAAATATGGTATCCACTTCAAAGAGGCAATGCATTTGGAATGAATAAAGCATATATAGATGTATATATTTGTATATATCCAAGGAGGAATTTACTTTGCTTGATTATGCATATCCATTGCAATTAACTTGTCTTTCATTTATCTTTTTCAATTTGGTTGGGGGATGGGAGAGAGAAAAATAGTTCTATTTAATTAACAAATATAGACATGTGAAGGGTATGCCAAAGATGCAGAATTTTTATATATGTTTACCAATGATATTAATTATTTTACTTTGTTATTAGAAACCTTCTACAGAATGGGTTTTGTGGTGGGTAATCAGTAAATATTCACAATTTACAAACACAATAACTAACAATTTAAAATTATAGAAAAGGGAAAAGTTTGTGAGTAGATTTTAAGTCTGTTGATGCATTCCTGAAAGAAAATGGGATTTTGGTCTGGAAGAACAGATAAAATTTAGAAAATTAGAAAGGAAAAAATGAGGAGCTTCTACTATAGCAGAACAGTATGAGATCTGTCTACTGGGGAACATTTTATTACACATTAATTAGACCAGATTAGATGAAAGCAAGAATATAAACAGCAAAGTAGTGACTCTGGCCACATAGAGCTAGAAAGATCTAGGATGGGGGTTGTGAATTTTTTTCTGAGCAAAAAGAATCATATGACTTAATTTCTATTTTGGGAAGATCCATGTAAATAATTTGGTCATAAGTGGAAGAGACTGCAAAAGACAAAAGAATTCAGTGAAAAACTGGTTTGTTTTTGCTGTTGTGGTGGTGGTGGTGGTCGTGGTGGTGATTGTTGCTTTTGTTTCCTCCAAGATAGTGGTGAAATGAAAATAGACAGGAAAGAGTAAGTAGAGAGAGAAAGATTATAGCTGCTGGAAAGGGAGTGAACAATTCCACTAAACACACATTTTGTCACAATAAAATGTTAAATAGAAATATTAGCAGTATTTTCTTGTCATGTTATTAACTGAGATAATTTTTTATGATTTCTGTGATGTGAAAGGATAGTGAAGTATAGTGGAGGGGATTAGACAGGTGAGGATAGAAAGGAGAATCTGAAGTTACTAGTTGTTTTGTTCTTTCTTACTTTGTGAAGTCCCATTTCATGATCTGAAATGGCAGGGTAGGCAGGGGCACATCATGTATATTCAAGAATAATAATTCTCAGTATGTGGAGTAGCGTTTTGTACGTTGTACACAAGAGGTCATTTTACAAACATCATTATTTCTAATTCTGTTTTTATTGTATATGTTTTAGATGTTAGAGTAAATAATTTATATTTCCAGTGGCTTGTTACATATGTGGTCCACTAATCTTCAGATCTTTGAATTGAAATTTCATTTCATTAGTCAAGAAAGAGTAAGGAGTATTTATTTGTTTGCAAAGTAGATAATCAAGATGTGGTTAGGGCAGTCTGACATATATGTCCATTTGAGTTAGAAGCCTAACTAGTTGAATACATGGATCATCTGGTAAACGTAATTATTATTTTGTCTTCTCAAATATTTTGTTCCTTTTGAGGTTGGAGTAAAATACATCAATTCTTAATAAGCCACTAAAGTATGTGCAGCAAGATAACTTTGAAAGCTCAGAAGCAAAACTTTACTTTGTCCAAAGTATAATGGACTTGATTTTCATTTTAAAAGAGCTGAACAACCACTTTTGCTGTGGTACTTGTTTTGGACTAGTATGTTAGATTCATGAATCTCATCATATTCTATTTACGATTGCTATCATTTGGGATAGAACAAAAAGACAAGTCAATAGATTTCTGTTTTTGCTTGATGAATATAATATGAATTACATTTAAATCTGACTGCAATGTGCAACTCTACCATTAGCTACATGATGTATAAGAAATCACTAGAAATCTGGATTTGTTTTAAAAGATGAACCTGATGACTGTATGTTCAATATCTTCAAGACAAGTTGATGATCCCTTTTAGACCTAAACTTTCAGTTCTTAGATTCTCATTTAATAATTCGTGTAAATAAATTTCCTTGTACAAAAATATTAATTTATTCAAAAAATTAAGCTGATTTATTTTCTTATTTTCTAGACTAAAAGGATTGAATTTCCCATAAGAGTTCACCAGAATATGTTAAAACATGACATTTTTTTTGAGAAGAATATATACACATAGATATGTATGTATGTATTCTTGGCTTATATATGGGCCGCTGAAAGTGATTTTATTTTGTCCTTTTATAAGGATTGCAACTTGCCATACCAAATTTTTGTTGTCAAATTTGTTAATGTGATAACTAAGACAGGAGGAAACTAAGACAGGAGAAATAGATGATGATGGGGGAGAAGCTACCCTAAAAATATCTTGTGGCCAATATCAGTTGATTCTAGGGGGGAAATATGGTTAACCAATAACTACCTAATCTTAATTTTTTCTGACCATTTTTGAACTTTAAAGTACTTAATAAAAAATTATTTAGGTTAGCAATTGAAATGGTCATATGTATACAAAAAATAAATTGTTAAAATGTGTTAAGTGAGGTAAAATTTTTAGTGATGAAAAATCCCTTAAGGAAATGGATGCGTGCTTCTCAAGATTCATTTTCTTGCATTTGCATTTAGACATCTTTTGGAAAACCTGGGTACTATCAATAATGATCACAAAGAACACTTCTAAATAGAAATCTCCATCAATCATGCTGGGTCCAATAAAGTCTAAACATCTTAGTTTACTGACTACTGACAGATGCTGAGTAAGAATATTCTAGGTGAAATACAATATACACAATTAGTAGTTACATTTCAGATAAGTTGAACGAAAATGATGAAAAAAATTGAGTAAAGAATGAATTAAAATTAACTGTGAATTTCAAGGCTATAGTGGATGACTGATAAAATCTAAAGCCATCTTTCAAATTAGCAAAAAAAAATAAATTTTCTCTATTTTATGGGTGTGGCACAGAAACATTTGATGTTATTTTTATCATTATTTCAATTTAATTGAAGGAGCAAGAATTCCAGAAGGGATTTCATTGCATGATGCCAAGAACTTGAATAGGAGGGTTAAGTTTGAGAAAAAAAGTTTCCATATTTCTTTGAGGCAGGGAAAAGAAAGGAAGAGTTGGAAATGACTAGAGATGAGAAAGCACAATTTTGGGGTGCTTAATTTTCTAAGAACAATCGGAGGACACATGACGTGGCAGCCAGGAACAGAATGAACTGAGTCCCACAATTATAATCAGGAAAACCTAAATTTATTTCCTGTCTCAGACACTAGCAATGTAATCCTAGCCAAATCACTTAACCTTTCTTGGTCTACATTTTCTACATGTGTATATATGCGTATATACATACATACATACATACATACAGATATATACACACATATGTGTTGTTTGTAATAGTTATTATCAATAATAGTTTTTAAGAATAAGGTAGTATTGAAGAATGAAAAGTTGGGGAAAATGGAATAATTATTTTGGAGAGTATACTAGGGGAGAAAGAAAGGGTCCAACTATAGTGTGGTCTTTCTTTTTTCTAATCAGCAGACCCAGGTTTTATCCAGATTTTACTGATTTGTGACTCTAAAGAAGTTATTTAACCTCTCTCAGCTTTTTTTCCTAACTAAAATAAAGTCATAGACTTAGATGATCTATAAACTTCTTTATAAAAAAATGAAATGAATCAAATAAATTGGTTTAGTTGTAACAAGGTCCCCATTTAAAATGAATAAGAAACACCTCTGAATTAACTTTAAAGCAATTAATCACTTTCATTTTATTCCAGTAAAATATGTATTTTGTATATATGGAAGTACAGTGTCATGCAACAGAGAATTTAAAAATTTCAAGTAGCTTCGTTGGATGTTTTGAGTCATCAGATTAATCAAATCTGGATAAGTATTTCATCTCAGTCAAAATATAGCATGCACACTTAATCCCTTTGATACTTACTGTCTGGAGTTTATCAAAAAATAAAAATTGCCTTCATTTAACACTTTGATATTTAATGAAAACTGGTAAATAATATTTCAGTTATTTGAATTTTAAATCCATTATGGAAACTGTGAAGTCTATTGTAATTTTGAGGTTTATTAGATTTATGACATTCCTTTAACAGGCATTGACTTTTCATTGGCTTTTATTGTTTCCTTTCAGCATCTTGATCCTTACCCCTTATTATCATTGTGGGATTGTTTGCCTCTTATGAATTAAAGAGGTTCATGTAGGTAGCTTCTTTTTATCCCAAACTAAGAAACCATGATGGTAAAGATGTGTGTGGCACTCTAAACAACAACAACAGAACACACATCAAGAGAACAACAACAACAACAACACTTCATTACTACAGTAAAGGTATAGACTCTAAAAGGATAATAGATTTTCTTTTTACTCTGGCTTGTTCTTAATGGCAAGATGTGTTTATTTGGTTTTTTAAATTATTTATTTTTAACTTAGAGATTGTTCTAAGATTTATAAACTTCTTTTGTCATTGATTCTTAGTGTTCCTCCCAAATTGCCTCATGGATTGGCAGACTAGTTTGATGTGCAGATTGAAGGCTGGCATATCCTTCTGCTTTGAAAAGTCATCCAAGGACTTAGATTCAAACTAACCTTAGAGGCTAATAAAAAGCGAAAAAGACTTGTTTATCCAATTCAAATGACTTCACTCCCCAGTCTTCTATCTAATAAGATCACCTCATACTAAAACATGTGTCCTTGTGTTCTGTTTTTGTTATCTTCTCCTTTCTAACAAACTAAGATAATTTTTAAAATGGTGGTAAGGAAGTTTTCAGGAGCAGCAGATTTTGAAATTGTTGAGAAAATATTACTCTTTGGTCAGTATAACACACCTGTGCTTGTTAATATGAAATAGTTTTTCTATTAACTGGTCAGTTTTGCTCATTTTCAAATATATTCTTCAACTTATCCAGTTCCTTGAATCTTCTTAAAATATATACTGCATTATATTTATTTATGAAATCCTCAACTAACAGGGAGAGCAGGAGAGAAATCTTTTTTGATTTCTATTCAGCAGAAGTTTCACTTGGATCATACCCTGCATTTCATTGATTTCTTGCTAACTGTTGCCATTTACATCCTGGTATACTACATATTATGATGCCATCTATGACATAGAAGAACAACTTTTTAAATATCTGACACAATACTACAACTGTAAACCAGTAATATGAAAATAGTCTTTATCTATAAACTTTTAAAAGACCTTTACACAGCACTAAAAAACATTTTGGCCACATCAAGGAGTTATGTTTGGCATCACTGAGGAGTTATGTTAGCTGGACAGATTTGGAATAAAGTTTTATTGCAATTTAACACTGCAAATAAAAAGACTGGAATGTGGATGATAAATTTTCAAAGCTCATACTGTTTTAAGTTTTCTATTTAACATTCTAGCTCAATAAAAATGTATATCCGTAGCTTAAAAATAATAGAGAACTGACAGAAGAATAAATATTAAATATTAACTAAGTAATAAAATATTTTACTCATTACAGAAATCAACAATTTTAATCATTTTCATACCCTGATTTGCTACTTTCAATATTGTTACAAATCTGAATTAAAGACAAATAAATGTTAATAAAGTTAATCGTTGTCTGCCTTTCATCAACAACTCCCTAGACACCCCATTGGTTTGCAAATTCCTTAGTGGTACAGAATACCATTTCCCCCCTTTTATTCTTATACAAACTATGTGCTTAATATATGCAAAATTAAAATAAAATGCATATACAGTGCTTTATGAAAATACCATGGCACACCTAATAAAGATATTTTTTTCACATTAAAAAGGCAGAAAATTAAGAATTGTTCAAACTAAATAAATTTAAATATCAATATCATTCGCATTTTCAAATCATCCTCAAGAACAAATCGATTTTTCCTTGCCCCATTCACTTCCACTTGTAAAGTTCCTTTTTGTTTCCTTTGTTTTCATTCCTCTCTTAACTCTGTTTTCTCTTATGTCACATCATGTGCAGACTCCCACATCCAATCTGCCAGGCCACTGCCTTTGCTTCATTTGAAATGATCTCTAAGGCAAATTCCTTAAGGAAACTAAAATTGGCATAAAGTAGATGAGAAAGGACTTCATTTGTAACCACCACAAATTCTCTTACTATTCTTCCAGCTTTCAGCAAAATGAAAGGATGGAATGAATTCTTACTTTTACTATCAGAAAAATGGAATTATTTATTTAAAAACAGAGAAAATATTTAAAAGTTGCTGGAAAATACACACTATATTTTTTTTTCTGATAAACATATCTTTTCATACCTACACAGAACTAACCCGAAAAATTTATTGATCTTTATTGTTCACTAAGTAATCAAAATAGCCTGTCTATATGGTGACATCCATAACAGCTAAACAGTAAATATTCCCTAGTCTCTATTTACTGGATTATCATGTGGCAGGAATATAATTGAGTCAGCATTATACTGGCTTGAGAAGATCACTGTTAAATTTTCAATGTCTGGACTTAGTCCTCAGAAATTCACAAATGCTAAAGTGGGGCATGAGTTATTGTTTTGTTGATTGTCTAGACTACAAAAGTGAGGGAGAAAATGCTAATAGTGCATATTAAGCTTGAATATTTATCTTTTATACATTTTTAGGAGAGTTTGTCATTAAACATTATCTACCACATTCATATGTATTATACATTTAGTGATGAGGAGTTTGACAAAAAATTCAATTAGAATGTTCATGAAAAAATGCCTCTTTTCACAATACAGAAGTTACCTATGCACTTTAAAAAAATGTTCTTATGACATTAAGAACATCTCTACATTATAGAACCAAACACATACTCCTGAGGTATTACTCCGAATATCTTCAAAACTGTTACAGAATCTTAAGTGACTGTTCTTTGTGTATAGGTAACCAACTAGTTCTGAAGCCACCTAACTACATATGGTCTATGTCTCTTTATTTCAGAATATTATGAGATGTTTAAAAATATTTCTTTGCAATTATGTGAATACATTTGTAAAAGTTTCATCATTTTTCACCTTAGCAAGCAAATAAAAATGAATTTACTCTGGCATTACCCCATTTATTGAAGAAATTAATTTGTTCAACTTTGGAACTTTTCACTTAAGCTTAGTTTTCTTGATGGGTGACTAAATAAATACAAAGGTAGTGAGTCTACCATATATTTGACATCCTGTCTAGTCATCTACATAGGCCATCTTGTTGTCTATGATATGAATGCATTACTCTACCTGTCTTTTCACCTTACAATTCTTTCCTTGGGGAGAATAATTTAAGTCGGTAAACACTGGCAGCCATATGAATCAATTCACCATCCCTGAGACGATCTAGACTCTAAACTAAAATCCCTTTCCCTGACCATCACTCAAGTATAGGTATTTTTTTCCTGTGAGAATGTAAGCTTTTTTAGAACAGAATCTTTACCACTTTTAGTACTTACATCTCAATTGCTTAGTATAGTGCCTGGCATATAGTAATTGCTGTCTGTTCTTTACATTCACTAACCACCTCTTCATTCTCTATTTCTTTTTTATTTTTTTATTTTTCCAATTAAATGTAAAATAATATTAATTTTTATTTCTAATTTTAAATTCTCTCCTTTCCCATTCTCCACCCTAATTCAAAGGCAAGCAGTTTTATACAAGTCATCCATATGTAGTCATGAAAAATGTATTTCCCCATTAATCAGTTTGTGAAAGAAAAAAAAGATCAGACCAAAAACACAAAGATTAAAAAAAAAGGATGTTTCATCCTGCATTCATTCATCCTGGAACTGTATGTGCTTTTCATCAAAGGTTTCAGAATTATCAGACATCATTGTATTTCCAAGAATAACTAGATCATTCACAGTTACTCATCATACAGTATTACTACAAAGTTCTGCTGCTTCTGTACGCTTCACATTTTATCAATTCAAATAAGTCCTTCAGGTTTTTCTGAAAGTATCCTGTTTGTCATTTGTTGTAGCAAAATAGTATTCCATCACTATCATGTACCACAAAATATACAGTCATTCCCTAGTTGTTGTCCTTCCTCTCAATTTCTAATTTTTGCCACCACAAAAAAGAGCATCTAGAAATATTTTTGTTAAAATAAATAGGACCTTTTCCTTTAAAAAAAAATCTCTTTAGGATTTAGATTCAATAGTGATATTTGTGGGTGAAAAGATATGCAGTTTTATAGCTCTTTAGCAATAGTTCCAATTGCTCTCCAGTACTGGAGAGGTTGGATCAGCTCACAGCTCCACCAATAATGCAGTAGTGTTTCAATTTCTCCATATGTGGTTTTCCTTTTCTTTCATGTTAGTCAATTTGATATCTATAAAGTGGACTTCAGAGTTGTTTTAGTTTGAATTTCTCTTATCAATAAAGCATTTTTCGTGTCATGGTACATACCTTTAAATTCTTTGTCTGAAATTTGACTGTTCCTATCCCTTTGATCATTTAAAAAATTGGGAATTCTTTTAAATTTGACTCAGCTTTCTATATATTAGAGAAATAATGCCTTTAACAGAAAAATGACATACATAATTTTCCCCGAGTTTTATGTTTTTCTTCTAATCTTGGGTGCCATGGTTTTGTTTGTGCAAACCATTTTTAGTTTATTGTAATCAAAATGATCGATTTTATGTGCAACAATGCTCTCTATCCTTTGGTTGTTCATAAAATCTTCCTTTTTCTGTAGATCTAACAGGTAAACTATTCCAAGTTCCCCTAGTTTGCTTGTGGAATCATGCTTTGTATCTAAATCATGAACCCATTTTGACTTCCTCTTTGCCTTTGTCTGTCTGACTGTCTCCCTCTCCTTTAACCCTGTCCCTCTTCAAATGACAATCATCTCCCCATTTTTTTCCTTCCTTTTATCATCTTCCACCTCTTCTTTGTCTCCCCTCCCTTCATATTTCACTGTATTGTAAGATTTCTACACCTAAATGACTGTACATATTCTTCCCTCTTTGAGCCAATTCCAATGAGATTAAGGTTCAAACACTGCATGTGAACCCCTCCCCCCTTTTCTACCTCCATTATAAAAGCTCTTTTGCAAGTCTTTTATGTGAGATAATTTATCCATTCTACTTGCTCCTTCCTCCTCTTCCCAGTACATCCCTATTTCTCACCTATTGATTTTATTTTTGGATATAATCTCATCATAGTCAACTCACACCCATGCTCTCTATCTATGTTTACTCCCTCTAATTGTCCTAATAATGATAAAGTCCTTAGGAGTAACACGTATAATATTCCCATGTAGGAATGTAAAGTTTAACCTTATTGAGTGCCACATGATTTCTCTTTCCTGTTTACCTCTTCAAGTTTTTCTTGAGTCTTGTATTTGAAAGTTAAATTGTATATTCTGCTCCAGTGTTTTCATTAAGAATTCTTTAAAATCCTCTATTTTATTAAATATCCATTTTTTCCCTTGAAGGACTATGCTGTTTTACTGAGTAGATAATTCTTGGTTATCATCTTAGCTCCAAGCCTTCTTCTCCTTTGGTGGAGAAATTGCTAAGTTTTTCTTTATCCTCTCTGTGGTTTCATACTTGAAATTTTTTTTTTTGTTTTTGTTTTTGTTTTGTTCGGTTGTTGTTTTTTTTGGGGGGGGGTTCTCCTTGCAATATTTTCTCCATGACCTGGGAGCTCTCAAATTTGGCTATAATATTCCTATGGGCTTTACTTTTGGGATCTCTTTCAGTAGGTAATTCGTAAACTCTATTCCTTTCTATTTTACCCTCTGAGGATATTGGGATAATATTCTTTGACAATTCCTTGAAAAACTATGTCTAGGATCTTTTTTTGAACATGGTTTTCAGGTAGTCCAATAATTCTCCAATTTTCTTTCCTTGATCTATTATCCAGGTCAGCTGTCTTTCCACTGAAGTATTTTACTTTTTCTTCTATCTTTCATTCTTTTGATTTTCTTTTATTGCTACTTGGTGTCTCATGCAGTCATTAGCTGCCAATTGCCCATTTCTTATTTTCTTAGAAATTATTTTCTTCTGTATTCTTTTATATCCCCTGTTCTGTTTGACCCATTTTATTTTTTAAGGAGTACTTCTTTTCATTAAATTTTTGTACATCTTTTTCTGTTTGGCCAATAGTGCTTTAAAAAAATCATCTTCAATGGTACGTTTGTCCTTTTCTTTTCTTTTAACCATTTAGCTTACTTTTTCAAAGTAAAATTTTCTTCAGTATTTTTGCATCTCATTTACCAAGCTGTTGACTCATTTTTCATGATTTTCTTGCATCATTATCATTTTGTTTCCAAATTTTATCTCAGCTTCTCTTATTTGATTTTTAAAACACTTTTTACTTCATTCCATGAGTTTTTGGGAGGCCTGAGACCAATGACCAATTCACAATTTTCTTTTAGGCTTTGTAAACATCTACTTCTGCTTCATTGACTACACTAAAACCTTTGACTGTGTGGGTCACAACAGAATATGTCAAGTCATCAAAAAGATGGGAGTTACCAGGTCATCTTACTTCAGTCTCCAGAAATCTGAATGGTGGTGAACAATCAATACTTAGAATCAAGCATGGAACAGAAGATTGGTTTAAGATCCAGAAGGAATATGAAAAAGCTGCGTATTTTCACTTTATTTATTTAACTTATTATACAGAGTACATCATTTGGAATATCAGACAGAAAAATCAAAAGTCAGAATTAATCCAGGAGATATATCAACAGTTTCTTATATGTATATGATACCATTCTGATGGCATAAAGAAGAATTAAAAAGTCTCAAAATGGGTTGAAAGAGGAAAGGGTAAAAGATGTCATGAAGTTTAACATAAAAAAAGATTTTTGCAAAATATCCCATTGCTTCTTGGCAAATATAGGGAGAAGGATTCGAAGCAGCATCAGATTCTATATTCTTGGCCTCAAAGATCACTGTAGATGGCAAATAGCCATAAAACTTACAGTTGCTTGCTCCTTGGAAGAAAAACTGTGACAAAACTAGACAGTACACTAAAAAACAAAAAACCATCACCTTGCTGACAAAGTTCCTTAAAGTTAAAGCTATGGTTTCCATTGGAAATGTATGGTTGTGTATGACTATAAAGAAAGCTGAATGCTACAGAACTGATACTTTCAAATTGTGTTTATAGATGTCTTTTGTGAGTCCGTTGGACAGCAAAAAAGATCAAATCAGTCAATATTTAAAGAAATTAACTCAGACTATTCACTGGACAGAACTGAAAGATAATTGATGGTACAAGGTTCTGATATGCTTTGGTCCTTGGGGTCATGAAGAGCTGGACATGATTGAATGACTGAACAACAGCAGCAACAACAACAGAACCCCCAAGAGATAGCTATTTTGAAAGTATTGTCTTCTGAGTCTGTGTTTTGATCTTCTAATTTGCTACAGTAACCATCATCAATTTATTTTGTTGTTTTCATTGGTGTTTGCTCATTTTCTAGCCTATTTCTTGCCTTTCAACTTTGTGTTAAAGTTGGATTTTGCTTCTGTTATAATCTTCAGGTTTTCCTCATTGCTGTTTTATAAGCTAATTCTGAGAGGTTGTAAATTTTCAGTTCTTCAGAGTGGTATAATCTAAGGAAAGGGTTAGTCACTGCTCTTTAGGCATGGGCTCTGAACCAGTAAGCAGTAGATCCTGCCCTGGAACTGTGACCAGCATAGATACTTCTGCTATTTGTCTTCCTCTCCATATGACCATTACCCTGAACTGGGCTTTGGGAATGTAGTAGAATCTGTACCCAGTGCAAGCAAAGGATCTCCTGTGATCCCTGTCTAACAGACTGCTTGACTCTCTTTCTGTCTATGGCCTGAAAACTCAGAAAGTTGCAACTGCTGATTAAATCTCACACAAATATGCTGATAGGTTCTTGAGGTATGATCTGTGCTGGCCAGGTCTGTGGTGGACTCTGCTTCAGATTAACTCTGGTGAGACAGACTCTTCCTGCTGACTTTCTAAGTTGTCTTGGTAAGGAAAATTGTTTCACTCTGTCCTTTTGTTAGTTCTTCTACTCCAGAATTCATATTTTGGCACTATTAAAAGTTGTTAGGAAGAGAATTTGGGAGAACCCATGTGAGTCCCTATCTTTCCTCCACCATCTTCCTTTATCTTTCAAAGTAGCTCAATAATCTCAATTGCCATAGGTGTCAGTAGTTTCATTGGCTTGGTGACCTGACATCAAAGACAGCTAGGCATTTTTCTTACCTTTTTAGTCAATTTGGGTGTCAATGACTTATTAGACATATTTTTGTATTATAGCCAGTTAAAAGAAAACTAGTTTAGCCATTCCCTGAATGAGAAGCACTCTCTTATTTCTAGGTCTTTTCTCTTTTCTCTTTTTTTTTGTTTTATTTTCTTCTTTAAGGATCAGTAAGTTTGTGTTCCTTGCATTTCCTCCCTTACCAATATTATCTTCCTTTTTAAGAACCCATTTGTTTCCTTCCATTTAAATTATATATACTTGCGTACATGTGTTTGTGTGTATTCTATTCTGAACTTAAGAAATAAAACAAGCATTTCCATAACATAATAGAATATTTGAAATAAGAGGATTTTACAAGAAACCAAATCTATTAAGTATGGATGTGAGTGTTCATTGATCTCTTTGTTATTTCAGATAAGAGTGAGGCTTATCTGTTGTTGAAGTCCACCACCCCTTCTTTCATGTTCTCATGAACTCTATGTATAAGAAACAGCAAGTTCTGTCCAGTTCTTAGAGTGAATTTCTTCTCTTTCCTCTTTGAAAACACACAGAGATCTAGTCCAATCATGAGTCTCCTGCTTTTCTTATTAATCTGTCATAATAACCTTTTCAGATATTAAGACACTGAATGTCCAGGTAGCTTTGTATTTTCTCACTCAGTGGAAAGTGAGGACTATATCTGCCAGGCCTAGAGGCCTGTGGGCTACCCGAGTCTTCTTACCTCACCTCCCGAGGTCTTCGGCTGGCCAAGCTGGATGCTCGTATGAGAGAAAGGACGTTCCAGAGTCGAACAAGGGTTGAGCTTTATTACAGGGTTCTGGTTACAAGTGCAGGGGATTCTTCCTTAGGAGGGAGGGAGAAAGATCTCCCAAGGAGGCAAAGATCTTACAATAAGAGATTGGAAGTAGAAGTATAAGTGGGGAGAGAGGAGGAGGGAAGAGAAGAGAGAGGAAAAACGGAGCCTTGTGTCCTCACATGTGGCCCCTCCGCCCAAGAGAGCTTTCAGGCTTTCCTGATCCTACTTAAGCCCTCCCGTCGAGTAGTTTACACATCAATACAGAGCCTGTTAAGTAACAACAGGTATGCCCCAATCCGGGACAGCCTCCAGAGCGGGGATGCTCCACCCATCACGTATCTCACGGGAAGAGGCGGAAATACACGAGCTAGCTTGGTCTCCTCCTCGATTCCCCGGTGATTGATATTATTATGGGGGGCCTCGTAAGAACTCTAAGATTTAGAAGTTCCCACCTTTACCCGCCCGAGACTGTCCACATGGAATTGAGCTTCCAACCCCAGCATATATCTTCTTATAGTCCTCTCCTTGGGTTACTGCTTTAGCCTCTCTATGTACTTATGGTGACCTGAAACTTCCAGAGGGAACTTCTTCCATATCGTCAGTGTCCAGAACCCTGGATCTTCGTATACACTCATGGAAAAAGAATAAGAAAATACAACGAGTATTCAAGCCCCTGGGTCTTTGCTGTCTAGGTCTAGATGTTTCCATGCTGTAGATTTTGCTACCTCTACCCAGGGCTTCCAAAGTTCCAGTCAAGGGATTTTCTAGCCACGTTGGAGATTCCTGACCTACCTGAAACTTCATAGGGATGGAGGGGAAAAGAAGTCCGTCTTTACTCTTACTGCTTTCAGACACAAAAAATGTTATGTTTTGCCCTATTGCACTGGGAGGCTCCATGATCCTTTGTCTCTGCTGGTGCTGTGTTTGCTGAGGTTATCCTTTCTCGGGGAATCTGGATGACAGTTTGTGGAATTTTTAGATAAAAGAAATCTCAATCATTTTCCATAGGTCTCCTTGATTAATATTTTCCCTAGTCCTTATTTCAGGTTTTCACTGCAGTGGGTATGAAGGAGTTGGGAGTTCTGTATCTCATTTGGGCAACCATTATTTTTTTCTTTTTGTAAAAATTAATTTATCTGTTTTCAGTTTTGAAAAATCACTTCCATATATTTTAAATTTTCCTCCCTCCTCCCCTGTTCTCTCCCCAAGACAGAATGCAATTTTACATGAGTTCTACTCATTAAACACATTTTCACATTAGTTACATTGCATAACAGAATTAAAATGAATACGAGGAACCATGAGAAAAAACAAAACCTAACAAAATTGAAAATAGTCAGTGATCCAAATCCATAGTTCTTTCTTTGGATGTGGATGACATTTTGCCTCAAGAGTCCTTTAGTAATGTTTTAGGAACTTGCATTGCAATGAAGGACTAAGTCTATCAAAATCACTCATTGCACACTCTGGCTGTTACTGTGTATAATGGTCTCCTTGTCCTGCTCACTTCAATGAGCATCATTCACATGAGTCTTTCCAGGTTTTTCTGAAGTCTTCCTGTTTATCATTTCTTATAGCACAATAATATTCCATTACATTCATATTACACAACTTATTCAGACATTCCCCAACTGATAGGAATCCCCTCAACTTCCTAGTTTTGGCCAACACAAAAAAAGCTGCTACAAATATTTTTATACATGTGAATCTTTTTTCCATTTTTATGATCCCGTTGGAATAGAGCCCTAGAAGTGACATTACTGGGTCAAAGGGTATGCACATTAGTATAGCTCTTTGGTCATAGTTGCAAATTGCTCTCCAGAATGATTGAGTCAGCTCACAGCTCCACCAATAATGAATTAGTGTTCCTATTCTCCCACATCTTCTACAACATTTATCATTTTCCTGTTCTGTCATGTTAATCAATCTGATAGGTTTGATGTGGTACCTCAGAGTTGTTTCGATTTGCATCTCTTTAATCAATAGTGATTTAGAGCATTTTCCTACATGACTATAGATAGCTTTAATTTCTTCCTTTGAAAACTGCCTGTTCATATCCTTTGACCATTTATCACGTGGGGAATGACTTGTTTTCTTGTGAATTTGATTCAGCTTTCCATATATTTTAGAAAAGAGGTCTCTATCACAGACATTATTTGAAAATGTTTTCTGAGTTTTCTGCTTCCCTCTTAATCTTACTTGTATTGCCTTTGTGCAAGTACTTTTCAATTTAATGTAACAAAAATTACCCACTTTGCATTTCATAATGTTATCTGTTTCTTCTTTGGTCATAAATTTCTCCATTCTGACAAAAAAAACTATTCCTTATTCCCATAATTTGTTCGTAGCATCAGCCTTTGTACCAAAACTGTTTACCCATTTGGATTTCATTCTGGTATATGGTATCAGGCGTTGGTCTATGCCCAGTTTCTGCCACAAAATTTTCCCTTTCACCAGTAGCTTTTTCAAATATTGAGTCCTTATCCCAGAAGAAGGAGTCCTTGGGTTTGTCAAACAGTAGACTACTATAAACACTGAATACTGTGTCTTGTGTACCTAACATCTTTCACTAATCTAGCCCTCTATTTCTTAACCAGTACCAAGTGGTTTTTATGATTGCTGCTTTATAATACAATTTGCGATCTGGTAGGTTTAGGCTATCTTCCCTAGCACTTCTTTTGATTAATTTCCTTGATGTTCTGAACTTTTTGTTCTTCCAGATTAATTTTGAAAATGTCTTTTTTCTCCAAAATAATTTTTGGTCGTTTGATTGTTATGGCATTGAAAAAGTAAATCAATTTTTTGCAGGATTATCACTTTTATTATATTAGCTTGGCCTACCTATGAGGAACTGATGTTTTTCCTATTTAGATATGCTTTTATTGGTGCAAGAAGTACTTTGTAATTGTGTTCATACAGTTCCTGTGTCTGTTTTGGCTGGTAGACTCCCAAATGTTTTATAGTGTCTATGGTAGCTTTAAATGGGATTTCTTTTGCATATCTTGCTATTGGGCTTTGATAGTAATATGTAGAAATGCAGATAGTTTATGTGGGATTATTTTGTACCTTGCAACTTTGCCAAAGTTGTTTATTATTTCAAGCAGCTTTTAACTTGTTTCTCTACACTTCTCTATGTATATCATCACACACTCTGCAAAGTTCAGTATCTTAGATTCTTCTTTGCCTATTCTAATTCCTTCAATTTCTTTTTCTTCTCTCTTTTCTAAAGTTATATTTCCAGTACCATACTGAACAGTGGTGATAATTGAAATCCTTCTTTCACCCCCAGTCTTACTGGAAATGCATCTAGCTTATCCCCATTACATACGATGCTTGTTTATGGTTTTAGGTAGATACTACTTATTATTTTAAGGAAGACTCCATTACTTCTATGCTGTCCAGGGTTTTCAGTAGAAATAGGTGTCATATTTTGTCACAGGCTTTTTCTGCATCTTTTGAGATAATCATATAAGTTTCTGTTAATTTTGTTGTTGATATAATCAAAAAAAACTGATAGTTTTTCTAATATTGAACTAGCCCTGCATTCCTTGTGTAAATCGTATCTAATCAAAGTTATTACTCTAATGATAAGTTGCTGTGATCTTTTTGATGATCTTATTTAAAATTTTTGTCTCCATATCTATTAGGTAAATTAGTCTATAATTTTCTTTCTCTGTTTTTGCTCTTCGCAGTTTAGGCATCAACACCGTATTTGTATCATAAAAAGGATTTGGTAGGACTCCTTCTTTGCTAGTTACCCCAAATAGTCTACATAGTATTGGAAATATTTGTTCTTTAAATGTTTGATAGGATTTGCACATAAATCCGTCTGGCCCAGGAGATTTTTTCTTAGTGAGTTCAATTTTGTGTTGTTCAATTTATTTTTTCTGAGATGAGGTTATTTAAATATATTACATCATTTTCTCTTAATCTGGGCAACTTATAGCTTTGTAAATATTCATCCATTTCACTTAAATTGTCACATTTATAGGTAAACAGTTGGGCAAGTTAATTTCTAATTATTGTTTTAATTTCCTCTTCACTGGAGATGAGTTTACACTTTTCACTTTTGATACTGGTAATTTGGTTTTCTTCTTTCTTTTTTAAAATCAAATTGACCAAAGTTTTATCACTTCTGTTGTTTTATTTTCACAAAATCAGTTCCTAACTTTTTTCATTAATTCAAAAGTTTTCTTAATTACAATTTTGTCATTGCCTCCTTTTTTTTTGGATTTCTAACTTGGTGTTTTCTTAGGGATTTTCAATTTGTTTTTTTTCTCTAGTCTTTTCAGTTGCATGTTCAATTCACTGAAATCATCTTTCTCTATTTTATTCGTTTAAGCATTCAAAGATATAAAACTTCCCTAAGACATGTTTTTGCTGCATCCCAAAAATTTTGATAGGTTCACCATTGTCATTTTCTTGAATGAAGGTATTGATTTTTTCCTATAATTTGTTTTTTGACCCAGTCTTTCTTTAAGATTAGTTTATTTAGTTTCAATTAATTTTAATATATCTTTCCATCATCCTTTATTACATCATGATCCAAAAATGATGCATTGATTATATTTACCTTTCAGCAATGGATTGTGAGGTTTTTATGCCCTAGCACATAGTCAATTTTTCTGTATATGCCAAGTACTGCTGAGAAAAAAGGTATATTTATTTCTATCCCCATTAAACTTTGTCCAGAGGTCTATCTTCCTACTTTACCCAGAATTATGTTCACCTCCTTAAGTTATTTCTTATTTTGAAATTAGATTATCAGTTTCTGAGAGGGGAAAGCTGAGGTATCCCACTGATATTCTTTTTCTATTTCCTCCTGTCACTCTAAGAATTTGGATGCTATATCACTTGGTGCATATATGTTTAGTAATGATATTATTTCATTGTCTATAGTGTCCTTTAGTTGCATGTAATTTCCTTCCTTATCTCTTTGGATTAGAACTATTTTTTGCTTTTGCTTTTTCTAAGATTAAGATCAATATCTCCTGTTTCTTTTTTCCACATCAGATGAAGCATAATAAATTCTACTCCAAACTTGTACCTTTACCCTGTATGTATCTCTCTGTTTCAATGTTTTTCTTGCAAACAACATATTGTAGGATTATGGTTTTTAATCCATTCAACTATCCACCTCCATTTTATGCGACAGTTCCTCCCTTTTATACTCACGGTTATGATTACTATCTATATCTTTCTCTCCATTCTATTCCCCCCTCATTTATGCTTTTTTTCTCCCTTCTCCCTTTCCCTCCTCAAAAGAGTTTTATTTTTGATCACTGCCTCCTTCTCTCTCAAATTTTCTATTAGCCCCCTCCCTTTTCTTTCTATTTCCCTTACTATTTCTTTCCTCACTTTTAACCACCCCTCCCTTTGTTTTCCCCCTTCCCTTCCTCCTGCCTGCATGTCGAGTTAGATTTCCATACTAAACAGAGTTTATTGCTCTGCCCTTGAGCCAAATCCTATGAGAGTAATGCTCAAACAACGCTCATCTCCCTCCCTTGTTTCCCTCTACTATATGTTTTTGTGCCTCTTCCTGTGGTGTAATTTATCTTTTTTTTCCTTTTATCCTCTTTTTTCTTCTCTTGTTATAATCCCTGTGCACCATGTTATTATGATTTTTATCACAACATCAGTCAATTTATACTGACTCTATCTATTTCCCTTTGAAATGTCATAATAAATATGAAATTTTCAAGATTAACAAGTATCACCTTTATATAAGAATGCAAATTGTTTGCCTATATTGGATAGCATGTTTTTAATTTATTTTTCCTCATTTGCCTTTCTATGCCTAACTTGAGTCTTGTATTTGAAGATCAGATTTTGTATTTAGCTCTGACCTTTTCATCAGGAAATTCTGGAAATCCTTTATTTCATTGAATATCCATCTCCTTGCCTAAAAGTTTACACCCAGTTGTGTTGGGTAATTGATCCTTCGATGTAGTCTAAGCTCCTTTGTCCTACAGAACATCATATTACAATCCCTCCTATCATTTAATGTAGAACCTACAAGGTCCTCTGTGACTCTGTACCTCTGTGACTCTGTAGTAGACACTGACTGTAGTTCCTTGATATTTGAATTGTTCCTTTCTGGCTTTTTGCAGTATTTTCTCCTTGATCTGGTAGTTCTGGTATTTGGCAACAATATTCCTTAGCTTTGTCAATTTGGGCTCTCTATTAGGAGGTGGTCGTCAGAGTCTTTGAGTGATTTTTTGGCCCTCTTGATTTACAACTTCAGGGCAATTTTCCTTTATGGTTTCTTGGAAGATATTGTCCAGGTTATGTTTTTCATCATGACTTGCCAGTAGAAATCCAGTAGATTTTTCTCCAGGATATATTTTCTGGATCAGTTGTTTTACCAATGAAATATTTTACATTTTCTTCTATGTTTTTCATTCTTTAGGTTTTGTTTGACTGATTCTTGATGTTTCTTAGAGTCATTAACTTCTCCTTGCCCAGTTTTAATTTTTAACATATTGTCTTCTTCATTTAGTTTTTTTGTCTCATTTTCCATTTGTCCAATTTTTCCAGTTATATTTTGTACCTCATTATCCATTTGGTAGATTTTACTTTGTAAGGAGCTGTTCTCTTCAGTGAATTCTTTTTTCTTTTTATTTTGTCAATTGTAATTTTAAAATCATTGGTCAATTTTTCTTCTATCTCTCTAATTTGACTTTTAAAATCCTTCTTGAACTCTTCCAAAAATGCTTTTTGGGCTTGAGGCCAATTCATATTCCCTTTTGAGGCTTCAGATGTGAGTATACTGTTAGTGCTGCCCTTTTATGAATTTGTATTTTGATCTTCTTTTCTCCCATACTAAGATTCTATGGTCTTTGCTTTTCTGACTTGTTTCTTGCTCATGACAATTACCTTTTTCCTGGCTTTTAAAGTGGATCTCTGCTTCTGGTGCACAGGGGACTCTGTCCTACGTTTCTTGTGCTAGAAACTTGAGGCCTGTGTACTGGCTTTGTGTGTTGTGTTCTTTAGTTCTTTTAGCTAGAAGCCATATAATGCTCTAGCTTACCTGGTGCTGAGCTGACTGGTGTGTGCCAAGGCTGAGGTCCAGTGAAGCTTTTCTCAGTTTCCCTGGTGTTCCACTGAAGCTCACTGCATCAGGTGTGTGTGTGGGCAGGGGGGTTGGCCTGGCCACAGGACATATCTTCCTCCCCTAGGGCTGAGCTACATCACAGGCAGTTTCAGTAGCTAGTGAATCACCATCTGAGCTGCTGTCTACCTAATTCCTGTGGCTGTTGTAAAGCACACCTGTGGTTCTGGTGTTGGCACTTACCAGTTCCACACCCTTGGGGATCAGCATTTCCTGTTGGTCTGCTCAGTTGGGGCTTACTAGGATGCCTCTGGTCCTGAACTGTTCCCTTTCAGCCACAGAAAAAAGTTTTCTTAATGTCAATCTGCCTAATATCTTGAGCTGAGAAACTGCTCTTCTACTTCTTCTGGCTCCACTATTTCATGATTTTTCCTGGTGAAATATTCTCTGTGTCTTTTCAAGGTCAACAAAGCAAGAGTGAAAACATGTATAGTTTACTCTGCTATCTTGGTTCCCAAAAGTTCAAGTATGTGACTGTCAAACATTTAGTCCATGGGTTGATTGCCTTAGGAGTAGCTACTGCTATTACCACAGGCCCTGAGTTTCTCTCTCACTCAGTTCTGCTGTATTTCAATCTTGTACTTGGAGGGTTAAGAATCTTCACTCTTGCTTCTGAATCAGTCTGCCCCAGGTCATTTCCATTCCACTATGGCCAAATGTTGGTGCAGACAGACCTCTCTGTGCTCCCTCAGTCCCATGTAACAGATCTTTCCTGTTGACCTTCCAGGATATCCTGGGCTGGAAATCTACCACACTCTGTCTCCTAGTAGATTCTGCCACTCTAATATTTGTTTGGATTCACTTTTTAGATATATCTGAGGGAGTTTGTGGACACGCTCAGGTCAGTCCCTGCTTTCTCTCTTCCACTTTGACTCTGCCACCTTAGGCAACCATCTTGACTACAGATCTTTTGGTCACCTTTACCAATTTTCATGGTATGTGGGAAATCCTAAGAAATGTATTAATTTGTTTTAACTTACTATTAGTGGTTTATAAATGTTTTCTTCTTTTCATTTATAGTTTGAAATTTTTCTCTTAAAAATTGTTCATATCCTTTCAAAACATATCTCTCAAAGAATAGGTTTTGGTTTTACATAATTGTGTCCATTTCCCACATATTTTGGTTTTCAGACTTCAATTGGTGATATTTGATGCATATATTGCCCCCTGTAATATTGCTGTTACAATAGCAATTGTCTTGATTCATTTCATTCATACAAAGATTCTTCATTTTTGCAAATCCCAAGCTATTTTCCATTTATATTCAACTCTATTTCTTGTTTGTTAAATTCTCTTGTAACTATAGTGGTGAGAGATCTGATCTCTGACTTTGAGTCTCTTATGATATATAGTGTAAGATATTGGTCTAAACATGTTTTGAAATGTTATACACACACACACACGTGTGTGTCTATATAAAACTATAGTTTTATAGTTTTCCTATTAGTCCTTATCACAAAAAAAAAAAAAGTTTTTTTCCCCATTAATTTGTGTTCAGAGGTTTTAAAATACTATTGTGATGGTTTCATTTTCAGGATAATGTAGTCTGTCCTATTAATCATCTTTTCTGTTTTTTTAAATATTTCTCTGTCTTTTCTTTCTTATATTATAAATTCCATGACAGAAAGCCACTTCCCTGTAAGGTTTCTGTCATTTTTACTGATGCTATAATTCTGAAGACATAGATCTTACCATGTCATTTCATGCTCAGAAACTACTAGCAGGTCGTTATTGCTTCTAGAATAAAATGCAAATTCTTTATCTTGACATTTAAAATCCTCCTTCATTTGATTCCAAACTACTTTTCTAGCCTGGTATCAGAGAACTTTTGTGCAGTCTACATTCTAATAAAACTGCTCTAGTAACTATTTTCTTGACAGTATATTCCATCTCCTGCTTCAGTGTATTTTCACAGTTCATCTCCCAAGCCTGAAATATACTCCCTGGTCACCATTGCCTTTCATGTTTGCTGTCTTTATTAAAGGCTCAGAAAACTCCAACTTCTTCTTGCAACACTTCCAATGCCTCCTCAGCTGAAAATTATCTCCTTCATAAAATAGGTGTGAATTTTTTTTCCTGTTGTTCTCTTTAATCTCATTATTCTATTCTTTTTAGTGTTCTTTTCCCTGTGTAATTCATTTAGGTTCCAGTTTCATGGAAATTCTGTTTCAGCTGAGATTGATTTTTGCCCATAGCCATGATTTTGTAGATACTGAGGTGGTGGTGGGAGTTGAGGGGAAGGAGAGGAGGAATAAGCATTCATTAAACAATTACTTTGTTCCAGGCTCTGAGGTAAATGCTTTAAAAAATATTTCATTTGATCATCACAGAAGCTCTGCAAGGGATGTGCTATTATCCTCATTTTACAGTTGAAGAAACTAAAATAAACAAAAGTTAGTTGCCCAGGATCACACAGTTAGCAAATATCTAAGTGCGGATTTGATGTCAGGTCTTCCCGGCTTTAGGCCCAGTTCTCTATCTACTGTGCACCAAAAGCTTCTATTAAGTCTAAAATTATTTAGTTTTTGAATAAGTAATTGAACACACATTTATTGTCTCCTATGTGACAGCAGACTTATGAAGCACTGGGAGCAGGAAGCTGAGTGGAACAGCCCTGACTTTCAAGGGACACAGATATACGTATATAATAATTATATTGATTTGACTATTTAGTAGTAGATGTATGCATGCTCAATCATAGCATCTGATTCTGAACTCCACTACTTAAATGAACTTTGGAGAAAGTTTCAGAAGAGAATCATGGAAAGGATTCAAATTTTAGAACAGGAAGAAATTGAAAGAAAATAGAATAATTGAAATACAAGAAGAAAATTTAAAAAAATGCAAAGAAGGGATATTATTAGATTTGAGATTCTGGAAAGCTTCTACTTTCAACTTGACCATGTTTTTAATCCTTTCTATTACAACCTAGGAATGTACTCATATTATGCAATTTTCTACATAATTTTATAATATTTTAAAAATCAATATCTAGTCATTTTGTCTTTGTGCATATATTTGTGTGTCTATATATGTCTGTGTATGTGTGTTGTGTTTGTCCTTCCTTGCCAAAGAAGACCATGACATCCGAGAAATGGTGATACCATTTGTACTTGACTTTGTTTTGAGTGAGGAAGGGTTGTGCAAGGTCACTTTCCTCATTTGTCCTTCAGAGCAATCTGAGAACAGTGACCTGATATTCCTCAGGATGACTGGAGATGATCCAGAATGCACTGAGAGACCTTGGACCCTGTAGGCAGAGGTCTATGCAGGTATTCACTTAGGGTGAGGTAATGCCCATTCATTGAATAGGCCTGTTTAAGAAGTAGTCAGGGTATGACCCCTTTAATGATGCAAAGAAAAGAAGGACATCAGGCTTGGAGGGAAACAGTAACAGTTACTATTGACAATCACTCTGAAGCCAATAGGGTCCAGAGGGGAGCTTTCATGGAGGTGGGCAGAAGTCCCATGGTGTCTGGGTTTGAGATTCCAGTAAGTTCAATTTTAAGGGAAGGGAAGGGAAGGGAGACTAGCTAGTAAAACCCAAGTCAACTGGGCATCTTTTTGAAATCCAAGTTTACCTTCCTTTGGACATGAGAAAGAAGAGGAGTAGGAGACAAAAAAGTGAGGAGAAGCTGAGTCAGCTCACAGGGTTGTGTTTGTCCTTCATTGCTGAAGAAGACCACACTATTAGAGAAATGTATGTATTTATGAAATAAGCATGCATTTTCATAACTTAGTAGAAGAATAAAAAGATAATTGTACAGGAAACTGCAAATTTATTATGTGCAACTTGTTATTACATGTATAAGTATACATTTGGGAAGATTAGCAAATATCATACTCCCTTATAGGGATGTAAATAGTTTGCCCACATTGTGTGACTAGTTTCTTTTTTTCCCCTGTTCTCCTTTTTATGTCTCTCTTGAGACCTGCATTAGAAGATCACATTTTCTATGGAGTCTTGACCTTTTCTTCAGGAAGGTCTGGAAATCTCTTATGTCATTGAATATCCATCTCCTTGCCTGAAATGCTCAGCATTGCTGGGTAATAAATCACTGGATGTAGTCCCAGCTCCTTTGCCTTATGGAATATCATATTCCAATTCCTTCAGTCTTTTAATGTAGAAGTTCCAAGGTCCTGTGTGATGCTGACTATAGCTCCTCCATATTTGAATTATTTCCTTCTGGCTGCCTGCAATATTTTCTTCTTCACTTGATTGTTCTGGAATTTGACTATGATATCCCTTGGTGTTTTCTGGTTTGGGATTCCCCTTGGGAGGTGAACAGTGGATTTGTTTGATGACTATTTTGCCCTCTGGGTCTAGGTCTTCTGGGCAATTTTTCTTGGTGATTTCTTGGATGATAATTCTCCAGGCTATGTTTTTTCATATTGGTTTCTGTTAGATCAATAAACCTTAGATTTCCTCTCCTGGATTTATTATCCAGGTTGGTTGTTTTACCAATCAGATATTTTACATTTTCTTCTACTTTTCATACTTTAGATTCTCTTTGACTGATTCTTGATGTCTCATAGATTCGTTAGCTTCTACTTGCCCAATTCTAATTTTTATTAAATGGTTTCCTTCAGTTCACTTTTGCATCTCCTTTTCTATCTGTATAATTGTTCCTTTAAAGAAGTTATTTTCACCAGTTAGGTTTTGTACTTCCTTTTCATTTGTCCATTTTTTTTTTATTTTGAAGGAGCTCTTCTCTTCAGTGAATCCTTTCTTCATGTTTTTAAAATCATTGGCCAGTTTTTCTTCTGTTTCTCTAATTTGGGTTTTAAAATCCTTCCAGGGCTCTTCCAAGAAGGTTCTTTGTGCTTCAGACTAGTTCATACTCCCTTCTGAAGTTTAAGATGGGAGTACAGTCTCAATGCTTACCTTTTTGGTGTTTGTGTTTTGGCCCTTTTCCCCACAGAAATATTCTATGGTCTTTCCCGCTTTGCTTCTTACTCATGATAATAACCCTTTTCCTGGATTTTAAAGTAGATTTCTGCATCTGTGGCACAGAGAGCTCTGTCCCCCAGTTCTTGTGCCAGAAACTTGATGCTTTATGTGTTGTGGCCTCTGGTTCTTCCAGATGGAAGCTAAAATTCTGCAGCTAACCTGGTGCTGATCTGGCTAGTTTTTGAAAGGAGAGGTCAGGTGAGGTCTTTATGTGTTTCCCAGCAGTTACCCTAGATCTAGCTTGTTAAGTGTAGGGGAGCAGTGTTCTGGATGTTGGAGATCTCCTCTGCTGAATTAGAGCATAGGCAATCTCAACTCTTTGCCCTAGAGTCTTCCTGATTTCCCTGGGGTGCTGAAGCAAGCCTTGGGCCCTGGTGTTGGCAGTTGCTGGCTTCACCCCGCTGGGGTTAACGATTTTCTCCCTTTTTGCTGAGGTGGGGTTGTCTGGGACAGCTCTGATCCTGCACTCGTCTCCTTCAACCACAGCAAGAGGAATCCTCCTTAGTGATCTTTCTAGCCACATGGATGGAGTCTTTTTACCCCTTCTGCTACTCCCTCTGTTCCAGGGATTTCCCAGGAAGATATTCTCCGGGTTCACCGGGTCATCAACGGGAGGGAGATAGCAATTACTAATCACTCAGTCATCTTGGCTTCTTGAAATGGAAATCATAGTATTTCATATTAATAAAGTATTTTAAAGTTTATGAAACCACTGTCCTCACACTCATTTAATGTAGTTGATAAAAATGTTGTATATATTTTACAACTGGAGAGGCTGCAGCTTAGATTTTAAATGGATTTTCCAAGGTTGTAGAGCATAGCATGTATCCCTTGCTTCAGAGCAGCTCTAGTTTCATGTAAAGCTAAGTTCATATCTGAGAGGAATCTATGTAATCACATTCATTGGCTTGTCCCTGGAGGTGGGATTTCCTGTTGTAACCCAAAAATTTAACTACCTAGCTCTTTTCAATTCATTTGCAAACACCAGACTAACAAATTATGTATGTTCGATGGAATATAATGTGACCTACATGCACACATGCACATACAAAGATGCATACAAACACACAGACACATAAGAATAGAGAAAGAATGAGTGCGTAGATGGTGAAAATATCTTTCTTTTCCGGTAGGTTTTCCTTCCCATTGGGCTACATATTCACTGCAAACTGAAAATATCGTCCTGAGGTTGAGTTCCCCCAAAGTTGAGAAATAACTTAGGATCATGAGCGTTACCCACTTCTTAGACTGGGACAACTTACAGAGCCAGTTAAAATTAAGGTTTACTTTTTCTCTTTATTATTTTAAATGGCATCTTGCTATTCCTCAGTGATGGCTTTAAAATCTCCTGATTTGAATCAGGAACTTCCCCATCACTACTACTTCTATCCAGTTGGCAAGCTGAATCCCTGCTGTATGAAGATTAATTGTGAATTACTTAGTTATTCTTGGTAATCCAATGATCTCTGATAATTCCAAAGGAACTTTGATCAAAAGCACATTCAGTTTCAGAGGGGGAAAAACTGATGCAGTTTGAATGCTGACTGAGGACAAATTATCCTGCATTAATTGATTATGTGTGCCTCCTTTGATGCCATCTCTTTCTCCTTCTTAAAGCTTTTACAGTGAGATAGCCAAGATCAATATGCCCATGGTATGGTTAACACTTTTCCATTTCCACTGCTAACCAATCCAATCTATACCCAACAAAATGGACCAATGAGACAATTGTTAAGAACTCTGATTCATCTCTCTCGCACTTAGCCAAGTAAAATGATTGCCCATTCACCTTTTCCTCACTTTACAAAGAACAATCCACATCCATAACTCCACACCCTCACACACTATGGCTAATAGTTACAAAGAACTTTTTTAGGCTAGGAAAAATGAATATTTGCATGATTTCCACTGTGCCATTTTCATTCCTGTTACCGTGGACACATTAGGGCTAAGGCATGAAAATTACCCTGAGATTTAGGGAAGCTTCAATACGGCACGAGAAATACCACATCTAGAAGGGATAAAGTTATCAGCACTAGTTGGAGACTTGCTGTAGTGGCAAAGTGACAGAAAAGGTGATAATAGTTCTTCTGGCCTCTGCCCCAGTAAGAAGAGTTATGGGTGTTACATTTTAGGGAGGCCATTGGTAAATATTAGAAATGTCAGAAAATTACTATGTTTTGATGAGAGTTTTGTTAAATATTAGTAATGTTAGAGAATTATGATGTTAAGGTGAATGGAGACCAAGCCATAACAAATTTTATTGATGAAATTGGAAAGGTTTGGCTTAGGGACCAAAAAACAAAGGCTTAGAGGAAAGTAAGAGCTATCTTCTTGTATTTGAATGACTGATGCAAGGACTAGGGATTCAAATTTCTCTGTTTGGCCCTAGATTCCTTGCCTAGAATACTACATAGGGTTACAGATAGGAAGATTTCATCATCATATGAGGAAAGAATTTCCTGACAATTCCTGATGATTAGAGCTGTCTGAAGCTGTGGGAACTATATTGCTGAATCTTGAAAAAGAGGATTATCACTTGAAAAGTATATAACTCCTCTCCTCAGAAACTTCCAATAGCTCCCCCTTACCTCTTAGACAAGTATATCCTCTTCAGTCAGGAATTTAAGACTCACCACAACGTGATCTTAGCCAGCTTTTCCAGCCACATTATATTTTAACTTCCTCACTAACTCTTTGTTCCAACCACACTGTTTTCAGAGCCTGATATCCTGTCTTCTGACTCTTTGTCCAAGTCATTCCCAGGATCTAGAATGGACTCTCTCCTTTTACTCCACTTTTAATGTTCACATCAGATATGAACTTTCCTAAAATTTAGCCTCAGTTTCCTCCTCCAGTGACACATCCCCTTTTGCCTTAGAAAACTGTGTTCTCTACTACTTATTTTCTCTGAAGTGGCATGCCAGGTAAACGTGCCAATCTTGCCTGTCCTTTTCTGTTTGCAGAAGTTGCAAGATTTTGCTCTTGATATATACATATTGAAATAACAAATATGAAGAATTAAAATACCATTAAGGAAGGAGTCACTTTTTTCCTTATTCATTCACCATCTAATGAAATATCTATGGATTTTTTTGGTATATGTACAGTGTAATTCTTTTTGTCATTAGTGTCATACTCTGCTTAGGAAGAACTCATTTTAGGATGTTTCAAATTTATAATAACCTGTTTTTATAAAAATTAAAATAGATTATATTGATAGTTTTAACTTTTTCACTTGCAAACGTATTTGTATCTGGAGATGTTTTCTTAGGGAGTTCATTGATGGCTTGTTCAATTTTGTTTTCTACAAAGGTGTTAAATGGCTTATTTCCTCTTCTGTTAATCTGGGCAATTTATATTTTTATAAATATTAATCCATTTCTCTTAGGTTGGCATATTTATTGGCATGTAGTTGGCCAAAATGGCTCCTAATAGTAGCTTTAATTTCCTTTTCGTTGGTGAGGAATTCACCCTTCGGACTTTTGATATAGGTTATTTGGTTATCTTCTTTCCTTTAAAAAACCAAAAACAAATCCGGCTGAGGGAGGGGGTGTGGGATGGGGGAACGAGGCAATCTCGGACATTGTCACTGGGTGCTGGCATCAGTGGCAACATGACAGTGACGGCTGTGGCGGTGGCAGCCATTGGAGTGAGGCCATCGCAGTCTGGGGATCCCCTCGCCCCGGCCTCATGAGCCCAGAGCATTGCGGGGCACGGGACTGATGGAAATAAGATGCTTTGATGATGGATCATGATGTTCCAACAATTAAACCTTGAAGAATCCAGAACCAAAATGTTATCCACCACTTGGAGCATTGGCACATTAGTTCAGGCAAGGCTGGCACCCACTGGCACCAGGTTTGAGTGTTCCACCAGAACATCTTCCCCAACTTTACTGTGGTTAATGTGGAAAAGCCACCTTTCTTCCTGCGAAAATTTTCACCTGATGGGTGCTACTTTACTGCCTTTTCTTCAGACCAGACATCACTGGAGATTTATGAGTTTGAGGGCTGCCAAGCAGCAGAAGACCTACTGTAGGGTTCTGAGGGTGAAATTTTGGCTAATGGCAATGACCAGAGGTCAGTCAACATCTGAGGCCGATTCTTTGAAGGCTTCTTCGTCTTGTTGCATTTCACCAACGTAGCTGCTAACAGTCAACACCTGAATCGCAAGTGTAGCCTCTTCACAGATGACTGCTGTTGTGTCATTGTGGGTTCAGCTGTCTACCTCCCTGAAGAGCCTCACCCTCCTTTTTATGAAGTATATCACAACAGTGAGTGAGTCAGTGACACTAAATCCCTGCTCCCTTTTGGAGGACTATTCCCTTTGTATCATTGATCTTCACACTGGCAGATTGTGTGATACCCGCACGTTTAAAGGTGATAAAGTGATCTTGTCCCACAAAAAAGGACTGTACTTATATAAGAACATACTAGCCATTCTTTCAGTATAGCAGCAGACCATTCATGTCTTCCAGGTCACTCCTGACCCACCTTTATTGATGTCCCTACCATTGGCGGATTCTGCTGTGAGGATGACCTGCTCACCCTGTCAGCTGTCTACCCTGAGGTACTACGAGACAGCCAAACAGGCATGGCCAACCCCTACAAGGAACATTTCATCAATTCCCTAAAGTACTGGTATACTTGTGGCACCAGGCAGAGCAGGATGGTAGTACCATGGCCAAAAGGCACTTATTCCAGTATTTTGACCAGCTATGACAGTTGCACATGTGGAAGATGCAGTTTCTAGATGAAAATCACCTCTTTATTAAGTACACTAGTGAGGACACAGTGACACTACAGGTCACAGACCCATCACAGCCTTCCTTCTTTGTTGTGTACAATATGGAGAGGACAGAGGACCAGAAAACCTCAGATGAATTGCTGGAGCTCTTTGAGAATTTTTTGGACCTCTTCTGCAATGCTACCCTGCACAGTGAAGCCATTCAGTTTCCTTGTTCAGCTTCTCGCAATAACTTTGAGAGGTAGATCCAACGCTGATTTAAAGACACTATTTTAAATGCAAAATATGGAGGGCACACAGAAGCAGTACAGTGGCTGTTTGGTCAGCTCCCCACCAGCTCCAAATCATCCAGTGGCAGTCCCTACTCCCTATCTGTCTCTCTTTAGCTATGATGACAAGTAGGTTTCAGTTATGGAACAGCCCAAGACTTGTAGAGATCACCCAATCAGGTTGTATGCCCGGGATTCTGATCTGCTCAAATTTGAGATCCAGGCAGACCTGCTGGGCCGCTGATCAACCACACAGCCCCCTGCCTGGTTTCCTTTACCTTCCACCCTTTTGAGGTTTTTGCCATCTCAGTGCAGAGGACTAATGCCGAATACATGGTCAATTTCCACATGTGGCGCAGCTGCACATAGACTGGGCGTCCAGCAAAGCCAGCTTGTCTCACTTTCTAAGACTTGTGCCCCCTCTCATCTCTGCACATCAGAGAGCAGAGCCTTCCAGGGGTCAGTATTGTTCCTTTGAAGCCAAGTTGAGTGAGCCTTGGTTGATCTGTAGTCACTCAAACTTGAGCCAGAAGAGAGGAGCTGCACCCAGAATAACTTAAAGAAAAACAAACAACTTAGCTATCAAATAATTTAAATGTCTCCCACTTTTTCCACAAGATTGCTCATCATTAAGTCCTTTAATCATTTTGAGTGGGGGAAGTTCTTCAAATATATATTTTACTGAGGTGTAGATGAGAGTTTTCCAGTATTTCCCTTTCCTCTTTTCTTGACAATGGTATGCAGCCTGAAGCAGAGCAATTGGTTGCTATTGTGGCCAGACTTAATAACTGATGAAGACCCTGCTCATTCTTTATCACTTAGCCAAAAACGGAAGTTGTCTTTTTAAGTAAGAATAAAACACATATTTTCTTACTTAAAAAAATAAAAATAAAACAACAAAAAGTTTATGTATTTTATTTTTTTCACAAAAAATTGTTAGTTTATTTATTAGTTCAATATTTTCTATTTTATTAATCCCTCCTTTTACTTTAATAATTTCCAATTGTGTGTTTAATTGGGAATTTTTAATTTTTTCTTTCTCTAGGTTTTTGAATTGTATGCCCCACTCATTGAGCTGTTTTTTTTTCCATTTTATTCATGTAAGCATTTAGAAATATGAAATTTCTGCTTCCTTGACTGAATCCCATAGATTATTGTATGTTGTCTAATTACTGTGATTCTCTTTGAAGAAATTGCTGATTGCTTCTGATTTGTTATTTGATTCATTCATTCTTCAGGATTAGATTATTTAGCTTCCAGTTATTTTTTATTTAGGATTTTATTTTCCCCAATTACAAGAAAAAACAATATTTAACATTCATTTTTAAAACTTTGATTTCTAAGCTTTCTTCCTTCCACCTTCCCTATACCACTCATTGAGAAGGCAAGAAATTCTATATGCATTAAACATGTGTGTAATCATGTAAAACGTTTCCATAATAGACCTGTTGTGAAAGAAAACATAGAGTAAAAAGAAACCAACATCAATGCTCAAGAAAAATAAAGTAAAAAGGAAGATATGCTACAGTTTATATTCAGACACCATCATTTCTTTGTCTAGTGATGTATAGCATTTTTCATCCTAAGTCCTTCAGAGATGTCTTGGATCACTGTACTGCTGCAAACAGCTAAGTCATTAACATCTGATCAACTTAAAATACAGATGTTATATTGTACACAGTATACTACACTTGGCATTAGTAGATCGAAGTGTTTTCAGGTTTTTCTTTTTTAATGTTTATTTATTTATTTTTAATTTTCAACATTCATTTTCACAAAATTTTAAATTCCAAATTTTCTCCCCATCTCCCCCCTCCCAGGAACTAAAACACTATGCATTCTAATTACCCCTTCCCCCCGTCTACCCTCCCTTCTATCACACATCCCCTTCCCTTATCCCAATCCTCTCTCTTTTCCTGTTGGACAAGATAAATTTCTATACCCCATTACCTGTATTTTTATTCCCCATTGTATGAAAAAACAATTCTCAACATTCATTCCTAAAACTTTGAGTTCCAACTTCTCTCCCTTCCTTCCTCACCACAGATCACCACTGAGAAGGAAAACAATTCAATATAGGTTATATATGTGTAGTTTTGCAAATGAATTCCATAATAGTCATGTTGGTTAGACTAACTATATTTCCCTTCATCCTATCCAGCCCCCATTTTTTCTATTCTTTCTTTTGCGCTTGTTCCTCACCAAAAGTGTATACTTGTAATTGCTCCCTTCTTCTATTTTCCCTCCCTTCCATTATCTCCCCCACTCCACTTACCCTTTCTTCCCTACTTTCCTGTTGTGTAAGATAGATTTTCATACCTAATTGAGTGTGCATGTTATTCCTTCTTTAAGCCCAATGTGACGAGAGTAAGCTTCATTTTTTCCATATTACCTGCCCCTTTTCCCCTCCATTGAAAAAGCTTTCTCTTGCCTCTTTTATGAGAGACAATGTGCTCCATTCCATTTCTCCCTTTCTCCTCCCAATACCAATTCATTCCTCTCTCAACCCTTAATTTCATTTTTTTAGATAGCATCTTTTTTTATTCAACTCACCCTACACCCTCTCTTTCTCTCTCTCTCTCTCCCTCTCTCTCTCTGTAATATATATATTACATATATATTATATTATATATTATAATATATTATATATTATAATAATATATATGTATATGTGTGTGTGTGGGGGGTGTATGTATAAGTGTATAACCCCTTCAACTACCCAAATACTGAGAAAAGTTTCAAGAGTTACAAATATTATCTTTCCATGTAGGAATGTAAACATTTCAACTTGAGTAAGTCCCTTATGATATCTATTTCCTGTTTACCTTTTCACGCTTCTCTTGATTCTTGTGTTTGAAAATCAGATTTTTTCATCAGGAATGCTTGAAAGTCCCCTATTTCATTGAATGACCATTTTTCTCCTGAATTATTATATGCAGTTTTGCTGGATAGGTAATTCTTGGTTTTAATCCTAGTTCCTTTGATTTCTGGACTATCATATTCCAAGACTTTTGATCCCTTAATGTAGAAGCTGCTAGATCTTCTGTTATCCTGATTATATTTCCACAGCACTCAAATTGTTTCTTTCTAGCTGATTGCAATATTTTCTCCTTGATCTGGGAACTCTTGAATTTGGGTAAAATATTCCTTGGAGTTTCTATTTTTGGATTTCTTTCAGGAGAGCATTGGTGGATTCTGTCAATATTTTTTTTACCCTCTGGTTCTAGAATATCAATGAAGATTTCCTTGATAATTTCATGAAACGTAATGTCTAGGCCTTTTTTTTTTATCATGCCTTTCATATAGTCCCATAATTTTTAAATTGTCTCTCATTGATCTATTTTCCAGGTCAGTTCATTATCCAATGAGATATTTCACATTATCTTCCATTTATTTCATTGTTTTTGGTTTTGTTTTATAAGTTCTTGGTTTCTGATCTAGTCATTAGCTTCAATCTGTTCCATTATAATATTTAAAGAACATTTCCTTCAGTGAGCTTTTGATCCTCCTTTTTCATTTGGCTAATTCTGCTTCTTAAGGCATTCTTCTCCTCCTTGACTTTTTTGTGCTCTTTTGCCAATTGAGGTAGCTGATTTTTAAAGGTGTTATTTTCTTCAGCATATTTTTAGGTCTTCTTTAGTAAGTTGTTAGCTTGCTTTTCATGATTTTCTTGCATTGCTCTCATTTCTCTTCCCAATTTTTCCTGCTCTTCTCTTACTTGATTTTCAAAATTCTTTTTGAGTTCTTCCATGACCTGAGACCATTGTATACTTATTTTGGAGGTTTTGGGTGCAGAAGCCCTGACTTTTTAGTTCTTCTTCTGATGGTAAGCATTGTTCTTCCTCATGTAAAACGATGGAAGAAAATACCTTTTAACCAAGAAAGTACCTTCTATAGTCTTACTTTTTTCCCTTTTATGGGCACTTTCCCTGCCAGTTACTTGACTTTTGAGTCCTATGTCAAGATGGTATATACTCTGGGGACCTGTAAGTTCTCATTTCCCCCATGGCGGCATAATCAAGGGAGAGGATTTCACTCCTCTCTTGTTTTGCCCTCTGGTCTTAGTGCTACCAAAGCTTTTCTGCCCAGGATCTGCAAGTGAAATTCCCTTTCCAGAGCCTCCACCAGGTACACCATAGCAGCCAGCACTCTTCCTCACCCGAGGGCCAGTTGTCAGAGTTGAGATCCAGATTAGTAGTCCAATTCCCCCAGAAGCTTTAGTTGGAGGGCTTCAGAAATGGACACTGCTGCTGCTGCTGCTGCTGCTGCTGCTGCTGCTGCTGCTGCTGCCTAAGGCAGGAGCTAGGGGAGGATCCTGCTCTCTTCTCATCCAGATGAAAAATTTTCTCCCTGATCTTTGTAGTTGCCTTTGTCATTTGTGGGTTGAGGGATCTTAGAACCACAGCTGCTGCCAGGCGTTCCACCTTTGAGGCCTGTTCCAATCCTGTTCCTGCTAGTGCTTGGTGGCCAAGCCTGGGCTGGACTCCGTGGGCTGCACTCTGCTCTGCATTTGTGTGACAGACCTTTCTTGTCAGCCTTCCAGGATACCTTAGGCTGGACATCTCTTTTACTCTGTTGTTTTGTGGCTTCTGCTGTTCTAGAATTTGTTTAGAGTAATTTTTTACAGATATTTTATGGGTTGTGGGGGAAGAGCTAGAGCAGGTTAGTCTTTCTCCTCTGTCATCTTGGCTCCACTCTGTTTTCAGGTTTTTCTGACAGCATGAAGCTTATAATTTCTTATAGCAAAATTGCATTCCATTAAAATTGTATATTACAATTTGTTCAGCATTTTCCCAACTGATGGACAACACTTCAATTTCTAATGCTTTTCTACAAGAAAAAAATATGCTATAATTATTTGTGTGTGTGTATTATACAATATATATGTGTGTGTATATATGTATATATACACCCATATACACATAAATGTGTATATATATATATATATATATATGTGAGTGTGTGTGTGTGTGTGTGTGTGTGTGTGTGTGTGTGTACCTCTATTACTGAGTCAGAGGGCTTGAACATATTTATTGACTTTTGGGCATAGTTCCAAATTGCTCTCCAGAATGTTTAGATCAGCTCACAGCTCCAACAAAAATGAGTTAGTGATCTAATTCTCCCACATTTTTTCCAACATTTATCATCTTCCTGTTTTGTCATGTTAGCCAATTGGATAGGTGTTATGTGGCATCTCAGAGTTGTTTTTATTTCCATCTCTCTAATTATAAGTGATTCAGAGCATTTTTTCATATCACTATTGATAACTTCAATCTCTTCCTGTTACAACTGCCTGTTCACATCTTAAGACCATTTATCTATTAAGGAATGACTTCTATTGTAAATTTGACTCAACTCTGTATATATTTTAGATTTGGGTCCTTCATCCCAGACACTAGTTGTAAAAATTCTTTCTAGATATCAGGTAGTACTTCAAAACTGTTTTAATTTGGATTTCAAAAATGAATAGTAAGTTGCAGCATTTTTTCATACAGCTGTAGATAGCTTTGATTACATCATCTGCAAACTGTTCATATCTTTTGAAAATTTATCAATTGGGGAAGAGCTCTTACTTTTATAAATTTGACTCTGTCCTGTATGTTTGAAAAGTGAAGTCTTTAACAAAAGAACCTGTCCCCCAATCTGCCCTCCTTTCTATCACTCTACTTCCCCTTCTCTTATCCATTTTCACTCCTACTTTCCAATAGGATAAGATAGACTCCTGTAATGTTAATGAGAGTTAATGATCTTGCCCACCCATTATTGGGCCTGCCTCTTAGGGGAAGTTTGATTAGGGGAGGTCCACAACTTTTGTTAACTTCTACTGAGGCCCTGATTCTCAAGGACTGTGATAGTCGCTGACTCTGAAAAGTGTATAAATACTATGAAGTGAAGTTTTACTAGCTTACTTACTTGAAGTGTCTTAGTCAATGGAAATGTTTGTTTGGTCAGACAAGACTTTGAGCAGATGGTAAGGAGCTCTCTCACTTTGAAAACCCAGAGATTGGTGTTTCTATCTGGTAAGTATATATGTATGGTCAGAGAATTTGGAAGCCCTGTCTATTGACTTTTATTCCTCTGCATTTTCTTTAAAGTTCAAGGTGCTGATTTTTTCCCCTGAACTAAGTGAATGACACATTTGCTTGATTAAAATGATTATTGATCCCTAAAATCTTGCGTTCCTTTTAGAAAAGCAGATCTAAGAATCTACAGCAGGCCTACCTGGTATGTTGACATCCTTGCTGATACAATTACTCTGCCCAAATGAGTGGATATGTTATTGCCTCTTTGAGACAATTGTGTTGAGAGTAAAGTTCACTCACTCTTCCTCACATCCCAAGTATTCCCCTTCAGTGTAAGAGTTTTTTCTTGCCTCTTTTATGAGATGATTTACTCATTCTACCTCTCCCTTTCCCTTTATCTTAGTATATTCTTCTTTCATCCCTTAATATTACTTTTTAAATATCATTCCTTCATATGTAACTCACACTTGCGGCCTCTCTCTATATATAGACTCCTTCTACCTTTCCTAATAATCAGAAAGTTCCTATCTTCCCATGTAGTAATGCAAAGAGTTTAACCTTTTTTAAGTCCCTCATAATCACCTTTTCTTTTTAACTTTTTATGCTTCTCTTAAGTGTTATGTTTGAAAGTCACATTTTCTATTAGAATCAAGTCTTTTCATCAGGAATGCTTGAAAGTCCTCCGTTTAAATGAATGTCCACATTTGCTCCTGAAAGATTGTACTCAGCTTTTCTGGTTAGGAGATTCATATTTGTAATCCTAGCTCCTTTGCCCTCCAGATCATATTCCAAGTCCTTCTAGACATTAGTGTAGAAGCTGCTAAATATTGTGTTGTCTTGATTGTGTTTCCACAGTACTTGAATTGTTTCCTTCAAGTTGCTTGTAATATTTGTTCCTTGCTCTGGAAGCTCTGGAACTGGGCTATGATATTCCTGAGAGTTTTTCTTTGGGGATCTGCTTCAGGAGGTGATTGGTGGATTTTTTCATTTACTATTTTACTCTCCTGTTCTCTAGTGTCATACCCGTTTTTCTTGATAAAAAAAAGATGATGCCTAGCCTCTTTTTTTATCACAGTTTTTAGGTAATCCAATAATTTTTAAATTATCTCTTTCGGATCTACTTTCTAATCAGTTATTTTTTCAATGAGATATTGTACATCGTGTTCTATTTTTTTATTCTTTGCTTGTTTTATTTTTTCTTGATTTCTCATAAAGTCATTACCTTCCATTGCTTCAATTTTAATTTTTAAGAAATTATTTTCTTCAGTTATCTTTTGTACCTACTTTTCTAATTGCCCAATTGTATTTCCAAGCTGTTGATTTTTTTCACAATTCTCTTGAATTGCTGTCCTTTTTTCTCACATTTTTTTTTCTTCTGACTCTCTTATTTGATTTTTAAAATCATTTTTGAACTCTTCCAAGACTTTTTCAGCTTGAGACCAATGCCTATTCCCATTTGAGGCCTTGCATGTATGCAATTTAACATTGTTTTGCTCTCCTGAGTTTGTTTTTCAATCTTCTCTGTCCCTATAGCAGCTTTCTATGGTTAAGGCTCTTTTATTTTTGCTCATTTTAAAAAGTTGATCTCTGTTCCTGCTATATGGGGGCACTGTGCCAAGGTTCTTTGCACTGGTAGCCTGTGACCTGCTCAGTGGCTTTCTGCCCTGGGACCTTTGGGGCTGGTGACTTGCCCACCATGCTAGCATGGCCTGGTCTAGTCACAACTGTTTTGTCCTGGACTCTGGGGCTGTCAGTTTGCCTACTATGCTGGGGCTGGTCGCCCAAGAGCTAGCATTACATACTATTGTTTCGTTGAGCCAGGGCCACAGGACCTTGGGTATTGATCTGGGCTATATCTAAAATCCTCCTGCTGCCTTGCCCAAGTACTGATTGTGCTGGGCTCTGCCCCAATTTTACCCAAGTTAGACAGATATTGTCCCAAGTCCTTCTGTGTTATCTTTTGCTGGAAACATGTTTCACTCTGACTTTTTGTGGATTTTGTTGCTCCAGAATTCTTTTAGAGGCTTGATTTAATGTGCTTTCCAAGGGCAACTGGGGAGAGCTCAGGTGAATTCCTGGGTTCTTTCTACCATTTTCTCTAGTATTCTTCTAAGGGATGTGTCGGACAGAGTTATATAATATCAATGACAATAGTTAGTTCAATTTTTGGTCGTTTTATCTTTACATGGGTGAAAAATTGAACACATCACTAAATTCTTCATTTGGTTCCAAAGTAATGAGATTTTTAAAAAATCACTTGCCCAAGTTTATAAAAGTGTGTTTTATTTTTTAGGAAATAACATTGGATCATCACAGACTTCTTCATATAATGCCACTATTGGTACTGTTATTGTTGTTGTTCATCCTTCTTTCTCAAAGAGGACCAAGCCATCATTGAGTCAAGTGGCAAATCATAGTACAGGGGGAATGGAGATGACCTCGAATGTACCTTGGCTTATTTTAATCTAATCTCTCTCCCAGGTCTCATCTTGTCTAAAGCAATGCTCATTTAAAGATTTAAAACTGGGTAAGAAATGAGGCAAAAGAAAAATCCATCTTGAGGACAAATATTCTCTGGGTTTCTATTCATAACAGAATTAATTGCTATTTTACTCACTCTGAGCCATCAAAATCCAAACAATAAGCAGTGAAGCTTGGGCTGGGACCTACTGGCCAATCAGTGAGAGCCTGAGTAATTTGGATTTAATTATTAGTCAAGAAACTCCGTTTAAATCCTAAAAAGCATTACAAAGTCTAGTTTTCCAGAACTGAAATTCAAGAAATCATAAATGAAAATACATGGCATAGAAGAGTGAATTGTCCTAGCTTAAAAAAAAAAAAATAAATAGAGAAAAGGAAAAAAAATCTTGATCTAGAGCCAAAATATCTTGAAAAGTTTAAAAATGATCAAAGTGTATATTTCTTTGGGCAGACTACCCATATATAAGTGAATGATTCCCCATGTGGAAAGAGGTAGGATTGTTATTATGGTTCTTCATTCTCAAAGAAGACCATAATATTCGGAGAGTGATGTCTTGACTTACAAATAAGCAGAATTTAAGGGCCAAGTCATCCACCTCCCTCTCTCCTTCAGAGACTTCTGAGTCCAAGACATAGGTAAGGATAACTCAAATACCTTTCCAGTGCAAGCATAATCAATTGTTGTTGACTTTAGTTTGGTGATCCCTGAAGTAACTGAGTGTTGTTATATTATAGACACATTCCTTTTTTGAACAAGAATTATATTATCAAGATGGATCACTCACCTTGCTTAGAAAACATATTTTAAATTCTTTTGTTTGATTCAAAAGATGAATTCTACCTTTTCTGAAGAAAAATCAGCAACTTTTACAGTGAAATAAATGCCAAAAATAATAGCAACAAATATGGTATGATTTCTGAAAGTAGTTACATATTAGGAATATTTTTTTCAAAAGCTCTGAGGATTTCAAGCACTGTTTGAGTAAATGTACATACTCGAAAGGAAAGAAACTTGATTTGAATAGTAATCATTTGTGTGCACAAAACCTAGAAGGCTTGACACAGAAAAAAATCATCCCCATTTCTTTATATTCACACAGAATATGGTTCAAAGCATCTAGTGTGTGCATTTACTTATGTTTTACTTATACCTCTATGTGTACCATTCAGCTCAGGGAGATCAACATTTATCACTTAGATAAATATTCTGAGAAATTATATACTGCCAATGTTTGTGATATCAGCATTTTACCTTGTTTGTAACTTAAAGAGTATTATATTAGAATCGATAATGATTTTTGTTATATTCAGAATTCACTCTCTTAATGAACATGCAACTTCATAGTTTTTTAATTACATTGAAACTAGTCCATTGTAAAGAATTGCTAACAACTCGGTAACATGAGTAAATGTCATTTATGCTGAAACATTGCCTCTAAAATTCTTTCTACCTCCCATTAAACCTGTGGAATAAGAAAGCAAGAAAAAATCATTTTTAAAAACTATATTGTTTTGAAATTTAAATGTCTAAATTGTGTAAATCTCCCCTCCCTCTACCACCATCGACTCCTGCCATTGAATAAAAAATTAATTTGATGGATGCCCATTTAGATGAATTAGTTATTCATGCGATATGATATGAATATCACTTGGTAGATTAATGAGTGTTCAGCACATTGCCCATAATGTTGGTGAAATTAATTCACTAAAACTTTGACCACAATTATGGATAATGCACTCAAGAAGCATTAATCTGGTTGGTGCTATACATCACATTCCACGTAGAAATGAATCACATGAATGTGAATTATGCAAATTAATTCTATATAAAATTCAAAATAGTAAAGGGTACACTTTGTAGCTTATTCAGTACTAATTCCATAGCTATTACATTATGTCAT
This sequence comes from Notamacropus eugenii, assembly GCF_028372415.1. NCBI lineage: Eukaryota > Metazoa > Chordata > Mammalia > Diprotodontia > Macropodidae > Notamacropus > Notamacropus eugenii. Next base: position 380,686,566 of record NC_092875.1, read on the forward strand.
TATTCATCTATTCTGTTACACAGTTGTAGCAATGTTTTATAGTAAATTGTTCTAGCATATAATTTGCAATTGGCAGTAGTAATACTTTAAGATAGAAGAGACCAAATTTTAATTGCAAATGTAATAGAAGAGTATTAAAAATTATGCTTTGAAAAAGAGTTGTATAAAATTGAATTTCAATATGAATAAAAAATTAAATTTTCAATGTTATGGGGAAATACAAAATCACATCATAAAAATAATAGTATCGCCATGTATTATGAATATAACAAAATTTAGCACAATGATATCAGTCATACACATTTAATTTTGGATCATTCACCTTAATACTCATAATACTTTCCTAAACATACTCAATGGAAAAATTATATAAAAAGTTACAGTTAAAGGGAGAGGTAGAATAGCAAAAACTGACTCACATAAAAGAGGCAAAAAAAGCTTTTACATTGGAAGGGAAAAGGAGGAGGTGAGAGGGAATGAGTGTACCTTCCTCTCATTTTAATTGGATTAAAAAGGTAATAACAGGCAAACTCAATTGGGTATGGGAATCTATCTTACCCTACAGAAAAGCAGGGGGAAAAACGATAAGAGAGAGTGATGATAGAAAGCAAATCGGGGAAGGAGTTAGTCAGAAGCAAACATTTTTGAGGAAGGACAGGATGAAAGGAGAGAATAGAATAAATGGGGGTCCTAGGATGGAGGGAAATATTGTTAGTCTTTCATAACATGATGTTTATGAAACTGCTTTGTATAACCACACGTATAAGCTATATATAAATGCTTGCTTTCTCAATGAAGGTGGGTGGGGAGGGGAAGAAATGAGAGAATTTGGAACTTAATGTTTTACAAGCAAATGTTAAAATTTGTTTTCATGCAGCTGGTAAAGAAGATATATATTTTACGAGGTATAGAAATTTATCTTTCCCTACAGGAAAATAGAAGGGAAGGGGATAAAGATGGGAGGGGTGATAGAAAAGAGGGCAAATTTGGGGAAGGGGTAATCAGAATGCATGCCATCTTGAGTTTGGGGAGAGAAGAAATGGGGAGAAAATTTGGAACTCAAAATATTACAGAAGTGAACGCTAAAAAATGAAAAAAAAAATAAATTAACTAATAAAATTAAAATGTTTCCCATCCTAATTTTGTTATTTTTGCTGATTTCATTCCCACTAATCAGGTTATTGAGATGCATTACTTTGAATACACACATTTCATCATTATTGGTGATTTATAACACTTTATTTTAATCTATGTAGAATAAGAAAGAAATGGTGCATTATAATCAGTCAACGAGTATTTAAGCACTTGCTATGTACTAGTCAAACCTAATCAGACCACTCCCTAACTTCAGTTCTATTTTATTAGTTTTCCAGATATTTCTTAATTTGCACTTTTTTATACTCTTGAAATAGCCTTTCCCCTAAAATGTATAGACTTTCATCTTTCAAAGTGTCATAGATTTATCCCATTCTTCATCACCATTTAAGTGCATTTTTGAAACATCCCCATTACTTTCTCACATGTGGAATATTTCTTAACTCATTTACTTATATCATCTCAATTCCAATAAGTGAATCACAAGCAATTAGGTTGCACAGCAGATAACAGTGGATTGAGTGCTCATCCTGGAGATAGAAAGACTCATCTTCTTGAGTTCAAATCTGCCTTCAGACCCTAACTTTATGATGCTGAGGAAGTATCTTACCCCTGTTTCCCTTCATTTATAAAATAAGCTGAGGAAGAAAATCCCAAAAGTGGTCACAAAGAGTCAGACATAGCTGAAAACCACTGAACAACAACAAATATATTACCCTATAAGTCCTGTGAAACTTGACCAAATTTGTTATTTACAAAAAGGAAGCACAAATTACTACTCCTAGGAAAATATTTTTCTTTTTCCTATGCCATACCTGGCACCTACACAAATCTTTACCACGCATTAGAGCATAAAAACCTCAAAATTTAAAGTAGAAAGGCAAAAGTATAAAATGATCCTTTTGAGATCATGCAATAAAAATTATATGTCGTAAAGGGTTATGGAAAGATAGATTAAAAATTAATTCAAAAATCCATCTTATCTTTTCCCTCTACCCTGCATTCTTCACACCCTTTGACAAATCCTTTCCCAAAACTTTCCTCCAGTTTTCACATCTCTCTTTAAGTTCAGAAGACTTTTAAACCTCTTCAGATGTACAGTTTCCTCTTCAACTCAAATGAGAGTAAAGTTCTAATATTTCCAACCCCCCATCTCTACCTTTTACCTCACAACTAGTTCTTTATTTCTCTCCATGTTTTATGAGATGATTACTACTTTTTGCCTTTTCCTATTCATTTAAAAAAAAATTCCTCCACCCCCACAACTCAGTTACAACATTTCTTTCTATCAAAATAATTATAACAGTTTTGGAAATATTGAAAATATTTTTGCATATCATAATACACCGTTTAAGTTTTATCAGGGATTTATGATTAGTCTTTCATGATTTTCTTAAATTTGTTCTGAACTTTTATGTGAAATTTTGTATTTAGTTCTAGTCTTTTAAGTTACAAATACATGAAAGTCTTTCAGTTCATTACATGTCATTTTTTGTTCCTTTCAGGACTATACTTAACTTTTCTTGATAATATATTCTTAAATAAAACCCAAGTCCTTTGCTCTTGCAAACATAATGTTCTAAGACCTATGGTCGTTTAGTGTAGAAGCATCTAGGTGCTGTGAAATCCTAAAAGTTTTTCTGTAGAATGCTAATTGTTTTTACCACCTTGTTTCTTGCAATGTTTTCATGTTAACCTGATAATTTTGATTTAGATATGAGATTCCTGTAAGTTTACTTCCTAGTTTCTCTTTCAAGTAGTAGCTGGTGGATTCTTTCTATTTCTCCTCCACATTCTTGTTCTAGAACTTCAGAGCAATTTTCCTTAAAAATTTCTTATAATATTTTTTTCCAGATTCTTTTTGTGTATTTTAACATTCAGGTAGCCTGACAATTCCTATATTATCTCTTCTTGATTTTTTTCCCAGATGATTTTTTTTTCTAATGAGAGGTTTCAGATTATCTTCTATTCTTTCTGGTTTTGTTATATCTTGGTGTCTTATAACATCATTTGTTTCCACTGAGCAATTCTAGTTTTCAAGAAGCTATTTTATTCGTTAAGATATTGCATCTTCCTTTCCAGTTGTCTAACATTCTTTTCATAATTTACTTGAACTGCTTTCCCTAAGCCTCACCCACACTGTTTTGAAAATATTCGTGTTTGGAGGATGGGGCCAAGATGGCAGAGTAGAAGGATGGATCTGCTCTAGCTCTCCCACATAGCCCATAAAATACTTATAACAAATGACTAAACAAATTCTAGAGCAGGAGAAACAAAAAAATGACACAGTGAAGGAGATTTCAACCCTAAGACAGCCTGGAAGGCCAACAGGAAAGGTCTGTCAAATGGGGTTTAGACCGGAGCACAGCCCAGCCTTAACCACTTGGCACAGCAGAAACAGGACTGGTACAGGCTTCTGGGCACAAAATAATGGGCAATAGTTGTGGGTCTCAGATTTCTCAACCCACAAACTCCAAAGACGGCTTTAAATGTTAGTGAGAATGCTCTTTCACTTGAGTAAGAGGAGAGCAGGGTCTGTCCCTGTTCCCAAGCCCAGGGTGGAGGCAACCACTCTGGCACAATGTGTATTTTTGGAACCCTCAGGCTAAAGGCCCTGGGAGAATCGAGCAGCTGATTTGGATCTCAGTCCTGAGTGGTGGTACAGGAATGAGGAGGAGTGCTGCCTTGATGGAGCTAGTGGAATCTCTGGGGAAGGAATTTTACTCACACATCCCTGACAGAAAAGCTTGAGGTTGCTTCTAGACCAGAGTGGAAGCCCTTTATTGTGCCACCTTGGAGGAAATAAGAGCATACAGGTCCCTGAAGTGTACCATCCACTTGACAAAGGACTCAAAAAGTCAAGCAACAGCCTGGGATAAAGACCCAAAAAGAGGAAAAAAAAATTAGAATGTATAAAGTTACTTTCTTGGTGAACAGTTATTTTCTTCGACCTTTTTGGAAGAGGAAGAGCAAAGCATCTCAATAGAGGAAAACATAAAAGTCTAGGATACTGCATTCAGAACCTTACCCCTATAATATGCATTGGTTTCAGACCATGGAAGAACTCAAAAAGAATTTTGAAACCCAGGTAACAGAGATGGTAGAAAAATAAGGAAGAGAAAGTGATGCAAGAAAATCATGAAAAACAAGTTAACAGCTTGCTAAAGGAGACTTCCCAAAAATGGTGATGAAAATAACACCTTTAAAAAGAGAATAATGCAAATGGCAAGACAGGTCCAAAAAACACAATGAGGAGAAGAATGCTATAAAAAGCAGAATCAGTTAAATGGAAAATCATGTAAAAAAAAACTCACTGAAGAAAATGGTTCCTTAAAAATTAAAATGGGGAGGGGGGGTCGGAGCCAAGATGGCGGAGTAGAAAGACACACATATGCTAGCTCCGAACCCACAGCCCATAAAATATCTGTAACAAAGAACTCCCAAAAAATTCTGGAGCAGCAGAAGCCACAGAACAACAGAGCAGAGGAGATTTCTGTTCCAGAGTGACCTGAAAACCTGATGCAAAAAGTCCGTCGTACCCTGGACCCGGAGGCGAGCCCAGCCTTGCCTTGGCTGCAAAGCACCAAGAGTAGCAGATACCAGCAGGCTTCAGGGATGGAATCTCCAGTGGCCGCGTGAGTCCCTCCACCCATGGGCCCTAAAGGTTGGTGAGAGTGTCCGCTTGGCTTGCTGAGAGGGGAGTGGGGTGCCCCCATAACTCAGATGCCCTCGGGAGGCAGCAGCGGAGGTAGGAGCAGACCCAGGCTCCCCAAGCAGGCAGGAGCCAGCATCCATTGTTGAAGGTCTCTGCATAAACCCCTTGAGGGAACTGAGAGCCTCAAGGTGGCCCTGCCCCCACCTGAGCACCTGAACTTAATCTCACACTGAATAGCAGGCCCACTCCCACCAAAAGCCCTGAGGTTGGGAAGCAGCATTTAAATCTCAGACCCCAAGCCCTGTCTGGGCTGATCTGGAGGCAAGGTGGGGGTGGAAAGAAAACTCAGAAGTCAAGTCACTGGCTGGGAAAATGCCCAGAAAAGGGAAAAAAGTAAGATTATAGAAGGTTACTTTCTAGGTGAACAGGTATTTCCTCCCTTCCTTTCTGATGAGGAAGAACAATGCTTACCATCAGGGAAAGACACAGCAGTCAAGGCTTCTGTATCCCAGCCCACTAAATGGGCTCAGGCCATGGAAGGGCTCGAAAAAGGATTTTGAAAATCAAGTTAGAGAGGTGGAGGAAAAACTGGGAAGAGAAATCAGAGAGATGCTGTTAAAGCATGAAAAGCAGGTCAACACCTTGCTAAAGGAGACCCAAAACAATGCTGAAGAAAATAACACCTTGAAAAATAGGCTAACTCGACTGGCAAAAGAGGTTCAAAAAGACAATGAGGAGAAGAATGCTTTCAAAAGCAGAATTAGCCAAATGGTAAAGTAAGTTCAAAAGCTCACTGAAGAAAAGAGTTCTTTCAAATTAGAATGGAACACATGGAGGTCAATGACTTTATGAGAAACCAAGAAATCACAAAGAAAAACCAAAAGAATGAAAAAAATGGAAGATAATGTGAAATATCTCATTGGAAAAACAACTGACCTGGAAAATAGATCCAGGAGAGACAATTTAAAAATTATGGGTCTACCTGAAAGCCATGATCAAAAAAAGAGCCTAGACATCATCTTTCATGAAACTATCAAGGAAAACTGCCCTGAGATTTTAGAACCAGAGGTCAAAATAAGTATTCAAGAAATGCACCTATCCCTGCCTGAAAGAGATCCAAAAAGAGAAACTCCTAGGAACATTGTGGCCAAATTCCAGAGTTCCCAGGTCAAGGACAAAATATTGCAAGCACCTAGAAAGAAACAACTCAAGTATTGTGGAAATACAATCAGGATAACCCAAGATCTAGCACCTTCTACATCAAGGGATCGAAGGGAGTGGAATAGTATATTCCAGAAGTCAAAGGAACTAGGACTAAAACCAAGAATCACCTACCCAGAAAAACTGAGTATAATACTTCAGCGGAAAAATTGGTCTTTTAATGAAATAGAGGACTTTCAAGCATTCTTGATGAAAAGACCAGAGATGAAAAGGAAATTTGACTTTCAAGCACAAGAATGAAGAGAAGCATGAAAAGGTAAACAGCAAAGAGAAGTCATATGGGACTTAATAAAGTTGAACTGTTTACATTCCTACATGGAAAGACAATATTTATAACTCTTGAAACTTTTGAGTATCTGGGTACTGGGTGGGATTACACACACACACATGCACAGACACACACATGCACACACAGACACACACATAGAGACAGAGTGCACAGAGTGAATTGAAGAGGATGGAATCATATCTTAGAAAAAATGAAATCAAGCAGTGAGAAAGAAATATATTGGGAGGAGAAAGGGAGAAATGGAATGAGGCAAGTTATCTCTCATAAAAGAGGCAAGCAAAAGACTTATTAGTGGAGGGAAAAAGAGGGGAAGTGAGAGAAAAACATGAAGTTCCCTCTCATCACATTCCACTAAAGGAAAGAATAAAATGCACACTCATTTTGATATGAAAACCTATCTTACAGTACAGGAAAATGGGGGGGAAGGGGATAAGTAGGGTGGGGGGGATGGTTGAAGGGAGGGCATGGGGAGGAGGGAGCAATTTGAGGTCAGCACTCATGGGGAGGGACAGGATCAAAAGAGGGAATAGAAGTAATGGGGGATAGGATAGGATGGAGGGAAATATAGTTAGTCTTCTACAATATGACTATTATGGAAGTCATTTGCAAAACTACTCAGATATAGCCTATATTGAATTGCTTGCCTTCCAAAGGAAAGGGTTGGGGAGGGAGGGACGGAGGAAGAGAATTTGGAACTCAAAGTTTTAGGAACAACTATCAAGCACTGTTCTTGCTACTAGAAAACAAGAAATACAGGTAAAGGGGTCTACAAAGTTATTTGGCCCTACAGGATGAAAGGGCAGATGGAGACAAGGGCAGAGAGGGATGATAGAAGAGAGGGAAGATTGGTGATAAGGGCAATTACAATGCTCAGTGTTTTGGGGTGGTGTGAGGGGACAAAAGGGGTGAAAATTTGGAACCCGAAATTTTGTGAAAATGAATGTTTAAAGTTAAAGAAAAAATAAACAATTAAAAAATTAATATGTAGCAATTGGAAGTCAATAACTTTTTGAGAAACCAAGAAATTACAAAAAAAAAAAAAAACCCAAAAGAATGAAAAAACAGAAGACAATGTGAAATACCTCATTGGGATAACAACTGATCTGGAAAGTAGATCAAGGAGAGATAAATTAATAATAATGGTACTACCTGAAAGCCATGATCAAAAAAAGAGCCTAAACATCATCTTTCATGAAATTATCAAGGACTACTGCTCTGATATTCTAGGTTCAGAGGATAAAATGAATATTGAAAGAATCCACCAATCACATCCTGAAAGAAATGTGAAAAGGAAAAATTCCAAGGAATATTATAGCCAAATCCCAGACTTCCTAAGTCAAGGAGAAAGTATTGAAAGCAGTTAGAAAGAAAGGGTTCAAATATTGTGGAAATACAATTAGAATGACACAAGGTCTAACAGTTTGTACATTAAGGCATAGCTGACCTTGGAATATGATATGCCAGAAGTCAAAAGAACTAGTATTAAAGCCAAGAATCATCTACCCAGCAAAATGGAATATAATACGTCAGGGGAAAAAAAATGGTCACTCAATGATATAGAGGAGTTCCCAGCATTCTTGATGACCAGAGCTGAATAGAAAATGTGACTTTCAGAAACAAGAAGCAAGAGAAGCATGAAAAGGTAAACAGGAAAGATAAATCATAAATGACTTACTAAAGTTGAATTGTTTATTTTCCTAAATGGAAAGATAGTATTTGTAACTCCTGAAACTTGTCTCAGTATTTGGGTGGATGGAGGGATTATATACATACATATACATATATATATGTATATATATACATATATATATGTATATGTATGTATATATATGTATATGTATGTATATGTGTGTATATATATACATATATATATGTATATGTATGTATATATATGTATATGTATGTATATGTGTGTATATATATATATATATATATATATATATATATATATATATACACACATATACATACACACACAGAGAGGGCACAGGTTGAGTTGAATAAGAAGGGATGATATCCAAAAAAGTAAAATTAAAGGGTGAGAGAAGAATATATTGGGACGAGAAAGGGAGAAATGGAATGAGGCAAATTATCTCTCATAAAGGAGGCAAGAAAAAGCTTCTTCAGTGGAGGGAAAAATAGGGAGGTGAGAAGGAAAAAGTGAAGCTTACTCTTATCATATTTGGAATTGGGAGAGAATGATGCACACTCAATTTGGTATGAAAATCTATCCTACACTACAGGAAAGTAGGGGAGAAGGGGATAAGTAGGTTGTGGGGGGTGAAAGAAGTGAAGGCAAATGAGAGGAGGGAATAATTAGAAGTAAGGGCTTTAGGAGAGGGTCAAGGTCAAAAAAGAGAATAGAATAAATTCGGGGTGGGGCAGGATAGGAAGGACGGAAATATAGTTAGTCTTATACAACATAACTATTATGGAAGTCTTTTGCATAGCTACACATATATAGCCTATATTTTATTGCTTACCTTCTCAGTGGGGATGGGTGGGGAGGGAGGAAGGGAGACAAGTTGAAACTCCAAGTTTTAAAAAGAGATGTTAAAAATTGTATTTATATGAAACTGGGCAATGAGAAATATAGGTAACAGGGTATAGAAATCTATCTTGCCCTCTAAGAAAAGAGAGAATATGGGGATAAGGTAAGGGAAGAGTGTGATAGAGGGGAGGGCAGATTGGTGGAAGGGCTAATCAGAATATATCGTGCCTTGGGGTGAGCGAGGGGAATATGAGGAAAAAATCTGGAACTCCAAATCTTTTGGAAATGAATGCCGAAAAACTAAAAATAAGTGAATTAATTAGAAAAAGATATTTATGTTCCCTGCTGTACCACACTCACTGGGCTTGTGCTTGTTTCTCCTGACTCCAGTCACATCTGGGGATCACATCTGGTCAGAAGTTCTCATACACACTTAAAGAAAAAACCTCATGAAAATAACAATTGCAGTTTTATATACAATTTACCAATGCTAAAATGATTCAGCATTTTTAGAAAGAATTTTATTTTATTTTCAAAATTAAATAAATATATAGTCTGATATTGACTTTAACATACAGGAAAGAACAGGACAGACTGTTCAAAATATTGTTCAATTGTAAGAAGAGGTGCCAACATTATACAGATATCCCAAGAAGTTTCATACTTCTACGAAGCATCTAATACATGTATCATGATTGGAACACATTTTCAGCATTTTGTCCTGTAATTTCCTATGTGTTAAAATCAATATCAAGCTACATGTTTATGTGTTTTTCAAAGTCACATTTAATTCTTTGCCATTAGTCATTTCATACTTGCTCTTTCTGATGCTTTCCAATTCTTTTGCAAAATAATTGGAAAACATTGGATATAGCAAGCATGAAATAATAAAATTAAAACGAAATTGATAGCTATCTAACTACAAGGAAATGACTAATGAAGGAATTATTCCTTTTTCTGCCACTTGTCTATAGAAAGAATGACTTTCAAGAGCAAAGAAAAAATAATTAACCCAAAATAAAGAATATGATGACAAAAAATTATTTGGTATTCATTGAAATAATCTCCTGACTGACCTATTAAAGGAATTTATTAACATCAAACATTTGGAAATGGAAGAAAGGAAGGAAGGATATTGATTATAACAGTTCTGTACATATATTTATTATGTGAATTAATGCCATAATGAGTAAACTAAAACAGCTTAGAAAGTGGCCTCAGTCACTGTACCCTTGATCTCCTTTCCACGAAAGAGTGTTGGTAGCCAGAAGCAATATAATATTGGCATATGAATGTATTTCTAAACTTATATGGAGAAAATGGTGAAAGATCATGTGCAACACTGTCTCATAAAATAATGAAAAACAATAAAGTGCAAAACAGTTGAGTGACCCAACTAAACAGCCTTATCTCAGCTCTTTAAGGTTTAAGCTAAAAAAAGAATACAAACATAATATGAAAAAGTTTTACATGAATTTGTCATTAATAAATATTGGTATTTCCACACTTATAAAACAGGCAGAAAAAGAGGTTTTCATATCCCTCTAGGGCAGTAGAGCCACAAAATTTGGACTTAAATTATATAGGCTTAGATGCTTTTTTGAGAAAAAGGAATTATTGATAAATATTCCCTCCTCACATAAAACAAATAAATGTTGTTCTTCCCCACAGCCATTTCAAGATATTAATGAAAACAACATTTGTGGAAAACAGACCCACTACTCTGCCCAAGAGCCCTAGAAGTAATAGTGTCTACCATTCCAATCCAAAGTCAAGTGCATGTCATTATTTCTCTTATAACATGATCTTCTTCTGCAACGAAGGAGAAACACCCACCTTCTGCATGGCTCCTACAGCAAAACTATACATTCAGGTGAAAAACTCTATGGAGAAAGGTCTTACTCAGTCCCTCAAACATCACCATTTACCACCACAATGGAAGGCAAGCCACGTAACTGAAGCTCCCAAACTGCACGAAAGGAGTTAAAATAAGTCAAGCTAGTGAACCTATCATTTTTTTTTTACGAGATTACCTCCTCCCTTTCTGTACCAGTGGAGTGATCCCTTTATCCAAAGCTCAAAAGCCCTAAGAATTTATATGTCTATTTCCCTCTCCCTACCAATAATGACAATTGTTCTTCTAGCCTATTTCCTACAGCTATCAACAAGGTGAGCAATTCCTTTGGAGAACAGAACCACTCTCTCCATCACCTCTAATATCAGCACCAACCATGGACTGACCAAATGCCACTGTTGGACTGGTAAGACCAAGAACCATAGGCATAGCAGTGACATCACAATACCAACCATTGTGCCTGTAGCCATCATCCAAGGAAGCAAGGAAATCTGAAATATCATTTTTTTTGTTGTAAGTTTTTCAGCCCCAGTCTCTTCATTATTTATAGCTATGGAAGATGTACAAAATAAACTCTTGCCACCAAAGTCCTTGATGTTGTCAAAAGTATCAGCATTAAGTTGGATATGGTTTTATAGGTGGGATTAATATTCCAAAGAACTGATAGATAAAAGTATGCATAGTATGATTATACAAATATTTATGAATTTCTTTCCAGTGGTAGCCTTTTCTAACATGGGTTAGGAAGGGCAGGAGAAAGACACTTCAGAACTTAGAATGTAAAAAAAAATTAGTGTAAATTTTTTTTAAAAAATGTGTTAATATATACTTTACCGCTGTACAAAAAGGACTATTGTAATTTTCCATTTGACCTGTAGATATAATTTCATACATTAAAATGTGAACTTCTTGAGATCAGGAACTGTCTTGCTTTTCTACTTGTGTTCCTGAAATTAGAATAGTGCCTTACACATATTGGTTGATTTTGATAAATACTGGGGGTTTTTTTTACTATATTTTTCTTTAGTTTTAGATTTTCAACATTCCTTTCCAGAAAATTTTGAGTTCCAAATTTTCTCACCTCTCCCCTCATCCACCCCAAAACGCCATATGTTATGATTACCCCATCCCTCAGTCTTCCTTCCCTTCTGTCACACCCCTCCCTTCCCTTATTCTCATCTTCTCTCTTTTTTTTGTAGGAAAAGATAAATTTCTATACCCCTTCCTCCCTCCTCATCCATCCTCACTGAGAAAGCAGGTACTTCAATATAGAACATATATGTGTACTTTTGCAAAAGACTTCCGTAAGTCATATTGTGTAAAACTAACCATATTTCCCTCCATCCTGTCCTGCTCCCATTTATTCTATTCTCTTTCGTGACCTTATCCCTCTCCCAAAGTGTCAAATTTTCCCTTTTAAGGAGCTATTTTCTTCAGTGAATTCTTTTTTTCCTATTTGAAAATCATTGACCATTTTTTCTTCTACCTCTCTAATTTGGCTTTTAAAATCCTCTTGAGCTCTTCCAGGAATGTTCTTTGAGTTTTTCTTTGGGCATATTCCCTTCTGAGGTTTCAGATGGGAGTACAGTCTCAATGCTGACCACGTCTGTATTCTATTATGGACTTTGTCCTCATAGTAAAATTCTATGGTCTTTTCCTTTCTGTTTTGCTTCCTGCTAATGAAGATTGCCTTTTTCCTGATGTTTAAAGTGAATCTCTGCATCTGGAACACAGGGGCCTCTGTCCTGTGGTATTTTGTTGAGTGTATTGTGGCCTCTGGTTCTTTCAGCTAGAAGCTGGAATGCTGCAGCTTACCTTGTGCTTATCTGACTGGTGTGCCAAGGCGGAGGTCAGCTCAAATCTTTCTGAGCTTCTCTGGAGTTACCCTGGAACTTGCTGTGTGAAGTGTGCGGGAGAGGTGGCCTGACTGCAGGAGGTCTCCTCTCCTTAGCTAGAGCACAAGCAGGCTCAATAGTTGGTGAACCCTGACTGTGCTAGTGTTTTCTCAATTCCCCTGGCTGTGCTAAGGCACACCTGGAGTCATGGTTTTGGTGCTAATGAACTCCAACCCCTGGGGCTCAGTATCTCCTCTTGGTTTGCTGACATGGTACTGTCTGGGACCACTCTGGTCCTGCACTGGTCCCCTTCAGCCCTAACAAAAAAGTTTCTCCCTACTGATTTTCTTAGTCTCTCAAGCTAAGAGAATATTTATCCATCTGGCTGATCTCACTATTGCAGGATTTTTACTGGGGAAACATTGTCTGCATTTTTTCAAGGTCAACAGGGGGAGGGTATGAGCACTTACAGATGATTCCACCATCTTGGCTCCTGAACAGTTTGATAGAAAAGTACAAAGACTCCAGAAAAGAAACTTTGAAAGGAAAAATGGATAGACCTGGGTGAATGTTACTGAAATATGGAGAATAAGCAATAAGACTTTTTAATGGGGATCATCCCAACAACAAAGGAACAGATTTTCTTCAAGGATACACTGCTATATTATCAGAAAAAAATCACTATGCTATATTTGAAAGAGACATAGATTTTGATTCTTGTAATTAACATTTGAATTTCATTTGTGATATCTCTGTAACAGGATAGCTATGCCCAAGTATTTGAAGTGCCATCATGTAAAAGACTTGCTGTAGTTAGATGTGATTTATTTGGCTCTACAGACCAAAACCAGAAACAATTGAAAATTGCACTGTGCCAAAATTAGACATATTAGACAAAAAGCAAAACAATCCCCATACTTCTTAACAATTGAAGACATCTCAAAACAGACTGACTTACTAAAGAGGAAATATCCCCCTTAGAGATCTTCAAGTAGATATTGAACAGTCACTTGTTTGGTATCTTATAGTAATGATTCCTTCACATATGAGTAGAATTAAATGGCAATTGGGCAACCTTCCACTTCTCAGATCCATGCCAAACCTAAAATTATAGATTGATAGATTCAGAATTAAGCTAAACTTAGACATCATTTATTTTAACTCCCACTTTTTACATATAAGAAAACTAAGGTCCACATAGTCTAAGTAACTTGTCTATGGTCACCAGATATTAAGTGTCTAAGTTGTTTTTCTAATTCTGAACCTAATCTAGGACTCCTTCCATCTGATCAGACTTTTTGAACATCAATTCCCTTAACTGCAAAATAAAGGGTTTGAGCTAAGTGATACTTGAGTTTCCTTTCAGTTTTGAATCTTTTTGATTCCCATGATCCCAATATTCATAGTTCAGTCATATTCATATGTAAAAACTGTAGTGAAATGACTGGATTTACTATTAGATTTAGAAGTGATGATGGCCCTAGAATGAGAACAGAGTTATTTTTTTTTAAAGTAGTTGAAATGTTGGTGTATCAGATTAAGGAATATTACGTAGTTACAAGAAGATCCAGAGCATTTATTTAAGTGACATTTTTCTTTTCACATTGACATAACTGAAATTTCAAGGATAACTTTATGAACTGGAATTTGGAAGTAGAGGTATATAGATTTTTGAAGAAATAATGTGAGAAAAAAACAAAGCCAATAGCAATGCATTGTCTTGAATAAGTTCTATTTAAACTTAAAATGGGACTTTTTTTAAAGAAGAAGAAAGGATTCTTGAAACCTCAAAAAATACTGAAAATTGTCTAATTTTGAAGGAGGGATGAGGCTATTAGAATTTGTGAAAAAATCTAAAATTAAACTAAGAAAGTGAGAGAGTGTTCATTTCCATTCCACTGACTACCTACTGTTGAACAACCTTATCCTAGTTTATGTAAATGATGGAAAAGAAAATGAAGAAATGAACAAGAAAAGCAAACCTATTGATCACATAAGTTATATACACTGTCTAAACAGGAAAAAGCAGCATATGATTAAGCTCTTGTAATGGAAATTTAAAATGGGGAGATCTTTCTTTTTCATTAATAGGCCCATGTGACCTACCTGGGCCACATGAGTCTGAGTCACATGGAGCCTGTGTGGGAGGAGTTTGCTGAATGGGTGGAACAGGAAGGGTGCAGAAGGAAGAGGCAGAGCTGAAGCAGAGTTGAGAGGAAGTTTATCTTGACAGCAGTCAGAGCTAAGAAAGATGCAGGCTGCTGACTAGCGTGAGTGAAAGAGCTTGTTTGTGATTTTGTTTAAGAGGGCCTGCTTGTGATTTGTTTAATGGAGCTGGTTTGTGGGGAGTCTGTTGCGTTTTGTGATTCAGAATTGTACCAGGACATTCATGGCCACTGTAGCCACTGTGTATCAAACTGACACTACAGCCCTATTGTGAATGTCATACCTAGGAAGTCTACTACCAAGTTAGAGAAGGGAATGATCAATTTGGTATCAGAAAGAGACACAGGCCACTAATGTATACCTAAGAGTCTGTGCTAGATGCATATTAACTTAGTTTTAAAATGTAAAATTATCTGTTATATTGTGTTTTTATTTTGTTAAATATTTATCAGTTGCATAATAATTTCATTCAGACAAACCTTAGAACTGTTATAGGGCATGTATTTGACACTTTTGGTGCAGTATATAAAATTGTAGAAAAGAGAATTTTATTTAAACAATCTAATTTAAAAAGAATGAGAAAAAAGGTCTTCATTTTACTTTTTAAAGTGGGTATTTAGTCCAATTCATCAACATAATTTATGGAGAATTTGAGAAAATGTAATGTTATAAAAAAGAAATGAGAATGAGAATATCAGTAGCCATTTTTATTTTTTTTTTCAAAAATATGTTCAACATTTACAAAACATAAAAGGTAAGGTGGACATCTTCATTTACAGTAAAATATTAATGTCTATAAAATAGAAACCTTTTTGATTTGTTTTTACAGATAACAGATTACAACACGTACAAAGATGTTGTCAGGGAAATAATTCAAAGCTCTGCCCTTCTTTTCCCACCCCTCGCCTCCATTGATTAAAAAGGTAAAGGGCTGAGGAAAAATACAGTTGCTATTTCTTAATTCTGGACAAGATAACCAACTAAACATCAAGCTCTGATATGTGTACTATATGATGTTTTCTGAGGTGTAAATTCTTACACTGAATGTTTAGGGATCAACTCCATTTAGTTGACTTGAACTGGCTCTCAGTCTGCAGATATGACACTGGAAGGCATCAGAGAAATTAGGATTGGATAAATGAAATCATGATCTGATATGAGCTTGGAACTTTTGAGATTACTAAGTGAAAAAGCATAGAAGGAAAGAAAAGAGGACCCAGGAAGAAGCATTCAAATGGTGCATGCATGTATGCCTTCCAATAAGATGGAGCAGTATCACAAAAACCTAGAGAATAGAGAATATCAAGGAGAAGAAGTTGCTTGGCACAAGCAAAGACAGCAACGAGGTTAGAAAGGATGAGGATTTAGAAATAAAATAATTAAGTTTTTCAGTGAATAAATTCTTAGTAACTTTGGAGAGAGCAGTTTCTATTGAATGATGTGGTCAAAAGCCACATTATAGAGATTTAAAAAGAAAGTAATGGGGAAGGAAATGGAGATCCCAATTTCTAGATGACTCCACCCCTGCAAACATTTCATAAATGAAGACACAAGAAGATGGCAGATGGTTCAAATGCTACAGGCCAAAAACTTGACAGTTATGCAGTTATCCCAAGGATTCTGGGCATGTCCCAGGAAATTATTATAAATGCCACCTCTGAAATCCAACTCTGTGACTAATTCAAAGGACAAGATTCTTGTGTCTCTGCCATTCCCTCACTCAAGAACCTACCTTCAGGAGTTTCCTGTTGCCTCTAGGATAAAATATGAACTCTTTAGTTTGAAGTTTAATAACTTTCACAGTCTAAGTCTAAACAGTTTCGCCAGCCTTATTTTATATTTTCCCCTCTCTTCCACATTATATTCATAGTCAAATTGGTCTATAATAGAATGAAGGAAATGGAATAAGTGAAATGATTTGCTGGATTTGACTAGAAATATAGTTTGGAGTCAGAATTTAACCTGCCTTAGATACAATACTAAGTGTTTGTATTTGTAACATTGTGGGATGTATTTCTTGTGTGATTATTTTGCTAACATTATAGAAGATGAATTGCAGAAGAGGAACACCACAATGAAAGGACTCCATTAAACTGCTGTTAAAATAGTCTAAGACAATGGTAAGAAAGAACTGACCTAGCTTGGTGTCTGTGGGAGTT
The DNA here is from genome assembly GCF_028372415.1 of Notamacropus eugenii. Lineage (NCBI taxonomy): Eukaryota > Metazoa > Chordata > Mammalia > Diprotodontia > Macropodidae > Notamacropus > Notamacropus eugenii. The sequence goes on from NC_092875.1 coordinate 380,703,332, forward strand.
AGTATCTGTGAAATGTTGTGAAGATTGAACTGGCAAGACTTGACAATTGATTTTCTATGGGAGTCTGGAAGAAGTCCTCAAAATAACTTAAATTATTATCAGCATTGAGGACTGGAGAATAGTGGTATCTTAAATAGAAATAGGGAAGACTGAGGAAGGGAGAGATAAAAAGGAAAGGTAATAAGTTCCATAATGGACATGTTGAGTTTGAATTGTCAGATAGAACATCTAGGTAGAAATACCTTGCTTCAAGACTTAGATGTGGACTAGAAATCTGGGAGATACATTAGTGTTGAATACAGAGGTTTTAGAACTCATATGTGCATCTAGAGCACATGAAGCTATTGTGGAACATGAAATCTAGGACACAAGTAGAAGAATTAACTCTACCAATGTGAAGGATAACCTCAAGGATTGGGAGGAGGAGAAGACAAGTGAAGATATAGAGGGGGTTTGAGGTATGGAGTGAGGGATAGGACAGAGATCATGACAGATGTACTCGATTTCTTTAATAAAGTATGTGGGAAGATAGGAATTTTTGTATTTGTTAAGAAATGTTAAGGGATCCCCTGAACTTATCCTTTTGAGTTGCCATCTTTTATAGAAACACTCGATGTGAAGTATACAGGAGGCACTGAACATGTCAAGGATGAAGACCTGTCTGAGCTGGCATAATTTTTTGCTCACACCCCAAGATGGACTCTCTATGTGTCCTTGACAGTCAGGACAGATACCAGTCAATCTGCACTAGACTGGGAAACTTCTTGTATAGCTGGGACTCTTATAGGTAAGCAGAACATCCTATCTTCATGGTATAGCAGTTCCCAAGGGAAAAGAACATTGTGTTTCCCATCCTAATTATTAATGATTTCTCCTCTGCTACCATTCCCATTTAGGTGTACATTTCTATTTCTCTTCCTCTATTTATCACAATTTCATAAATATGCAAAATTCTATTCGATTTTTAAATCATTGCTCTTGCAAAGGGTTCCACGTGCATGTTCATTTCTCTTGTAATAAATCTAGTGTTCATGTAAATTTCAGGAAGTGATGGTTACCTGTTAACATATTAAGGGTCTGAAAAGAGAGGTGTTATGGAAAGGACTCTGGGAAAGTATGATGTAGAGTCAATCAGGAAGTTAAACAATCATGATGCAGTAGTGAATGTCTTGTTATGACTCAATTAATTGAATTTAGGATGAGCCTTTTTTAGTAAAATCTTCAATTCTTAGAAGTCCATTTCTCAGATGTGTTATGAAGTAGATTTTTGTTTAAGTATAATCTGGACTACAGTACTTCTGAGGATCTTTTAAAAATGACAATTTCTTTGATTTTCTGATTCTTTGATTCAGTAATCACAGTTAGGTGGAATCCTATAGCTATGCACATAGCCTGATTAGTAGGAGTGAAAAAAAGTATATAGTGAGGCTGAACAATGGTTGAAGATTGGAGGGCATATATGGTGGTAAGACAAGGTAAAAGGAAAAACAAAAGTTTCAAGGGTAGAAGAAAGTACATAGTTGAATTCATTTGGGATAAAGCCAGGACTATTAAGGGAAGAAGTGAGACTACAGCTATGTGATGGTTTGAAAAAAAAAGAAAGGATAAAGGAAAGGTTGTCATAAAGAAGACAAAGAATAGATAGGAGAGATTTCAGGTAAAGCAATGAAGTCAAGGATACGATATTACAGGGCCAGTGGTGATTTGTTATCTTTAAGATGATGAACATGGCAAAGTATTGTAGTAATATTAAAATTTACTATGTAAATATGAATTTATATGGCTAAGAAAGAGCACTTAACTGGAGCTGAGGCAACTGATAAATTAAAAGGCCATGATATTAAATGGGAAAATCAATATGTATATAGATTTACATAAGTATAAAGACCAAGCTTAGAGTGGAATTGAAAATTGTGAGCTAGTTATTGAAGCCCTTGATAAAGGAGGAGGGATTCTGTAGACTTCAATATTTAGCAGCAGCAAGAAGCTTCACAGAATAAAACAGAGAAATGACATGAAATCTCAACATCAGAGAGCTTTCTGAGTTATGGTAGCAGAGGCAGTCAGATGTAGTAACAAGAAGCAAAGTCTATGGTATATCTTCCTCCAGAACAGTGAATGCCAGTTCCAAAAAAAAAAAAAAAAAATTCACTCCTCCAGAACAAAAAGATGGATGAGTATTCTTTATAAAAGAGTCAGGTTTTCATAAGAATTTGGAGGGAAGATCAAAATAGGCACGAGATCCAAAATGAGGTTTACAATGACACAGAAAATTTTCCAGAGGGTGTAGTAGAAATATTGTAAGAAGACCAGGAGAGGAGGAGCCAAGATGGCGGAGTAGAAAGACACACATATGCTATCTCTGAAAACACAGCCCATAAATTACATGTAAAGAAAATCTCCCAACAAATTAGAGAAACAGAAGCAATAGGACAATGGAGCAGAGGAGATTTCTCTTCCAGAGAGACCTGAAACACCAGCGCGAAAGGTCCATCATGCCCCAGACCCAGAGCAGAGCCCAGCCCTGCCTTGGCCATGCAGGACCCGAGAGGAGAAGATCCGGGCAGGCTTCAGGGATGGGATCTCCAGCAGCCGTGCAGGTCCCGCCACCCACAGGAGCAAAAGGTCAGTGAGAGAGTCTTTCTGGCTCACAGAGAGGGGAGTGGGGTGTCGCCATAACTCAGGACCCCTCGGGAAGCAGCAGCAGAGTCAGCAGCAGACAGGGGCTCCCTAAGCAGACAGGAGCCTGGATTCATTGTTGAAGGTCTTCACATAAACCCCCGGAGGGAACTGAGTCCCGTGTGGTGGCCCTACCCCCACCAGAGCACCTGAACTTAATCTCACAGTGAATAGCAGCCCCGCCCCCACCAGAAGCCCTGAGGCTGGGAAGCAGCATTTGAATCTCAGACCCCAAGTGCTGGCTGGGCGGATCTGGAGGCCAGGTGGGTGTGAAGAGGAAGCTCAGAAGTCAAGTCACTGGCTGGGAAAATGCCCAGAAAAGGGGGGAAAATAAGACACTAGAAGGTTACTTTCTTGGTGAACAGATATCTCCTCCCTTCCTTTCAGATGAAGAAGAGCAATGCTTGCCATCAGGGAAAGACATAGAAATCAAGGCTTCTGTGTCCCAAGCAACCAGAATAAAAATTCAATGGGCTCAGGCCATGAAAGAGCTGAAACAGGATTTTGAAAATCAAGTTAGAGAGGTGAAGGAAAAATTGGGAAGAGAAATGAGAGAGATGAAAGAAAAGCATGAAAAGCAGGTCAACACCTTGCTAAAGGAGACCCAAAAAATGCTGAAGAAAATAACACCTTGAAAAATAGGCTAACTCCATTGGCAAAAGAGGTTCAAAAAGCCAATGAGGAGAGGAGTGCTTTCAAAAGCAGAATTAGCCAAATGAAAAAGGAGGTTCAAAAGCTCACTGAAGAAAAGAGTTCTTTCAAATTAGAATGGAACAGATGGAGGCCAATGACTTTATGAGAAACCAAGAGATCACAAAACAAAACCAAAAGAATGGAAAAATGGAAGAGAATGTGAAATATCTCATTGGAAAAACAACTGACCTGGAAAATAGATCCAGGAGAGACAATTTAAAACTTATGGGACTACCTGAAAGCCATGATCAAAAAAAGAGCCTAGACATCATCTTTCATGAAATTATCAAGGAAAACTGCCCTGAGATTCTAGAACCAGAGGGTAAAATAAATATTCAAGGAATCCACCAATCACCACCTGAAAGAGATCCAAAAAGAGAAACTCCTAGGAACATTGTGGCCAAATTCCAGAGTCCCCAGGTCAAGGAGAAAATATTGCAAGCAGCTAGAAACAAACAATTCAAGTATTGTGGAAATATAATCAGGATAACACAAGATCTAACAGGTTCTACATTAAGGGATCAAAGGGCATGGAATAGGATACTCCAGAAGCCAAAGGAACTAGGATTAAAACCAAGAATCACCTACCCAGTAAAACTGAGTATAATGCTTCAGGGGAAAAAATGGTCTTTCAATGAAATAGAGGACTTTTAAGCATTCTTGATGAAAAGACCAGAGATGAAAAGAAAATTTGACTTTCAAACAGAAGAATGAAGAGAAGCATGAAAAGGTAAACAGCAAAGAGAAGTCATGAGGGACTTACTAAATTTGAACTCTTTACATTCCTACAGGTAAAGACAATATTTGTAACCCTTGAAACTTTTCAGTATCTGGGTACTGGGTGGGATTACACACACACACACACACACACACACACACACACAAACACACACAGACATGCACACACACACAAACACATAGACAGAGAGTGCAGAGTGAATTAAATAGAATGAGATCATATCTTAAAAAATGAAATTAAGTAGTGGGAGAGAAATATATTGGGAGGAGAAAGGGAGAAATGGAATGGGGCAAATTTTCTCTCATAAAAGAGGCAAGCTGAAGACTTTTTAGTGGAGGGAAAAAGAGGAGAGGTGAGAGAAAAACATGATGTTTACTCTCAGCACATTCCACTAAAGGAAGGAACAAAATGGACCCTCATTTTGGTATGAAAACCTGTCTTACAATACAGGAACGTGGGGGAGAAGAGGATAAGCAGAGTAGGGGGGATGATGGAAGAGAGGGAAATGGGAAGAGGGAACAATTTAAAGTCAACACTCTTGGGGAGGGACAGGATCAAAAGAGAGAATAGAAGTAATGGAGGGCAGGATAGGATGGAGGGAAATATAGTTAGTCTTACACAACACAACTATTATGGAAGTCATTTGCAAAACTACACAGATATGGCCTATATTGAATTGCTTGCCTTGCCAGAGGGAATTGGTGGGGAGGAAGGGATGAAGACAGTTTGGAACTCAAAGTTTTAGGAACAACTGTCAAGTATTGTTCTTACTACTAGGAAATAAGAAATACAGGTAATGGGGTATAGATAGTTATCTGGTCCTACAGGACAAAAGAAAAGATGGGGATAAGGGAAGGGAGGGATGATGGAAGAGAGGGCAAATTGGTGATATGGGCAATTAGAATGCTCAGTGTTTGGGGGTGGGGGGTAGAGGACAAATGAGGATAAAATTTGGAACCCAAAATGTTGTGAAAATGAGTGTTAAAAGTTAAATAAATAAATTTAAAATAAACAGAAGACCTTGAAATGGGGAAGCATGGAGATGAGTCAAATGCAGATGAGAGTTGAGGGCGGTGGTAACAAGGCAAGGGGTTTTCAATCTAAAACTAGTGACAGTTTCACAAAGGCTAAGGTGTGTGTGTGTGTGTGTGTGTGTGTGTGTGTGTGTGTGTGTTTGTGTGTATGTGCTCCTTTTCATTTGGGTTAAATGTATTTGCGTATCAAGCCAGGAAGCATCATGGGAAATTCCAACTGAAAATTAGTCATTTATGCCAATGAAAAAGGAGTGTAATAAAATCCAAGACATGGAAACATAAGGGATTTTATCTTATCTTGGTGATACTTCATTTGCCTATTCTTGGGGAAGCATGCATAGTTGGGTATGGTCATTCATAATCTCAATATGAGTATGAGTTGCATCCTTAATAATAACAAGTGTTTTAGTCACAAAACTGTAGCAGATAGAAGCTGAGGTGACTGGGAATTGATCCTGAGAAGAAGTTAATACTGAGGATCAAGGACTAATAGTAAACACGAGAATAGTGGCCAGAGGTACCCAATAAATTGTGTCAGTATCATACATTACCACATGACATCAGCAATCACACAGTATCCATGGTCTAAATTGTCCTACCCACAGACATTCTTTAGAGTTGTGCTTTCTCTCTCTCTCTCTCTCTCTCTCTCTCTCTCTCTCTCTCTCTCTCTCTCTCTCTCTCTCTGTATATGTATATATATATATATATGTGTGTGTGTGTGTGTGTGTGTGTGTGTGTGTGTGTATGTGTGTGTGTGCTCACCGTGTGTTCCTTCTTGACATGAATTCTCTGCTGGTTGTTCAGTGCTATTTGAAAGAGTATACTGTATGTGTGCAGAAGGGATAGAGAAGGAAAATCTTTTCATTCGATCATTTACGCTATTTAAAAATATCTTTTTCTTGGATTAAAACACATGAATAGGCTGTTATTAACATCTGTAAAGACTCCATAGATGTGAACCTATTGGCAATGCTATTCTAGGCCCTTTGTTATGTCTTGAGCCAGACACTTCACTTAGACTCCTTCCTCTATTTACAATTACTCTGTATTTGAAGAGAGAATGCAGCTTGTGCACCAAGAGGCCTGACCATCCCTAAACTTTGCCTTCTGAAGACATCAGTTCAAAGTTCTGAAGACATCATTCTGAAGATGTTGTAATGACTTGAGAGTTGGACTTGAACTCACAAAGACATTAGTTCGAATCCTGCCTCATTCATTTATGAACTCTGTGTCTAAGAAAGTCACTTAATGCTTCTTAGACTCAGTTTTCTCAGTTTTGAAATATGTCTGAAAATAGTTCCAGTTCCCTAGGATTGTTATTAGCATAAAATGAAATAATATTTGTAACACACTTTGCAAACTTAGAGCAGTATATAATAAGTTAATTGTTAGTCATTGTTGTTACTATTATTATTGTCTGCCACCACGGGAACCAGCAGTATGGTGAATTGTGGGTTATAATTTTTAATGTGTGCAGATTCATAAAATACTTTAAATATGGCATAGAATTTCTGGAAGAACTATGTGTGAGAAAGGGTGCTCCAGAAGCTCTATATACCTTCAAAAGATTTTAGCATTTTATATTTATTCCTAGATTACTTCACCATTACTTTGCTACCAAAATCTAAAATCGATACATGCAAATATACTTTCATGTTGTCTGAAATAACCATCACAGAATGACTGCTATTAGTGACCCTAATATTTTCAACAAGATAATGTAACAGTGTTCAATCAATTTACAGTGTGTTGTTTAGGTTTGTCTTAAATGGATTGTGTTCCATTTTAGAAACTAAGTAGATTAAGTAAAATTGATGCTTTATGACTACATGCATTAGAATCATGCAAAATATTTTATCATTTTAAAGTGCTAGTTTTTTTTGTTTAATGTTCTATCATATTAATCTTATTTACCTATGTATACTGTATATGTATACACATTTAATACTATGACTACAATAATACTTACCTAAGTTTTAAGTGAATCTGAAATTCACATTTCACATTCTGTAAAGAAGTTCATAACAGTTATGATGTATGATTGCCAATTTGAAATTAGGTTACCTAAATTTAGACATTGATTAATAAGAAGGAGTACTGCTGGTGAAGCTACCATTAATCCTACAAGCTGGATTCTATCCATACAGCAGTAAATTACAGAAATATTTTTGAAGATCTGTCCTAATTTTGCAGAAAGCTACTTGATATATTTGAATGTGTGTACAGGTGCCCTCCTTATGGTTCTACTCTTCTATAAAGCCTATACTAGGATTTCATAAGCTTTATCAGATTCTAACAAATTAGAAAATATTGTGGATTAGATTGTAACAAACTGTGTTTGTCACTAAATACCTTGTATATTATATTTGCAGAGGCTCATCAAGAGAAATTTGGTCACAAAGTTTTAACATTGTTGGAGTCATTACAAGTAAAAAAAGACGTAATTTAGAACAGAAGTGTCAAAATATTTAGAAAAACTCCTGAACCAGATTTAAATGTAATTGGGAAATGTTTAAAACAACACAAAGATATACGACAACATAGAAAACATTAATTTGTGGATTTCTGAGTCAATATCTGGCCACCAATGATGTGTGCCTATTCAGGTTTGACACAGTTCATGTAGAGGAAAGGATATGAAGTCAGGAAGATCTGGATTCAAATTCCACTTAGACACTTTCCAGATATGTAATGCTGGCCAAGTCATTTGAATTCTCTCTGTATCAATTTTGTCATCTATAAAATTAATGACTTGGACTAGATGACTTCTATGTTTCCTTCCTCTATGGATCACTTATCTTATGAATTAGGATATGTCCATTGGAAGTAGGATCAATCAATCAATCAGTCTATCTATCTATCTGTCTGTCTGTCTGTCTTTCTGTCTGCCTGTCTATCTGTCTGTCTGTCTGTCTACATAGCTATCTATCTCGATATACATATATATATATAGATATAGATATATCTATCTATATATATATAGAAAATACACATATATCTAAATCTATATCATTTATATCTCTATCTATATATCTCTATATATCTATATCTATATCTATCTATCTATCATCTATCTATCTATCCCCTGTGGTAAATGTGTAACTTATTAGACAAGTCTTAGAGAGTTGCCTGAAATGCAGAGTAATTTAGCCATGGTCACAGTATTAGTAAACATTAGAAAGCTGGATTTGATTTCAGTTTTTCACTTTAACTAGAAAAAAATCTACCAGTAATCTAGAGTATCCTGAGACACAGAAATATACACATATACATGCATACACACTATGCAAATATATTCATTTATAATTACACATTGCTTTAATATTATTTTTTCTGTTAATTTGTTTGTCTATTTATTTACATATATATAGTCTTACAAAATAAGTTGTTGGAGGGTAGGGATCACAGATTTTTAACATCTCTCGCACTACAGATAATCATAAAATTAAAAAAACAAAATAAAATAAAATATGAAGATGATTAATGTGATTCTGTCATATTTTCATATACATGCACTTGGGGTTATATGCAGAAACTGGACTATTTGTAGATGGGTCATGTTATCTGAAGTTGTGATCTAAAGTTGTCAATGAAACATGATAAGGGACAGAGAAAATTTTAAATATTGCTTAGAAAACAAAGTATTTAAAGGACAATTTTATGGAGATTTGAACTATCAATTAAGCCAAAATTTATTTGCCACCATTTTAAAATATGTCTGCATTGTTTTTTAATTTTTAATTTTAGACTCAAACATCAGAACACAAATATGGGATAGAAAAAAGGGAAAAACTATACAAAGTAAGAAAGGAAAAGATAAAAGCATGTCATGTACATAGCAGAACACGGGAGAGGATTCAAAAAATGTAATGACAAATTTTCATTTCAAGAAAGTCTGTTTGATAAATACCACATGTTGTGCTGAGAGGTGTCCTTTTATGTTTTTGATTCCTTGTAAGCTTTCTTTTGTTCTCTACTGTGCACTATTTACTTTGTTCCTTTTTCACTCTCCCTCCCCTCCCCCAGAAGGCTAAAATTAACTGTAGATGTATTACTATATAAATATAGATATATACATACACATATACACATATACATATTTATACAGACATATACTTTCCCTAACAAATTCTATTCCTGATCTTTGCTTTTATGTTTGTACATAGCTCTTGTTTCCTATCCCTACTGACTCCTCTACTTTACTTCTATCTGTTACCTTGCCCTCCTATTACATACTCTACCTCCTCCAAGGATTTCTCCCCTATCTTCCCACTCCCATAAATATAAACACAATTTTGCAGTCCCCATAACCTATTTGCTCTAGAGATACCTCCATGGTCCTCCCCCCTTACCCCTGACCATTCTATTTCTTCTGAATTCAGAAGACTTTTACACTCTTCTGGACATGTACGTGTTGTTCCCTCTTAAATTCATTCCTGTAGTAGGTTGCCAGAACTACCAGCCATCCTATCCCGTCTAATAATTCTGTATTGATTCTTCCTCTTGCACTTCATTTGCTGAAAATAATTACTCTTAGACCAGAATTTGAAGTACAGACCAAACCAGCACTCAGCTCAGAACAGACCAATGCGCTAGAGCACACACCAGTGCATGCAGGGTAGACCAGTGTGGAGCAGTAGGGACAGGACCTGGAACAGACTTCAGGGTGCTACAGGAAACAGTTCTCAGACTGCTCAACCCACAAATACCACAGATAGCTTCAAAGGTCAGTGGGAAGGCTCCACCACCCAGGAGAGGGGAGCAGGATCTGGACCTCCAGCAGCAGGCACAAGAGCTGCCATTTTTGGAGCCCTCCTGGGGAAATTGAGTAGTTGGTCTGATTCTCAACCCTGATCTCCCCTCCAGGGTGAGGAGGAGCACAGACAGTGGAGCTGGAGGCTGTTGTGGTGAGGGAATTCCAACTGCAGATTCTGGGCAGAAAAAAATTTGGTTTCTCCCAGGCCAGTGTGCAGATCAGGAGAGGAGTAAACATCTCTCCCTTGATTGTACCACCTTGGAGGAACTGAGAACTTACAGGTCCCCAGGGCATACGCTTCTCTTGGAAAAGGACTCAAAAGTTGAGTAACTGGCTGGAAAAATGCCTAAAGAAGGGAGAAAAATTAAGACTATAGAAGGTTACTTTCTTGGTGAACAGATATTTTCTTCCATCCTTTCAGATGAGAAAGAACAAAGAAGAAAATCAGAGGAAGTCAAGGCTCCTGCATCCAATACTCCAAAATAAATGTACAATGGTCTCAGTCCATGAAAGAGCAAAAAGAGTACTTTGAAAATCAAGTAAGAGAGGTGGAGGGAAAATTAGGAACTCAAAATTTTGTAGAAATTAATGTAGAAAACGAAAAATAAATAAATATTAACAACTTAAAAAGGGAAATACTCTTTTTGTCTGTTTTGAAATGATTTTAGTTTGAAAAGTCATGTCATACTCAGTTCAAAGTCAATCTTTCTTTTTTTTAAGATTTTAAATTATTTTGTTTTCAGTGTTCTACAATCACTTCCATATAACTTTCTTCCCTCCCTCTACCTCCCTCCCTGAGACAGCACAGTTTTAAATAGGTTCTACACAAACATTCCCAGGAACTCCATTTTCACCTTAGTCATGCTGCATAGAAGAATTGAAATGAATGGAAGAAATCATAAAACCAACCAAAATGTAATACAAAAGAAAATGATCTGCTGCGTTCTGTGATTTAATTCCATAGCTGTTTCTCTGGATGTGGAAGGCATTTTGCCTTAATAGACCATTGGGAATTTTTGAAGTCCTTGCATTGCAATGAAGTTGTAAGTCTACGAGAAAAAATTCTCATACCTGTGGTTGTTGCTGTGTATAAAGTTCTCCTGGTACTGCTCCTTTTGCTCAGCACCAGTTCGTATAAGAATTTCCAGACCGCTTTGAAGTATTCCTGTTCATCATTTCTTATTGCACAATAGTATTCCATCACATTCATATACCAAAATTTATTCAGCCATTCCCCAACTGATGGGCATCCCCTTGATGTCCAGTTTTTGGCCACCACATAGAGTGATGTTATAAATATTTTTGTACATGTGGAACTCTTTCCCATATTTATGATCTTTTGGGGATGCAGTCCTAGAAGCAATCTTGCTGGGTCAAAAGTTATTCACATTTTTGTACCCCTTTGGGCATAATTCCAAATTGCACTTCACAATGGTTGGATGAGCTCACAGCTCCACCAACAATGAATTAGCTTTCCAACTCACCCACATCTTCTCTTACATTTATCATCAAACAGTTTTGTCATGTTAGTCAATCTATAGGTGTGATGTAGTATCTCAGAGTTATTTTGATTTACATCTTTCTAATCAATAATGATTTGGAGGATTTTTTCATATGACTATAGATAGTTTTGATTTCTTCCTCTTAAAATTGTCTGTTCATAGCCATTGACCTTTTCTCAATTGAGGAATTACTTGCATTCTTCTGTACTTGACTCAGTTCTCTATAAATTTTCGAAAGGAGGCCTCTTTCACGCACACTCGTGGTCAAAATTCTTTCCCAGTTTTCTGCTTCCCTCCTAATCTTGGTTCCGTTGAGTTTGGTTTTCTATTGAATGCAATATTATGCATTTTGCATTTCATAATGTTTTCCATCTCTTATTTAGTCAAAAATTTATCCCTTCTCCATAAATATGATAAATACACTATTCCTTACTCCTCCAGTTTGTCCATGGTATCAATCTTTATACTTAGATCATGTACCCATTTGGACTATATTCTTGTGTAAAGTGTCAGGCATGGGTCTATGCCTAGTTTTCGCCACACTGTTATCCAATTTTCCCAGCAATTGTTGCTGAACAGTGATTTCTTATCCCCGAAGCTGGGATCCTTGAGTTTATCAAACAGTAGATTGCTACTCATTGAATACTGTGTCCTGAGTACCTAAGATGTTCCACTGATCTACCTTTCTGTTTCTTAGCCAGTACCAAGTGGTTTTGATAAACTGTTGCTTTATAATACAATTTGAAATCTGGTACAGCAAGGCCACCTTCCCTAGCATTTCTTTTCATGGATTCTCTTGATATTCTGGAATTTTGTTCTTCCAGATGAATTTTCCCATTATTTTTTCTAGGTCTATAAAATAATTATCCGATAGTTTGATTGGTATGGTACTGAATAACTAAACTGATTTAGGTAGAATTGTCATTTTATTTAAATTGACTCTGTCCACCCCCAAGTAACTGATATATTTCCAATTACTTAGATCTGAATTTAATTGTGGAAAAAGTGTTTTGCAATTGTGTTCATATACTCTCTGGGTTTGTTTTGGCAGGTAGACTTCCAAGTATTTTACAATGTCTACCTGTATTGGAATAGGATTTCTCATTCTATCTCTTGCTGTTGGGCTTTGTTAGTAATATATAGAAATGCAGAAGATTTGTGTGGGTTTATTTTGTAACCTGCAACTTTGTCAAAGTTGTTTGTTATTTCAAGTAGTTTTTTTAATTGATTCTCTGGACTTTTCTAAGTATATCATACTATCTGCAAAGAGTGATGATTTAGTTTCTTCTTTGACTATTCTAATTCCTTCAATTCATTTATCTTCTCTAATCGTTACAGCTAACATTTCTTTTTACAATATTTTATAATAGCAATGTTAGTGGCCATCCTTGTTTCCTCCCTGATCTAATTGAAAATCCATCTAACATAGGTAGCGTTTATTATTTTATGAAAAGTTCCATTTATTTCTATTTTCTCCAGTGTTTTCAATAGGAATGGGTGTTGTATTTTTTCAAAAGTTTTTCTGCATCTATTGAGATCATCATGTGGTTCATTTTGGTTATGTTGTTGATATGATGAATATTGTTAATAGTTTTCCTAATATTGAACCAGCCCTGCATTCCTGGTATAAATCCTACCTGATCATAATGTATTATTCTCATAAAATCTTGCTCTATTGTTTTTGCTAAAATCTTATTTAAAATTTTTGCATATATTTTCATTAGAGAAATTGGTCTATAATTTTCTTTCTCTGTTTTGGCTCCTCCTGGTTTAGCTATCAAAACCATATTTATATTATTAAAATACATTTTTGAGGACTCCTTCAAAATTTTCCCAAAGATTCTATATAATATTGGAATTAACTGTTATTTAAATGTTTGATGCAATTCACTTGTGAATCCATCTGACCCTGCAGATTTTTTCCTAAGGATTTCATTGATGGCTTGTTCAATTTCTTTTTCTGAGATAAGGTTATTTAGGTATCAAAATGCCTCTTCTGTTAAACTGGGCAATTTTTATCTTTTAAAATAATCATTCATCTCATTTAGACAGTCAAATTCACAGGCATTCAGTTGGGAAAAGTAATTTCTTATTATTGTTTTAATTTCCTCCTCATTGGTCGTGAGTTCACCCTTTTCATTTTTCATATTGGTAATTCAGTTTTCTTCGTTATTTTTTTAAATAAAATTGACCAAAGTTTTATCAGTTTTATTGGTTTTTTCATAAAACCAATTCCTAGTTTTATTTATTATTTCAAAAGTTTTCTTAATTTCAATTTTATTAATCTCTCCTTTGGTTTTCAGTATATTTAATTTGGTATTTACTTGGGGTTTTGATTTTATCTATTTCTGCTTTTGCTTTGTCTGAGATTAAGACTGCTACCCCTACTTTTTTTTTTACAGAAGTTGAAGCATAATAAATATTGCTCGAACCTTTTACCTTTACCCTATGTGTATCTCCCTGTTTCAAATATGTTTCTTGTAAACAACATATTGTTGGATTATGATTTTTAATCCATTCTGCTATCCATACCTGATTTATGGGAGAATTCATCCCATTTACATTCATAGTTATGAATACCATTTGTGTATTTCCCTCTGTCCTCTTTCTCCTTGTTTATGCTTTTAGTTCTCTCTTCTCCCTTCCCCTGCACAATAAAGCTTTGATTTTTGACCACTGTCTCCCTCAGTCTTCCCTCCTTTCTTTCAGCCTCCCTTCCTTTTAATCCCCTTTTCCCTTATTGCTTCTTCTTTCTCTTTTAGCCCCCCCCTCCCTTTTTTTTCCCCCTTCCCTTCCTATTCCCTATAGAGGTAGTTATATTTCTATACTAACTGATTTTGTTATACCCTCCTTGAATTCAATCAGATGAGAGTACCTCTCAAACAATACTCATCTCCCTCCCCTCTTTCCCTGTACTGTAATATATTTCTGTGCTTCTTCCTGTGATGGAATTTATTTTTTTCTGTCTCCTCCTTTTCACACCTCCCATTACAATCCCTTCACACCCTTAAATCACCTTTGTTATCATCACATCATTTAATTTATACACACTTCCTCTATCTATGTATATCCCTTTTACATTTTGTAATAAATATACACTTCTCAATATCAGCAAGTATCATCTTCCCTTATACGGATGTAAACAGTTTGCCCATATTGTGTAATAAGTTTTTTTTCCCCTTGTTTGCCTTTTTATGCCACCCTTGAGATGTGCATTTGAAGATGAAATTTTCTAATGAGTTCTGACCTTTTCATCAGGAAGGTCTGGAAATCCCTATTTCACTGAATGTGCATCTTCTTGCTGGAAATATTATACTCAAATTTCTTGGGTAATTAATCCTTGATTGTAGTCCCAGCTGCTTTGCATTACAGTATATCATATTCCAGTTCCTTCAATCTTTTAATGTAGAAGCTGCATGGTCCGGTGTGATCCTGACTGTAGCTCCTCAGTGTTTGAATTGTTTCTTTCTGGCTGTGTGCAATATTTTCTCCTTCACTTGATAGTGCAGGAATTTGACAACGATATTTGTTGGTGTTTTTATTTTGTGGTCCCTTTCATGTAGTGAATGGTGGATTATTTTGATGAAGATTTTGCCTTTTAGGTCTAGGATTTCTGGGCAATTTTCCTTGATGATTTCTTGGATGATATTGTCCAGGCTCTTTTTTTCATCATGGATTTCTGGTAGATTAATAATCCTTTGATTTTCTATCCTGGATCTATTTTCCAGGTCAGATGTTTTTCCAATTAGATACTTCACATTTTCTTCTATCTTTGGACTCTTTAGATTCTGTTTAACTGATTACTTATGTCTCATAGATTCATTAACATTTACTTGTCCAATTCTAGTTTTTATATAGTTGTTTTCTTCTGTTAACTTTTGCATATCCTCTTCCATCTGTCCAATTGTTCCTTTTAAGGAGTTCTTTTCATCAATTAGATTTTATATTTCCTTTTCCAGTTGTCCACTTTTCCTTTTAAAGGAGCTCTTCTCTTCAATGGATTCTTATTTCATACTTTTAAAATCATTAGCCAGTTTTTCTTCTACTTTTAATATTTGGGTTTTAAAATCCTTCCAGAACTCTTCCAAGAAGGCTCTTTGTACTTCCAACCAGTTTATAGTCCCTTCTGAAGTTTCAGGTGGGAATATAGTCTCAATGTTTACCTCTTTGGTATTTGTGTTTTGGTCCTTGTCCCCATAGAACGTTTATGTGGTCTTTTCTTTTCTGCTTTGCTTCATACTCATGATAATCACCCTTTTCCTGGATTTTAAGGTAGATCTCTGCTTCTGTGGCTTAGCGAGCTCTGTCTCACAGTTCTTGTGCCTAAAACTTGAGGCTTTGTGTGTTGTGGCCTCTGGTTCTTTCAGTTAGAAATTAAATGCGGCAGCTTTCCTGGTGCTGAGCTGGCTGGTGTTTGAAAGCAGAGGCCAGTTAGGTCTTGTTGGGTTTCCCTGCAGTTAACCTAGAGATTGCTTGTAAGTGTTGGAGGGGGGGGGGGTCTGGATGTTGGAGGCTCCTCTGCTGATGTAGAGCATAGTCAAGCTCAGTTTTCTGTGCTATTGTCTTCCTGATTCCACTGGATTACTGAGGCATGCCTGTGGTCCTGGTGTTGGCAGTTGCTGGATTCATTCCCCTGGGGTTCAGGATTTTCTCCCATTTTGTTGAAGTGGGGCTGTCTGAGACAGCTCTGATCCTGCACTCTTCACCTTTGAAAATAGGGAGAGGAGCCCTCTTTAACAATCTTTCTATCCTCCTGGGCTGAGAGTCAGTTTGCCCCCTCTGCTGATCCCACTGTTCCAGGGTTTTCCCAGGGAGATATTATCTGGGCTCCTCAAAGTCAACAATGGGAGGGTGATAGCAGTTAGTGATCACTCTGCCATATCTGTTCCCAGAACTAAAAATCTCCAAAGTCAATCTTTCTTACAAACTGCTCAATTACTAATGACAGTCTTAGACATATATACCTTGTGTGTGTGTGTGTGTGTGTGTGTGTGTGTGTGTGTGTGTGTGTGTGTATGGTTTGTACTTATTAATATAATCAGATTTTTGGCATATATTTTATGTTTCCCTTGACTCTGGTATGTCAAACCTTCTATTAAGTTCATTTTTTTAACAGTCTTGAAAGTTTGAGAGTTGATCAAATGTTCATTTTTTTCCCAGTCAGGGTAATGCTTAGCTTCACTCAGTATGAGATTTTAGGCTAGAACTCCAGTTCTCTTGCTATTCCATATATAGTGTCCTAAGACTTATGGTCTTTTAGGGTTGCCACTGCCAGTTCTTCTGTGATTGTAATTGTGGTAATGTCATATATATATTGTTTGCTTGATTTTCGTTTTTCTTGTTGCTTCTTAAATTTGGAATTTGACTCTTATTTCTATGGGTTTTCTTCAAAGAATCTCATTTAGGTGGTGATGAATGGATTTTTTTTTCATTTCCATTTTCCCCCTTTGTTCCTATACTTCAGGATAATATTTTTTAATTATTTCCTGTATAATTGTGCCAGTACTCTTTTGTTGCTTATAATTTCATGTAGTTTAATTATTCTTAGGTTTTCTTTCCTTGAACTATTCTCCAGATCAGTTGATTTTTTATGAGATGTTTCACTTTCTCATCTATTTTTTTCATTCTTCATATTTTGTTTAATTATTTCTTGATCTGACTTTACTTTGCCCAATGCTAATTTTAAAGGTGTCATTTTCTTCCTTAACCTTCTACATCTCCCTTTCTAATTGGCTGAATTTTTATAATCTTCTTTATCTTGGATCATTCTAATTTTTTTTTTGTTTTTCCTTCGTCTCTCTCATTTGACTTTTAAAGTCTTTTTTAAGTTCTTCAATAAATTCTTTTTGGTCATGCGACCATTTGATGCTACTCTTTGGGGTAGAAGTGGGTTTCTTTGCCTCAGTATCCTACTCAGAAGATGAAGCTTGGTCTTCCCTGTTCCCACAATAACTTTCTATAATTGAATAATTTCCCCTTTGTCTGTGCATGTTTTTTGTATTAATAGCTTAATTTTTGACATCACCTCTAGGCTTAGGGTATGGGGGATAGCACTTTTAGCCTGGAAGCAAAATCAAAACTCCAGCCTCCTATAAGTGTTGACACATTCTGCCTGCATTCACATGACACATGTTGGTTCCTTCTTACCCTCACCATTCTCCTCAGCATAGTTGGGTCTGACATATTTTATCACCAGGGGATCTCTTAATCTTCCCAGACTCAGATATCCAACATTCTTCACTATCCTGGGGGTAAAAGATCAGGAGGAAAAATTATGGTGGTTGGGACTAAGATGGCCTCCCAATCCAGCTATCCCCAAGGTTTGGTGCTTGTTAATGTGGATCCTAGATGGGATGTGTTTCTTCTTCACAACAATCAAACCATGCTCTGGGATTTTTCTTCTGATCTTCTCCAATTGTCCCAGGAAGATTGCTGTTGTACTCCTATTTTTTTTACACACTCTTTGTTCATCCTAATGCACTATTTGACCTCTTTTGTGGGGTAAAATATTGAAAGCTTGGAATTTTCTGATCCACTCTGTCATCTGCCCAGAATCCTGTCCCATAGCCTGAATTCTCTAATCCAAGTAGAAAGCATCCATGTGTCCTGGATAAATTGGATTATCCCTTTTGTTAACTGTTCAGCTTTATTCTGCACAATTTAACAACATCCTGACTGTATATCCATGTACTTACCTGGTATAGCTAAGGCTTTAAGTTAAAAGTTATTAGGTTCTATACCAGGTTCACAGAAGGGGAAAAGGGAACTAGTAGGAAAGGTATGCATATGATTTTTTCACTGAATTTTGTATATGACAGATTTTTAGCTCTATGTAATCTCCAACAATAAAACTATATAAATTAATTGTGCAAAATATATGATATATAGTGGCATATTTTAAATGTGATTTTTGCATGGATATTAATGAATCAATATGCTATGTAAAATGTGAAATGTCCTTTAGGAAATATTTTGAAGTAGTGATAAATAAGGTATCCTCCTTACTAACAGGAAACATAATTGTGCTTCTTTTCACCAATAGAATGTGAAATATGGATGTCCTTTCATTAAAAACAATCTAAGTTTGAAAAGCTAAAACTATTAGATGAAATTGAATCAATTGTCATAGGACGATGTCAGTAATTGTCAGTTAAAATGATCTTCTGGAGAGACATTGGGATATAAAGAATTTCTTTCTGGGATTTCTAGGGTTCTCTGCCACTTACTAGCTGCACAACTATGTGATGAGAAATTTAGTCTCTCCAATTCTCATTTTCCTCATCTGTAAAATATGGATAATAATGCATAACTCATAAGGGTTTTTCGATTAGCCTCAAGTAAGAATGAATATACAATTCTATGTAAATATCTCATTTCTTTCTTTATACCCCTTCAGTACTTCAAAGACTTGGTAAGAGGGTGCATTATTTCCACTGCACAGATTTAACTCTTGTATAGCTAGAGGCAGTGTGGTATAGAACAAAGAAAAATACAGGCAAAAAGCATTTATACAGTACCAACTTTGTTCTACGAACTATGCTAAGTGATTTATTAACAATATCTAATTTGATCCTCACAACTCTGTGAGATATCCCCATTTTATAGATGAGGAAAGTGAGTCAAACAGAGCTTAAGTAACTTGTCCAAAGTCAGAAATCTAGTAGTTGTCTGAGACTAGATTTGAACTCAGGCTTTCATGACTTCTAGACTCATTGCTATATCTACTGTACTACTTAGCTAGGTCTTCTGTTTCCCTAGCTAAGACCCTGGAGTCAAAGGATCTGAGTTAAAATGACCTGAGTTAAAATTCTACTTCTTTCACTCATTACCTTAGTGACCTTTTTCAAATTACCCTACCGTCTTAGGCATCAATTTTTCATCTATGAACTGATGACTTTATGTCCCTTCAAGCTCTCTAATCTAAGATTTTCTCATTCAATGAATTTAGTAAATAGTCTTTAAGAATGTCTACAGCCCAGAAAATTGATCATCTTACTTCCATTCTGGTGATGAGTATCTCTGGTTTATCACGTTTGGCCTTGGAAGGCATAAATATAGTCTATGTCTAGGCCCAAGGCCCTCCAGCTTGATAGGAACTTGCAAATCTCCTGTTAATTTAACCTTGAGAACTCAGGATCATCTTACTGCACAGTAAAAAGTTTTAATTCAGGAATGTGTAAAAAGTGGAAAAGTTTACAAATGTAGAAAAGGACTCAGTCTTGACATTGGGCATAAATCCAGAGCAGAGGAAACCCTAAGAGGAGAGGGTAATAGACTCCATATTCCAGTCCCCTGTGACTAGTAGTGGTTCCTTAATGTTAATGGAATAGAATTCCTTCTGAAACTCCAGCTTCATTCTGTCACTGTGTTAAAGTGCTCTCCTTCTAGCTTCTTTTTTTTCTAGAAACAGTTAGAAGAATGAATTCTTTCCCACTTGCTCAGAGTTCTGCAGATAAAATTTAAGCAAATTCCTGCTTTTACTTTACCCCTCTCAGATTCCTGCAAGAGACTTTTGAAGTGTTTCCTACTGTTAAGCCTTCTGAAGCAGTCTATCCTATTGCATAGGGTTATTTAGCATAGTTGAATAACTTCAACACATCACACCTCTTTCAAGTCCTAGGTGAAGTGTTTTGTTTTTTTTTTTCTGCCCTAGGACATTAAGTTGGAGTGGAAGTATGAATAATTAAATGCAGAACTTGGTCCATAGTTAGCAAATCAATTTGTAAAATGCTTTCTGATACTCGTAAATTGAATAAGTTATATAAATGTAAATTGTTTCCCTTAAAGGCCTAAAATCAAAGGGCAAAAAGTAATCATCATTATTACAAGAAAAAAAAAAATTCCGTGACATTCAGATTACTTCAGTATATTTATTACATTGAGAATTTGAGCTCATGAAAGGTATCTCATATTATTATTATTATTATTGTTATTATTATTATTATTATTATTATTATTTACATTCTGTTCTTTTTTGAAGATACCAGAGGTTTTTCTTTTAAGTTTTCTTCATAGGAAATTCATAAGTAGACTTATTAAGGTAGATGATTTTGTTTGTAGAGTAAGCTTGGTATTCACAAGACATGTGTAATTTTCATTATTGTGGGAAAATGAGCAGGCCTATTACTACTGTTTTCATTGTGGGTTTTCCCTCCATCTCAATTATCTCAATTAAGTGGTTGAAAAAAACATTCTCAATTAGTCAGTGGTATTTTATATTGACTAGTAAAGTTCCTTCTGGCTCTTCATCTGATGGAATATTTCATATCCCTTAAATAAAGTGAGTTCATTCTGTCCTTTTGGTGACCTCTCAAGGAACATAACATGCACCAGTTGGCCATGTATTAATGTTTTGGGAACTAGCCACTCCCAGAACACATAGATAACACTTGGAGGATCTGGCTAGTCCTCCCAGTATATGATTAATTAACTTACATCTTGTGGCCCCCGTATGATATGTCCTTGATGAACAAACATCCGTACTCCCATGGCCGTGTGCCCAACCAGCTTGGAATGGTACATGGGGCCATTGGCAAAAAGCCTTCTTTGTCTAAATCCCTATAAAGCCCCCCGCCTAGTGTAAGTCCTCGAAATCTCACCCATGGAGAGGATGCTCTGCCTGAGACCACTTGTTCCCAATTCAGACCCTGAAAGCTGTATCCCAGGATTCCCCAGCTGAGAAAATTCAGGTGTTGGTGCTTCCCTGAATTGGTGATGCTTTTCTATTTCCTCTTATATCTATATTAATATTGCTATAATTATATTACCATTATGCTATATTAATTATTTCTGCTACAGCTCTAAACTGTTCATGCATTTGCCTTTTCTGTAAATCAATAAAATATCCAGCTTCTTCTTCTCAAATGTGTCTTATTGTAGGTGCGAATCTGAACCATAACTTTCCTTAATCATACATCATCTAGGATCCATTTTGTTTTGTATGTATGGAAATCATAGTCTTATATAATGAAAAAGCAAATAGATCAATATCCTTCAGTACTTCAATCAAATAAAACAATACATATGTAGGCCATCATATGACGTAAATTGTCTAAGATTCCATTACCCTTATATGTAAGCTTCTGAATTTTCTGTAATATGCTCAATTTTTCTATCCTAGTAAAAAGAGGAGTGACAAAATGAAAAAAAGAGTAGTGGACAAAACCTGGACTTAGCATCAGAGTACCTGGATATGATTCCTACTTTTACTACATACCACTTTCCTGACTTTGGTCCCATTAATCTCTTAAGATCCTTCACTCTCAGTATCCTCACATATGAAAATGAGAATATTGTGCTAAAGAACTTAGTTTGTTTCTTTTGAACTCTAAATCTAAGATCCTATGAGCTCAAAGTTAGTACTCCCCAGAATATGTTGTCAAATGGCTACAGGGAAGCCTTGGCTTTCTGGTCTGCTAATAGAGTGAACCTGGGTGAACAACTCAATTAAAGAGCTGTCCAAAGTGTCCATAGTAAAATAAGGGCAATTATGATTAGAACCCCGAGGTTCATTCCAAATTGGTTTTAAATTTGAGAGAATTACCTGAATAGGCTGCTGGAAAAAAAAAGACAAAGTGAAAAAAAGAAAGTCTTTTCCTGAATTATCTGGAAAACTTCTTCTGTTTTCTACATGGCTTGGATTGCAGAAAACTGCCCCTTATAAAAGTCAATTTTAAATAATATGTTGTAAAATTACCCCCTAATGGGCAGAATTTCTCAAGTCAATCTCAGAAATTGACCTCAGTCTCACCCTGGAATTAATCTGCCCTTCCCTTTTTTCTAAGAAGAAAATTTGTTAATTAGCTAAATTTTATAGTCTATATTCCACAACTGATAGTATTCCAGGCGTTGTCCTTAAAGTTATGATGACATTCTGAAAAATGTGACATTTATTTCAGTTAAAAGAGCCATAATTGTGCATAAATTTCCTTTGTGAATTTTCCATACCATTATTTCAGGCACCTTATTTTTATATTCATCATAAAAATCTGAGTCAATATTCCTTAACTACTTACCCTCACACCCACTGTGTAAGCAATTGTCTGAGAAATACCATTTATTTATGCCTTAGATGCTCAGAATATAAATAACATAAGACAGTCATATCTCTCAGGATTAATGATAAAACTAAAAATCTAGAGCATGCATACGAGTCTTGAGGCATTCAGCACTTAGAAACTTATTTTAATGTGGATGCAGTTTGTAAAGACTCCAAGCCAAAATGCTATTTAGGTAACAGTTATAGATGGTTGCTTTATTTGTATATTTTTTTTTACTAAACAAAAAAGTTAAAGAGATGGAGTAAATAACTCTTTTAAGAAATTATATTCAAGCTACCTTTATTTTCTCCACTGCACTTTAACAAGTATAATAGTCTTCAGTTTTTCTATTTAGACATAAAATCAATAAATATATGACTACTACTAATATAGTAATTCTCCACAATACAGATCTATAATGAAACCACTGGCTCATATATTTCGAGGAATAACATGCAGACACTGAAGGCATGTATAGACATGTCTGTGACTTTAATTATGGAATTGATTTAAGGAATTTAATGGAGTTGGCAAAACACTTTGGTCCTAATAAGTTTGAAATGTAGCTCCATAACTTTTCTGAGGACAACTTATGACTCCATCTCTGGCACTCTTGAAAACAAAATCATTACTATACAATTTTCCTCTGCTTTCTTATAGAGGTAAATGATAGCTTGAACCAAGAAGGTGTGAATAAAGTGGAAAGATTACAGTTTTTCTTGTGCTATAGTACCATTTCTGTTTCTTCAGGTGTAACTTAAAGGCATTTCTGCTTATACACCTTAATGTTTAAAACAATCATTTAAAATGTTTCACGACGATTTAATTCAATCAACATTTTTCAGCCTATTGCTTATGTACAGAGAATTGTGTGAAACATGGAGGGAAACTGTAGATTTAGAAAAGTTGTTATATGCCCTCATGAAACTTAAGAGTGCAGTGGGGATTGTGAAATATAAAAAATACCACATAATACAAAGTAATTAATATGTTTCTGAGAGGGATGCATTCCAAGTGATATGTGAGACTTCAAGGGGAAGAAGTCAGCTGTGGAGACAAGGGAGGGTTTTCTGAAGATGTACAATTATGGCTGGGGCTTAAAAGCATACATGGCAATTCAATAAATTTAAGAGAGAGAGAGAGAGAGAGAGAGAGAGAGAGAGAGAGAGAGAGAGAGAGAGAGAGAGAGAGAGAGAGAGGAAATAATGAGGAAAGGTGCCAAATCACGAATATATGTATTGTTGGGTTACTTAAATGACACTTTGGGCACTGCACTTGGGCATGCAGTACATATTAGCACTTGACATCAATTTGGTAAATCTACAGAAAGGTGCCATTGCCATCAATTGATCATTAACCAATAGTAGGATGCAGTTAATTTTGTCTACCAGGTGGTACATTAATATGGCCATCAACCCAGTGGTTGATATCAAAATCACTTCAAAACATGGCCCTAGGGGGTGGAGCCAAGATGGCAGAGTAGAAAGTCTCACATACGTTAACTTCGAACCCACTGCCAATAAAATATTTGTAAAAAAAGAACCACTGGCAAATTCTGTAGCAGCAGAAGCCACAGAACAACGGCGTGGAGGAGATTTCTGCTCCAGAGAGCCTGAAAACCTCTCGGAAAAGGTCCCTCATACCCCGGACCCAGAGCAGAGCCCAAGCCTACATCAGCAGTGCGGAAAGGAGTGATCCGAGGAGGCTTCAGGGATGGAATCTCCAGCGGTTGTGGGTCCCCCACCCACAGATGACAATGGTTGGTGAGAGGGTCTCTTTGGTGGGTCGACAGGGGTGTGGGGTGCCCCCATAACTCAGGCCCCCTCGGGAGGCAGCAGTGGAGGTGGGAGCAGACCCAGGCTCCCCAAGCAGGTAGAAGCCAGCATCCATTGTTGAAGGTCTCTGCATAAACCCCCTGAGGGAACTGGTGAGGCGGCCCTGTCCCCACCTGAGCACCTCAACTTAATCTCACACTGAATAGCAGCCCTGCCCCCACCCAAAGACCTGAGGCTGGGAAGCAGCATTTGAATCTCAGACCCCAAGTGCTAGTTGGGAGGATCTGGAGGTGAGGTGGGGGTGGAGAGGACACTCAGAAGTCAAGTCACTGGCTGGGAAAATGCCCAGAAAAGGGAAAAAAATAAGACTATAGAAGGTTACTTTCTTGGTGAACAGGCATTTTTTCCCTTCCTTTCTGATGAGGAAGAATAATACTTAGCATCAGGGAAAGACACAGAAGTCAAGGCTTCTGTATCCCAGCCCACTCAATGGTCTCAGGCCATGGAGAGCTCAAAAAGGATTCTAAAAATCAAGTTAGAGAGGTGAAGGAAAAACTGGGAAGAGAAATGAGTGACATGCAAGCAAAGCATGAAAAACAGGTAAACACCCTGCTAAAGGAGACCCAAAAAAATGCTAAAGAAAATAACACCTTGAGAAATAGACTAACTCCATTTGCAAAAGAGGTTCAAAAAGCCAGTGAGGAGAAGAATGCTTTCAAAAGCAGAATTAGCCAAATGGAAAAGGAGATTCAAAAGCTCACTGAAGAAAATAGTTCTTTCAAAACTAGAATGGAATAGATGGAGGCCAATGACTTTATGAGAAACCAAGAAATCACAAAACAAAACCAAAAGAATGAAAAAATGGAAGAGAATGTGAAATATCTCATTGGAAAAACAACTGACGTGGAAAATAGATCCAGGAGAGACAATTTAAAAAATTATGGGACTACCTGAACGCCATGATCAAAAAAAGATCCTAGACATCATCTTTCATGAAATTATCAAGGAAAACTACCCTGAGATTCTAGAACCAGAGGGTAAAATAAGTCTTCAAGGAATCCACCAATCACCGCCTGAAAGAGATCCAAAAAGAGAAACTCCTAGGAACATTGTGGCCAAATTCCAGAGTTCTCAGGTCGAGGAGAAAATATTGCAAGCAGCTAGAAAGAAACAATTCAAGTATTGTGGAAATACAATCAGGATAACACAAGATCTAGCAGCTTCTACATTAAGGGATTGAAGGGAGTGGAATAGTATGTTCCAGAAATCAAAGGAACTAGGACTACAACCAAGAAGTACCTACCCAGAAAAACTGAGTATAATACTTCAGGGGAAAAAATGGTCTTTCAATGAAATAGAGGACTTTCAAGCATTCTTGATGAAAAGACCAGAGCTGAAAAGAAAATTTGACTTTCAAACACAAGAATGAAGAGAACCATGAAAAGGTGAACAGCAAAGAGAAGTCATAAGGAGCGTACTAAAGTTGAACAGTTTATATTCCTACATGGAAAGACAATATTTGTAACTCTTGAAACTATTCAGTATTTGGGTACTGGGTGGGATGGCACACACACACACACACACATGCACATGCACACACACATAGAGACAGAGTGCACAGAGTGAATTGAAGAGGATGGGATCGTATCTTAAAAAGATGAAATCAAGCAGTGAGAGAGAAATATATTGGGAGGAGAAAGGGAGAAATAGAATGGGGCAAATTATCTCTCATAAAAGAGGCAAGCAAAAGACTTCTTAGTGGAGGGATAAAGAGGGGAGGCGAGAGAAAAACATGAAGTTCACCCTCATCACATTCCACTAAAGGAAGGAATAAAATGCACACTCATTTTGGTAGGAAAACCTATCTCACAATACAGGAAAGTGGGGAATAAGGGGACAAGAAGGGTGGGGGGAATGATAGAAGGGAGGGCATGGGGAGGAGAGTGCAATTTGAGGTTGACACTCATGGGGAGGGATAGGATCAAAAGAGAATAGAAGTAATGGGGGACAGGATAGGATGGAGGGAAATATAGTTAGTCCTATACAACACAACTATTATGGAAGTCATTTGCAAAACTACACAGATTTGGCCTATATTGAATTGTTTGACTTCCAAAGGGAAGGGATTGGAAGGGAGGGGGGAAGAGAAGTTGGAACTCAAAGTTTTAGGAACAACTGTTGAGTACTGTTCTTGCCACTAGGAAATAAGAAATACAGGTAAAGGGGTATAGGATGGAGACAAGGGCAGAGAGGGATGATAGAAGAGAGGGCAGATTGGCACACAGAGGCAATTAGAATGCTCGGTGTTTTGGGGTGGGGTGAGGGGACATAAAGGGAGAAAACTTGGAACCCAAAATTTTGTGAAAATGAATGTTAAAAGTTAAGTAAATAAATAAAGAAGGGAAAGAAAAAAAATTTTTTAAAATAAACAATAAAACAACATGGCCCTATATGAGATTGTGCAAATAACCCAGCCCCACTAGCTTAATCCTTCAAAAGAATTGGCAGAATCCTGAATGATTGTAATTGTAATTCAGTCAAGTTAATGATACAAAGCAGTCTCTCAGGATCATAGGAATAGGTAAATTTACAGCTCTAAAGTTCTTATTTCCTCTGTGTAATTTCTTTAGTCTCTTAATACTTTGTATTGTTTTTATAGCACAGAAGGCAAGCAAAGTTTCTGTAACCACATCACTATAAATATAACTTCTGTAGACTTAATGCTATCAATTATTACAAAGGCAACTAAGTTTTCTATGGTGACATTGCTATTAACTGTTAGTCATATGTTAGACATATCAATCATCATAACATAAAAGAAACTCTTAAGCCCTGCTCCTTTTGCTGAATTGTTTGCTCAATTATTTCTAAACCACATGTACTTTTGTTGAGGTTTGGGGTTGTGGGGACCCCAAAATACTGACAGGTTGAGTCCTGTTTGAATGATTTTGACACAAGCCTTCTTAAATTCAAAGAAAAACAAAGTTTATTAAAGATTCCTCATACTGGGTTGACTCTTAAGGAGTCTAAGCATTTGTAACACTTGTATTTAGAAGGGGGCCAGATAGAATCTCAGCTAAATAGAGTCTGAGCTGAATTGAATCTGAGTGACTTCATGGAGATGAGACAGAACTTAAATACAGAAAAAGACTGAGGGAAGAATCCAGGTGTTGCTAAGCAGTCTCAGGTCCCAGGGATGGACTAGATAGGGGAGGTAGATCAAACCAAGGAAAGATCTTGATGGGAGTAGCCAGTAACCCAGACAATCCACAATCCTGGCTGGGTGACTTGGATCTTAAAAGAATGTTAAGTAAGTGGCAGGTAATAGGATATAAGGGAGGAATATCAAAAGAATGCTAAATCAAGTAAGGGAAATCCAAGGAACCCCCAAGACCAGACTTTCAGGGGCCCTTCAGACAAATGGAACAAAAACCCTCCTGGTCCAAGGGACAAAAGTTCTGGCTTGGCCTTGTACCCCATGTTTCATGTTTTTGGTGTGCCTGGGAAATAGTCCTATAGCACATGTTCCCAAAGGTCATCAGAGGGACAAAAGAAGGAGTTTCATAAATATTATTCCTCTTGGTGCCAAGGACTATAGGAATTGGAAAGCAGAAGTACAGTCAGTAATACCAGGTATATAGAGTGGACTCCTGTACTTCCAAGTAGTCACTGAGGTTTGCGAAAGCAATTCCAGCTTTCCAATTAGCCTAGATTCAGGACTTTGAATAATGGCACCCAATTTCACCACTATGCCTGATATCTTAAGAAAGGAACTTAGATCCCAAGAAGAGATTGATTCACTGCCTTTCTGCCTCTGCACTATATGGCTGTTAGAAAATTTCTCAAAAGTCCTAGCTCCCAATACCAGTTGTCACCACCCCTCCTGGCATTTAGTCATCCGGTTTAATGTGAGAATATCCTAGCCCAACAATACATCTTCCTGAAGAGGGAAGGAGGAGGAAGGATCTAAATCTTGAGGTCAGATGGGACAATAGTTCAATTCAGAACACCCTTGTGGCAACTTCCTTAGCACTCTTTCTCCTGGAAGAGCTTGCATCCCAATTCTTGAGACTCCAAAATCATGTGCTCATTCTCTTGAGTAGCCTCATTCCAATTGTCAGCAAGCATACCTTGGGGCAAATCAAGGTATGAATGAGAATCAGCATAAATCAGCCCTCAATTATCTCCCTGTATTTCCCAAATTACCATTGCTGTGGACTCTGGGAGACCATTATCTTTTAATTATTACTCTCACAAACACCTTCATCTTTATGGTCATTCATAGTGGCTTATGTGGAGTTTGTGCTTTATTTCAAGGTAATTTCCTTTTTCTTCTCTTCTGGACTTTCTCATATTTATGTATATTTTTATTTATAAATAAGCCATTTTCCTTTTTTGGAGCTATCATACTGAAAGGATTCACCAGCGTATATCCTAAATTGCTTTCCTCATTATTTTTGTTATTTATGAGAACTTTGATTTCTTATCTAATTCCAAACCCAAGATCTTCATTTAAAAGTTTCCCTTTTAAAGTTTTTTTTTCTTTTGAACCATTTTGACGTTTATGAGTTTTTGTTTTTGTTTTTGTTTCCATGCTTTTGTACCATGATTTTTAGGGACATCTACAAAATATATTCTCTTGCCTTTTCTTTTGGGAACATTTGTTTAATTTCTCTTTAAAATATAATATTCATAGTGAATTCTCATTCATTTTCTCTAGTTTTAAAATTAATATCAGTTATAGGTTTTCTTTTAAATTTTTGCTGTTCTCAGTAATTTCTTTCAGGTTTTTCTTTTCATTGATTGACACATATCCATGCAACTGCTATCATGGCCACTTTTCTTCTGTATATATTCCTAAGATTAATGGCATCCCTCACTAGGTTGAAGGGTTTGCCTGACATGAAAACTAGAAGATTTTTTTAAAATGACTGGTTTGATTGCTAAGGCCATCAAACTCTGAAATGAGTTTTCATTTTACTCTGGTTGGCTTTGCTCAACATTTTCCTTCCCTTTACAGTTGTGCCCTATTCTGTCACATGGATGGGAAGTATCAATATTTCCTACATCTTAAGAACTTTTCTGATATAGAATGATACAGTGTCCCAATTCAGGATACCCATGTTCCAAAACTCTTAGTACTTTGTCTCCCAGAAAAGCTTGCATTCAAACTTTCAGACCCCAAAATCTCATTCTATCTGCCTCACAAGGTTACTGTGAGGTTCAAATGAAATAATATTTGTAAAAGTACTTAGCCAAGTGTATAGTACATAGTAAGCAATATATGGGTGCTTATTCCCTTCCTTGTTCTCCTTCCTTTTCCTCTTCTCCTTTTCATGTACCATCTGCAGTCTAGCTTCTTATGTCATCACATTTCTCTTTCCAAAGTTGGTAAGAATTTCTATTTCTCCTACAGTTATTGCTTAATATAATGCCAAATACAATGACCTATTTTTTCAATCCTAATCTTTCCTAATCTCTCCATAGCACTAGACACTACTGATCACCTCCTGTATATTTCTGTTCTCTGAATTTGTGCCACATTGTGTTTTCTTGTTTCTCTTCCTAGAAATCTGGTCTTTCCTTTTCAGACTTCTTTATTGTTTCTTCATCCATGTAATTTCTACTGACAATGGATGTGCCCCATAGCTTTGCCCTGAGCCCTCTTTCTTTTTTTCTCTATATTTTCCCACTTGATTGCACCATACCCTCCCATGGGTTCAGTTACAATAGCTATGCCAATGTTTCCCAAATATATATAATAAACTAAAGTCTTTTTTGTGAACTCTAACCTCACATCATGAACAAAATATCACATATCTCAACCTACTCAAAAATGAAAAAGATGAAAGTATTCAAAAGGAATGAAGAAAATAAAACATTAAAAAACTAATATATGCTTATATATTTAGTACATATATGTATATGCATATATACAAATATGTATGTATTTGTAATATACATACTTTTATGTATTAAATCATGTATGCATTAAAATCATGATCTACAATTCTATATTTAAGAACAGGAAAAATTAAATCTGTTACACCTGTGCATAAGGACTAACCAGTCACAAAACAAGACAGACCATAAAAGATAAAATAAACCATTTTAATTGTGTAACATTTTAAAAGAACTACTTTCAATAAATTAGATAAATTTATGTACAAATATGAGAAAAATAGGCAGATACTGAAATTTTTTTTTAAATCAAACCAGAGGGGCAGAACCAAGATGGCAGAGTGAAAGCGGAGCCTTGTTTGAGCTCTCCCAAGGCCCTTCCAAATACTTGTAAAAAATGATTCCAAAAAAATTTTAAAACAGCAGAGCCCACAAATATGACAAAGGGAAACAAATTTTCATCCAAACACAACCTGGATTGTCAGCAGAAAAGGTCTTTTGCCTCAGTGTGAGAGAGGAGCAGAGTCCAACAAGGACCAAACCAGCACAGACAAGGCTGGAGCAGGCCTTAGGGGATTGAATCCAAGGCTGCTGCAGTGGTTTCCAGACTTTCCAATCCACAAATGCCAAAGAGAAGTTAGAATGTCAGTAGGAAAGGTCTGTTGGACCTGGGTGAGATAGGAGTTTGTTCTGACCCTAGCCCCAGGGCATTAGCAGTTGAGGTGGCATCAGTGGCAGTGGCTGTTTCTGGAGGTCTTAGCCCACAGATGATGGGCAGATCAAGTAGCTGAACAGAGGGGAATTGCAGGGATCTCTGCTGACACAGAGACAGAATTAAATCACTTTGCCCATGTTTGGATCTGGGTCATAGGCCTGGGTGGGGGTGTTGCGGCAAGTAGAATAATCCTTCAGGGGGAAAAAAAGGACATCCAATTAAATAGAGGACTTTCAAGCATTCCTGATGAAAAGAAGAGAGCTAGAGAGAATATCTGATTTTCAAATAAAAGAATAAGAAAAAGCATGGAAAGATAATCAGGAAAGAGAAATCATAAGGGACTTATTATAGTTGAACTATTTATATTCCTACATGCAAAGATGATATTTATAACTAATGAGACCTTTCTTGGTATTACGGCAGTTGGAGGATTAAGTTAAATATGAAGGGATGATATCTAAAAAGTAAAATCAAGGGGTGAGAGAGAAGACTGTACTGGGAGAAGGAGAAAGTGAGAGGTAGAATGGGGTAAATTATCTCACATAAAAGAGGCAAACAAAACTTTTACTAGGGAGGGGAAAAAGTGAGAGGGAATGAGTGAACCTTACTCTCATTGGATTTGACTTAAGGAGAGAATAACATAGACAATCAGTTGGGTATAAAAATCTATCTTACCGTGCAGGAAAATAGAGGGGGAAGGGGATAAAAAAGGTAGATGGGGAAAAAGGGAGGGATTATAGAAGGGGAGGGCAGATTGGGGGAGGCCATACTCAGAAGCAAATACTTTTGAGGAGAGATAGGGTCAAAGGAGAGAAGAGAATGGATATTGGGTGGATAAGATGGAGGGGAATATTATCTTTCACAACACGACTATTATGGAAATGTTTTGCATGATTACACATGTATAACCTACATCACTTTGCTTGCTTTTTCAATGAGGGTTTTGGGGGATGGGAAGAAGAGAGAGAATAAAGAATCCAAAGTTTTAAAAACAAATGTTAAAAGTTATTTTTACATGCAACTTGGAAATGAAATATGTAAGATATACATATATAAATACACACATATACATGTATATGTATATATGTATGTATATGTGTGTGTATGTGTGTGTATTGGGATACAGCAATCTATTTTGCCCTACAGGAAAATAGATAGAATCAAAGGGGATAAAAGAAGGGGGGTGAGGTTTAAGAGGAAGGATATATCAGGTGAACAGGTAATCAGAATGGACATTAGGATATGAATAGGGGAATGATGAGGAGAATATTTGTAACTCAAAACCTTGTGGAAGTGAATGTCAAAAACCAAAAATATATTAGTAGGAATATTAAAAATAAAGATGAGCAAAAAACTCAAACCAGTCTGAAATAAAAGAAAAGAATCCATAAGACAAGTTATATTTATTGTAAACTTTATGTTGCTTATGTCATTTACTTTCATATGTATAGTTTGATGTTATAATGAGAGCATGTCAACATACTGTTACTTAGGCTAAGTGGTCCTCATGCCCATAAAAAGCATATAGGTAAAACAGTTAGTGCTTTTCCATTATTAATTCTGTGGCAGGAAGATAAAGCTTGAAGCTTTTGGTCAGATGAACTCTTGACCTGCTTCTGGGGCTGGTCTGCTTGCTTAGATGGCTGATGTTAAATCCTCCTTCTTGGTTGTGGTCTCATAAAAATCTCCCCTTACCTGAACTTCCTTAAGCCTGGAATCAATAAGTGACTCTGAAAACTTTTCTACCACATCTGTGTCTCTTTTGGAATAACCTTTCCTACATTTGGAACTGACTATCTTTTCTTAACCAAACACATTCTGAGAGTATATAACTTCACCACCTGACCCACAACTCTGACTTTCAGTGTGTTTCCTTCCTCATATGTTTTCTTCCTCTTTATGCTAGGATAAGTTTCTTGAATTCAGGGGGAGAAGCATCAATCTACTTATATTTCCATATTGTGTGTTGATACTTTTGTCTGGCTAGTTGCTGCATCCCATTATAATAAAGCTTGTGATTGATATCATCTTCTTTTGAACCAATTTTCCAGAAATTCTGAAGCACGGTATTTTCTTTTGACTGATGCTTGAGGTCAAATAAAGCACATATTTATAAGAT
Organism: Notamacropus eugenii; assembly: GCF_028372415.1. Taxonomy (NCBI): domain Eukaryota; kingdom Metazoa; phylum Chordata; class Mammalia; order Diprotodontia; family Macropodidae; genus Notamacropus; species Notamacropus eugenii. The sequence continues at coordinate 380,736,287 of NC_092875.1, forward strand.
TAAAAGCATGTTCCCATTAAAAATAGTAGTTTTCAGGAGAAATATGAAATTTAATAATAACCAATCCAAAATTGTTCAAAATATCTAACAATAAGAAAACAAATTACAATAATTATGAGGTACTGGTTCATTTCTCATGGATCAAACTGACAAAGATGGGGATGTTTAATATTCAAGGGAAGAGAAAAGTGATTAATTCACTCTTCTTAGAGCTGTGGATTGGAATATTATTTGTGAGGAGGAGAAAGAAAGAGAAGGAAGAAGAGAAAAAAGAATAGAGGTGAATGAAGTAAGAGAAAGAGGAAGAAAAATAAATATTTCAACAATTGGGAATTCAAGAATCTTAGAGGCAGAAAGGACCTGTAAGATGATTCATTCATCAGTCAATAAGCATTGATATACTGTCTAATGTGTGTCAGACATAGTGATAATTGAAGGTTATACAAAATCAAAAATGAAACATGACCTAACCTTGACAGCTTCTCTTTTTGTGGTAAATCTCATTCAACATAAGACTCCTGTTACTGTACATGTAGCAAGTGATAATCTAGCCTTGACTTGGATTTCTCCAGTGAGCAGAAACCACTAACTCCTCATTTTTGCACAGGGAAGAAAAAATGAGTAAATAAATAGATACACAAATGAATCAATGAATAAATAAGTAAAGAGATGAATGAATGTATATTTGTTTATATACATACAAATATATATATATATACATGTGTGTACACTTATATATGTACATATATGCATAGAGAGAGAGGGAGAGAGGGAGGGAAGGAGGGAGGGAGGGAGGGAGGGAAGGAGGGATGGAGACAAAGACAGAGAGACAGAGAGAGACATGTCTACTCTGTGCCAGGAACTGTGCTTAGCATTTTACAAATGTTATTCCATTTGATCATCACAATAGCCCTGTGAGATAGGTGCTATAATTACCCTTATTTCACATTTGAGGAAAATGAGGAAAACAGAGATTAAATGACTTACCCAGAGTCACACAACTAGTAAGTGTCCGAGGTAAGATTTCAACTTAGGTCTTCCTGATTTATGCCAAGCCCAGTGCTCTATCCTTGGAGCTACCACCTGCCTCAGCACTAAGGATCCAGAGAATTTTTTTTTTTTTGCCTTACCACAAACCTATAGCTTCCTCTTAGCAACTTCAACCTCTTAATATAGTTCTCTAGGTCCAGAAAGAATTATTTTTGTCCCTTGTCTACTGTCCATCATATGGTTTAAAGCAACTATATGTTGGCCATGTCTAAATTTAATAGGCTAAATATTACAGAGGCTAAATATTCCAAGTTTCTTCAGTCAAGTCCTTTGTAAAATGTGTTGCACACAACTCATGGCTATGTACAAGATGAAATCTCAGGAAGATAGTACTATAGAACTCTCATGTTCCTAGGCATAGACACCATGACTTTCTCAAATATGATTCACTTAGTGTTAGCTTATTCTTTCCTACCATATCACAACGTTGACTGAAAATGAATTTACTATCTATTAGAAGCCATAGATCTGTTTTTTCCCAGATTTGTTATCTAACCCCTTTACTCAAATCTTGTACTTGTGAAATGAATGTTTAAAAATGAAGCATACAGCAATGCTCATCTTCATGAAATTTTATCTTATTAGTTTCAGCACAGTGGTTTAACCTTTCACAATTTTTTGGATCATCATTCTGTTATCCTATGTATTAACTGTCCTTCTCAATTTTGGTCATCTATCTCCATATCTATCTATCATAACATCTCTTACATTTACTTCTGCCTCTCAACTTGAATAGCACCTCCCTAAGGTCAGTCCCTCACTGATTCTTGCTCATAGTATAGCAGTAGTCTCTAATTTGGTTTCCTTTCCTTAAGTTTGTTCCCACTCTCATCTATCCCTCACACAACTACAAATATAATTTTCCTAAAGCACAGTTTGATCATGCAAACACTTGCTCATTAAATTCCATGGCTCCTCATTTCCTCCAGAAGCAAATGTTAATTCCTTAAATCTCCTCCCAACCTACTTACCTTTCTAGTCTCATTATACTTTATTCCCTTCCTTACACGCGGTCATCTAGACCTACTTGCTGTTTTGTGCACATAATGTTCCACCTCTCATTTTTGAGTTTTCTAATTCTTGCTCTATTTGACACAATGGGTTACTCAGAACCTGAGGGTTCAGATTTAAAAAGAAAGAATCATATAACTAAAGCACTTTCAAAAACCCCAAGTTAAATCAATTCACAAAACAGGAAAAGCAGTCCAAAGTATGGAATAGCAGATAAAAGGCAAGTAAGGAGACAAAAGCTCCCCTGAGGTTTCCAGAACTTACTCCGAAATTACTAAAACTATTGTTAAATATTTATTTCCAAAGGGCCCACAGCCGAGACAAAGATGAGTTCAATTAGAAGGAAACTAACCTCAAACTTGTAGATGCCCAGTGCACACTGTCTGCTTCACAACAGAGCTGGTTGATAGTTTTGTAATGTGGTGGTTATCAAGAAGCTACTCCAATTCCATTAACAAACTGGCCACAACACTTTTTTCCTTTGAACTGACTATCTTAAATACCTGGAAAGCACTCCCTACTTTTATCTCTTGGGATCTAGATAGTCTTGTAAGTCTTAGGTTGAGTTCCAATTTCTACAGGAAGCCTTTCTAGATCATCCTATGTATTAGTGCACTCCATCTCAAAACTATACTGTACTTACTTTGTACATATTTAACATGCATTTTTATATGATGTTTCCCCTTTTAGAATATAATTTTCTTGAGGATAGGGGTTGCTTCCCTTTTTTTCTTTGTATTCTTCAGTGCTTAGAATAATATTTTGTCATTGCTATTTAGTTGGTTTAAATTTATGTCTGACTCTTTGTGACCTCATTTGGGGTTGCCTAAACAAAGACATTAGAGTGGTTAGCCATTTTCTTCTTCAGCTCAAGAGGAAACTGAGTGAGATTAGATTACATGCTTTCCCCAGGGTCATACAAGTCTGAGGCCAGATTTGAATTCCAAGATGAGTCTTTTAGACGCCAGGCCCAGCACTTTATTCACTAAGTCCCCCAGCTGCCTCCAACATTTTGCTTAAGTCTTTAATAAATCCTTATAGATTGTCAAATGTAAGTTTAATATTCACGTACTCTATGATTTTGCTAGAGTAATTTATAAAAATGATAACTCAGGAACAAATATTATTATGGTTGTCCTAAAGAGTTTTTCACCCACAGACTTGATCACTGACTTTGTAGGGGTCAGTTCCAGATGCAATCCACATCTCCCTTCTTGTCTATAAAATGAGAGATTTGCTCAAAACACTTCAACTGGTTACTGAAATTTAGCTAAAATAAATCTGTAGCACTAAACTTTGCCAATTAAAACAAAAGCATTTTCATTAAAAAAAAAAAATGAGCCTAGTCTCACATAATCTGTTCTTGCTTTTTTGTTTCCATCATGGTTTCCTTTGCCTAAACGTCTCTGTAATAAATATATTTTTATTTTCTTCAGGACTTAAAGTTAAGCCCTCTGATCTATGGATGGCTTTTACACACTCTTCTATTTTTTAAAAAGCTTACACATTTCTTTTTCTTTAATACTGCACTACTTCATTATCCACAGTCTTTCAAAGATAACTCAAAGTAATTTAGCCATCCTGTATGCCATTTTTTTCAGTATTACTTTCCAAAATATAGTTTATCTGAGCCTTTTTTACATGAATTCACCAATGAGCTTTATCTTATTATTGATCTAATTATTTTGGATTTCAGCTCAGTATTAGATATTTTGTTCCATTCTTTCCAGTCCAAATAATATCTTTTTTTCTTGTCAGAGAAAATAGAAATGAAACAAGAGATGAAATAAAAGACTGAACCAATTATGGTACATGACTATAATGGAATATTGTCTTATGCTCTATGGAATGATGAATATGAAGAATTCAGAGAAACTAGGGAGACTTGTATGAAATGATGCATAGTGAAGGAAGCTAAGCTGGAAAAGCAATATCCTCCACAAATGCAGTAGTTTAAATAATGGTAGTCTAAACAGCAGCAAAGCAGGTCAAATCCATAGGAAAAGCTTGAGACTAAATTGTTAAAGCAAAGCACATGTTCTCTGATCACAGGAAAAAAAAAGTGTAATTTCCTCTCCTGATATGAATTGTATAATTTTAAGATGCAATTAAAAATGTTCAAGAAAATATTAGTGCATCCAGATGTAACTCTTTAACTCTTACTATTGCATCTTTCCATTTTTCTCTTTTAAAGATTTATACACTAGTGTTTGATACATATAAGTTGTGCTTTCTTTGTGCTCTAAGCTACCTTGTTTCTCAGCATACCAAAGAGAAATCCTGTAGTTCGTGCCGATTGTGTTGTGCTTTGTAATGTATGGCTTCCTGTGGAGGATTTATGGGGAGTACATAAGAGAATATTTGAGAGTGTGAGAGAATATTAACAAGTTGTTTGCTGCAGGGTTGTATGTTGTAGATATTTTCTACATTAGAGATACTTATAAGTATGTAAGGCTACCATGTGGCTCAGCAGATAAAGTCAGGTAATCCTGAATTCAAATTTTACCTCAGACACTTACTATCCATTATGTGACCCTGGGAAAAATCACTTGCTTCTTTCAGTTTCCACATCTGTAAAATGGGTATGATAATAGTACCTATATCCTAGGGAGGCTGTGAGGTTCAAGAGATAACATTTATCAAGTGCTTTGCAAATATTAAAATGCTCTATAAATACTAGCTGTTATTATTGAAGTATCAAGTGATCTTAAAATCAAAAGATTCAATAACTGACCTAATATTACCTGTTTCAAAGTATACCCTTATTGATTATGTGATCTACTACTTAAAAATTGTGTGTGTGTGTCTATTTATGGAGATATAGATATACACAAATATATAGATACACACATTTATGTATACACACATGCAACATGCACACACACATACTCAACTAAAATTGCTTTCTTCAGGAAATCAGTGAATTTCATGAACAAACTGGATGGTCTTTTCTGATTCTCCATCTTTCTTGATCTCTCTGATATCTTTTTTTACCACCCTCTTCTCCTGGGTGCTCTGTTGTCTATTACTTTTCCTGAAATTGAGCTCTGGGTTCTTTGCCTACTTTTAAGACCTCTTCTTCTGAATCTTCTTTCCTAGCTTATTTCATATCATTCCAACTAATTATAGGCATTACCCAAAACTCCAGACTACTCCCTCTTCACTATTGCCTGGTAAATCATTAGTTCATATTATTTTCATTATCATTTCTCTCATAATGACTTCCAAATCTATAAATCCATACCTAGTCTTTCTCCTGTATTCCAGTAGTACATTCCTAAGTTCTTTCTTTAAAGTATTTCAAACCAGGAATTCCATAAGAACTCTCCATGTGTAAAACCAAATTTTTAATCTTTATTTCAAGTCCACCTTCAATTTCCCTATTTCTTTCAGGGCACCTGAAATCGTTACACATACCCAACTCCACAGTCTTTTTGTTATCTTTGACTCTGCCCTTACACTCACTGCTTATATCTATTATTCCACAAAGAAGGCATTATATCTTCTTTTTCACAGGCATTTTACCCTGTCTGTTCTCCATGTCTGGAATATTCTCCCTCTGTATCTCTGCCTTCTGACTTCACTGGCTTACCTGAACTCCAAGCTAAAATCTTACCTTCAACAGGAAGTTTTACTCAATTGCGCATAGTTATGATGCTTTCTCTCTGTTGATTATTTTATCTATCTAAACTATAAGTAGTTTGTTTGTACATATCTATTTGCTTGTTGTCTCCCCCATTAGACTGTGAACTTCTTAAAAACAGGGACTGTCTTTGTTTTTCTTTTTATCCACAATACTTACCAAAATGTCTACCACATAGTAGGTACTGGATAAATGTGCATTGATGGCCTGACACAGAAAAATTAGAAATGTAATTGTATCCAATTGAATAAAGTATCTGATGGACTGTCACAGGGGTTAGTCTTTTGGCCTGTCCTATTTAATATTTGTTTAGCATTTTAATTAAAAGTTTGAAGAGAGAGAAAGCAAATAGCATATTAATGAGATTTTTTTTAGATTGTATTTAAATAGGGAGGTGTTACAAACAACATCCGGAACAGAAAAATAATACAAATAGACATAATGAGGTTAGCATTGAGGGCAATACAGAATAAAATGAAATATCATGTAGAAAACATGTGAGCTAATAGAACTTGAAGAAAATCTGAAATAAAGCTATTTGGAAATAGCTTAGCTCAAAAGTGAGAGATGAAAACAAAGAGAGGACAGAATGCACTTTTCCAAGGTCATTTAATATAAAGAAGTGCTATTTAGGATTACAATGATTAGATTGTTATCCTGCTTCATAAACTACAAATATGGTCAGCAGGCAGAGTATGTACACATATACATATATCTATATATGTATATATCAACCCTTCTGGAACTGTCAGAATCACCTGATGGTAACTTGCACTCCCTCTCACAACTCTGCCATAGGGTTGTCATCACTGACTATATGGCATGCATGCAGCTCACAGAAGAAAAAGTGTATGAGGATCAACAAGTGGTCTCGTATACTGCAGGCCATCTTCTATTATACAGCCACCTCACTGAGAAGTGTGTCTTGTGTGTTTCCTGTGAATCTGGAGTTATGTGGTATAGTTGTCTGATCATTGAATGCCAAGTGTGCCAATGATCTTTGAAGTTAGAAATACCACCATTTTATTAATACCTGTTAGATGACTTTTGTGTCCCTTATTTGGAGCCACAGATTCTCATTTTATGATTTAAAATAAGATTATATTCTTATCTCCCTGGAGAGGATAATTCAATGTGGTGGGTTAAAAGACCAATGGTCTTGGAGTTGGAACACCTGGATCATAATCCATACTCTTTCATTTATCAACTTGGTGTTATAACCCCTGTCTCTGTACCTTTGATTTTCCTTCTTGCATCCCTTATTAAAAATCCCAAGCATCTTTCAAAGGTCATGAAAAGTGCTCTAAATAAGACCTTTCCTGACTCATCCATATGAGAGGTTTGGGGAAGTGGGTGCTACAGATTTGGAATAGTGCAAACATTTCAGATGAGATCACTGTACTGTTAATTTTGTGTAACTCTTGTACTCAAGAGAGGGGCAGCCATCACAAAAAGCAAAAGCAAAGGAAAAAAACATATTAAGAGTGAAGAGCGGGGAAACTGCACCTTGATAAAAGACACCATAGGCAATGAAGTGCCATCAGAAAACATATATGAACCAAATGGCATAATATTCAAACGTTTGAAGGAAAAGTTAAATTAAATACAGGAGCAAATAGTAAAACTATACTTGTGGCAGTCATCACCTTTAACTTCTCAGAGCTAGATAAATCTAACCACAAAACAAATAAGAAAAAAAGTCAAGGAGATTAATAGAATATTTATAAGTTAGATATGATAGATTCTGGTGAAAACTGGATAGAAAAAGAAAGAATTCTAACTTTTTCTAAGTTATACATAGCATCTTCAACAAAATTGACCGTGTATTAGGGCATTAAAACCCTCACAACCAAATACAGGCAAGGAGAGATAGTAAATGTACGATTTTCAGACCATGGTGAAATAAAAATTTCATTTGATAAAGAATTTTGGAAGCAAACACTAAAAATTAGTTGGAAACTAAATATTCTAATCATAAAGAACAAATGGGTCTAAGAACAAATGCTAAAACTAATCAATGATTTCAAAGAAAAGATGACAACAATAAAACAACTTTCTAAAAATCCTGATATGCAGTCAAAACAGTATTTAGAGGGAAATTTTTATCTCTAAATGCCCACAAAAAGAGAAAGAGCAGATTGATGAATTTGGCATGTAATATTAAAATAAAACCTAGAAAAAAGTAAAAATTGCCAGTTAAAAACCAGTTGGAACTCTTTAACATCAAAGAACAGATTACTAAAATTAGAAGAAAAAATGAGCTAATAAATAAAATTAGGAGCTAGATTCATCAAAACAGCAACCATAAAGTAGACGAACATTAATTAATTTGATTTTAAGGAAAAGAAAGAAGAAAACCAAATTACCACTATCAAAAAGAGAAAAAAAGTGAATGTAGTACCATTAGTGTAAATGAAGGGATATATATTTATAAAGATAAAATAAAATATAATGCATTTTGCAGACTAAAAAAGAAGAAATAGAATACTTAAATAACCTTATCTTAGAAAAAGACATTGAAGAAACCATAAAAGAACTCCTAAGAAAAAATACCTAGAATCAAAAGGTATAACGTGGATTTTATCAAACATTTAAGGAATGATTTATCCAAATACTATGGAACCTATTAAAAATAGGTAAAGAAGTCCTATTAAATTCATTTTTTGAGAAAAAATATGGCTTTGTTACCAAACCATGGAGTAAAAAGAGAAAGAAAATTATAGACTACTTTTCTTAATGAATATTGGTGAAAATTTTTAAAGTAAAATACTAGGAATAAAATTAGTACAATATATCACAAATATCATATATGATGACTAGGTGATATTTATACCAGAAATGCAGGGCTAGTTCGATATGAAGAAATTTATCAGCATAATTGATCATCACAAAAAAAATTATAGTTATAATATGATTCTCATTAGATGCAGAATATTTTTTGACAAAATACAACACTCATTCCTGTTTCTAAAAAAAGTAAACTAGAAAGCATAGGAATAAATGGAGTATTTCTTTTAAAAATTAAGTAGTATCTATTGAAATTCAAGAGCAAGCATTACCTGTAATGGAGATAAACTTGAAGCAATCTTATGTAAGTATGTCTATTTTCACCACTATTATGCAGTATCTTATATAGAATGCTAGCTATGGTGATAGGGCTAAGAAAAAAATGAAGGAATAAAATAGGCAATAAGCAATAAAAACTATCACTCTCTGCAGATAATTTGATGGTATTCTTAGAGAATTCTAGAGGATCAACTAAAAAACTAAAATAATTAGCAACTTCAGCAATGTTTCAGGATATAAAATGAACCCACATAAATCAGCAGCCTTTCTACACAATACCAACAAATTTCAGCTAAAAGAGATAGAAGAAGAAATTTCATTAAAAATAATTGCAGCCAATATAAAATACTTGGGAGTCCACCTAATAAGATAAACCCAGGAATTTTATGAACACAATTAAAAAACACTTTTCACACAAACACAGATCTAAACAATTACAGAAAATAAATTGCTCATTGGTTGGCTAAGTCGATTCAATAAGAATGACAATTCTACTTAATTTACTTTACTTATTTAGTGTCACATAATCATATTTCCCAAGAATAATTTTTTAGATCTGGAAAAATTATAATAAAATTTATTTAGAAGAACAAAAGGTCAAGAATATTAAGGGAATCAATTTAAAAAATAGAATGAAGGTGGCTCAGAAGGAGCAGACCTCAAACAATAAAGTGGTTATCATGATAACAAAATGATGCTTGCTAAACAATAGAGAGGTGCACCAGTATAATACGTTAGGTACGCAGTGCACAGCAGTAAATATTCTTAGTAGCCTGGTGTTCAATAAACTCCAAAATGAAAGCTTATTGGACAAGAATTCACTTCGACAAAAACTGCTAGTAGAACAGTTTGGAAAAACCTACACACAGACTGTCTTCTCACATCATTTATCAAAATAAGATCAAAATGGAAAAATGATCTAAACATAAATGGGGATATCATCATTTAATTAGAGGAGTGTGGAAAAATGTACCCCTCATATCCATTGATAAGGAAAATTTATGATCCAAGAAGAGATAGAGAAGACAATGATAAATAAAAGGGACAATTTTGGTCACAGGAAAATAATACATTTTTGCACAAAACTAACGTAGCTAAGATTAGAATGAAAACAAGAAACTGGGAAAGCAATCCACAAATTTCTTTAAACATTTCATTTCTTAAATATATAAAAGGCTGCACATAACTTATAAAAATATCATCCTTTTCTCAATTGATAAATGGTCATAGGGTATTAACAGGCCTTCTCAAGGAGTTTAGCCAGAAAAACGGAGAAAGATATAGGATTGTGGTTGTGGTAGAAATCAATTGAGGGTTTTTTTGTTTTTCTTGGTTTGTTTGTTTGTTTGTTTGTTTGTTTGTTTGTTTTTTGAGAATGAGGGTGGTGGTGTGGAGGATGGATATGTTTATAGGCAGGAGAAAAATAGTATGAAGTGGAAGGTAATGGGGCAAGGCATCTGAATATAATGAGGTAAGAAGTAGGGGAGAAGAATCAGCTTTCAAAAATTATATTTTTTCAGGAAAATATGGAACAAGTTTTAGTTGAAAAGATAGGGAGTTCAGCAATCATAGGAGGTATGAGCAAATTTGGAAAAGTTGCTCTTATGAGTGAAATACAAAAGAGATACAAAAGATTGCCTTGCCACAATGAAAGTTCAGCTGAGATTGTTTAACGTCAATTTGAAGTTGGTCTAGTCTACACAGTTCTTTGATTTTCTCTATTTTCCTTCAGGAGCAGGTGAGGTTTAGCAGTGAAGTATCTATGATAGGACAATGGGTCAAAGACTCAAGATAAGATGATTGAGAGAGGTGGAGCCAAGATGGTAGAGTAAAAGCAGGGACTTTTTGGAGCCCTCCCCCCAAACCCAGACAAATACCTATAAAAATGACTCTAAAAAAATTCTGGAGCTGTGGAACCCACAGAATGATGGAGTGAAACAAATCTCTGGCCCAAGAAAGCGTGGAAGGTAGATGAGAATTGTCTGGCATGCTGGGATGGGAGCAGAGTGCAGTCCAGAATGGGCCATGCTGGCCCACATGAGATTTGAGCAGGCCTCAGGGGGACTGAACCACAGACATCTGTGGCAGTTTCAAGATGTCTGAAACCCTAAAGACAAATTTGAAGGTCAGTGGAAAAAACCTGTGTCAGACCTGTGTAACAAAGTTGAGTGGCCTCTCCTCAGTCTTAAGGCAGCAGAGGGGGTTGGAGGAGGCCATGACCTCCAAAGCAGCAGTGGCTGTTTCTGAAGCTATAAACCCCCAGATTGTGGGTGGATCAAGAAACTGACAGTAAAACTTCACACCTTCACTGGAATCAGAGAATTACCTTGACAAAGAGCTCAAAAGTCACGTAATTGGCTGGGGAAATGAGCAAAAAAAGAAAAAAAAATCAGACCTTAGAATCTTACTTTGGTGACAAGGAAGGTCAAAACATACAATCAGAAGTAGACAACAAAATCAAAGCTCCTACATCCAAAGCCTGCAAGAAAAAAATATAAATTGATCTCAGGCTGTGGAAGAGCTCAAAAAGGATTTTGAACATCATGTAAGAGAATTAGAGGAAAAATTAGCAAGAAAAATTAGAGTGATGCAAGAAAATCATGAAAAATAAGTCAACTGCTTCCTCAAGGGGACTCCAAAAATACTGAATAAAATAACATCTTAAAAATAAACTAACCCAAATGGCAAAAGAGATCCAAACAGCCAATGAAGGGAAGAATGCTTTAAAAACCAGAGCTGGTCAATTGGAAAAGGTGATCCAAAAGCTCTGAAGAAAATAATTCCTTAAAAATTAGAATGGAGCAGATGAAAGGTAATGACTTTATGGAAAATCAAGGAATTTTAAAATAAAAGCAAAAGAATGAAAAAATAGCACATAATGTAAAATATTTTATTTGACAATCAACTGACCTGGAAAATAGACCCAGTAGAGACAATTTAAAAATTATTTAATTACCTGAAAACCATGGTCAAAAAAGAGCTTAGATACCATCTTTCAAGAAGTTATCAAAGAAAACTTCCCTAATATTCTAGTGTAAATTAGATGTTGAGAGAATTGACTGATTGCTTCCTGAAAGAGATGCCAAAAATATTGTAGCGAAATTTGAGAGCTCCCAGATCAAGGAGAAAATATTGAAAGAGGCCAGAAAGAAACAATTTTAGTATTTTGTAAATTCAGTCAGAATAACCCAAGATCTGGCAGCTTCTACATTAAGGGATCAGAAGATTTGGAATATGATATTCCAGAGGTCAAAGGGGTTAGGATTAAAATCAAGAATAACCTACCCAGCAAAACTGAGTATAATACTTCAGGGGAAAAATAATCATTCAAATAGAGGACTTTCAAGCATTCTTGACGAAGAGACCAGAGCTGAACCAAAAATTCAAAGACAAGAATCAAGAAAAGCATGAAGAGGTAATTGGGGAAGAGAAATCATAAGGGACTTACTAAAGTTGAACTGTTTACATTCGTGTATGGAAAGATCATATTTGTAACTCTTGAGACTTTTCTCAGTATTAGGGTAGTTGGACGGATTACATATATAGACGGAGGGCACAGGGTGAGTTGAATATGAAGTGATAATATAAAAAAAATTAAATTAAAGAATAAGAGAGGAGTACTTTGGGAGAAGGAGAAAGAGAGATAGAATAGGGAAAATTAGCTCTCACATAAAAGACGCAAGTAAAAGCTTTCTTAATGAAGGGGAAGAGGGGGGAGGATTGGGCTTAAGGAGGGAATAACATGCACACTCAATTTGGTATGAAAATCTATCTTGCACAGGAAAGTAGGAGGAGGGTGATAAAAGGGATGGCAAATGGGAGGAGAGGGCAATTAGAAATAAATACTTTTGAGGAGAATCAGGGTCAAAAGACAGAATAGAATAAATCAGGGCAAGATAGGATGGAGGTAAATGTAGTTAGTCTTTTAAAGTCTGACTGTTGTGGAGGTGCTTTGCATAAGTACATATGTATGTCTTATATCAAATTGCTTGCATTCTCAGTCATCACGTGTGGGGAGGAAGGAAAGGAGGGAAGTTGGAACTCAAGGTTTTGGAAATGAGTGTTGAGAACTCTTTTTATATGCAATTGATAAATAAGACATACAGGCAATGGGGTATAGACATTTATCTTACCTTATAAGAGAATAGAGGGGAAGGGATAAGAAAGGGGAAGGATGTGAAAGAAGGGAGGGAAGATTGGAGTAAGGGTAATCAGAATGAGCATGGTATCTTAAGATGAGCAGAGGGATGAGATGGGGAGAAACTTTGAAACTCAGAATATTGTGGAAGTGAATGGTCAAAACTAAAAACAGACAAACAAGTAAATAAATAATTGAGTGATTGGGTAGAGTTTCACTGATTCATCAAAGGATCAACACAGGGAAAGGGGAGGTGTAGCTAGTGAAGCCTTAGAAAGACCTAAGGGGTGGAATGATTAGAGGTTTTATTGAGGGCAGAAGAGGATTAGGAGATATAAAGTAGAGGGAAATGGAATGTTAAAGAATAAGATCAGATAAAGATAATCCAGAGTTCATTAATATGGAAATGGAATATTTCTGGATGATTGAAAGATCTAGGTTTTGACTGTTTTTGTTTGTTGATAAAATGGGTTGAAGAATATCTTTGAAAATTTATTAAATTGAGGAACAGTGATGTAAGGGCATTTGATGATCTAAGATATTACCTTTCATTCTATTGAAGTCCCTTATGATTAAAGTAGGAGTTAAGGAGGTGAGAAAGATAGTTAACAACTAAACTCATTAAGGAAAGCATGGGAATGTCATGGATACCTGCTTTTGAAAGCTATTAGCATTTTGATTGGTTGATAAATGTGGGATGAATGAACCTCAAAGGAGGAAAATATTCTGAATAATGGTGGTAGAAGGAGAATCTAGAAGTAGCAATGGGTAACAAAGAGTATTCCTCCACCATGACAGGTGGAGGTTTATAACAGTTACGATTATGAGGGAAAGTGCAACTGGTGGTGGAAAGAATATTCAGGGATGCTATGTTATCATGGGGGAGCCAAGTCTCACTTAGTGAAGGATTAAGAGAGGAGAAGTTTTAAGAACAAAGCAAGTCTGTTATCTATGGAACAGCTATTCTAATAAGCAGAGTAGAAGGGGCAGGTTGATCTTGGATGGAGTGGAAAAGCACTTAGTTTGAGGGTAATAGGAACAAGAGAGTAGGTAGTGTCAGTGAGCTTTAGGAAACTAGTACAGTGACAGGTATATTTTTGAAATCACCACAATGAGGAGACTATTACTTCACTTGGTCAAAATAATCATTGAAAAATAATTTCAGACAGGTTATAATCATTCCTGGGGGGCTAGGAAGGAGATATGGAGATGAGCCAGGTTAGAGGACTTTCTCATGATTTGAAAGTTCTTTAGAGGCTTATTGATAATTGAATTTGTTTCAGGGTGGCCTCATGCTAATTGTCCAATAGTGGTGTTTAGCTGAGAATAGGATTAGTAGAGGAAAATCCAGAGGAAGGATGAATAAGGAATGTGGTGTGGAGTGGCAGCAGGCCATAGGACCATGGGGTAGTTGATGAAATGGTTGATTCAAGAATTATCCTCCTCCTAGGAGGAGACAAGCCAGTAATGTAGAGTTCTACAGAAATAATTACATCATCAATAGGTATGTCCACTTTTTCCCAGGCAGGATTGTGTAAAGCGGTCATTGTTATTTATCCCTTTCTACTTTTCTCTGTAGGAGTGACCCTGTAAACATTTATTTATTTTTCTGTTTTATTGCCCATTTACCTGGCCTTATAAAGTATTCCCATATAGTTATCAATCAATTGCTTTCTTAGACTTTGTTCCTCTTTCTGTGTCTCTCATTCATACACATGCACACACAGAAACACACAGTCTCACACACACACACACACATTTCTCCTATTTTTAATATGAATAAATTCATTACAAAATAGAACATAACAGAGCAATCACATGACTCATACCTCTATGACTTGAATGGCCTAATTGGCCCACGGTCATGGAAAAACTGAGTCTTATGGTTAAATGTAAAATAGAACAACCCTGAGTGTTGTCCTAAAAGTGGTTTGCAAATGTTTTAGCGTTACTCAAATATAAGTTTTCCTTATACTTGATGAGAAGTGTAAAGATCATGGACAATTTTGCTTCATCAAGTCTCGATTTTTTTTCATTTGAATATATTTCTGATGAAATGTCTACAGTTCATAATTCATGATCATGTGCCTCCTGACATTAAGTATATATGTCTTTTTTTTTTTACTAGACATATCTCATACCTATTTTCATCTTTGCTGTGCCCAGCATAACATATTTTATGTAACTGGGTAGCAATCAAGATCATTTATTAAGACAACTCAGAGAAAGGAGAAGGAAATCTGATCTGTCATACACTAATAAGAATCATAGAAAATAGAAATTAAAAAGACATTCTATAACACTGATATACGTTGGGGAAAAAGGAGAGCAAATAACATTAATGGAATCATTCTGACATGAATGTGAATGTGTTTTTTCCATTAAAATCTATTTATATATCTATTTAATCATTATATATATAATCTATGTCTATCTACATATGTGTATGTGTACACATATGTACACACACACATAAAGAGAGACAAAATGGAATAAATAAATTGGTCAAGGTTTTTTTTTTCTTTCCTTTTTTGTACCCAAAGGTCTGATAGTCCACACTTTGTTCTATGAAATGTTCCTGGCTATTTTAAAATAAGATCTTACAGTAAATTTTAACTGATTTTTAGGGTAAGAATTTCAAATATTACAGTTGACATAATCGCCTGACAAAAATTAATGGTCTAGTTAAAATAGCAATGGTAGCTTTGAGATTTATATTATAAAACATTTCCTTAGTAAATCTATGTCAAATCCTTTCTAAGATATAATTATAAAAGTAGGGACGTTGAAGAATTTGATTAGGTTCTATACTGCCTATAACTTTTGTTTTCCTTCATTTTACTTTCTTTAAGTGAATAACAAAATTATTAACATATTTAAAATGTTTTTAATATTACCCCCTAAATGATCATTTCAAAAATACTCTCCCATATACATAATTGGGAGGGTTTTTTTATAATTAATTTCCAGTTTCCGAGGTCAATTTAGTAAAATTCCATATAGAAATTTAGAAAAATTAGTCATTGTATATTTGTTGTCACTGCATTTTATAGATATAAATTTAAAAGACCAATGAAATATAAAAAAAAAAAAACTCTGCTTCAGAAATCAAATGTTGTGTAGATAAATAAAATCAAGGTACTTGATGTTGAATTTTATTCTTAGTTATATGACCTTGGTCAAATGATATTCTTATTAATTATAATTTTAAAGGGCTTAAGGAAAAATATTTATTTTCAAAATAATCTCTTTTGGGCAGCATTCTAAAATAAACTAATTCCTCATTCTGTCTTTTCATGTCCTCACTATCATAATGAAGAATATTAACTTGATTATTGGCATTTATTTAGAATGCAACTATATATCATATTTTACCCCTTAAAGACAATCCTTTTATGATTTGATAAGATGATATAAAGAAAAGGAAACAATATGCATGTAATGAACTGATTGGCTTCAGAGAGTCCTTGAAACGAGGGAAATAGACAGAAATGTCTTAGATTATATTGGGATTTAAACTTTAATACATTACAATGACTGAGAATGTGAAACTTGAATTTTTCATATGTTACATAATTTTTCCCCTCTACAACTACCTCTCCTTTTTTTCCCAAATAATTGGAAGAATAATCTCAAAATTGTTACCTAGACACTATCTTCTTGCTAGTCTCCTTGAAAGTTGTGATTTACAAATATTTAGAGAGATGCTGTTGGCTAAATGTGAAGGATACTTATCAGAATGCATTCTTCAGTTTTCACTGTCTCTTTTCACCCAATGTCAGGGGCAGCTAGGTGGTACAGAGCAGCTATTTGGCACGATGGATAAAGTGTGAGGCTTAGAGTTAAGAACATGCATGTGTTACCTTGGGCAAGTCACTTAACTTTGTTTCCCTCAGCTTTCTCATCTTTAAAATGAGTTGAAGAAAGGAATGGTAAACTATTCCAGCATTTTTGCCAAGAAAATGGATTCATGAAGAGTGGGACACAAATAAAAACAACTGAACAATAAATAATGTAACGTCAGTACAATAATGTGTGTCATTAGTTCACAGTTGTAGTATAGTTAGAAATATGAGTTCTAACCACACCAAGGAGGGGAGATAGTGTGATAACCATCCATCTTTATCACAAGGGTTAAAGTGATGAGATGAAACTGAAAAACATCAACAAGAGAAGCTTATACATACCTATATAATACTATGCAAGGGTATGGGAACATAAATTGCAGTTATTTGAGCATCTTTAGAGGGGAATAGGAAAACACAGGAATATTCATTCAAGTACATATCACCAAGTGAATTTATCTTTTGAATAACTGAATAAATGCATCGATGTGTCCAAGTGCTCATTGTTCCATAATACTGTCTTTGCTGGCTAGTTTATTATAGTTACTATCTCATGAAAGTATATAAGTAACCAAGCTCAAAACCAGTACAGAACACATTAATATTTAGAAATGCTTGTGGAATTGCAGGACCTCACCCATGTATTTATTCTTTCAATTCAAGCAGTTTGACATCACCAATGCCTTCCTATCCTTTTGGATCCTTGTCAATGTCCTTCCAAAAAAGTATTCCTTGGAGGACGTACAACAAATATTTGAGCAGTGATGCACCTTATAGTATGATTTATATCATTGTAAGACTTAGATTTGCATTTATCACTAATTTTTACCCCATCTTTTGTCATTTTATTTTTTTTTAAACATTATTGCATTTTTCCCCAGTTACACATAAGGAAAAATTTTATCATTCATCGTTTAAAGATTTTGAACATCAAACATTTCTCCTTTCTTCCTTCTCTCCCCTCTTCTCTTTTGAAAATGGTAGGCATATTGATATAATTTACACATGTGTAATTTTGTAAAATATATTTCCATATTAGCCAACATTGTGAGGGAAGAAAATGATCAAAAAAAAAATGTGAGGAGGCAAAGACAAGATGACAGAATAAAGGAAGGAACTCACCTGACCCCTCCCATAAAAACTTCTGAATACTTTAAAATAATGACTCTAAAGAAATTATAGAGCAGCAGAACAAACAAAAAAATGGGGTGAAAAACAATTTCCATTCCAAACCAACTTAGCAGGTTAGCAGGAGAGTTTTGTCCCACCTACATGAGAGTGCAGCACAGTCCAGTGCAGGTAGTACCAACATATAATCAGTCTCAGCAAAGACCCAGCCCCAGCAAACCTGGAAGAGACATAATCAGTAACAACAGTAGCTTTTGCTTCTGGAGTTCTTGGTCCTCAGATGGTGAGGGTATCTAACAAGTGATCAGAAGGCTATCACAGAGGTCTCTTTTCTGGCATCGGGAATAGGACTCTGTTGCTTTGCCTATACTAGGTCCCAGTCCTGGGTGACAGTCCAAGGGTGGGGAGGAGAACTAGCACACCAGAGCTTGTGGTCATAGTGGAGCAGGGACCATACTCATAGTTCCAGAGCAGAAAAGAGTGTTTGCAGTCACTCATGGACAAAAGTACAGGGCAGGAGAGCAATTAACAACTCTTATTTGACCACAACATTTTGGAAGAACTGAAAACTTAAAGTTTCCCTAAAAATATATCTGAAAACACCTACACAAAACACCTGAAGCTTGAAAAAGAACATGCTCCATGCTAGAAGCAGAGTCTTACTTTTACAAAGAGTCAAAAGTCAAGGAATAGGCTGTGAAAATGAGGAAACAATAGAAAAAAATTCTAACTATAGAAAGTTATTATGGGGCAAAGAATATCATCAACATATACACTTAGAAGAAGATAACATTGTCAAAGCTCCTACATCTAAAACCTCCAAGAAAAAGATGAATTGGTTTCAGGATATGGGAGAGCTCTAAAACATTTTAAAAATCAAACAAGAGAGGTAGAAGAAAAATTGGAAAGAGAAATGAGAGCCATGCAAAAAAAAATCAAGAAAAAAAGAATCAACAGCTTGGCAAAGGAGACCTAAAATATACTGAAAAAATAGGACCTTAAAAAACCAGACTAGGTCAAATGGTACAACAGGTACAAAAAGCCAATGAGGAAAAGAATGCCCTACAAAGAAGAGCAGACCCAATGGAAAAAGAGGCACATAAATTAATTCAAGAAAAATAACTTTTTAAAAAGTAGAATTCTGCAAAAGGAAAAGGAGGTACAAAAGCTCACTGTAGAAAAACAATCCTTAAAAATCAGAACCGGAGAGGGGCTGATCCAAGATGGTGGCATAGAAAGATGTATATACACTAGCTCTTCCCTCACAACCCATAAAATACCTGTAAAGATGACTCTAAACAAATTGTAGAGCAGCAGAAGTCACAAAACGACAGAGTGAAAGAGATTTCTAGCCCAAGGTAGTCTGGAAGGCCAACAGGAAATGTCTATCACAAGGGTGCAGAGTGGAGTACAGCCCACAGAGCCTAGTCCAGCCCTGGTCACACAGGAACAAAAGGAACAGCCAAAACAAATCTTCAAAAGTCAGTGAAAACAATTTTGCACCTGGGTGAAACGAGAGTATGGTCCTATGTGGTAACCCTTTTCTTGGAGCAAAGAATAAGAAATTTAAGGGATGTTCATCAATTATGGAATGACTGAGTAAATTGTGGTATGAGGTTATAATGGCATATTATTGTGCTAAAAGAAATTATGAGCAGAATGTTCTCAGGGGGAAAAAAACTGGAAAAACTTGTGAAGTTGTGAAGTGAAATGTATTGTGCACAATATAACATCATTGCAAAATGATCAGCTGTGAATGACTTAGTTGTTTTTAGCATGAGAGTGATCCAAGACACATCTGAAGGAATTATAATAAAAAATGTTATCTATCTCCAGAGAAAGAACTGAAAGTTTTTGAATACAAAGGGGAGGAGGGAGGAAGGGAGAGAATTTGTAACTCAAATTTAAGAGAAAAAAAAAAACAACAATGTTAAAGCACTGTTTTTCTTTAAAAATACAGCTGGGAAATATAAAATTCCTAAAATGAACAGCAAAATATGAGATAGAATAAAGTGGGGAAGAATACATTTCGATTTGCCTTCAGAATCCGTCAGCTCTTTAGCTGGGCATGAATAACATTTTCCTTTGTACTTTTCTTGAATGACTGCTTTGCTGAGAAGAATTGAGTCATTCATAATTGATCATACAATGTTGCTAATACTATGTACAATGTTTTCCTGGCTCTGCTTATCTCACTTAGTATCAATCTGTAGAAATCTTTCTGCTTTTTTTCTGTAATCAGTCTGTTAATCATTTCTTGTTGAACAATAGTTCTCCATTAAATTCATATGCCATAGCTTGTTCAGCCAATCCCCAACTGATGGACAACCCCTAAGTTTCCTATATTTTGCCACCATGAAAAGGACTGCTGTAATATTTTTGCACATGTAGGTTCTATTCCATATTTTATCATACAGACCTAGTAGTATTCCTGGATTGAAGGCTTTGCAAAGTTTGGTAGCCCTTTGGGCATAGCTCCAAATTGATTTCCATAATGGTTGAATCAGTTCAAAATTCCACTAACAGCACATGAATGTCTGAATTTTACCACATCTTCTCCAGGTTTTATAATTTTCATTTTCTGCCACATTAGCCAATCTGATAGGTATACCTCAGAGTTGTTTAAGTTTTCATTTGTCTAATGAAAAGTGATTTAGAGTTCTTCTCCATATACCTATAGATAGTTTTAATTTCTTAATCTGAAAATTGTTAGCTTCCAGTTCCTATCCTTTGATTATTTATGAGTTGGGGAATAGTTTGTAGCCTTATAAATTTGACAAACTTCTCTAAATATTTGAGAAATGAGGCCTTTTTCAGAGACCCTTGCTATAAAGATTGATTTCTAGCCTTCTGTTTTCCTTCTAATCTTGGTTGCATTGGTCGTGTTTGTAGAAAAGCTTTTAAATTTAATATAATAAAATTAATCTATTTTACATTTTGTGATACTCTCTATTTCTTGATTGGTCATGAATTCCTTCCCTCCACATAGATCTGACAGGTAGACTATTCCTTGCTATTCTAATTTGCTTATGTTGTCACCTTTTATGTTTAAACAATGTCCAAGTTCTGTCATATCTAACTTACCGAAACTTTTTATTTAGTTTCTTTATTGCTTACTTTTTGGTTAGATTTAATGAGTTCTGCAAAGGGACAGTTGAGTTCCTCCTCTAGCATGTTTTATTATCTCTTCTTCCTGAAACTCACTTAACTTCTTCTTTGAGAATGTGTATGCTATAATACTTGGGGCAAATATGTTTAATATTGATTTTACTTTATTATATATGTTACCTTTTAGCATAATTTTCTTCCTTATTTCTTTTGATTAAGTTTATTTTTGATTTTAATTTGTCTGAAATCAGGACAGTTACCTCGGCTTTTTTTTTTTTTAATTTCAGCTGAATCATAATAGGTTCCTCTCCATCCCCTTACTTTATCCTGGTGTCTCTCTATTTCAAATATGTTTCTTGTCAACAACCAATTATGGGATTTTGGGTTTTGATCCACTCTGGTATCTGCTTCCACTCTTTTCCTAAACAGAAATAGGCAGTATATAAAGCAAAGAAGATTTGTGCAGACTATTGGACTATTTTTTTCCAGGTGAAACAAGTTTATAATGTTTGGATAATAAAAGTCACTGTGAAAATTAGTTTAAATAATTTTCATTGTGGTCCTGGGAGGACACAGTAGGAATGATAATGATCTGTTCAAACACTAATTTAAGTTTATCTGAGTTGCTCTAAACAAATTTGAAAACGTAAGCAATATTTTTATCATAAAGTATATGTTAATTTTTAACTTCCCCCTTTATATTTCAATTATATTATAAAATTCTAAGTATCCATTGAGTAAATAAATTTAATTTTCAGAAATAAATGCAAACCAGGCAGTCTGCAGAACTGGCATTTGATTCTTTTTTCCTTTTTACAATAAGTTAATTCTTACTTATGCTGGAAAAAGAAGGTAGTCAATCTTAAGATCAGAACCATAAAATGTTGGGGTTCCCTACTCCCATACCAAAATGATTTTCAAGATAAAAGTCTCAAAAATGAAGAAGAAACTATTTTGGGGAAGAAAAAATGGATTTACTTAAGAAGCTATCCAAAATTGTTATCAAGGTGAGGTCAATTCAACCTCATCGCTTCAAAATACATAGAAATGGGCCAAGTACTTAAAATGATAAGAAAATGTATAATAATGGAAAATAAATATATTTCTAATGGAAGTAACATACAAGAAAGGGTAAGGAAATAAAGAAACAATAACTCCTCATAGAATGAAGAACTATTATGGAATAAGAAAATGCCAGGAGAAAACTTCAAAAGAAGAGAAAAAAAAAAACCATGAAATAACTATAAATTATATCCCCTAAGAAGAGAATGGAAAGACCACAAGGACAGTGAGAATTTTTGAAAAGCCTAGTGAAATAACTGATGTAGTAGTAAACAAGATTTCTAAATAAAAAATGAAATGATAAACAATGATTTAGAATATAAAAAATCTTACTAAAATATTGAGCACCTCAAAAACAGTTAAAAAAGAAACAACCAAACACTCAAGGCCAAACAATAACAATGGAGTAGAGTAAAAATAAACTAAACTAAAAGGAACAAATGTGTAAAACAGTTATAATAAAAAAGAAAACTCTTTTCAGGTACAAAATTTGAAATTTTGGGAACTCCAATTAAATGTACAAACATGGTAAAGAAAAAGAAATTGGATACAATATTCTGTTATTATAACATTTCTAACAATATTGGAACCAGAAGACAAAGCACATGTTCATAACATCTTTAGTACACTACAGGTCAACAAATATTTTAACTTCTTGTAGAATGTTAGTATCAAGTAACAAAACATTGAATTTAATTCCAAAATATTTCATGTTGATAAAAAGAGTTACATCAGGTAGCAAGACTACTTATTTATTTTTTATAAAGGAAAATATGTATCATTAACATGAAATGAAATAATAAATTGCCATGTTATACCTCAAAGCATAGGAATATTTCTTGAATCAAAAATATTATCCAGCAATGTTGAGCATTAATCTTAAGGCATAAATTGGCTTTTACCAAAATTGGTGCCTTGTAACCATCTTTAGGAGAAAATGAGAGCTGTGAAAAACTTTAAGAATGTAGGTGTATAAAAGAGTATAAACTGGCCAATGCTAAGCTTTTGAATGACTTGAAATGACTAATAAATCTTTGCTTACATTCTGATGAGCAGAAAACTACCATTTTTAATCAGTAGTCCCAAAATATTAATAGATAACTAAGGAAAACAAAGACAAGCTTTGATTTGTGTATTCACAGCATACAGATAGAAAGGAGATGGAGAGGGATGAATTTAGTTATTTTTGGGCAGTATGTTAATAATCACACCAGCACACAGGGTGGGCTGCTAGCATAGGTTCATTGATTTGCTTTTTTAAAGGAAAGACATTTTTAAAGAGGTTAAAAATCTTACTTTAACTATCAGACAGATAAATACAGATACGTTCCAAGAAAGAATTCAATAGAGCGGGCTCCAGCTGTCTAAACAGGATGATACAACTATGAACATACACCACCAGACTGGCAGAGCACCAATATTGGAGAAGTTGGAGGGCTCATAACAAACAGCTACCCAGAAATCCGTCCAGGGAATCAAAAAATCCTTCTCATGAGTAAGACCCCAAAGCAAAATAGCAACCTCCTATATAGTTTTCAAATAATAGGCTCAGAGCCAGAAGGCACCACAACACACAAGACTCAGCACAACTGTGAATTATTACCAAAGTTATCCTTCATGTGTTTACAACTTAGTATGAGCCTAGAAAACTAAACTCCAGAAAAGAAAACAACAAAAACTCCACTTTGCTTGAGCTTACAGGAGTCACAAAAGAAGAAGATTCTTAAGACATAAAATGGGGGAGGGGAATTCTCATTATTTTCATCTTTAGCTGAGATTGCCAAGGGAAGACTTAAAATTGCATATAATTACTAACTTGAAGGTAGGGTTGGAGAGAGTTAATTTTATCAAAATAATCTACAGTAGATTTCAGGAATGGACAATAAAGGAGAGTGCAGAACAAAATCCAATGAAACAAGGCATATCAGTAGTGATTAGCGTGATGAACTAATTCACACTAAACTAATTCATAACTAAAAGTTCAATTCACAACTCTTATACTTGCTGTTTGATCCCTGTACTCTCTGAGGTTCAGTTTCTATATCTATAAATAAGAAATGTGAACTAGAAGACCACCAAAGTTTCTTAGCATTTTAAATCTGTGATTTTGTAGTCATGATGTCCTTTTTCATTGTTCTACCATAGGATGGCATTGGAAAGGGAGAATAAGGGGAACGAATTAGTTATAATGATAGAACCTACAAATACAAAGTAGAATGAAAAGAGAAAAAAGCCTCAGAGAGACAGACAGCAGAAGAAGGAAGGGAGAGAAAAAAGAATGGAAAAAAAGACTATTATACGACTTGCAAATTATGTTATAAATTCTATAAGAATTATATAAACATAGAATAATTAAAATTCAAAATTGTGACTGTTATTGCATTTAACTCATTCCTAAAATTAAGTAAAATGACATATTGAATAAGAAAGCAAAACCTAATGATTTTTCATATATAAGAAACATATTTAAAACAGATTCATACTGAGTTACAAATGATTTAGATATAATTTATTCTGCTCTGTTTTAATACAGATAAAAATAATGTTAAATATTATATCACAAAAAGCAATACAAGAAAAGACATATGCAAAATGGACAAGCAGGAAAACTTCATTAGGATTTAAGGTACAATACATAGTGAAATAATAGCATTACAAATCCACTCCAAATACCATGATGCTTAAGTACTTAAAGTAAAAACCAGTTGAATTACATGAGAATATAAATAATGAAGTAATATTTACCTACTGGTGATTTTAATATACTAATTTCAGACCTAGATAAAATAAATTAAATGTCTGCCACGACGCGAAGGGCAAATCTAGATATGACAGACATTTGGAAATTACATATTGATGCAATTAATGAGTATGCCTACTAGTAAGCATTGTGTGACACCTGTATAGAACTGACTATGCCAGTAACTAAACTGTAAAAGAAGTCAGAAATATTAAATGCTTATTTTACAGAACAACATGCAATAAAATAAAAACAAGGGAAACATGAAAGATTTCTGGAAAGATAATTGCATAAACAAAGACACACTACATATCTCCTACATACTCCACCAAAAACTTGAAAGACATGCCTGATTAACAATTAATAAATCCAACAGAAAACCAGAGTGACTTTTTCCACCCAAGAAACACCCAAGAAAATGAAAGATAAAGTCACCTGGAATAACATGGAAAGGAACTAAGAGCAAAAACAATGCAATATAGCCAATCATCCTAATGCTTACCAAATTGACAAGAGAACAACCAGAGACATATGTAGCTTTTAAGGGGAGATGTTTCCTTCCAGATAACCTCAAATACTATCAGGAACTCATTGTGGGGAACTTGAAAGCTGATAGTAGTGTCATCAACTATTACACTTTGTTAATAGCCATGGTCAACCTAGGTCTTTGAGTTTTGAAATCTCTAACACTTTTTCCTAATGTCCCATAAAGAGCCTCAGGTATCTAGTGCTCTAAACCGCAAATATTTAGCAGTTTCTAACCTGAGGAAAAGAAGATTAACATAGAAACCCAGGAGGCACAGGGGGAAGTAGGGTTAAACACTCCATCCCAAAATGTATCAGGGAACAGAGCTGGGCTTTGTAAAAATCCTTAATTTCACAATGAAACCTGAGAGAAGGGCACACCAAAGAAGATAATCATCAATATAAAATATTTTTGTAGATCTAGAAATTACAAAAATCCATTGTTTTTTTTTTCATTTTAAATTGATTTATTTAACTTTTAACATTCATTTTCACAAAATTTTGGGTGCCAAATTTTCTCCCCATTTGTCCCCTCCCCCACCCCAAAAAACCAAGCATTCTAATTTCCCCTATCACCAATCTGCCCTCTCTTCTATCATCCCTTCCTTCCCTTGTCCCCATCTTCTCTTTCGTCCTATAGGGCCAGATAACTTTCTATACCCTCTACCTGTATTTCTTATTTCCTGGTAGCAAGATCAGAACTCGACTGTTGTTCCTAAAACTTGGAGTTCCAAACTCTCTTCATCCCTCCCTCCCCACCCATTCCCTTTGGGAAGGCAAGCAATTCAATATAGGCCATATCTCTGTAGTTTAGCAAATGACTTCCATAAGAGTCGTGTTGTGTAAGACTAACTATATTTCCCTCCATCCTATCCTGCCCCACATTGCTTCTATTCTCTCTTTTGATCCTGTCCCTCCCCAAGAGTGTTGACTTCAAATTGCTCCCTCCTCTCCTTGCCCTCCCTTCCATCATCCCCCCCCCCCCCGGCTTATCCCCTTCACCCCAACTTTCCTGTATTGTAAGATAGATTTTCATACCAAAATGAGTGTGCATTTTATTCCTTTCTTTGGTGGAATGTGATGAGAGTGAACTTCGTGTTTTTCTCTCACCTCCCCTCTTTTTCCCTCCACTAAAAAGTCTTTTGCTTGCCTCTTTTATGAGAGAGAATTTGCCCCATTCCATTTCTCCTTTTCTCTTCCCAGTATATTTCTCTCTCACTGCTTAATATCATTGTTTTAAGATATGATCCCATCCTATTCAATTCACTCTGTGCTCTGTGTGTGTGTGTGTGTGTGTGTGTGTGTGTGTGTGTGTGTGTGTAATCCCACCTAATACCCAGGAACTGAAAAGGTCAAGAGTTACAAATAGTGTCTTTCCATGTAGGAATGTAGAGTTCAACTTTAGTAAGTCCCTTAAGACTTCTCCTTGCTGTTTACCTTTTCATACTTCTCTTCATTCTTGTGTTTGAAAGTCAGATTTTCTTTTGAGCTCTGGTCTTTTCATCAAGAATGCTTGAAAGTCCTCTGTTTCATTGAAAGACCATTTTTTCCCCTGAAGTATTATACTCAGTTTAGCTGGGTAGGTGTTTCTTGATTTTAGTCCCAGTTCCTATGATTTCTGGAATATCCTATTCCACACCCTTCGATCCGTTAATGTGGAAGCTGCTAGATCTTGCGTTATCCTGATTGTATTTCCAGAATACTTGAATTGTTTCTTTCTGGCTGCTTGCAATATTTTCTCCTTGACCAAGGAACTCTAGAATTTGGCCACAATGTTCCTACGATTTTATCTTTTTGGATCTCTTTCAGGCGGTGATCGGTGGATTCTTTCAATATTTATTTTGCCCTCTGGTTCTAGAATATCAGGGCAGTTTTCCTTGATAACTTCATGAAAGATGGTGTCTCAGCTCTTTTTTTGATCATGGCTTTCAGATAGTCCCATAATTTTTAAATTGTCTCTCCTGGATCTATTTTCCAGGTCAGCTGTTTTTCCAGTGAGATATTTCACATTCTCTTCCATTTTTTCATTCTTTTGGTTTTGTTTTGTGATTTCTTGGTTTTTCATAAAGTCATTAGCCTCCATCTGTTCCATTCTACTTTTGAAAGAACTATTTTCTTCAGTGAGCTTTTGAACCTCCTTTTCCATTTGGCTAATTCTGCTTTTGAAAGCATTCTTCTCCTCATTGGCTTTTTGAACCTCTCTTGCCAATTGAGTTAGCCTATTTTTCAATGTGTTATTTTCTTCAGCATTTTTTTTGGGTCTCCTTTAGCAGGGTGCTGACCTCCTGTTCATGCTTTACCTGCATGTCTCTCATTTCTCTTCCCAGCTTTTCCTCCACCTCTCTAACTTGATTTTCAAAATCCTTTTTGAGTTCTTCCATGGCGTGAGCCCATTGAGTGGGCTGGGATACAGAGTCTTGACTTCTGTGTCTTTCCCTGATGGTAAGCATTGTTCTTCCTCATCAGAAAGGAATGGAGGAAATACCTGTTCACCAAGAAAGTGACCTTCTCTAGTCTTATTTCTTTTCCCTTTTCTGGGCATTTTCCCGGTCAGTGACTTAACTTCTGAATATTCTCTTCACACCCACTTTGCCTCCAGATCTGCCCAGCCAGAGCTTGGGGTCTGAGATTCAAATGCTGCTTCCCAGCCTCAGGGCTTTTGGCAGGGGCGGGGCTGCTATTCAGTGTGAGATTAAGTTCAGGTGCTCAGGTTGGGGCAGGGCCTCCTTACTGGGCTCAGTTCCCTCAGGGGTTTTATGCAGAGACCTTCAACAATGGATCTGGGCTCCTGCCTGCTTGGGGAGCCCCAGTCTGCCACTGCCGCTGCTGCTGCCTCCCGAGGGGGCCTGAATTATGGGAGAACCCCACTCCCCTCTTGACCCACCAAAGAGACCCTCTCACTGACCCACGTCACCTGTGGGTGGAGGGACCCGCGCAGCTGCTGGAGGTTCTGTCCCTGAAGCCTGCTCGCATCTACTCCTCTAGGTGCTGCTCAGCCAAGGCAGGGCTGGGCTCAACTCCGCATCCGTAGCTTGACGCACCTTTTGCAAGACGTTTGCAGGGCTCTCCGGAACAGAAATCTGTTCTGCTCCACGGTTCTGTGGCCTCTGCTGTTCCAGAATTCGCCAGGAGTTCTTTTTTACAGATATTCTATAGGCTGTGGGTTCGGAGGTAGTGTATGTGCGTCTTTCTACTCTGCCATCTTGGCTCCGCCCCCACAAAAATGCATTGTTAAAGAAATTGCATATTAATTGCATGTTGATACTCAAAGGACCAAAGAGGGATTTTCCACAATAACTACATACATGGACACTGAGAAAGAGTAAAGTAGGAGACAAAAAATAAAACAAACTTTCTTGAGTAAACAACTGGAAGGTGAATATATAGATTAGGACAGAAAGTTTTAAATGTTTCATACTGAGTAGTCTCCATGGAAGCTTGAATACAACAAACCTAAATCAGTGACACCAGAATATAGCAAGAAATATTAGAATAAAATTATTAAAAATTTAGGAAAATGTAAAATATCTGATACAAAAAAACTTACAAAAAATTCAAGGACAGAGCATTTAAGAATAACTGTCCACTTTGAAAACCATGAATTTTTTTATGGATAGACACTGTATTTCAAGAAATGATAAATCAAAACTTCCCTGATCAATTACAACCAAGTGCTATAGTAGTGATTAAAAGAATTTACCAATAAACTATAAAAACAAAGCTCAAAAGTAAAGACTCCTGAATGTCACTACCAAAATTCAGAGCTCCCCTTTCAAAGCCACCAGAAAAAAAAAAAGCAATTCAAGAACTAAACAATGACAGGTTTACAACCTGGCACCTTCTAATATAACCCAGAGAATATTTTGGAATATAAAATCCCAAAAGACAAAAGAACTAGATCTACAGCCAAGAATAACTTACCCCACAAATCTAAGCAAAATACTAAGGATAACAAAGGACCTCAGAGAACAGAGAACTTTCAAGCAGTTCTAATTAAAAATGAGAATTGAGTCAAAACTCTGGAACACAAACACAAGACCCAAGAGAAATCTAGAAACTTAAATTTATTTGAACAGCAGACATGAAGGGGTGGGGTAAGGAGTGTTGTTTGATGAAGTACTGCTAATTTTTAAATAGATTCAGCAGAGACAAATATCCTTTCAGAATCTTAATATCTTCAAAGTGTTTATGGGAGTTAAATAAGAAAAATAGACACGGATGATATCTTTCTTTTTTTTGCCATATTGAATGTTTTAAGAAGTGAATTAGGAAGGAGAATAAAAAGAAAGCAGCGTTATACGGAAGAAATGAGGTGAAATTTGGTCCTCATAATTAGAGTGCTTGAGAAGAAATCTACACAAAAATAGAAGTAACAATGAAGATAACTAGCATAGGATGAACCACACTCATATGTTAAATACAGAAAATATAATTTACCATAATTTCATGGAGAGATACAGAGACAGACAGACAGACAGACAGACAGAGAGCGAGCGAGAGCCAGAGAGCTACAGAGAGAGAGAGCGAGAGAGAGAGAGAGAGAGAGAGAGAGAGAGAGAGAGAGAGAGAGAGAGAGAAGGAAAAAAACAAAGAAAGAAAGGTAGAATATGAGAAATTACCTAATTTTATGAAATATCTGAATGAATTGAGCAGAGAATTAAGTTTCCTTACGGACTCGAACGAAGGGTGATTCTAGACTTGAACCTTAAGAGGACTGTGTTATAAAAGAAATGAGTTAAACAGTAAAAGAGTTAAATGACAAAGCTAATCCCCTTCCATTCCCCAAATCATGAGGCCATACAAGGTGAGATGGAGATTATATTCCCAAATTTTGGGGGAATTTTAATGTGTTTATTCTTGCTATATCTTTGAAGTAAGTATTCTTTTTTTAAATACTGATCAGTGGTTAAACAGAACGAAGGTACAAGCCCACCCCAATCCTCCCAAAAGATGAGGGAATACCGGTTATGGAGACTGGAGTCAATGACAGAAAATCTAGACCACCCCAAAAACAAGCTCAAGAGTAATGGAGAATCCTGAGGGAGAGATGAAATGTAGCACACTAGCCTTGAAGCAATGAAGGCCAGCATAATTCCTTTTACACGAATATTATTTAATTTTATCCTCACAACAAGGTTTGGAAACCAGGCTATTATTATTCCATTTCATAGCTGAGCAAGCCAGCAGAGAGAGGTTAAGTGACTTGCCTAGAATGAAGAAGTTTGAAATTGTCTGAGCCTGAATTTGAACTCCAGTCATACTGACTGTAGATCCAGCACTCTATCTGCTATACTGTCCAGCTACCAAAATAGTTTTGAAAGACTTAAGAACTCTGAAAAATATAATGACTAACCGTGTCTCCAATATACCTATGATAAAGCATGTTATTTATTACTTTACAGAAAGAAGATAGATTCAAGAGTATGTAAGATTCATGCATTTTTAGAGAGAGCCATCATGTGGACTGGGCTGATCATGCTTATTTGTTAAAAGTATTTTGTTTTTTATTCCTTCTTTTTTGCTCCCTTATTAATGATTTGGAAGTTGGGTATCAGCAAGAGACATACTAGTGATACAAAAGAAGATCACATTTTTAAAAATGCACAGAAGAGAATACAAGGAATTTCAGAAGGAAACAAAATAACACTGGGGAGTTTCTAAAGTAATGTGTAAATTTGTTACATACTTCTTTTTATAAAGCAAGATTTATGAAATGTAGTTATACCACTGAACTTTTTTAATCTTTTGTTTTATTTAAAGAAATGTTCTTTTTTTATGTTTAAGCTCAAGATAAAGATAAAAGGGAATGCAAAAAATACACAAAAAGTGGTAAATAATTAACACTATACTAATTAATTGTTCTCTCCAACTATCATAGAAACAGATAATTAAATATGGAAAAGAAAGGTTTTCATTGAACAGAAAATAGAATGAAAAGAATCAGGCTTTACCGTAAATAGGTATGTGCAATAAAGATGGGAAACTCAGATACAATGCTGGAAAACAAGGGGCTTGATCTCTTGTACTACATTTAGTTTTGTCTTATAGGATCTTATGGGTTTTTAATATTATCTAATAAACAGAAGGGCAATATGTAGTGTGTTGCTTATCCCTATTCCTTCTATTGAAGCTATTAATTGCTGCACTCCTAGTGGGGGATATATAAGTCACAAAACCAACTATCAAAATTTGCTTATGAAAATACGAAAGAATCTTGTCTCTACATTATTGACTACCAACCTCTCTCACAGTACTAATCTTATTTGGCTTCTTTTTTTATTTAGCTCTTATTTCTATACTTATTAGCAAAATTGCTTCCGTAATTTTTTTTTTTTTTTGTCTATCTCTTCCGTATTTGGGCATTAATATCCTCTTTCCCAAATACGGAAGAGATAGACAAAAAAAAAAAAAATTACGGAACAATTTTGCTAATGAATATAGAAATAAGAGCTAAATAAAAAAAGAACCAAAAAAATTAAACTGAGAGATTTATCATAATGAGGAGACAAAATTCTTTCTATTTTTCATATAATATGATGGTTTACTTATAGTACCCCACAGAGTCACAATTAATAGCTTCAATAAAGGAATAGGATAAGCACACACACATATTGCCCTTCTGTTTATTACTAAGAAAATCCAGGAGTAAGAAAAGATATAGGAAGAGAAAACCATTTTAAGATAATAATGAAAAGCATAAGAGTCTGGGAATTATGACACCAAAACGTTTGCAAATATAAATACGAAATAATTTTTATAGAAACAAAAAACCCCAAATAATCGTGGACATATTTAATGTTCAAAACTAGGGTATGTCAATAGAGTAAAAAAAATACTATTTAAGCACATTATGCTATAAGCTTAGTGGTACGACGATAATTTGGAAGTGTTTGAACAAATTATGTTATAAGACTATAATGGAGCATTATTATCTGTATAAATAATGAATATAAGAATTCAGAGACACATGGGAAGGAATATGTTATTCAGTTAGGGTCACAGAAACAAAATACAAATATTCACAATGTGGAATGAAATGTTACTGAAATCTATAAGGAAAGGCATCCAAACTGGTCAAATGGATCACACAAAGTTGGCACCAAATAATTAAAATGAAAAGCATTATTTTCTGTTAATAACCTATTAGCTAATTGTTTTCTTGGAATTTATGTTTTCTAGGGAATGCATTAACAGTATTTGTTGGTAAATGTTTTTGTGCCCAAACAGTAGTAAGTTTTGATAAAATAAAATATGTTTAAAAAGAAACAATTAGAGGAAATCTTACAATAAATTTAATAACATTAATAAAACCTACGAAAGTAATAAAAAGTTAGATCTAATGTTTTACTTTTTAAACTATTGGCTATTTCAGAATCACTGAAAATCACAGGTGGTTTGAATTTAAGAGACTACTTACTAACCTGGAAGTGAAAAATAATACTGTCCTTATCAAACCTAATAAGTGTACCCTTTAATTGAAAAGTTGTAGTAAAATAACCCAATTAACATTAAAGATGGCTTATTTCGCTTTTGGATAGCTAAAAATGATAGATAGTTTCCCCTTACATCAAACATAAATTTTAATCTTGGCAATTTTCATTCATTCGTTCTGCTACTGCTTGCAAATAGGAGGTGATTACAAATGCTTGCGGACTGTCTGGGGTCAAGTAGAATAAGGCCAATCAATATTTCAAGTGACAATCTCTTCAGCATTTGAAGGTAATTATGATGTACCTCTAAAGTTTTCTCTAGATTACATATCCTTACATCCTCCAAGTGAACTTCATATGACCTGAAGTTAATGTAAGCTTTCCCATCTTTAGAAACTTCTTAAATATCCTTCCTTAAATGTGATTGATGCCCAATGAAATACTCTTAATTGGGATATGAATTGGTACAAACATTCTACAAAGCAATTTGAAATTTCATTTAAAAAAAACTAACATTTTCATAGCTTTTGACCCAGAGATTCTGTTTGTAAGCACATATCATGAAGTCAAAGACAAAAAAATGAGATTCTGTATGTACCCAATATATGTATATCAGCAACATATTTTTGGGGAGCATGATATCAAATACCTATAAATCAAGTAGATGCCAATTGATGAGGGAATGGCAATTGAATTGTGATACATGAATTCAATAAATATTACTTTTTTGTAAAAAGTAATGTTGAATATGTTTAATTTGAAGAGTGATAAGACATGAACTGATGAAGAATTAATAACCCAAACAGCATACACAATTTATTCACCAATGGAAAGGGAAAGGATAGCATCAACAATAGCAAAACCAAAGCTTTCACCTTAGGAAAATAGGTGAGAAAGTCACCTGATCCTTCGTTTGCAGAGTTGACAAATCTATGAGAAAAATCTAGCTTATATTATCAAACACATTTTATGCCTTTGTTGGTTTTACTAATCTACTTTGTTTCTCCTTTTCCATTTGTTGTTATAAGGAGTGCCTCTTAATAGGTGATCAGAAGGGTTGTATCTGCAAAGGAAGGTGATGCAAAAACAAATATTTGGATGGAGATGCATATACATATGTATACATATATGTAATTTTGTGTATGTAGCTTGTACATATATATTATACATACATACGTAGACACTTTTCTTTTTACATCATTTTCTTTGCAAATATAGCCTTCTTGATTTCCTTGTGTATAAATGCATACAAATGAACATATATGCATATATATAATATGTATATTTATATACAGTACATGTTTATGCATGTTTGCATATATCAACATGTTGTTTGCAAGATTGTTATCCTTCATTCTTGAAGTGAACCAAAATGATAACACTATTTTAGAGTCAAGTTTCAATGTGTCTGACTGTGACTGATCAGAGAAATATGAGCTCAGAATGCTCTACCACAGATCAGGTACATAGAGTCTATGTGAACATTTGGGGTGGATAATCCAAATTTGTGTATCCTGCAATTCCTTTGAGTGGTCTCAGTTTTGTTTTGTTCAGAGACCACAGAACCTTCTCTGTTGTGGGCATGCTAAGTGGTCCTGTGCCAGTGTCTACCATGTCACACAATCAATTCCAAAGTTCTTAAGAGAGATTTTCATGGTGTCCTTGTATCGTTTTCCCTGACCACCTTGTGAATGCTTGCCCTGATTGAGTTCTCCATAAAATAGTCTTTTTAGCAAGCATACATTTTGCATTCAAACGTACATATCCACATGTATATGCACACATACACATCTGAATATTAAGTGGCCTATTTCTGCCAATGAAAGTGATATAAAAACAAATATATGTATGTATGCATTTGTGTGTAGATATGTATATACTTAAATGTGTGTTTATGTATGAGCATATGTACATGCAACTATTTGAAGCTGTATATATACATGCGTGAGCATGTATGGATGTGTATGTGCACAGACATATATTTATATATATGTATATGCATACCGATATCCACATATTTACATATATGTATGCATATCTATATATATATGTGTGTGTATTTCTTTTTGTATTTACATCACAATCCTTTGCAAATATAGCACTCTTTACTTTCTACCAAGACAGCCACTCTAACAGCAAATAAGAAAAGGAGAAAGAAAGTAGTTCAGTAAAACCATCAGAAGTATAATTTGCGTTTGAGAGTATAAACACTGTTTCTCTCTTATAGTGTGTCTCTTCTGTAAGCAATAGATCAGATGACTTTCTCAACTCTTCTAAGACTCCAATGTCAATTATGGTTTTTGTTCATGACATCCTTTCCATTTATGTCTAAATTTGCTATATTGGTTTGCTTGTTGTGCTTAGCTGGTCTGCATCAATTAATATAAGTATTATCATTCGTTTTCAAATTCACCATATTCACATTTGTTTTTAAAGAAAAGTAATATTCATGATATTCATGTGCCACAATCCAGTTGTCATTTCGCAATCAATAGGTGTCTTCTTGGCTTACAGTTATTTGATATCCAGTATAGGTGTGTGTGTGTGTGTGTTTGCATGTGTGTGTAACATAGAACTCCATAGGTGATCTGACCAAGTTAGATACCAGAGGAACTCTGACTTTATTTCATATGAACATTACTTTTCTTTAAAATTGGTTTAAAGATGTATTATCTTCCTTAGATATAATATGACATTATCGATGCATGTGGAGTTTGTAGTTCACCCAAACCAAGCAAAATCTTCTAGATAAATTGCTATTTGCTTATGCCTCCTTCTCTTGGAACTGTGGTGTATTTTCCAGCAATAAGCCTGTCTCCTTTGATGTCAGTGTCTTTGATCACCATTCACTCTATAATGTAAACTGGACTTCAAGCCTGGATCATAATATAAAGCCCCTTTATTAGTGGAGAGGATGAGTAGTCTACATTGCATGCCAATATGATGTAGAAGAGTTGTCATGGAATCCTGGAAGAAGAGAAACCTCCTTCATTCTTACTTTGAGATAGAAAGCATGTTTTTAGATCTGGGGGAAAGGGGGGGGGGAGGGAGAACAGATTTTGGAGGGCTTATTTGCCCTTCACATCTATAAGACTGGCTAAATTAGCATTTTCCAAATTTCAATTTCCCTCCAAAGAGACACTGGTGAACGTCTCCTTGAGTGACTTCTCCTCTCTCTTTTTTAGTTATGTTAAGCTAAACTATCTTGTTCCCAGGGAGAGGACTCACTTACTCTGTGTATTTCCTGATGTATTCTCATCTGCTTAATTTTTTTTTTCTGATTTCTGCTTGCTCCTTGCTCAGATAAATGGGTCTATTCATTATTCACTATCTGTAATGGTCTTTGATGTAATTAGTATTTGGTTGGAAGGAATCAGTCTGTATTAGAAGTTAAGCTGGGCACATTTCCTCTTTAAAGGACAGTTAACTGAAAAGTAGGTTGAACCTGAAAATCATTTACCCTAGATTAGTAATATCTAGGAGAGAAGATAGATATGATTTTACTCCATTTTCCTCCCTCTACTGAGAGAAGAATATATAGCTTTATGGCCCCAAGCTTCTGCTTCTCCCAGGCAAGATTCCAGAGATACAAGCCTTCCTGGGAGCCTTATTTAGGTAAATTGTATGGACATACATGTAATGTACATGAACAGAGTAACACATACACACACCTACTTTATATTATATTTATAGTACATTTACATTATATTATATATACATTATATTTTACTTAACTTAATTACATTAGTTACTATCACTGATTATTTC
Organism: Notamacropus eugenii; assembly: GCF_028372415.1. Taxonomy (NCBI): domain Eukaryota; kingdom Metazoa; phylum Chordata; class Mammalia; order Diprotodontia; family Macropodidae; genus Notamacropus; species Notamacropus eugenii. The sequence continues at coordinate 380,772,801 of NC_092875.1, forward strand.
AGATCTTTTACTTTCTTTTCCATAATGGAGATCTGAAAAATTCCCTTTGCTCTCAGTTCTTGCTGGAAGTTAAAGCCTCAACCATTTATCTTTCTTGCTTACCTGATAATAATAAAATATAAATAGGTAATGATGTCTATACCTTTACTTATTTAAGCCTTTATTTTCGAGTATTATATATACACACATACATATATACATACACACACACATATAACTGTAGATCTCTTTATATGTGTATATCCAGTATAAAACAGGAAGTAGTGTGCTGTAACAGAACAAACAAACACATCAGGTTCTAAATAGGTAGATTTCATTTACTGTGATAACTTAAAAGTTAGGGGAAAGTTATACGTTTGTTTAAAGAATGAATTGAGGGCATTCTTTTTCTGTTTAATTTGCAAAGATGGCAAAAGAGTTTATTCTTTAAAAGTGTATTAAAAGCAGTAGAATAGTGCTCTCACGGACTTTTCACTACTCTGTGTTTTACCCTTTAACTATCTATGCCCTCCACTTGAATGGTGTTTTCAATTTGGAAGGAAAAGGTAGAATGGTTAACCAATCAAAGACCAACATATTTTAGAGAAGTATGAACTCTGAACCTGTTGATGTCCCAACACAGATACAAATGTTCTTAGGAAAATGGGAAAAGATACGGATGTTTACTCTTAAATGAATTGTTTCTCCTCAATAAGCATTGAATTAGGTTAGACATTTCTCTATAAAATTCACAACAAAATATTCTTTCACTGGTAGTATATATTCGTAGTGGGAAAGGTTTATATAAATGTATACATGAATTTAAATACAGCATTAACATTTTAAGCATATTATTAATAATGAAATTATTTTATTTTATAACAAAGTATTTAGCTGCAAACAAGCATTTGCTTATATTTTTTATGTTGAATACACTTTGCTAGGCATTAGATATTGAAAAACAAAAATGAGAAATTCCTTGTTCTCAAGATCCTTATGTTCTATTAGAAGTATTGACTGAGCATTAAAAAAAAAAAAAAGTTACATTTATCTTATTTGAACTCTCTGGTTATTTTCTGAATTGTTTTGCCAGGGAAACAATGACCAAGCCTTGGAGAATTAATTCTTTCATCTGTTCAGTTTCTAACTTACTCTGACTTGAGTGGGTGAAAGCCTCATATGGTTCACAACCCCTAAGAGTTACCTGCCATATGTCACTTGCAACCTTCTTTTCACCATCTCTTTGCTGTCACATGTCACACTTTATTTATTTATTTTTTTCAGTTTTTAAATTAATTTATTTTTTATTTCAGATTTGTCAAGAATTTATTTCACGTGATATATTTCAAATTAATTTTGAGGTCATAACTGTAATCCACCAGCTACATACAATGGTTTTTCAATTCAAACATACAACAGTCATGTTCAAATAGTAAAATTATTAATGGCACTCAATCTTCCTTTTAGTTCTGACACTACTAAATTTTAATTACCATTAATAAACATCACACTACACATCTCTCAAGATGAAAAGGAATGGCCATATTATTTCAGTAGTGATGACTGGAGTTTAATAATATTTAAAAATTTTGTTGATGGAAATTACTCAAATGTATGATACGTATTAAGTGTTTTGAAAAGAAAAACCTAAATGTTGACGTATTCTCCAATGCAAATGGTATTCATTTCAATCAACAATTAATAGTATTTGATCAACGTATTCATTAGACCATTATGCAGTGTTTCACAATTATTTTGAATGTTTCAATACAGTTAGTTCATTTTATTTTTGGATAAAATGGATATCCTAATATTATATCAATGGAAGCATTTTCAGCAAGTGAACAATAACTATTTTTTAACTCCTAAGGCCAATTTACTATTTTGAGATCTAAAAAGATCATGATTTCTAAAATTCAGAGACACAATGGAGTACATTAATGAGAAATTTCTCTTTGCATTAAAATTGCCTAGCTTCTAAAAGACAACCAAATTTTTTCATCCCATAAATATGGAATATATCACCCACCCTCTTTTTGTTAGTGTTAACTTTAATTTTCATTTTTCCAAAATACAAGTGTGCTATAAATGTGGAGTGGATAAAAAGTAGACCATTTGAATGAGACTTCACTCAAATTATACGTTCTATACAGACCATTGTATATGCTATTCAAACCAGCAGACAGACTACTCCTGGTGAGGAAAATGAACACCTGAGGAACTCTCAAACATGGTAATTTTTCTTCAACATGTCAACATGCTAAGAATTATTAGTTAATTTTAATTTAAAAATTAAATTAGCAGCAAAAATGCACAATAACCTGGAACTTGAAAAGGGCTGTTTTATTTATTATCTGTGTTTTAATTTGAAGTTTTAAAGTATACTTAACAGAAAATAAAATATATGTTGAAAGATTTTAAATCTCAATTAAACGGGGAAATGTTTTCATAATCTGATTTAAGCAGATTTTATCCTACTACAAAACTAAATACAAGATTACGTTTTGAAGTAATGACTGATATTGTAAGACAAAAGTACAGTAGTAAAAATGAATGTTCTGGTTTTGTAAAAAGAAAAAAATACATAATAGCTCATTACAAAAAAACTGTGGATAAACTGGAACCCTCATCAGCATGTGCATTTAATATATGGCAGAGTAAAAAAGAACATATATACTCAATTGCTGCTGCCTGAAGCAAATTCAATATATTTTCATATATACATATGTGTATGTATATATACATATTTATATACGATGAATAATTTTCTTAAACTGAGATAATTTCCCACAAAAAAAAAATAAAAGACTCTGATCTAAAAAGTTATATAAGGAAAGACAAAACACTGTAGCAAATATGAAATGTTTAATGTTGGATACTGAGATTTTCTTCAAAACATGTCCCACTGCCAGCAATGGGCTATATATTATTGACAACTGCCATTACAAGAATTATTTTATTACTGTGTTAATCGATATAACTCCAGATTATTTTAGTGTTTGTAGAGCAAAAAACCACTTGACATAAGGATACGTTTGAAAATTCCAAACAGTCAGTCTAGGATTTCATTGCTTTTAGGGAAGAAGTGTCAAATTCTAACAGAACAGGATCCCTTCTGGCTGCATACTGACTTAGAAAACCACAAATTAACATTTTTTGTTTTATTATAATTTTATTTGTTAAATATCCCAATTACATTTTGATCTGATTGGGGTTGAAGAGGAGGGAGCCCATTCTGCAATGTTGCAGGCAGAATATGACACTTCCGATTTAGGGAACTCTCAGCTAGCAAAATACCCTCTATCACAGCAGGTCTATCATTTTTTTCTGTAATTTACTATTTTAGAGAACTGTCTGGGGAATTGAGAGATTAAATAATATTCTGAGGGTCACAGAATCAAAATGTGGCAGAGACAGGACTTGAACTAAGACCTTCCAGACTCCAAGGCTAGTCCTCTATTCCAACATACTAGGCTGCCTTAAAATATCAAACATATCATGTACAACCTGGGATAGTAAGTTCTCCTAAAAAAAATCATACAAAGGACAAATAAGTGTAAAATGATTTCAGAACATTTATATTTTTCACAAAACTTTTCTACTACCACTATAGAATCCTATAATTTTTGACTATGTTAAAACGGCATGCGGGGAGAGTAAACAAGCCTGTTAATATTTGTCATTAACTTATAATGACAAATATTAATAGGATATATACGTTACGTAAGTAAATAGTCTCTAATCACAATTTTTATAACTCTGGCACTTACTGTTTTACAAAATTAAAATATTTTTTTAATTTAACTTTTAACATTCATTTTCATAAAATTTTGGGTTCCACATTTTCTCCCCTTTTGTCCCCTCCCCCAACCCCAAAACACTGAGCATTCTAATTGCCCCTATCACCAATCTGCTCTCTCTTCTATCATCCCTCTCTGCTCTTGTCTCCATCTTCTCTTTTGTCCTGTAGGGACAAATAACTTTCTATACCCCTTTACCTGTGTTTCTTATTTCCTAGTGGCAAGAACAGTACTCGACAGTTGTTCCTAAAACTTTGAATTCCAACTTCTCTTCCTCCCTCCCTCCCCACCCGTTCCCTTTGGAAGGCAAGCAATTCAATATAGGCCATATCTGTGTAGTTTTGCAAATGCCTTCCATAATAGTCATGTTGTATAAGACTAACTATATTTCCCTCCATCCTATCCTGCCCCCACATTACTTCTATTCTCTCTTTTGATCCTGTCCCTCCCCATGAGTGTTGACTTCAAATTGCTCCCTCCTCCCCGTGCCCTCCCTTCCATCATCCTCCCCACCCTGCTTATCCCCTTCTCCCCCACTTTCCTGTATTGTAAGATAGGTTTTCATACCAAAATGAGTGTGCATTTCATTCCTTCCTTTAGTGGAATGTGATAAAACTAAACTTCATGTTTTTCTCTCACCTCCCTTCTTTTTCCCTCCACTAAAATGACTTTTGCTTGCCTCTTTTATGAGAGATAATTTACCCCATTCGATTTCTCACTTGTTCCTCCCAATATATTTCTCTCTCACTGCTTGATTTCATTTTTTTAAGATATGATCCCATCCTCTTCAATTCACTCTGAGCACTCTGTCTCTATGTGTGTGTGAGTGTGCATGTGCATGTATGTGTGTGTAATCCCACCCAGTGCCCAGATACTGAAAAGTTCAAGAGTTACAAATATTGTCTTTCCATGTAGGAATGTAAAGAGTTCAACGTTAGTAAGTCCCTTTTGACTTCTGTTTGCTATTTACCTTTTCATGCTTCTCTTCGTTCTTGCGTTTGAAAGTCAAATTTTCTTTTAAGCTCTGGTATTTTCATCAAGAATGCTTGAAAGTCCTCTGTTTCATTGAAAGACCATTTTTTCCCCTGAAGTATTATACTCAGTTTTGCTGGGTAGGTGATTCTTGGTTTTAGTCCTACTTCCTTTGACTTCTGGAATATCCTATTCCATGCCCTTTGATCCCTTAATGTAGAAGCTGCTAGGTCTTTTGTTATCCTGATTGTATTTCCACAATACTTGAATTGTTTCTTTCTAGCTGCTTGCAATATTTTCTCCTTGACCTGGTAACTCTAGAATTTGGCCACAACGTTCCTAGGAGTTTCTCTTTTTGGATCTCTTTCAGGAGGTTATCTGTGGATTCCTTGAATACTTGTTTTGCCCTCTGGTTCTAAAATCTCAGGGCAGTTCTACTTGATAATTTCATGAAAGATGATGTCTAGGCTCTTTCTTTGATCATGGCTTTCAGGTAGTGCGATAATTTTTAAATTGTCTCTCCTGGATCCATTTTCCAGGTCAGCTGTTTTTCCAATGAGATATTTCACATTATCTTCCACTTTTTCATTCTTTTGGTTTTGTTTTGTGATTTCTTGGTTTCTTACGTCATTGGCCTCCATCTGTTCCATTCTAATTTTGAAAGAACTATTTTCTTCAGTGAGCTTTTGAATCTCCTTTTCCACTTGACTAATTCTGCTTTTGGAAGCATTCTTCTCCTCATTGGCTTTTTGAATCTCTTTTGCCAATTGAGTTAGCCTATTTTTCAAAGTGTTATTTTCTTCAACAGTTTTTTGGGTCTCCTTTAGCAGGGTGTTTACTTGCTTTTCATACTTTACTTGCATGTCTGTCATTTCTCTTCCCAGTTTTTCCTCCACCTCTCTAATTTGATTTTCAAAATTCTTTTTGAGCTCTTCCATGGCGTGAGCCCATTGAGTGGGCTGGGATACAGAGTCTTGACTTCTGTGTCTTTCCCCAGTGGTAAGCATTGTTCTTCCTCATCAGAAAGGAAGGGAGGAAATACCTGTTCACCAAGAAAGTAACCTTCTATAGTCTTGTTTTTTCCCCTTTTCTGGGCATTTTCCCAGCCAGTGACTTGACTTCTGAGTATTCTTTTCACACCCACTTTACCTCCAGATCTGCCCAGCCAGAGGTTGGGGTCTGAGTTTCAAATGCTGCTTCCCAGCCTCAGGGCCTTTGTTGGGGGCAGAGCTGCTATTCAGTGTGAGATCAAATTCAGGTGCTCAGGTGGGAGCAGGGCTGCCTCAGGGGCTCAGTTCCATCAGGGGATTTATGCAGAGACCTTCTACAGTGGATCCAGCTTCCTGCCTGCTTGGGGAGCCCTGGCCTGCTGCCACCTCCGCTGCTGCCTCCCGAGGGGGCCTGAGTTGTGGGGGCACCCCACTCCCCTCTCGGCAAGCCGATAAGACCCTCTCACCATCCTTTGGTGCCCGTGGGTGGAGGGACCCACATGGCTTGTGGAGATTATGTCCCTGAAGCCAGCTCAGATCTGCTCCTCTTGGTGCAGTGTGGCCAAGGCAGGGCTGAGCTCGGCTCTGGGTCCGCAGCGCGATGGACCTTTGGTGTCTGTTTTCAAGGCTCTTTGGAACAGAAATCTGATCTGCTCTGTTGTTCTGTGGCTTCTGCTGCTCCAGAATTTGTTGGGAGTTCTTTTTTACAGATATTTTATGGGCAGTGTCTTCGGAACTAGCATATGTGTGTCTTTCTACTCCACCATCTTGGCTCTGCCCCCTAAAATATTTTTGAAGGAAATTATTTTTGCATTTTCTGCCAATGAAGCTTTCGAGAAGAAAGTTGTTATATGAATTTGAGATTTTATTACATAAACTCTTAAGTGATAAACTTAAAACATCTTATAAATTGTATAAATAAAGGGATGCTTCTGAGGAGTTGGCCATTAAAAAAGAATCGTTAAAAAAAAGACACCTTTTGTGGAATTAAAAAATTTTAAGCTGAGGCTTATTTTTGAATTATGGTGGTAAACTCAAAGTTTTTAATTTGGAGCTCAACCAGTAGTTAATTATGCTAGACACAGTATATCAATTTGCAGAATCTTATGGATAACTACACATATGCATGAATCTTAATAGATACTCTGCCAAACTCTGATAGTACAAATGCATTACTATTACAGATGAGTGTGAAAAATTGAGCTATTACATGTAAAAGTAATTATTAGCCTGAAATAAGCTTAGCATTACTGAAGAATATGTTCCTTTTTTATACAAGTTTTTAGACAAGAAAACTTTTTAAAAGGCATCATTAGTCAATAAAATGTAGGATAGTTTGAGGCATTCCCCTCAAGAAAATATATGTCTTTTTTTTGGCACAGTGAATTTTTTTAAACCCAAGTACAGGAAAAAGGGATTTCATCTTGCAGAGTATAGGCTTGAAATTTCTTACTTCAAATGAACAGTTTAAAATGTATGTGTAGCAGTAGTAGTTGTGTTTTATGCATGTTGGTCAGAAACTTAGTGTTCTTAAGTGAAATACTGTACTTGCATTCAGTGTAGCTTTACTACCAGATGCATACCTCTGACAACATTCACGTATTATACAAATATTGCACAAGTAAAGTTGCCAATATACTAATGCTGTTTGTGCAAGATTTAAAATTTACCCCTTAATATTATTTAAACCATAGGTGTTCAAGATCCAATACTACTTTTCCCTAAAGGTTGACTGACCAATTCCATTAAAAGAATGCTGCTTCATTTGGTCTATATTTAATATGGACATCTGTACCAATGTTTATTATATATTGTGTTTTTAATATGCTTTGAAATTCAGCAAAACCTGTTTTTCATATTTTCAAAACGTCCCTTCAAAACAGGAGAAGCGTCGTCTAATTATACATATATATATATAGTGTGTGTGTGTGTGTATGTATATGTGTGTACATATATATGTGTGTGTATATATATACATATATAATTAGAATGAGTGCACAGGGGTAGCAATGATTCCAATTCTGCCACCAGAGGTCCCCCTGTACACACTAAAGAATATTACCACATCAAATATTTGTTCACCATCTATCAGAGATTCAGTAGGTGCAAAATCCTCTAGAAAACATATAAACATACCATTACAGCTGGGTGTATTCCTTCATTGCACAACCTAATCCAATTTCTGTCAATTCTTTACTTTCTTGCTCTGCTCCCTAAAATGGCTTTAGGGTATACTGAAGCTGCTAAAGTGGCTTCTGTTTTCTTGGTTCTCTGTTTGTTAGGTCTAAGATTGATGACATCTCCACCATTAAGTGTGCTAGAATTCTAGCCAGAATGACTTCCACCAGCTGTATTAAAGACATCAGCCTTGTTACTACTTGTATTCATTCATTCTGCGTCTTCAGCTATTTGTTGTCTGAGTTTATGAAGATATCTTTCTGCTAAATATTTAAAAACTTCAGTTACATTTAGGTCCTCTTTCACTGAAGCTCTGTAGAATCTTCACTTTATTTTTTTGGCCAATACCTTAGCTTCTTCGTTCTTTATACAAGAATTATCCAAGAGGTCAGTGTTGTTCTGTTCAAGTACTGTTGGGATATCTCCAACTTCAGTTACTTCTCTCTCCAATTGGAAATTGCTTCAAAAGATTCCTTGTCTATAGCGGAAATTACAAGTATACAAGCTTGGGCTCCTCAATAGTAAGCCTCTGTTATTGCATCAAACTCTTCTTGACCTGCTGTATCCCATAACATTAGCCTGACATCTTCATCATTAACCTGGACTTGTCTCTCCAAAAAATCAATTCCAATTGTTTTCTTGTAGCCTTTTGTAAAAATGCCTTTGCAGTATCATTGAATCACACTTGATTTCCCAACAGCTCCATTCCCAACAACCACCACCTTCATGGCCACTTCCACATCCTCTTCCAACATTCTGAGTTGAAGATATATTTTTGTATCAATTTCAGATACTTAGATTTTTCTCTCAAATTTGTGCAAATGTTGTATCCCCCCAACAGTATGAAGGCTCTTTGAGGACAGGGGCTGTTTCATTGTTTGTCTTTGCCTCCCCAGAACCTAGTACAGTGCCTTGCAAATGCTTGGTGATTAATAAATGTCTGTTGAATTGAAATGCCCCTGTTCAAAGCCTCGGTAACGTGAACAGAGATGTTCAGGGGCCGCTCCAACTGCAGTGGCGGGAGCAGGAGAACCTATTCCTTGCTAATCAGCAAACCTGTCCGTACTGCACTTTATTTATTAATGCTCCCTACTTTTCAGCTCAACTAAAAATCATATCAATGTTGCCAATATAACATTGCAGCTGTTAATCTAATAGCCTGTGTACAGTATCTACTAGCAATAATTTGCCATCTCTAACATGTGCCAGTCCCTCCCAAAAAGAAACCCTCCCTGGACATCACTCCTGAACATATTCTGTATTTGTCTTTTAGAATGTAATCTTGTAGTTAAGGACTGTCTTCATATTTCTATTTGTATCCCCAGCAAAAATACTGGAGTAGTTGGACATTTCCTTCTACAGTTCACTTTGCTGATGAGGAACTGAGACAAACAGAGTTAACTGACTTGTGCAGCATTATACAGCTGGTAAGTGTCTAAAGTCAGATTTGAAATCAGGAAGATGAGCTTTTGCCTCTAAACCCAGTATTCTCTGTACTGCTCCATTTATTTACCCCATAAATAGAGACATAATTACATATATATCTTTTACCTATATATTTGTATGTACCTGCATTTATTTGTTTTTATATATCCATTTATTTGTGAGTGAGAATTAAATTGGATTTAATTTGCTTTGAAAGATGATTCCAATAGATATCTGTAGCAAAATATTCATTCAACTTATTAATGTAGTGTATTTTGAGTTTACACAAGCTCTCTGATACCTACTTATGTGTGCATAGGTATATATTTGTATGTATGTACGTGTATGTGTATTTGTGTGTGTGTATGAGTGACAATAACTTAGACTGAGTTGGAGCCCACAAGATCAAGGTCCTTCTCTGCAATGGAAAGATTTAGTAACGATAAAACTCTCCCATGGATTGTAGAGGTTGGTATGTGGGTCCCTTGTTAGATATATAGCTCATCTTCCACTGTAGGGGTTTACTAATGTTCCTTAGTGAACATTGAACAGGATATTCTATGATACCAGACACAACTGGGAATCATTTTTCATTCATTATGTTGTTTTAAAAATATGGAGCATTGTTTCCGGATAATTTTAGGTGCTCAACCTTTGAGATAACAAGATAGGTGGATAGATGAAGAAATACTGGAGCAGAAGAAGCCCTGGTGGAGGACATAGTAGAGACATACATGCTCCTTTTGGAGAGGACATTGAAATGTGACCCTGAGCACAAGGTTACATCTAGTAACAGGAAATAATGTACAATAGCATCTAGTACAGAGAGGTAAGATAACATCAAACACAGTAGATATCTGAAAAATTGGAAATGTGAGTTATTCTTCCATATGCTGTCCTTATGTATTTCCTTGTGGATACATGCCTCCAGATGTGTGCTCTGCTCATATGTAAATGTGTCATGTTTGGATGTTCAATGATTTCTTTAATGGTATATGTAAATGTAGATAAATAAATTCAAGGTTTATACTTTAAATGTTCTATTGTTTCAATCATTATTATTGCATTTAATGAGTTCTTTTTTCAAGTGCCCTCTGACTAAATAGTAAAGGAAAAATAACCCATAAACAAGGACTGCTGTCGTATCAATTACGATATACAAATTTTCTGGATAATGGGCTGAGTATTTCAGAATCTAAAGGTGAAGGCAGCACTAGGTGATGGAGAAAGAAGTGGTGCAAATTTAAAAGTAATGACAGCTGAAAATATGGAGCAAAAATGAACATTTCCTGTCTCTGGAAAATATGTATTGTAAATACAATCATATGCTTCAAAACTTTCCTGCAAAAGATTTAAAAACACAGAAAGAGATTTTATTTTAATTTTAAATTTATTTGATTTTAGTTTTCAACATTCATTTCCACAATATTATGTGTTCCAAATTTTCTCCCCATCTGTCCCTTCCCCCACCCCAAGACACCATGCATTCTGATTACCCCTTCCCTCAGTCTATATCTTTGGATACACACACACACACACACACACACACACACACACACACACACACATACACACATATCCAAATGGAAAAAGAGGTTCAAAAGCTCACTGAAGAAAATAGTATATTGTGTGTATATATATATATGTGTGTGTGTGTGTGTGTGTGTATAATACGTATAATAGTATGTGTATATACACACATACATACATGTATACATATACATATATGTATATATGCACATATATGTATATATGTAGGCATGTATGTATGTATAATCCCTCCAACTACCCAAATACTGAGAAAAATCTCCTTTAGCAAGGTTGGATCTCCTTTTAGAAAGTGAAAAGACTCACTTTTCATGATTTTCTTGCATCACTCTCACTTCTCTTCTCAAATTTTCCTCCACCTCTCTTACGTGATTTTCAATTTTTTTGAGCTTTCCCATGACCTGAAACCATTACGTATGTATTTTGGAGATTTTGGATGCAGAAGCCTTGATGTTTATGTCTTCCTCTGATAATATGAATTGTTTTTCCTCATCTGAAAGGATGGAAGAAAATATCTCTTCACCAAGAAAGTAACCTTCTATAGTCTTATTTTCCCCTTTTTTGAGGCATTTTTGCAGACAGTTGCTTGACTTTTGAGTCCTTTGTCAAAAGGAGGGTATTCTCTAGGGACTTGTAAGTTCTCACTTCCTCCAAGGTTGAACAATCAAGGGCGAGGAGTTTACTCCTTTCCTGGCTACACTCTGGTCTTGGATCTACTGCAAGCTTTTTTTTGCTGAGGATCTGTGAGTAGAATTCCCTTTCCATAGCTTCTACCAGCTCCCCCAGGGCAGTGCTCCTCCTCACCCCAGGACTGCCACTCAGAGCTGAGATGTCGATCAGTAGGTCAATTTTCCCAGTGCCTTTAGTCTGATAGCTCCCAAAATGGATACTGCTGCTGCCACCACCTGGGGCCACCTGGGGCAATGGCTAGGGGAGGACCTTCTTACCCAGGTGAAAGAGCTTTCTTACTGACCTTTCAAGGTTTCTCTGGTGCTTGTGGGTTGAGGGTTCTGGGAACCACAACTGCTACTGATGGCACCCTGAAGCCTGCTTCAGTGCTGTCCCTGCTGTGCTGCATGATCAAGGCCAGGCTGTGCTCTGCTCCACGCATCAGTGTGATAGACCTTTCTTGTTGGCCTTCCAGGCTGCTTTGGGCTGGAAATCTCTTTCACTATGTTGTTTTGTGGCTGCTGTTCTAGAATTTGATTAGTGTCATTTTTTACTGATGTTTTATGGACTTTGGGGTGGGAGAGTTTCTACAGATCTTCCTTGTACTCCATCATCTTGGCTCTACCCCCTCAAGGTATTATTTTATTCAACATTTTTGGGGGAGCAAGCTTTAGCGAGCTATTGACTCACTTTTCATGATTTTCTTGCATCTCTCTCATTTCTCCTCCCAATTTTTCATCCACCTCTCTTACTTGTTTTTCAAAATCTTTTTTGAGCTCTTGTATGGCCTGAGATCATTGCATATTTATTTTGGAATTTTGGATGAAGAAACCTTGACTTTTACAGCTTCCTCTGACGGCATCCTTTGTTCTTCCTCATCTGAAAAAATGGGGGGAAATTCCTGTTCACCAAGAAAGCAACCTTCTATATTCTTATTCTATCCACTTTGGGGGCATTTCCCCAGTCTGTTATTTAGCTTTTTAATTCTTTTTCCAGTGGAGGGTATACTCTGAGGACACGTAAGTTTTCAGTTCCTCCAAGATGGCACAATGTGAGCTCTGATCTGGGAGCAACTACAAGTTTTTTCTGCCCAGTATCTGAGAGTAGTGTTCCCTCTCTACAACTACCTCCAGTTCCACCATGTTAGTGCTCCTCCTCATTCGAGGGCCACCAATCAGGTCTGAGTTTCAGATCAGCTCCTTTATTCCCCCAGAGTTCAAAGGCTCACTCCAAAAGGGGGCAGTGCTGCAGTGACTTCCACTGTCCTGGACCCAGGGCTAGGACTAGAACCTGCTCCCTTCTCTCTCAGGTAAAAGAACTTTTTCACTGACCTTTGAAGCTGTCTTTGGTGTTTGTGGGTTAAGAAATCTGGGAACCGCAGCTGCTACCCAGGATTTCACACACTGAAATCTGCTCCAGTCCTTTCTCTGCTGCATTATGTTGCCAAGGCTAGGCCGTGCCCTGAGCCCACTGTGATAGACCTTTTCTCTTGGTCTTCCAGGCTGATTTGGGATGGAAATCTCCTTCACTCCATCACTTTGTGGCTTCTGCTGCTCTCGAATTGGTTTAAATTCATTTTTGTACAGGTATTTTATGGGCTTTGAGGGTAGAGCTACAGCAGTTCCATCCTTCTGCTCTATTATCTTGACTCCATTACCCCCCACCCCAGAAGATTTTTTAATAAGAATGATGTCTAGAAATGCAAACCCTTACATTTCTTGCAATATTATTTATGTTTCACTTCTCTAATATCTAGCTCAAATGTGTGACATTGAATTGCATATTAAATGTACATTCAGAAAATGTCATAGCAACTTGCTACCTAAATACATAAGTTAACCAAAAGGCAAAATGACTAAATAAAATATTACTCAGTAATAATGGATGATAGTCTACTGGAATAGGCAATTTTAACAAAAATATATGCAAGAAGTAATTACAGTCTTCATCAAAATATTGAGAGAAAAACTAGATTTGAGAGACATGTGGACAAATAGATGATTAATCTTAGAGTATTTATTCATATTTTAAAGAGCTAGTATTCTAAGAAAAATGCATCTGACTAGAGAAAATAAATTGTTAATAAATAAATAAATAAATAAGACCAGATCTTTCATAAAGCTTCATATAATAAACCAATCAATAAAGGAAATATGATAAAAGTTACAGACCTAAATGAAGATTTGTAAGTTATATACTAAAAAATGGGTCAAAATACAAGTTATATAAGGAGTAAAAAAGTATAATAAAGAGAATGATAATTGTGATTTAATCTCACAAAACTTATGGACTTTATGTAAACCAGTCCTTAAAGAAACATAGCCCTTTGAATACTTGTATAACCAAAGCAAAGATGAGAGGACAACTCCACGGAGAAGGATCTTGCCCAAAGATGAGCAACCTGCAGCCTTGAGGCCACATGTGGCCATCTAGGCTCTCTAGTGCTGCTCTTTAACTCAATTCAAACTTCACGGAACAAATCCTAAGGAAATATGACATAAAATTTGATCCCCTCATGTCAGTGAGGGACAAAGAGAAGTCTAGTTTGGAGGGACTGCAGATTCTAGAACAAAGAGTCATATCCAGTGAGTCTGGTCAAGTAGGTAAAAACAATTTGAGTAGGAATTAAAAGCTAAATATAAAAGTTTATATTGTATCCCAGAGATAATAAGAATTGGTTGAGCAGTGAGTCATATGGTCAGATCTGCCTTTAAGGAAAATTATTTTGGCTACAATATTTGAATAGAATCAGAGGTGGGTAACCAGAATTCTCAAGGCTACATGTGGTCTACATATGGCCCTCTAAGTCCTCAAGTGCAGCCCTTTGACTGAATCCAAATTTCACAGAACAAATCCCCTTGATAAAAGAATTTCAATATTCTATAGTGATTGGAGTTAAGTTACATGGAGACCTATTAGGGATGCTATTGCAATAATTTAGGAAGAAGGTGAAAGTGACCTGAAGTAAAGTGTCTGCTATTGAATAGGAAGGAGTCAAATGAGAAAGATATTGTGAAAGTAGAAAACAACAATATTAGGTATGGGGGGTGAGTGAAGTATCCAGGATAATGTTGATAGCTGAGTCTGAGACACTGAATAATCATGCCTTTGAATAGAAATTAAAAAAGTTAGGAAGAGGATAAAGTTTAGCTAGAGAGAAAAGAGTTCAACTTTCATTAAAATGTGTTAAAATGCCTCTCGGGTATTCAGTTTGAGATAATCAATAAGAAATTAATAGTAAGAGATGGAAGTCTGAGGAAAAGCATTGGACTAGTTATGTAGAACCGGGAGTAATATGTATAGAGATGATAGTTAAACTCAAGGGAGTTGATAAGATTACTGAGAGGGAATATAATAGAGAAAAAATGAACAAAAATAGAATCTTGGGGGACATTCAAATTTAGGCCATTTAATGTAAATGGTAAAGCCAGCAAAGGACCCTGAAAGGAAGTAATCTGGTAAATAGAAGGCAAACTAAGAGAACACTGTCTTGAAAGCAGTGGGAAGTGTGTGCAGGAAGAAAAGTTGGTTATCAGTGCCAAATGCAGCAGGAGTGTCAACAAGTAAAAGGACTAAGGAAAGACAATTACATTTAACCATTAAGAGATCATTGGTTTATTTGGAGAGAACTGATTTTCAGTTCACTGATGAGACCAAAAATTAGATTGCAAAAGGTTGAGGAGTGACTGAGAATAGAGAAAGTGAAAGCAGCGACTTTAAATAATTTTTGATGGAGTTTGGATGAGAGAAGAGACATCCAGTTTCATAGATTGAATGATAGAATGAGGAGAGCACTTTCTAAAGATGGTGAAAATATGGTCATATTTGTAGGTAATAGCTAAGGAAATAGAGAAGTTTAAGATTTGAGAGTAAACAGGATTGAGGGACTGATTAGTAGATGAGTGGATGACATCAAGTAAACATATAGGATAGGTATTTTTGGGAAAGTGGAGGTCCAGCTAATTTTCAGAGACTAGTGGGAACAACAAGAGAGTGGGAAATTACATCAAGTGGGTTTTGAAACAAAAAAGAAGATAGAACTCTGGTTGAATGGATTCAATTTTATTTTGCTTTTTTTCCTCAATAAAGTAAATGACAAAGGGAATTAGAGAAGGGATGAACATTTCCAGAATATTTGTGCTCCATAAAATTGGAATTCTAGAAAGTAAATTAGGAGGAATGAAAAACTTTGGATTGGGATATGTGTAGTTTGCCTAAGGGATATGGGGAAGAGAAGGTAGGAGGAGGGTGCTGAGGACACTTTTCTATTCAATGTTCACTGACTATTAAAGAGATAGGGATAGAAACAGGAATTCAACAACAGTAACAGTGGGTTGCAAATGGAAAGAAAAGCTAAGAAACTCAAAGGATGTTTCAGAAAATTTAGGGGTAGGTCTCACGTTCTTTCTTCACCTGGAAGGCTAGCGGAGAGGATTGAAACTTTTGGAATGGGTTGATAGTAGTGCCTCAGGATAGTAGAGGACACTTGTAGGAGGTCCAGATTGGATCTGGGTTTCACGTTGGCCTGGCTGAGGAAAATAACCCTGCTCTCCTCCTCTGAGGTACACAGTAAGAGATTTTTGAATTTGAATTTGAAATATTTTGCTAACTCTGATGACTTTTGGACTGGCCATAGTAGTTTTGTTGAAATATATGGAGGAATATCAACATTTCAGTGCTATTTATATAATGACTTAGGAACCTATATGTCCTAATGTCTATAATCATACTACACCAGGGAGAGGGGAGGAATGATAGCAACCTTATGATTACTGGGAATTTATGTTTTGATATTTCTGAACTTAAACACTAAAAAATAATGTTTCCATAAAGCAAACTGCAAAAACAAACAAACAAACAAAACAAAACAAAACAAAGCAAAACAAAAAAAAAAAACACAGGAAGCCATAAATGTTCACCTCGTACCAACCAGAGTTTTTCAAAATACATAGTTTCACAAATTATACTTGAAACCAATCTGTCTCTAAGTGCTTCACTTTGAATTTCTCTTTCTTTTCAATTGCAAAAGTGAAGTTCCAATGTTCCTCTCAATTGATATCAAAACTTTTTGTTTTCGCATTTAACCATATATTGGATGCAGTTTATCTTTCAAAATTGTCTTTTACATTCTAAAAATTTTAATGAAATAACAGTTTAAAAGTAAAAAAAAATCATCATTCTTTTAAAAAATATTGTATTGTTTTTCAATCTGGTTTGACAAAATTTCCAGTAAATTTAAAAATTCTTCCTATTGCCATGTATATATATATGTAATAGAATATATTTACTGTATTCCCATAGATGAACAACTTCTTTTGGATTTATACAATGTCCAGATTCTTTTTCGTTTTTGCTCTATTGAGTATTCATTCTGAATTAGAGACCTATGGTTAAATTACATCATTATTATGGTTATCTTTCTGTAGCTTCTTTGTTGTCATTTCCTATTCAATTTTGATATCTGACAATAGTGAAGTACTGTATTCTTCCTGAAAAAATTTACACTTGGGGTCCTGTTCTACTCATACTCAATAGAGTCTGACGACTAAACATCTTACCATATGAATTTAAATGTTCTCTCTCTTTTTTTTTTTTTTAGTTTCTGTTCTATTGTTCTTATATTCTTTAAAAGGCTATCATTCCTTTTATAGGCTAGTTCTTTTGCTTTTATGGGAGTTGCCTTTTTTCAGGCTTCTGGCCACCAACATGATTCTACATTTCTTGAAGAAACATCACTTTTTGTGCTACTATTTCTTCATGTTTTTCACAAGTTGAACATTATTACCAAATGGGACATTACTTTTCTTTCTCCTAGCACTCTTAGATGTTGGTGAAAGCTTTCATGAGGTAGGGGGTGAGGAGCTGGCAGCTATGAGAACCAGGGCTTAAGTTTCCTGGAATGGTTCTGCCATAGCCCTCAGCTATATCAGGAGGAAACACCATCATTTCCAATGTCCTCTCATGGAAATCCTAACAGAAAATTTTAAAAAAAGAAGAACATTTAAGATAATACATCTGTGCCATAGTTGCAACAAAAATGTATATCTGCTAAGTGATTTTTCTCAATTTCTCTTTTTTTTGCTTTAGTATTATCTTTCACTCAGGTACATGTCAAGAAAATAGCATTCATTTTTATCAGATTTTGACTTCAAAATTGTTGTACCTTCCTCACTGCCCTTACTTCTACTCAAAATATTTTCATATCTTGTGATCATTTATCAGTTGGGGATTTTATTTATCTTTTACTATACAAAGGCCATCTTATAGGGGAGGAGTGAGGAAAAGAAAAAAATGAATACACATACACATATGGACAAAACAAAAAAAATAAAACGTTCAATATTTTTAGACAGTTATGTCTTTAAGGGAATTTCAGGGATTTTCAAACTGCATTTCCTTAAGTAGTATTTCAGATCTTTTTTTTTTTGACATCAGATATCCTATACATAAAAAATCCTTTTTTTCAATGTTCTGACTTTATTCCAATATTTCATGCTATTTCATGGAATCATTTATTTCTATTTGTTCTATTCCATTATTTGGGGTATAGCATGTGTTTAGGGAGGACAAGTACCTTTGATGTGATGGTTTCCTCACTCTTTTCAGGGTTCTTTCCATCTTTGGTGTTCACCTGTTTCACCCATCTCTCACCTGTGGCTCCAAGAAGCTGCAGAATGCACAGTGGCCACTCCCTGGTAAACTATTTCAGGAGATGAGCCCAACCAGGTTGAGGGTAATCAAGGGTTCTGAAACCCTAAACTGAAGGTCTATTGAGCTGTTGTGCTGATCTCATTGTTATATGCTTGTGAAACATGGACAGCCTACAAGCACCATACCAGGAAACTGAATCCCTTTCATTTGAACTGTCTTGGGAAGATGCTGAGGATCACCTGGCAGGATAAGGTAACAGACACTGAAGTCCTTGCTTGAACTGAACTGCCACATATTCAGACTATGCTTCAGAGAGCACGACTCTGATGGACTAGACACGTTGTTTGAATGCAAAATGTATGCTTGCCAAAAATACTATTTTTTTGGAGAACTTGCATGGGGCAGGCGATCATATACTGGCCAGAAGAAATGATACAAGGACACTCTCAATGTCACTCGCAAGAACTTTTTATTTGACTGTGAAACATGAGAGACACTGGCATAGGACTGCTCGGCATAGTGTCCCCGCATCAGAAAGGGTGCTGTGCTATTTGAGCAAAACAGAATTGAGACAGCACAAAATAAATGCAGGATGCGCAAAATTAGGATATCCACCCGAAATACTCATATGGACTATCTGTGACCAACCTGTGATAAAGCACTCTGAACTCATACTGGTCTGGTCAGCCACAGATGGACACACTGAAATCTCACGTTATCATAGTGATATAATTTTCGTTCTCTTTGAAGACAAAGGACAACAACCAATAAACCAATCAATCCCATTACTTGGGTAAAGCTTATCACTTAATATTTTATGTAACTTTCCCTTTACCTTTTATTTCATTAAAAAATACTATTTTGTAGCAGGCCAGCTGTGAGGCCTCTAGCCCCAGAACACCAGTCAAATTGATAGCTCCAGAACCCAAGACAAAACAAGAAAAAAGAGGTAGGGTCACCAAAGTACCATGGGCAAGGCACCAGTAGAGAGACCCTAGAGCAGAAAGCCAATCACCATGTAAATTGTGCTAAATGCAAAAAAACTTGGAACAATGTCCCATATGCCCCAGGAGGAGAGCTGAAGTTTAAAAAATGAGCAAAACCCCAAAACAACCCTGACAATAGAAAGCTACTATGGTGACAGGGAAGATCAAAAAAGAAACTCAGGAGAGTACAACAATGTCAAAATACCTACAAGCCTCAAAGGGGAATACAAATTGGCCTCAAGCTCCAAACATCTTCTTGGAAGAGTACAGAAAGAATCTTAGATATCAATCAAGAGACGTAGAAGAAAAATTAGGAAAAGAAAGGAAAGTTATGCAAGAGAATTATTTTTTTTAAGTAAAGAGTCAACTACTTAGACAAGGAAACACAAAAACTTACTGAAGAAAAGAATTCCTTAAAAATTAGAATTTGCAACTTGAACTTCCAGGAGCCAAGATGGCAGAATGATCTGTTGACCTTGAAAAACTCGGAGAATATTTCCCAAGGAAAAATTCTGGAATAGTTGGATCAGCCTAAGGGGTAAACAATCTCTTAGATAGAGAGGCTAGGAAAATATCATAGAAGGGATCCCTCTTTCTTTGGCTGAAGAGGACCAGTGAGGTAATGAAGCTGTCTCAGACAGCCCCACCTCAGTGAAACAAAGGGAAATCGTGAGCACCAGGGGTGTGGAACCAGTAAGCACCAACACCAGGACCCCAGGTGTGCCTTAGCACAGCCAGGGTAATTAGAAAGACAATAGCGTAGAGTTCACCAGCTGCTGAGTCTATCTGTGCTCTACCTCAGGAGAGGAGACTTTTTGTGACCAGGACACCCCTCCCCACACCAAATACAACAAATTCCAGGGTAACTCTTGAGGAAACTCAGAAAGACTTCACCTGGATTCTGCTTTGGCACATCAGCCAGCTCAGCACGAGGTAAGCTGCAGCATTCTAGCTTCTAGGTGAAAGAACTAGAAGTCACAATACACAAAACCTCAAGTCCTAAGCACAAGTACCATGGGACAGAGTTCCCTGTGCCCCAGACGCAGAGATTCACTCTAAAACCCAGGATAAAGGCAGTCATTCTGAGCAGGAAGCAAACCTGAATAGAAAAGACCATAGAATCTTAATATCAGTACAAGGAATAAAATAAGAATACCAAAGAGGTCAGCACTGAGACTGTATTCCCATCAGAAACTTCATAAGGGAATATGAACTGGTCCCAAAGCCAAAGAGCATTTTTGTTAGAGCTGAAAAACAATATTAAAAGCCAAATTAAGGAGGTAAAAGAAAAATTGGCCAGCAATTCTTAAAATGTGAAAAAAAGGAATTCAAAGAAGAATTTTAAAAGAAAATTAGACAAATGTCCAAAGAGATGCAAAACCTAACTGAAACAATAGGGTAACTGGAAAAGGAGATGGAAAAGTTAACCGAAGAAAACAATGTATCAAAAATTAGAATTGGGCAAGTAGAAGCTAATGACCCTATGAGACAACAAGAATTATTCAAACAGAATTTAAAAGATTGAAAAAATAGAAGAAAAGGCAAAATATCTAATTGGAAAAACAATTGACCTGGAAAATAGAACCAGGAAAGAAAAATCTAAGAATTATTGCTCTACCAGAAAGACATGAAAAAAAGGGAGCCTGGACAATCTCTCCCAAGAAATCATCAAAGAAAACTGCCCTTAGGTCCTAGATCCAGAGGGCAAAATAGTCATTGAAAGAATACCTCGATTATCTCCTTAGATACCAAACTGAAAACACCAAGGAACATTGTTGCCAAATCCTAGAACTACAAAGTTAAGAATAAAATAATGCAGGCAGCCAGGAAGAAACAGTTCAAATACAGAGGAACGGGAGTCAGGATCAAACAGGACCTTGCAGCTTCTATATTAAATGATCTGTGGGACTGTGCTATGACATAATGTAGGGCAAAGGAGCTTGGGCTACAACCAAGGATCAATTATCAAGCAAAATTGAGCATAATATTTCATGCAATGAGATGGAAATTTAATGAAATAGGCGATTTCCTGATCTCCCTGATGAAATGGACAGAATTCAATAGAAAATGTGACCTGCAAATACAAGTCTCAGGAGAGTCATAAAAAGATATACAGAGGGAAAACAACTTATTCGATATAGGCAAACTGCTTATATCCCTAGAAGGGGAGATGATACTTGCTATTCTTGAGAATTGTATATTTGTTGTGATATGCAAAAGGGATATACTTAGAGGGAGTGGGTTTAAAATAAATGATGTGATGATGAAAAATGTGATTGAAGGGTAAGAAAGGAGTGTAACAGGAGATGTGAAAAGGAGGAGGCAGAAAAAGGTAAATTCCATCACAGGAAGGTGCACAAAACATATTATAGCACAGGGAAAGGGAGGAGGGAGATTAGCATGTCTGGAGATTTACTCTCATCTGATTTGTTTCGAGGAGGGAAAAACAAAGTCAGTTAAGTGTAGAAATCTAACTTTCCCTACAGGCAGTAAGAGAGCAAAAGGGGAAAAAAAGGGAGTGGAGACTAAAAGGGAGGAAATAAGTAGTAAGGGAAAAGGGGTAATAAACGGAGGGGGGCTGATAGCAGGGAGGGAAGACTGAGTGACGCAGTGGTCAAAAGTTAAAACTTTATTGTGTAGGGGAAAAGAGAAGTAAAAGCATAAAGAGGGAAACAGAATGCAGTGAAAGACACAGATGGCAATCATATCTGTGGATGTGAATGGGATGAATTCTCCCATAAAATGGAGATGGAGAGAAGAATGGATTAAAAACCAGAATTCCATAATATATTGTTGAGAAGAAACACATTGGAAACAGGGGGATATACACAGGATAAAAGTTAAAGGTTTGAGCAAAATACATTATGCTTCAGCTGATGCTAAAAAAAAAAAAAAAAAAAAAAAAAACAGGTGTAGCAATCCTAATCTCAGACAAAGCAAAATCAGAAATGTAACTAATCAAAAGAGATAAGGAAGGAAACTATGTCCTGTTAAAAGACAACATAGACAATGGAGCAATACCATTACTAAACGTATATGCACCAAGTGGTATAGCGTCCAAATTCTTAGAGGAGTTAGGGGAGTTATAGGAAGAGCTAGACTCAAAACTATACTAGTGTACAATACTTCTGCACTCTGAGGAGCAGAGCCAAGATGGCAGAGTAGAAGGAGGCAGCTCTAGAAACTCTCCCGACAAAGTCCATAATATATCTGTAAAAATGACTCTAAGCAAATTCTGGAGAAGTAGAAGCCACAAAATGACATAGTGAAAGAGATTTCCAGCCCTAGGCAACCTGAAAGACTGATAGGAAAGGTTTATTGTACCGGGCTTGGAGTGGGGCACAGGCAGGGTGGGTCACAGGGCATGGCAGAGACAGGACATGGAATAGGCTTCAGGGCGTCACCAGCAGCAACTGTGGTTCCCAGATACCTCAACTCACAAACACCAAAGCCACCTTCAAAAGTCAGTGACAAAGCTCTTTCACCTGAGTGAGAAGGGAACACAGATGTCTAGACCTGGCCTCAGGCAGTGGCAGCTTTCATTGTTGGAGCCCTGGCCTAAAGACCCTGGGGGAATCACACAGCTGATCTAAATCGCAGCAATTAGTGGTAGCCCTGGGGTAAGGAGGAGTACTGGCTGGTGTGGCTGATAGTATAAAAACAGAGGGCAAAATACACAGTGAAATTATCCACAGATCACCTCCTGAAAGAGATCTGAAAAGACAAACTTCTAGGAATATTGTAGCCAAATTCCAGAGTTCCCAGGTCACAGAGAAAATATTGCAAGCAGCCGGAAAGAAACAATTCGAGTATTGGAGAAATACAATCTGTATAACACAGCATCTGGAAACTTCTAAATTAAGTGACCAAATGACTTGAAATATGATATTCCAGAGGTCAAAAGAACCAGGATTAAAAACAAGAATCACCTACCCAGCAAAACTGAGTATAATACTTCAAGGAAAAAAATGGTCATTCAATGAAAAAGAGGACTTTCAAGCATTCTTGATTAGAAGAGGAGAACTGAATAGAAAATCTGACTTTCAAACACAAGAATCAAAAAAGGATGAAAAGATAAACAGGAAAGAGAAATCATAAGGGACTTACTAAAGATGAACTGTTTACATTCCTACATGGAAATACAATATTTATAACTCTGGAAACTTTTCACAGTATTTGGGTAGTTGGAGGGATTATACAGACACACACACATACACAAACACAAACACACATACAGTCAGAGGGCACAGGGTGAGTTGAATAGGAAAGAATGATATGTGAAAAAAATAAGGGGTGAGAGAGGAATATATTCGGAGGAGAAAGGGAGAAGTAGAATGGGGTAAATTGTCTCTCATAAAAAAGGTAAGAAAAAGATTTCTCAAAGGTTAGGAAAAGGGGCTGGTGAGAGGGAAAAAGTGAAGCTTACTCTCATCTCATTTGGCTTAAGGAGACAATAACATGAACACCCGATTCAGTAAGAAAATATATTTTGCACGACAGGAAAGTGTGGGAGAAGGGGATAAGTATGGTGTGGGAGGATGATAGAAGGGGGAGCAAATGAAAGGAGGTGGGTAATTAAAAGTAAACACTCTTGGGGAGGCTTAAGGTCAAAAGAGAGAATATAATTAATGGAGCGGCGAGATAGAGTGGAGGGAAATATATTTATTCTTTCACATCATGACTATTATGAAAATCTTTAGCAAAACTACACATATATAACCGATATTGAACTGCTTGCTTTCTCAATGGACCAGGTGGGGAAAGAGGAAGGGAGAGAAGCCAGAACCCAAAGTTTTAGGAACGAATAGTGAGAAATGTTTTTGCACATAACTGTAAAATAAGAAATACAGGTAATGGGGTAAAGAAATCTCTACTACCCTACAAGAAAAGAGAGAAGATGGGGATAAGGGAAGGGAGTGGTGTGATCACAGGGAGGGTCTATTGGGGAAAGTGGTTATCAGAATGCACAGTGTTTGGGGACTGGGTAAGTAGAAAGATAGGGAGAAAATTTGAAACCTAAAATCTTGTGGAAATGAATTTTGAAAAAAAAAAGGAAATAAATTGGAAAAAATACTTCTGCACTCTCACCAGGGTGGACTATAATCATACTGCCACCTCTTTATACTTGAGTTGCATAGCTGAAATGGGACAGTTGTGCCTCTTCCTAAGGGAACTTTTTTCCCCCTATAACATCATGGATCAC
Organism: Notamacropus eugenii; assembly: GCF_028372415.1. Lineage (NCBI taxonomy): Eukaryota > Metazoa > Chordata > Mammalia > Diprotodontia > Macropodidae > Notamacropus > Notamacropus eugenii. Next base: position 380,797,201 of record NC_092875.1, read on the forward strand.
GTCTGCATTCTGGAAAAATATCCTGTACACCTCAGGGTCAATAGAAGTCCCAGTTAATAATCTCAGGGGATAACTGTGAATAGCCTAGAGTGGGTTTCGTCTTCAACTTGATCCCAGACATAGAATCGAAAGTTGCAGGAACTGGGAATGAAGGGTGGGACATGAAGTGTTCATTGAATTTTCAGCTTGTGCAATATGCTGTTCTTGCAAACAAGTATTCAGATGGTTTAAAGAGGTGGCTTAATTATTACTGTAACATTTTTAGCATGCTCAAATCTAAATATAAATTTTTATATTGCTTGTGAATATAAACATTGCAGGAAAATATTTTGTAAATGTACTAATATTTGAGTGAAACAAAAACATTTTATGTGTTCCCTGCCTTATTACCCTATATGTTATCTAATACCCAAGACCAATCACTATGCAAAGCTAGCCTGCAAGCACAGACTCAAGTTAATATTACTATACAACATCTAAGCTGATTGCATTTAAAGTCTACATTGATGAAGTAGTTCCTAACTCTCAGATGGACTAAAAATCAACAAAGACTTAATATTGTACAAAAAATATATTACCAGTAGGGCCCTCAAACTCCTACTCTCTAAACTTGATAAATCTAACTTCAAAATAAACAGGAAAGAAGTGAAGGAGGTGAATAGAACTCTAGATAAGGTAGATGTGACAGACCTCTAGAGAAAACTGAATGAGGATAGAAAGGAATATTCCTTTTTCCCAGCAATACAGGGCACATATTCAATAACTGCTCATGTACAATGCCATAAAAACATCAAAATTCCAGTGCAGAAAGGCAGAAATAATTAATGCCTCCTTCTCAGAGCATAAAGTAGTAAAAAGTATGTGTAATAAAAGGTCATAGAAAGACAAACCAAAAATTAATGGGAAACTAAAAAAACTAATCCTAGAGAATGATTAGGCTGAAGAAGAAATCATAGAAATAATCAATAACTTCATTCAGGAGAATGACAATAATGAGACAATCACCAAAACTTATGGGATGTTGTCTAAAGAGTGCTTAGGGGAACTTTTATGTCATTGCATGCCTACAGGAATAAAATAGAGAAAGAGGAGATCAATGAAATTGATATGTAGCTGACAAAGCTAGAAAAAAAATTGAAAATCCCCAAATAAATGTCAAATTAAAAATACTGAAAACCAAAGCAGAGATTAATAAAATTGAAAGAAAGAAAACTATTGATCTAATAAATAAAACTAAGACTTGGTTCTATAAAAACCCAATGAAGTTGATAAAACTTTGGTCAATTTTATTTAAAAAATGAAAGAAGGGAACTAAATTACCATTATTAAAATGAAAAGGTTGGGGGCGGAGCCAAGATGGCGGAGTAGAAACACACACATACGCTAGCTCCAAACCCAAAGCCCATAAAATATCTGTAAAAAAGATTCTGGAGCAGCAGAAGCCACAGAACAACAGAGCAGACGAGACTTCTGTTCCAGAGAGACCTGATGCGAAAGGTTCCTCGCGCCCAGACTGGGAGCCAAGCCCAGCCCTGCCGCGGCTGCGGCACCAAGAGGAGCGGATGCAAGCAGGCTTCAGGGACAGAATCTCCAGCGGCCGTGCAGGTCCCTCCACCCACAGGTGATGGGGGTCGGTGAGAGGGTCTTCTAGGGTTGCCGAGAGGGGACTGGGGTGCCCCCATAGCTTGGGCCCCCTTGGGAGGCAGCAGCAGAGGTGGGAGCAGACCAGGTCAGATCCATTGTTGAAGGTCTCAGCTTAAACCCCCTGAGGGAAATGAGCCTGTGAGGCGGCCCTACCCCCACCTGAGCACCTGAACTTGATCTCACACTGAATAGCAACCCCGCCCTCAACAAAGACCCTGAGGCTGGGAAGCAGCATTTGAATCTCAGACCCTAAGCACTGTCTGGGAGGATCCAGAGGCAAAGTGGGTGTGAAGGGAATATTCAGAAGGCAAGTCACTGGCTGGGAAAATGCCCAGAAAAGGGAAACTAAATAAGACTATAGAAGGCTACTTTCTTGGTGAACAGGCATTTCCTCCCTTAGTTTCTGATGAGGAAGAACACTGCTTACCATCAGGGAAAGAGACAGAAGTCAAGACTTCTGTATCCCAGCCCACTCAATGGGCTCAGGCCATGGAAGAACTCAAAAAGGATTTTGAAAACCAAGTTAGAGAGGTGAAGGAAAAACTGGGAAGAGTAATGAAAGAGATGCAAGAAGAGCATGAAAACCAGATAAATACCCTGCTAAAGGACACCCAAAAAAATGATGAAGAAAATAACACCTTGAAAAATAGGCTAACTCCATTGGCAAAAGAGGTTCAAAAAGCCAATGAGGAGAAGAATGCTTTCAAAAGCAGAATTAGCCAGATGGGAAAGGAGGTTCAAAAGCCCACTGAAAAAAATAGTTCTTTCAAAATTAGAATGGAACAGATGGAGGCCAATGACTTTACGAGAAACCAAGAAATCGGAAAACAAAACCAAAAGAATGAAAAAAATGGAACAGAATGTGAAATATCTCATTGGAAAAAAAAACTGACCTGGAAAATAGATCCAGGAGAGACAATTTAAAAATTATGGGACTAACTGAAAGTCATGATCAAAAAAGAGCCTAGCATCATCTTTCATGATATTATCAAGGAAAACTGCCTTGAGATTCTAGAACCAGAGGGCAAAATAAGTATTCAAGGAATCCACAGATCACCACCTGAAAGAGATCCAAAAAGAGAAACTCCTAGGAACATTGTGGCCAAATTCCAGAGTTCCCTGGTCAAGGAGAAAATATTGCAAGCAGCTAGAAAGAAACAATTCAAGTATTGTGGAAATACAATCAGGATAACACAAGATCTAGCAGCTTCTACATTAAGGGATCAAAGGGCATGTAATAGGATATTCCAGAAGTCAAATGAACTAGGACTAAAACCAGGAATCACCTACCCAGAAAAACTGAGTATAATACTTCAGGGGAAAAATTGGTCTTTCAATGAAATAGAGCACTTTCAAGCATTCTTAATGAAAATACCAGAGCTGAAAAGAAAATTTGACTTTCAAGCACAAGAATGAAGAGAAGCATGACAAGGTGAACAGCAAAGAGAAGTCATAAGGGACTCACTAAAGTTGAACTGTTTACATTCCTACATGGAAAGACAATATTTGTAACTCTTGAAACTTTTCAGTATCTGGGTAGTTGGTGGGATTACACACACACACACACACACACACACAGAGAGAGCACAAAGTGAATTGAATAGGATGGGATTCTATCTTTAAAAAATGAAATTAAGCAGTGAGAGAGAAATATATTGGCAGGAAAAGGGGAGAAATGGAATGGGGCAAATTATCTCTCACAAAAGAGGCAAGCAAAAGACTTTTTAGTGGAGGGAAAAAGAGGGGAGGTGAGAGAAAAACATGAAGTTTACCCTCATCACATTCCACTACAGGAAGAAATAAAATGCACACTCATTTTGGTATGAAAACCTATCTTACAATACAGGAAAGTGGGGGATAAGGGAATAAATAGGGTGGGGGGGATGATGGAAGGGAGAGCATGGGGAGGAGGGAGCAATTTGAGGTCGACACTCACAGGGAGGGACAGGATCAAAAGAGAGAATGGAAGTAATGGGGGACAGGACAGGATATTGGGAAATATAGTTAGTCTTATACAACACGACTAATATGGAAGTCATTTGCAAAACTACACAGATATGGCCTATATTGAATTGCTTGCTTTCCAAAGGGAAGGAGTAGGGAGGGAGGGAGGAAGAGAATCTGGAACTCAAAGTTTTAGGAACAACTGTCGAGTACTGTTCTTGCTACTAGGAAATAACAAACACAGGTAAAGGGGTATAGAAAGTTATTTGGCCCTACAGGACAAAAGAGAAGATGGAGACAATGGCAGAGAGGGATGATAGAAGAGAGAGCAGATTGGCGATAGGGGCAATTAGAATGCTCAGTGTTTTGGAGTCGGGGGAGGGGACAAAAGGGGTGAAAATTTAAAACCCAAAATTTTATCAAAATGAATGTCAAAAGTTAAATAAATAAATCTTTTTTTAAAAAAAAATGAAAAGGTTGAACTGACCACCAGTCAGGAAGAAATTAAAACAATAATTTAAAATGATCCTGCCCAACTGTATGCCCATGAATTTGACAATCTAAGTGAGATGGATGAGTATTTAAAAATATATAAATTGCCCAGATTAACAGGACAGGAAATTGAATACTTAAACCCATCCCAGCTAAAGAAATTGAACAAGTCATTAATGAAATCTCTAGGAAAAATTTTACGGGGCCAGACAGATTTACAAGTGAATTCAATCAAACATCTAAAGAACAGTTGATTCCAGCACTATATACATTATTTTCGAAAATTTGTGAAGAGGAAGTCCTAACTGATTTTTTTTATAATTAAAAAAAATTGGTTCTAATAACCAAACAAGGAAGAGTCAAAAAAGATAAAAGAAAATTGTAGACCAACTTCTATAATGAATATTGATGAAAAAATTTTAAGTAAGATGTTAGTAAAACGAATACAACAAATCTTCATAAGAATAATCAATTATGCTCAGGTAGGATTTATACCAGGAATGCAGGGATGGTTCAGTATTAGAAAAATGATCAACAATATTGATCATACCAACAACAAAACTAACGGAAAACATATGATTTTTGCAATAGATGTAGAAAAAGCTGTTCAACAAAATATAATACCCATTTTTATTGAAAATGTTGGAGAACATACCATTATATGTAATGCTGATAAGTTGCATGCATTTCCAATAAGATTGGGGTGAAACAAGAATGTTCATTATCACCACTGTTATTTGGTTAGATACAAGAAATGTTAGCTTTAACAATACGAGAAGAAAAAGAAACAGAAGGAATAAGAATAGACAAAGAAGAAACTAAGTAATCACTCTTTGCAAATGACATGATCATATACTTAGAGAATCCCAGAGAATCAAGTAAAAAACTACTTGAAATAATAAACAACTTTGGCAAAGTTTCAGGTTACAAAATAAACCCACATAAATCATCTGCATTTGTATATATTAGTAACAATGCCCAATAGCAAGGGATAGAAAGAGAAATTCCATTTAAATCTCTGTATGTACTATGAAATATCTTGGAGTCTACCTGTCAAAAACCAAGAGATTTTTTGAACACAATTACAAAACACTTTTTGTACAAATAAAATCAGACCTAAGTAAGTGGAAAAACATCAATTGCTCATGAGCAGGTTGAGTTAATATAATAAAAATGACAGTTCTACCAAAATTAATTTACTTATTCAGTGCCATACCAATCAAACTACCAGAAATTTTTTTTCTATAGCTAGAAAAAATAATGTTAAACTTCATCTGGAAGAACAAAATGTCCAGAATATTAAGGGAACAAATGAAAAGAAATGTGTGGGAAGGTGGCCAAGCTCTACCAGATTTCAAATTGTATGATAAAGCAGCAATCATCAAAACCACTTAGTACTAACTAAGCAGTAGAGGAGTAGACTCTTGGGAAATGTTAGGTACTGAAGGCAAAGTAGTCGATGAATATTGCAATTTATTGTTTGATAAACCCAAAGATTGCAGCTTCTGCGATAAGAACTCACTATTTTACAAAAACTGCTGAGAAAACTGAGTAGCAGTGTTGTGGAAATTGGGCAGCGACCAATGAATGCCTAACACCACATCTAAGAATAAAGTTCTAATGGATACATGATCTAGGAATAAATACTGATACTATAAAGAAATTAGGGAAGCTAGGGATAGTGTGTCTTTCAGATTTATGAAGAATGAAGAAATTTATGACCAAACAAGAGATAGAGAACCTTATGAAGTGCAAAATGGATAATTTTGATTATATTAAATTTATAAGTTTTGCACAAACAAACTCAATGCAACCAAGGTTAGGAGGGAAGCAGAAAATTTGGAAAGATTTTTTGCAACTAGTGTCTGCGAGGTAGGCCTTATTTCTGAAATATATGGAGGACTGAGTGAAATGTACAAGAGTAGAAGGCATTTCCTAATTGATAAATGTTCGAAAAATATGATCAGGCGATTTTCAGGGGAAGAAATTAAAGTTATCTCTAGTCATATGAAAAATTCTCTAAAGCACTATTGATGAGAGAAACACAAATCAAAACAACTCTGAGGTACCACATCACACCTCTCAGACTGGCTAACATGACAAAAAAGGAAAATGATAAATGTTGAAGAAGATGTGGAAAGTCAGAACACTAATTCATTCTTTCTGGAGCTGTGAGCTAATCCAGAAATTCCAGACATCAATTTGGAATATGCCCAAAGTGCTACAAAAATGCGTATATCCTTTGGCTCAGCATTATCATTTCTAGGAATATATCACAAAGAAATCATCAAAATGGGAAAGGGCCCCATATGCATAAAATATTTATAGCAGCTTTCTTTGTGATGGGCAAGAACTGGAAATCAAGGGGATGCTCATCAACTGGGGAATGGCTGAACAAGTTGTGGTATATGAAGGCAATGGGATACTACCGTGGTATAAGAATTGATAAACAGGAAGATTTCAGGGAGTCCGGGAAGGACTGCTATGAACTTACGCAGAGTGAAAGGAGCAGAACAAGGAGGACACTGTGCACTGTAAAAACACAGTGTATAGGGATTTCTTTTCTTTTCTTTTCTTTTCTTTTTTTTTTAGCGGACAACCCTTCACAGCAATGCAATGACCTAAATATTTCTATAGGACTCTTGAGGCAAAATGCCATCCAGATCCAGAGAAAGAAGTGTAGAATTGGAACACAAAATGAAGCAGAATATTTTCATTTGTTTGGGTTTTCTCATGATTTCTCCCATTCATTTTAATTCTTCTTTGCAACATGACTAATGCGAAAGTGTATTTAACAAGAATGTATGGGTAGAACCCAAATAGTATTCCATGCTGTCTCAGGGAGGAGAGAGAAAAAAAACCTAAGACTTATGGAAGGGATTGTAGAAAACTGAAACATAAATTAATAATAAAAATTTAAAAAATTAAAAAATATAAAATTGGCCAAATACAAAAAAAAGAGTTATAAAAACTAAGTGAAGAAAATATCTCCTTAATACTTAAAATTGAGCAAGTGCACACTAATGACTCTATGAGACATCAAAAAACAATCAAACAAAATCACAGCAAGAAAATGTGAAATAACTCATTGGAAGAACCACTGACCTGGAAAAAGGTCCAGGAAACAATATTTAAGAATTGATGGACTCCATGAAGGTAATGAATTTTAAAAAGTGCCTGAATAGCATCTTTCAAGAAATTGTCAAGGGAAAGTGCCCTGATATCTTAGAATCGGGGATTGGGGGGGGGGGGGTAGAGGTCTAGGGGGGAGGAATTAAAAGAAATCATCAAAACTCCAAGAAATATTGTAGGCAGTTTTATGAACTATCACTTCAAGGAGAAAATACTGACAGCAGACAGAAAGAAACAATTGCAATGTCAGGGAGTCACAGTCAGGACTGCACAGGATATAGTAGTTTTGACATTAAGCCATCAGAGTTTGTGGAATATGATATTCTGGGAGGAAAAGGAGCTTAGATTATAAGCAAGCTTCATTTACCTGGAATAATGGAGCATAATTTCTCTGGGGGCAAAATGGATATTCAATGAAATAGGAGATTTTCAAGTTTCCCTGATGAAAAGGCAAGAGTAGAACAGAATATTTGATATTCAGATGCATAACTGAAAAGATGAACAGGAAAATAAATCTGTTAACAGGAAAGATAAAAAATGGTATTCCATAAGGTCTAAATGTTTACTAAATGGGAACGTGATATTTGTTACTCTTAAGAATCTCTATTAGGGAAGGGATTCTGTGAAGATGGTGGAGTAGGTCAGAAAATTTCAGTCTCTCAAGATTTCCCCCCACAAAAGAGTTCAAACAGAACCTTAGTGCAAAGAAAGTGTGTGTAAAAAGATATGAGAATAGGGTCACAACCAGGGGCTGTCTGGGACAATTTGAGAATATCAAATGCAAAATCCCAAGACAACGTTTGATTCCTGTGAAGAGTAAACAGTTTCAGCAAAACCGGCTAGGTTTCCTTTTAACAATAAGCAACAAGCTGCTTAAAAAACAAACGGTCCTGGGGTTAGTTGCGTTGAGAGGCTGCATTTGGCCCAGTTATAGGAATTTTAACTCTGCAATAGTGAAAGGAGTTGGGCGTTTGAGCCCAGGAAGATTGAGGGAACCTTTGATGATAAGGAATACCAGACCCAGCTGTGCTGAGAAGAGCTGCAGGTTTGAGAAGGAACCAGTACGTGACCTGTGAGAGCAGAAACAGTGGTGAAGAAAGCCCTTGGCCGAGGTAAGGTACAGGACACTGGAGGTTTGACTTGGGTTCCGGGTTAGGGGAGAGAATAGAAAATCTGGGACAAGAGGTATCATTTCCCATACCCCAGGGCCAGAGGTGAATACAAAAATTAAGCTATTATCACAAAATATGCACAGGCAGAAAATGTTGGAGTAAAAGCAGGGACTTCACTGAGTTCTCCCCCAGTGCCCTCCAAATACCTGTAAAAATTGGTTGAAACAAATTCTGAAACTATAGAACCCACAAAATGACAGAATGAAGCTAATCCCCAACCCAAGGAAAGCAGAAAAGTCTACAGGAAAGGTCTTTCACAACAGGCAGGGAACAGAGCACAGTTCATCATGGGCTGCACCAGCACAGATGGGCTAGAGCAGACCTCAGCAGACTGAATCATTGGCAGTTTTGGCATTTTCCAGATTTTCTCAATCCACAAGTGCCAAAATTGTCAGTGAAAAATCTTCGTGGGAATTGGGTGAAAGAGGAGCTCAAGGTCTGGCCAGATCCCAGGTCAGTGGGGGGTGGGGGGTGGGGGGGTGGCAGTGGTCAGTGGCAGCAGCAGAGGCTGCTTCCCGGAGGACTGGACCCACAGATCCTGCGGAATCAAGCAGTTGATACAAAATTCCTGAAGCATAAGACAGTATGTCAAAATCTATACCCACCCCTACCAGAAGTAGAGTACAACTTTGACAAAGAGTTAGAAAGTGTAATGTTGGACGAGGAGGATGAGTAAACATCATAAAAGAACTAAGACTATAGAATCTTACTTTGGTGACAGGGAAGATCAGGGCATACAATGAGGAGGACAACAGAGTCAAAGCTCCCACATCAAAAGCCCCCAAGAGGAATGTGAACTGGTGGCAGGCTATAGAGGAGATCAAGAAGAATTCTGAAAATCATGTAAGAGGAGAGGAAAAATTGAGAAGAGAAACCAGAGTGATGCAAGAAAATCATGAAAATCAAATCAACAGCTTGCTAAAGGAGACCTCCCCAAAATATGGAAGAAAATAATACCTTAAAAATAGACTAATCCAAATGCAAAAGAAGGCCACAATTTCTATTCAGAGAAAAATGCCTTAAAAAAGACAATTTGATAAATGGAAAAAGAGGTCTAAAAGCTCACTGAAGAAAATGAACCCTTCAAAATTAGAATGGAGCAAATGGAAGCTAATGACTTTATGAGAAATCACAAAATTATAAAACAGAATCAAAAGAATAAAAAAAGTAGAAGACAATCTGAAATATCTCATTGGAAAAAATACTGACCTGGGAAATAAATCCAGTAGAGATAGTTTAAAAATTATTAGACTACCTAAAGTCATGATCATAAAGAGAACTAGATATCATCTTTCAAGAAATTATTAAGGAAAAATACCTTGTTATTCTAGAACCAGAGGGGGAAAAGAAATGGAAAGAATCCATTGATCACCTCTGGAAAGAGATCCGAAAAGGAAACCTCCTAGGAATAGTGTAGCCAAATTCCAGAGTTCCCAGGTTAAGGAGAAAATATTGAAAGCAACCAGAAAGAAGCAATTCAAGTACTGTGGAAATACAATCAGGATAACATAAGATCCAGCAGCTTCTATATTAAGGGATCGAGGGATTGGGAATATGATATTCCATCAGTCAAAGGAGCTAAGATTAAAACCATTAACTAACTACCCAGCAAAACTGAGTTTAGTCCTTCAGGGAAAAAATGGATATGCCATGAAATAGAGGGCTTTCAAGAATTCTTGATGAAATCTCTTAATAGAAAACTTGGCTTTCAAAGAAAAGAATCAAGATGAGCATGAACAAGTAAATGGGAAACAGAAATCATGAGAGAATTATTATTTCATCAGTTTATATTCCTCCATGTAAAGATAGTACCTATTACTGATGATACCTTTGTCAGTATTAGAATTGCTGTTGGAGGAGAGAGAGAGAGAGAGAGAGAGAGAGAGAGAGAGAGAGAGAGAGAGAGAGAGAGAGAGAGAGAGAGAGAGAGAGAGAGAGAGAGACAGAGAGAGAGACAGAGAGAGAGAGTTAAGTACTATGAAGGAATGATATCTAAAAATAACGTTAAGGAGTAAGAGAGGAATATATTCGGAGAAAGAGGAAGGGAGAAATAAAATGGAGTAAATTACTTTACATAGCAGAAGCAAATAAAGGTTTCACAATAGAGCGGTAAAGGGAAAAGGGGATAAGGGATGATTGAACCTTACTCTCATCAGATTTAGCTTAAGAAGACAATAACATACACATTCAGTTTGGTATGAATATCTATTTTACTCTAGAGGAAAGTAAGGGGGACGGCATAAGAGGAGGAATGATAGAAGGGAGGACAGATTGGGCAGAAGGGGTAGTCAGAAGTAAACACTTTAGAAAAGGGGCAAGGTCAAGGAAGAAAATAGAATAATTGGGAGCGGGACAGGATGAAGGGAAACATAGTTAATCTTTCACAACATGACTGTTATGGTGGTATTGTGCAAAACTATATATGTATAATTTGTATTGGATTGCTTGTCTTCTTAATATGTGTGAGTATGGAGGGAAGAAGGGAGACAGAATTTTAAAGTTTCAAAGTTTTAAAAACAAATGCTAAAATTGTTTTTAAATGTAACTGGGAAATAATATCTTCAAGTAATGGGGTATCTATCTAATGGGCAAAAATCTATCTTGCCCTTTAAGAAAGTAACAGGGAAGGGGATATGAGGGAGGAATGATAAAAGGGAGGGCAGACTGGGGAAAGGAGGAATCAGAATGCATGCTGTTTCAGAGTGCTGGAGAAGGGAAAATGGGGAGAAAATTTGAAATTTGAAATCTTGTGAAAATGAATGTTGAAAACTGAAAATAAAAAATAAATTTAAATCTAAATAAAATGCACACGCAAAGGAGAAATAATCCAACCACAAAAAAACTGCTATGGGAATAGAGATGATGGGGCTCATCTCCAGAGGAGGATATTAAAGTATAGAAACCCCAAAGAGTAACCTCAAATGTCATCTGCCCAAAAAGAATTCATGGGAGATCGTTAAAAAAGACTTTAAAAATCAAATGACAGAGATGGAGGAATAACTAAAAAAAAAAAATCCAAAAAAACCCAAGAAGGTTATGAAGGTCAACAAAATAGAAAAGCTGATCCAGAACTTTAAGGAAGAAAGTAACACCTTGAAAATTAATGTCAGTAAGGTGAAGCTAGTGAAATTATAAGAGAGCAAGTAATAAATAAATAAATAAATAGATAGACAGATAGATAGATAGATAAAAAGATAAATGAATGAACGAATGAATGAATAAATAAATAAATAAATAAATGTGGATAATGAAAAATAGAAGAGAAAATGAAACATCTTATTTAAAAAAAAAAAACAGCTTTGCAGAATGGATTAAGAAGAGAAAACAAAAATAATCCGACGAACTGAAAGTGATGAATAAAAAAAAATGTTAATACAGCAATATAAGAAATAATTAAAGAACATTGTCCTGAACCATTAGAACATGGGAAGCGGTGGGGCATTAGTAGAAATAGAAAAAGTAATCCATTAATCACCCCTTCAAAGAAATCCTTTGTGGAAAACTCAAAGGAATGTGATTGTCAAATTCTGAAATTCCCAGCTCAAGGATAAAATATTAAAAGCATCAGAATTAAATGAATTCCAATATGATGAGGCTACACTTAGCATCACACAAGACCTAGGAGCAGAGACCTCATAGAACCAGGTCTTGGAACGTATTATATGGAAGAGCAAAAGAACTGGGCCTCCAACCAAAAATATCATATCAAAAGCTCATCATTTTCCTGAACGAAAAAAAGTGGACATTTGATAAAGTCTCAGACTTTTAAATTTTGTTTAAAAAATTCATTTAGAAATAACTAAAAAGAAGAATAATTTTATGCTAATATGTTGCAAGAGGAAGAATAGACAGAGAGGAATTAGATGGGGGAGCGGGAGGAGGAGTTGTGGTAACCTATTTTAGGTTTGAGAGGGAAAGATCATATATATATATATATATATATATATATATATATATATATATATATATATATATATATATATTAGAAGAGTATGTAAGTCTTCTAAATTTAGAAGAAATAAAATGGTAAGATCATGGGGAGGGGACAGGACAAGAAAGGGATCTTTGGAGGGGAAGAAATAAGTGAAAGGGGGTATAGAAGAGGATTTACTTTTACTGCAATGAGAGGATAGGTGAGGGATTCTTGGAGGGAGAGTTAGGCAAGTAACAGGAGGGAAAGACAGTGTGTTGAAGTAAGGTAGAGGAGGCAGGAATGGTAGGAAACAAGAAATATCCACAAACATCAGAAGACAGATCAGGTATAGACTATGTTTGGGAAAGTATATGTCTCTATACATGTGTATATGTGTATGTATATATCTACAGCTATAGAGAAATATTTAAACTTTATATTATCCTTCAGGGTGTGAGGGGAAAGAAAAGAACAAAGTAAAAAAGAATCTAGCGCAGAACAACAACAACAAAAAAAAACTCACAAGGAAGCAAAGAAAAGATGGACAATTCTCAACACCACATGTATATTTATCATACAGGCTTTCTGGAAGTGAAAATTTATTGTTGCATATTTTGAATTCTCTCATGTTCCACTAAGCACAGGTCTTTCTTACTTTGTATTTAAATTTATGTGTTTTTTTTTTGTTTGTTTCTTTTCTCTGTTCTATATTTGTGTGCTGGCCTTTATAAAATAAAATAAAACAATAAAAGCAAGAACTACAAAAGAAAAAGCGATGGTAATAGATACTGCTCATCATTCATGCAAGATTTAACCTTTATTGGAAATTTGTCACAAAGACTATCCATTTCTTTTTAGTAGTCTCATTTGCAATGTTCCACTTAGTGAACTGTTACTGGTAAATAAGGCACTGATTGAACTTGGAGTCAGGAAAACCTACTTTTAAATCCCTCCATTGGAATTTAATAATTTTTAAGACCAAGGTATCATAGGATCATATATTTGGAGTTAAAAAATATTGAAAATATGTTGAGTCCAGCTCCTTCATTTTATAGATGAAGAAACTGAGGTCAGAAATTTAGTTTATAAGCAGGATTTACGCATGACTTCCTTACTCTAAGTCTAGCACCCTATCTGCTCTACAATTACTTAAACTCATTGACCACTCCCTCTCCCTCTCCCTCTCCCTGTTCCCTTGCCTCTTTCTCTCCTCTTCTTTCTTCTCTTCCGCCTCCTTCTCTCTCTGTCTCTCTCATCCCATTCTGCAATAGATAATATTCATTCTCTGTCTCTTTGGCACTTTCATGCTGTACTTAGGGTTACATTTATCTCCATACTTCTTTTCACCCTTATATACAACTTATTCCATTATATTGGATAACCTAATATCCATTTGCTTACCAATTTGTCTTTTCCAGAATAATATTAGACAAATATTTATCAAGTGTCCCTCATATGGATTGCATTGTACTAAGTTGTGAAGTACATAGAAATACTTTTAAAATAGGAGCCCTAACTTCAAAGATAGTGTAGTTTGGTTTCAATAAGATAAGGCACCTACTATGATGATATTTTTCAGCATTTATTACACAGCCTGGCTTATGCTAGATGCTTAATAAATACTCGTTGAATAATGCTTACTTTGACTATGATCATGACCCAAAACTTTTGGAAAATATTTAAGATATGGCTAACAATTCAAGGTTATAGACTAATTGAAACTAGGACACATTTGATCTTTATAAATATGAACTCAATTACCAAGCAAATCACTGAAGAAATATGACAAAATTTGTACATTTAAATGTATTTAACATTCACAGTTAGACCCATAGTCATCATGAAGCAAAAAACTAAGCCAATATTTGAAAAATTAAATTAATAATTCTTATCAAATCAATCTACCTACTTCACAGTAGGTAGATTGCTACCTCTTGCTTCCCCTACCAACAATTCTTATCTTTTGTCAGTTCAACAAAAGATCAAATGCAGATTATGCAATATAGATCTCAAACACAGAGAAAAAAGATTTGAAGTGGAGATTCAAAGAGTATTTCCTCCTGAGATTTCTTTTTCTAATTTCTTTTTACTAGTGTCAAAATCCAAAAATGATTTCAAAATTTGACATTATTAAGTAAGAGTTTAACTAATAATTCACTACTCTGAGTTATCTTCAGTTCTCAGGAATATTCTAAGCTACTGTCAAATTTGACCTTTAGTGGCTTTATTCTGTTCCCATTATTTTGACTTCATTGATATTATTTCATATCTAATTACAGATGCTTCAATTCTGATTAAAACAACACCAACAAAAACAGAGTCCAGAAAGAGAGGGTACTGTCATTAAGAAACGTAGGTCTCATGACAGATTTCAATTATCCCTGTTTTAGTATTGTTATACATTGAACCATTCATATTTCATAACTCTTATAACTTCCCTCCCAATTAACAGTTTCATTCATTCAATAATCATTAAATATCAGTCATGTGAGAATGAATGAAATGAAAAAGCAGTTTGTTAAAGTTTTGCTATATGTGTGTCTCTGTGCTAGATTCTAGGAATACAAATATACAAACTAACCTCTTTCCCTAAGTAATATATATATATTCTAAGAAGGAAAAACAAAACACATGCTAGAGTCTTAGGACAGAAGGATATTTTAGTTTGGGAAGTCACAGGGATGATGAATGGAGCCATAAGAAAAAGAAGTTTCTAAATGATATGATTATGTTAAGATTTATATTGATAATATTTATTTTTAACAGCTCAAAATTCAAATATAGATGTAGGCTAAGTGAGTGATATTTTTATTTTAGACAAATATAAATTATTGAATAAAGAGCTATTCAATACTTACAATATAATAATGTGCCAAAAAATATAATTTGGGGCCCCTTTAATTTGAGAGCTTACAGTATTTTTTTGAGAAGACGTGGCATATAACTGTAGAAATATTACCAACAACAAAAATAACATTTCAAACCTGGGTGGAGGTTATAGACCACCAGTGCAATGAAAATTTATAATAATAAACGAGTGGGAAAATTTTATGAAGCACTTATTATATACCATGTATTGTGTTAAGTGATGGGGATAGAAAAATGAGGAGTACTAGGAAGGGGCTTTAATTCAGGGATGTACATATAATAATATAGTGGTAAGGAAAGTGGAAAATGCCCGAGAAACATCAGGGTATTTTAAGATGGTAAGACCCAAAAGTAACTATGAAAGGTGCCAGTGTCGGTGGAAATGGTTAAAAAAGTGTGTCTTTAAGTGGACAAACCTGAACCCTCTATTTTAGGAGCTAAAACCTGTGGCAAAATTGCCTACAGGAAATTTTTCAGTCCCTTCTGTGAATGTATTTGTTAAAGATACCTTTTGGGCAAGCGTATTTTGCTTTAGCCATGCTAGAGTTCTATCTAGTGAATGGAATAATTATTTTAGTGACTTAAAGAAATCTGATCCACAATGTGTTATATAATCAATGAACTAACTGGCACAAATTGTATTCCACAAGGGATGCTTTTGTCCTGCTAGCAGCACTGTACATCTATATGTGATATGCAGAAGTGATTGAATCTATTTTTTCCTTTCCTATGTCCTTGTAGAGAAGGTAGTTGAAGCTAAAGGAAGCAGATAATTGTATTCATTACCATGACAACATGAAAGATTAGTACAAATTTGGAGAGAAATACATTTTCTAGAGAGGCAGAAAACCATGGTGGTACATATTGCATGAAGGCATGTGCCAGTAGAGCTACAGAGATTTAATGAGCTTGTCTTTTACCACTGTGAAACAAAAAAAAGTGCTGGTATAAAGTCATGACAGAATTCTATAGAAGATCAGAGCATGTGATCTTACCAGTTTTCATAAAACGAACTTAGTTCCCCAAATATGTGAAGGTTTCCCTGCAGGAATTAGGGACCTGGTACAAATGGAAGCACCTCTTTACTCTCAAATAAGAAGTCAGGCTATCTTCAGAAAAAACATAAAAGCATATTTCTAGCGAAAAGTGATCTAACTAAAAGACTGGAAATTTTCCAGATTTTCCTTTCCACTGAAGACACATCACTGGAGGTCCAGAAACAAATTTCCCTGAGTTCCTGAATCATTTTGAACCTCAGAATTTTCCAACTGATCCATATGAAGAGTCATACAAGTGGGATTCCAAAGTCATCCCATAACAAGATGTGGTCTCAGTTGAGAGAAAGAGACAGGGAGAGAGGAAGGAAGGATGGAAGAAAGAAAGCAGGAGAGAAAGAAAGAAAGAAAGAAAGAAAGAAAGAAAGAAAGAAAGAAAGAAAGAAAGAAAGAAAGAAAGAAAGAAAGAAAGAGAGAGAGAGAGAGAGAGAGAGAAAGAAAGAAAGAAAGAAAGAAAGAAAGAAAGAAAGAAAGAAAGAAAGAAAGAAAGAAAGAAAGAAAGAAAGAAAGGAAGGAAGGAAGGAAGGAAGGAAGGAAGGAAGGAAGGAAGGAAGGAAGGAAGGAAGGAAGGAAGGAAGGAAGAAAGGAAGGAAGAAAGGAAGGAAGGAAGGAAGGAAGGAAGGAAGGAAGGAAGGAAGGAAGGGAAGGAAGGAAGGAAGGAAGGAAGGAAGAGAAGAAAGAAGAAAGAAGAAAAAGAAAGAAAGAAAGAAAGACAGACAGACAGACAGAAAGAAAGAAAGGAAAGAAAGAAAGAAAGAAAGAAAGAAAGAAAGAAAGAAAGAAAGAAAGATTCAACAAAGAAAAAAAGTCATAGGAGACTCAAACATATTTGGAACTCCCAAAAATGTTAATGCTCTTATGACTGGAGTCATATCTTAAACAATTGGATGAGGCCCCCATTATCTCGCATTGAAACTAGAGGCAGCATTTCATAGATACCACAGTAGCTACTGTACCTAGAATACTCTTGTTTCTTTACTAGTTCTTATGATTTTTCAATATGCAGATATAGAGAAGCTGAATTTCTCAGTAGGAACAGTAAACTATTATACTATTCTTTATCCCTTCTCAGAATAGGGATTTTTTTTTTACTTTTGGCTTTATTTTAAAAGTCCCTGAATCAGGAAACAAAGAGGAAGCCAATATGGACCAGGCAAAAGACAGGAGATTTATTGCTACAGAAAAAGTGATGAAAGGAATATGAGAATCACTCAGTACGTATGCAAAAAAATTCAGTGGGATTCAGTATTTAACCTTATTAATACCAATATAGTTATATGGGAAATTTATAGTCAATCCCTACTGCCACATAAAGCAGTTTTTGCAAGGCTACTAATCAGCCATTTCACATTTTACACCTACATTAATCATTGTCTGAAATCAAATAGCCAACCTTGATGTTTCTATAGGCTTGATTAAACCTCTTCCCTTATTGCTAATCAGTCTTGCTGATGTTTAGATACTCACTCCCTGCTTTCTTCCTGGGTGCAGGAAAAGAGGGAGGCATTATTGTGCTACTGCTGTCCTCTCTCCAGATCTTTTTTCACTGTAAAGTCTAGCCTAAATAAAGGAAGCACACAAGAGAGTCAAAGTAAAACAGGCACATAGGTACTAGTCTAGTTGTTCCATGCTGTGAGCAGTAGTCACCATCACTAATTTGCTGTGGTAGAAATTAGCTGTATTCCACCCCCTCATGTAAAAGATATCTTATCACACAGGATGATGCATCCAAGAGGTTATTTGCCTCTTCTTTTAGCAGGTGTGGTACTGTTCATCATCAGTTCTTCCACCTCAGCAACCAATCAGGAGACTTCAGTAAGGAGTTAAACATATCCAAAAGTCAACTCCCTCAAATTTGCCAATTATTCCACAAGAAACAAGAAAAGATTTTCTGTGGTCTATGGGCGTTTCTGGAAGATGAGGCCATACAGTTCTACGAAAAAATATTACCTAACACATGCATGATGTTTTAAGGTTCATGAAATGTTTTGTTACAAGAGAGTAGTAAGGTAGGTAGTAGAAATGCTAATATTTTCCCATCAATTACCTCTCTTCCTCTTCCAGATTCATTAGAAAAGAAATATAATTTCATTGAGTCAAAATTGTCTATTTTACCTTTTGTAATTGCTACTGTCTTTTGTTTGCTTAAGGAATCAATTCCTACCAATAACTGTGACGGATATGTGATCTATTTCTCTTCTAATTTTTATTGTTATAGTCTTAAATTTTCAGGTAGTAAATCTATTTAGAATTTATTATAGAATATAGTATAAGAAGTTACTTCATCTCTGATTTCTTCTAGACTACTTTTTAAATTTTTCCCGAAATTGAGGTTGATTTTTTTCCTGCCTAACTTATATTTTGACTTTTATTGAATATTCAGTTATTGAGTCCCACTTTTCCTGATTCTGCCTTGTCTAGTTTGTTCCATTGATTCTATATTTGTTAAACCATCACCATGTTAAAAAAAATATTGCTTTATAGTTGGATTTCAGAAAAAAAAACCTGAAAAGACTTAAATGAACTAATGCTGAGTAAAGTGAGCAGAACAAGAACATTGTACATAGCAACAGAAATATTATGTGATCAGCTTTGATATATTTAACCTTCTCAGCAAGACAACTCCATAGGACTCATGATGGAAAGTGCTATCCACATCCAGAAAAAGTACTATGGGGTATGAACTCAGATTGACGCATATTATTCTCTCTCTCTGTCTGTCTGTCTCTGTCTCTGTCTCTGTCTGTCTGTCTCTCTCTCTCTCTCTCTCTCTCTCTCTCTCTCTCTCTCTCTCTCTCTCTCTCTCTCTCTCTCTCCCTCTGTCTGTCTGTCTTTCTCTCTAGGTCTCTGTCTCTATGTCTCTGTGTCTGTCTCTGTCTCTCTCTGTCATCTCTCTCTGTCTCTCTCTGTCTCTTTCTGTCTGTCTGTCTGTCTGTCTGTCTGTCTCTCTCTCTCTCTCTCTCGTTCGGAATCTTCTTTCACAACATGGCTAATGTAGAAATATGTTTAACATGATTGCACATGGGGAACCTATATCAGTTTGCTTGCCATCATGGGGAATGGGGAGGAGAACACAGGAGAAAAAACATTGGAACTCAAAATCATAAAATAGTGAATGTTGAAAAAAAGAATATTATTGTTTTAAATACAGTTAGGGGCTTCTACAAGCAGACATCCTTTCGCTCTTTTTTTAAAAAAAATTTTACTTCATAGTTTAGATTTTAGGCTCCTCCAAATGACTTCTGTTACAATTTTGTCTAGCAATTTAAATCACATTATTAATTTGATTAAAGTAACATTAAATCTATGAATTAAGTTTTTTAGCATTTCAATGATTACATTAGCAGGGCCTAGCCAGGAGCAATGCATAGTTAAGTTTTAAAATTCTTTTCTTTATATATTAAAATTTCATGTTGCAATTAAATACACAAATATTGAATATGCTTTTGTAGATTGACTCAAATATTTCATTCATTGCAATTTATTTTGAATATGGTTTTCTTTTTGAATAATTGCCTTTTATTTTTTTATTTATAAATATGTTATTGATATTTTGTGGGTATCTCAGGCAATCTGAAACCTTACTTTAGCTATTAATTGTTTCAATAATTTCCTCTGCTGATTCCCTAGGATTTACTAAGCAAATCATCAGACGATAATAGAGATGTGTCTATGCTTCGTCTACAATTTTGCAATACAGTAATCTGTTTCTGTAATCTTATTGCTGCTGTTAACATTCCCATAACAATATTAAATAATTGTTTTATTCCTATATTTGTTGGGTAAACTTCTATTCTTTCCCCATTGTAGATAATGCTCATTTTAAAATTCAGATACTTGTAAAAATCATCTTAAAACAGATCTTTCTATTACCATACTTTGTAAGTTTTTAGCATAAATATGTTTTATTTTTACTATCTTTTTTCTGTATTTAAAAAGGTAATTGTGTGGGGTTAGATGTATTAATTATAAATATGGTTAATTATGGCAATTTATATCTAACCCTATATACCAGCAAGGACTTCTGCATACACAGGAGGGCCTGCTGTACAGGTTCTTATATCTGCTTTTCTAAAGGGAAAGAAACTTTTGAGGGGTCAACAATCTACTTTAATGAAACACATATATCATTCACTTAGTTGATGGAGAAAAGTCAACACCCTGAACTCCAGAGAGAATACGAACAGAAATTGCAAACAGAAATTACAAATAGAAAGACCAACAGACAGGGTTTCCAACTGTCTAACTGTAGACAATGTATACATCATTGCCAGAGACAGAAGCATCAACATTTGGATTTTCAAGGCCAGGAGGGTCCTTACTGGCTACCCAGAGTGTCACACCAACCTTCTTCCAAAAAAATAAGCCCCAAAGTAAAGACATACTTCAGAATATATAAGGTATCTGAGGCATATTAATGGGCAGGGAAGATCTTTAACTTTTCACTTCCCACCCTTAACCTTACATTAACATTACAGTGTGAACCCTCCTTACAACCCTGAAAGAAACCCACCTTGATCCCAATGCGTGAATTAAAAAAAAAATTACAGTTGCCTTCTTTAAAAAGAGCATTCTATTTAAAATCATTGAAGTGATGTTCATTAATGATACTGATCTAAAATTGTCTTTCTATGCTTTGTTCCTTCTTGGTTTGTGTAGTAAAATTTTGTTTTCTCACATAATTGTAAACTTTTTTTCAGTTATTGAGTCTCTTACCTAGTACATTTATTGTTTTATTCATTATTCAAATTTATCCAAATGGATGATTTTTTATCATTCTTTAATAAATAGTTCTATTTTCCTTTTTTTAAAAAAAACTGATTGTTTGACTTCTTTAGTAGTTTGGCTTTCTATCTATCAATCTATCTAGTAGTTCATCATCTATTTTTTTGTGTTCTCAGTTTGATTTGTATATGACAGAGCATACTAGGTTCTGATTGCTCATTTTTCAAGTTGTATTTTTAATTAATGGAATAAAACAAGTATTTCTGTAATGTAGTACAACACAGATGATGTAAATTTACTATGCACAACTTGCTATTTGTTTCAATTATTCAACAAAATAATTATGTAAATTTCTTTTTTCCTTCCTTCCACCTCCTGCTCCTAGAAATGGTTATCGTTACACATAAAGAGGTGTGTGTGTATGTGTATATACATACTCACACACATATACCTATAGGTAAAATATTCTATACATATTAATCAGTTCTCTCTCTAAATGTAGAGAATATTTTTCTTCATATTTTCTTTATAGTCAATTTTGGTAATGATAAAGTCAAAATAACTTATTCAATGAAAGTTGTTCTTAAAATAATATTGCTGTTAATGTATACAACGTTTTCTTGGTTCTGTCTATTTCACTCCATTATTTTGTGAACGATTTTTCATGTTTTTTTCCCCTAAAATGATCAAGCTCATAATTTCTTGTAGCAAAGTATCATTCCATCTCAATTATACAGCACAACTTCTTTAGCCATTCCCTAATTGATGGACTTCCCTGATATTTCCAGTTCTTTGCCACCACAAGAAGTATCACTATAAATATTTTAAAACATATAGGTTCTTTTGCTGTTTCCCTAATATTTTTGGAAATAGAACAAGTAATTGTATTGCTGGGTGAAATATTGTAAGTAGTTTAATAACTCTTTGGGAATAAATCCAAATTGCTTGCCAAAATGATTGTAACAGTATCTAATTATTCTTTTATTTCTTGTTTCCTTATTAAAACTTTTTCATTTTGTTTTGTTTTTTAATTTCAGTTGCACACTCTTGATGTTTAGTGGATTGGCTATTAGTGGAGCAATTTTGTTAATCTTTCAAAAAATAGGTATTAGTTTTGTAAATTTTAGAATCTTTCAGATTTCTAATTTATTTATTTTCCCCTAATTTTCCATGTAAACTCATTTGAATGTAATTTCATGTATTCATATTCCAATCATTTCTTTTTTTCTATTTTTATTATGTATGGTGTAGGAAACAAAAGATATTTTGTGAAAACTGCTACAATTGCATATCAGATTTTTAAAGTGCATGCTATGTTCAAAATCATTTTTCCCACTTTTATTTGTGTTTTGAATGTCTTTTTTTCTCAAAAAACACCCTTTATCCAAGGTTTCTTTATCAAGTTTTCATTTGAGTCTGTCTTTTGTTTGTATTTCCTGATTTGACAGCTCTTTTTATTTCATTAGGGTCTGTAAAGGACGTTTATTACTTCTACTTTTTATATTTCCTGTTTTTCTGTGCTCTAAAAATTATCTTTTTAAAATAAAAATTCATTTCTTCTAAAATATATGCATATTTCTTAGTAGGTGACACCATTCAGAGAGCACTGTAAATATTTTAACTCTAAATTCTGTAACCATTTATTCAATACTATATTTTTCCTTTTCTTTGTCTTGTTAGAACTGTTTAACTCAGAGAGAAAGATTAAAACCTCCTACTGTTACTGTATCATTGGCAACATCTGTAGCACCGATGTGATATTCACGGCACCTATGGCTGCCATGAATATCCTGGAACTATTCTGAATTGTGAAGTACCACAGACTCTTCATATGGAAGGCAGAACCAAAACATTTACTTACACAACAGAAATTCAAATCCATCACAGTAACAAATATCTATACATGATAAAAATGCAGAGAATAGTAACATCTCCAAGCTTTCCCTCTTCTAGGCTTCCCACAAACCAGGTCTATTAAAGAAATTACAAATGGGCCCTCTTAAACAAAATCCCAATCAAGCCCTTTCACTCACACTTGACAGCAGCCTGCATCCTTCCTAGATCTGACTTCTCTCAAGACCAATTTCCTCTCAGCTCTGCTCTAGTTCTGTCTCTTCCCGCTCCACCCTTCCTGTTCCACCCAATCAGCAAACTCCTCCCATCACAGGCTCCATGTGATTCAGGCTTCCATGTGATTCAGGAAGGCCACATGGGACTATTAAAGAATATGAAAGCTCTCACTATTTAAATTTCCATTACAATGTCTATTCCAGTTCAGCATTTTTTTACTTGGAGAATTTACATGCTCTGTCATTTTGAACATATTTTTTAATTTAAATTTATTCTCTATGGTTCCCTTAAGTATAATGCAATCTTGTTTATATCTCAGTTTGTACTTAAATTTTATTTTCATTTTTCCCAATTGACAATTTATTTGATGAAAAGTAAATTTTGTTGCAGTGTCTCATTTTCACTCTGTGTGTTTGTAGTTGCTTTTTATTTTTCTCATAACAAGAAAATATTGGTGTGGCAGACAAGAATCACTGGACCTGTGACATCAACTGTACTAAATGGATTACCCACCATAGTGAGATTGCCATTTCATGGGAATATGAAAATAAATGTGCATATATGCCTTGGGCATCTATGGAATAGCCAAAGGTACTTGAGACTTGATTTGCATGTGTCCTTGACACACAAAAACACAAATACCAAAGTCATTTGGAATTATTGCTACATTTATCAGAATCCAAACTTTGGACTCTTCTATGAGGGAGTGATGGAATTCATACTTCAAAACTTCTGAACCTCTGGGTAAGCATTCGAGATCGTTTAGATTCTCAGTGAAGGGTGTGGTTCTGGAAGAACAGTTAGAGTTGAATCTTTAAACATTTGGCATAATGTATAGCTTCATATACTATCATAATTATGACACAAAATTATATTTATTATATCATTTCTATCACACGTATATTTTTTGTTAAGCTTTCCTTATATTAAGCTTTACAAAGGAAACAGTATAAATTTAAGTGGACATAAATTAAAAGAATATAAACTAGAATGGAAAACAAAGTACATCTGTTAACCACAAAGGGAAAAGTAATTCCAATAAGTGTTCTTCTGGAATAGAAAGATGATATCAAATATGTTTTACCTTAATTATATAAAGTAAAATAAATAAATTATGAAATGATATCAGTAACAACTGATAAGATCAGTCATATCATATGCCTAAGAAATTATACTTCTTGTATCTCATATATGATAATGATAACAGGCAGTAACTCTATTAAGCAGTATTAAAGCTACTAGGGATAATATCAGTAGTGATTTATCAATTCAATATATTTACAATAATTGATTTTAATTAATGCAGTTTAAGAGATCCATGTATTTTCCAATTTTTTATTCCACGATTTTTTGCCTGAACAATTTATTTTTTTGTTTTTTTTTATTTTTTATTTTTTAATAATTTATTTATTTATTTAACTTTTAACATTCATTTTAACAAAATTTTGGATTCCAAATTTTCTCCCCTTTTTGACCCCTCCCCCCCCAAAACACTGAGCATTCTAATTGCCCCATCACTAATGTGCTCTCTCTTCTATCATTCCTCTCTCCTTGTCTCCATCTTCTCTTTTGTCCTGTAGGGCCAGATAACTTTCTATACCCCTTTACATGTATTTCTTATTTCCAAGTGGCAAGAACAGTACTCGACAGTTGTTCCTAAAACTTTGACTTCCAACTTCTTTACCTCCCTCTCTCCCCACCCCTTCCCTTTGGAAGGCAAGCAATTCAATATAGGGCATATCTGTGTAGTTTTGCAAATGACTTACATATTAGTCATGTTGTGTAGGACTAACCATATTTCCCTCCATCCTATCCTGTCCCCCATTACTTCTATTCTCTCTTTTGATCCTGTCCCTCCCCATGAGTGTCGACCTCAAATTGCTCCCTCCTCCCCATGCCCTCCCTTCCATCATCCCCCCCACCCTGCTTATCCCCTTCTCACCCACTTTCCTGTATTGTAAGACAGGTTTTCATACCAAAATGAGAGTGCATTTTGTTTCTTCCTTTAGTGGAATGTGATGAGAGTAAACTTCATGTTTTTCTCTCACCTCCCCTCTTTATCCCTCCACTAATAAGTCTTTTGCTTGCCTCTTTTATGAGAGATAATTTGCCCCATTCCATTTCTCCCTTTCTCCTCTGAAAATATTTCTCTCTCACTGCTTGATTTCATTTTTTAAGACATGATCCCATCCTCTTCAATTCACTCTGTGCACTCTGTCTCTATGTGCATGTGTATGTGTGTGTGCGTGCGTGTGCATGTGTGTGTGTGAAATCCCACCCAGTATCCAGATACTGAAAAGTTTCAAGAGTTACAAATATTGTCTTTCCATGTAGGAATGTAAACAGTTTAACTTTTATAAGTCCCTTATGACTTCTCTTTGCTGTTCACATCTTCATGCTTCTCTTCATTCTTGTGTTTGAAAGTCAAATTTTCTTTTCAGCTCTGGTCTTTTCATCAAGAATGCTTTAAAGTCCTCTATTTCATTGAAAGACCAATTTTTCCCCTGAAGTATTATACTCAGTTTTGCTGGGTAAGTGATTCTTGGTTTTAGTCCTAGTTCATTTGGCTTCTGGAATATCCTATTCCATGCCCTTCCATCCCTTAATGAAGAAACTGCTCGATCTTGTGTTATCCTGATTGTATTTCCACAATACTTGAATTGTTTCTTTCTAGCTGCTTGCAATATTTTCTCCTCGACCTGGGAACTCTGGAATTTGGCCACAATGTTCCTACGATTTTGTCTTTTTGGATCTCTTTCAGGCGGTGTTCTGCGGATTCCTTGAATATTTATTTTGCCCTCTGGTTCTAGAATCTCAGGGCAGTTTTCCTTGATAATTTCATGAAAGATGATGTCTAGGCTCTTTTTTTGATCATGGCTTTCAGGTAGTCCCATAATTTTTAAATTGTCTCTCCTGGATCTATTTTCCAGGTCAGTTGTTTTTCCAATGAGATATTTCACATTATCTTCCATTTTTTCATTCTTTTGTTTTTGTTTTGTGATTTCTTGGTTTCTCATAAACTCATTAGCCTCCATCTGTTCCATTCTAATTTCGAAAGAACTATTTTCTTCAGTGAGCTTTTGAACCTCCTTTTCCATTTGGGTAATTCTGCTTTTTAAAGCATTCTTCTCCTCACTGGCTTTTTGAACCTCTTTTGTCAATTGAGTTAGCCTATTTTTCAAGTTGTTATTTTCTTCAGCAATTTTTTGAGTCTCCTTTAGCAGGGTGCTGACCTGCTGTTTATGCTTTGGCTGCATGTCTCTCATTTCTCTTCCCAGTTTTTCTTCCACCTCTCTAACTTGATTTTCAAAATCCTTTTTGAGCTGTTCCATGGCCTGAGCCCATTGGGTGGGCTGGGAGACAGAAGCCTTGACTGTTGTGTCTTTCCCTGATGTTAAGCATTGTTCTTCCTCATCAGAAAGGAAGGGAGGAATTATCTGTTCACCAAGAATATAACCTTCTATAGTCTTATTTTTTTCCCTTTTCTGGGCATTTTTCCAGCCAGTGACTTGCCTTCTGAGTATTCTCTTCACACCCACTTTGCCTCCAGATCTGCCCAGCCAGAGCTTGGGGTCTGAGATTCAAATGCTGCTTCCCAGCCTCTGGGCTTTGGGCTGCGCGGAGCTGCTATTCAGTGTGAGATCAAGTTCATGTGCTCAGGTGGGGGCAGGGCCGCCTCACTGGGCTCAGTTCCTTCGGGGGGTTTATGCAGAGACCTTCAACAATGGATCCAGGCTCCTGCCTGCTTGGGGAGCCTGGGTCTGCTCCTGTCTCCACTGCTGCCTCCCAAGGGGGCCTGAGTTATGGGGACACCCCACTACCCTCTCGACCTGCCAAAGAGACCCTCTCACCGACCCCTGTCACCTGTGGTTGGAGAAACCCGCGCACCTGCTGGAGATTCCGTCCTTGAAGCCCACTCGGATCCCCTCCTCTTGGTGCCTTGCGGCCAAGGCAGCACTGTGCTCACTCTGCATCTGCAGCATGACAGACCTTTTGCAAGATGTTTTCAGGGCTCTTTGGAACAGAAATCTCCTCCACCCCACCGTTCTGTGGTCTCTGCTGCTCCAGAATTCGCCGGGGGTTCTTTTTACAGATGTTCTATGGGCTGTGGGTTAGGACCTATGTGTATGTGCCTCTGTCTACTCAGCCATCTTCTGAACAATTTATTTTTAAGTAAATATTTTACTCGTATTTAGTTCTTTTAAAAAGTGACTTAATAGGTTCTTAATATATTAAAAAAACACTTTCTTCAAAACAACTTTGTAAAGCATATTTTATTATTGCTATTATTTTTATAGAGAGCAACACTGAAACTTACAAAACTGAAACTATTTACTCAGTTACTCATTTAAGAAGTGTAATTTGAACTCAAATACAAACCTGAGTTTGTACCCACTAGTCTTCCTTCCATTTTATTAGAATCTTTATGGTGATGACATAGCTACGACGTGTATGTGTGTGTGTGTGTGTGTGTGTGTGTGTGTGTCTATGTAAGGGTCCTTGTATACAATCGTACTGTGTGCTTGTTTCCTTGGGGTGAAATCAAGTTAAAACCACATTAAGAATAGACTAGAGGAGAACAAAACAACTTTAAAGAGAAACAAAATGTAACCTACTCAAGTCGAAAGTGAAGTTACCATTTAAAGTGTGGACTGGGTTTCGTCTTCCTTGCCACACACTATGGTAAACCCAAGTATCTTACAGTTAATTATTGCTCCACAGCTGAAAGTTTTTATAGGCTGATTATCTAGCAACAATCAGTAATACCACTTCCTGCAGGTGTTCAAATGGAAGATAGAATCACAAAGCTTAAGGAAATATTGTGCTAATGGAAAAATTGTGCAAAAAATAGAAACAATTATTTTGGCCTACATGTATTGTACCTAATATGTACAAAATGTACCACACTTAGCACTGGTGATACAAGTATGTAATATTATTTATTTCCTGCCCTCAATGACAATATGCATATGTGGTATATAGTATAGAGCACTGGGCATGCAGACAGGGAGACGTATTTCAAATCAAGCCTCAAATAGTTAATAGTTGTGTGACCCTGGGCAAATAATTGTCTGCCTCAGTTACCTATTTTGTAAAATGCGAATAAGATAATACCCTATATCCCAAGATTGTTGTGATGATAAAATTAGATATTTTAAGGAATTTGTAAACTTTTAAGTATTATAGAAATATTTACTTTATATTTCTTGCAATGTAAAATTTTGAACTCATAACATATCCAGTCATATCTATCATAACTCATCTATGCTTATCTATCTCATATGACACATATCCTTGTACTCCACAATGGTAGTTCTACCCAGAATGCTGAGGGCCTTCCTCTGTACTTCTATAGCTATTGACATTACATGAATAATAAGGAATACACAGTCGGCATTAATTATCCCTCACTCTACTCACCAATAGACTTTTGGTAGGGATGGCACAGGGCATTCATATTTCTCTTTGGAACTGCCTTGCTTCTTTGAAACTAGCTGGCTACTACGTGTTATAATCTTGTTACACATACCATGAATATTTCCACTGCTTTTTGTATGATTATAATTTTTATTTCTTTACTGACTAGAATAACATAATTTTTACCTATATTACATAGTTATTTATGGTTCAATATCAACATGGCAGATGGTCTCCATTAGAGTAAGTACAGGTTATTTTGACCTGGTACTAATTTATATAGATTGATAAGTACCTTGAATGATGACATGGAAGGTTCAACTCATGAAATCCAATGGCTTGCATCTGATAGTGATAATTAATATACTGCATAACAAAATCAGAATTCCAAAGGCTCTTTCCTGGCTAGATCATTGGGTTGAATTCTGTAATAGTAAACTCAATAGGATTAATCTAAAGTCTTAAATTTGGGTAGAAAAGCATCAGTTGTGCAAGAATAAGATGGAAGGGGTATAAATAAATGTCAATTCTTCTGAAAAAAATATTGGAGGAGATTACTATATTTCATCTCAATGAATGTAAGCAGTAGAATATAGCAGCAAAACCAAAAGAGCAAGCAAGTAACAAAATGTAATACTTTTTTGCAATCCATTAAAAGGGCATATTCTTCCAAGAAGAGTGAGGTCACGATGGTCCCAAAATATAGGACCTCCTCTGAAGTATTTTGTTCATTTTTGAGCAACCAAGTTTAAGAAAAAGAACATATCGATAGAAGTATAATTGGGATAATGAAGAGCCTAGGACTCTTGTCCTATCAGGTACAGTTGCATGGAGTGTGCATGTCTGGAGAAGAGAAAACTGGGGGTGAGCAGGAAATCTGTTTTCAAATTTTGAAGGACTATCTTGTGGGGGGAGGAGTTTTCCACTTTTTGTGTAATCCCAGAGGACAGAATATTGAGCAATGGATAGAAATTGTAAAGAGGATTTATACCAGGGAAAATAAACAAATAAATCCTAACAATTAGGGTTGAGAAAAGATGTAATGGGCAGTTTGAAAGGTTTTAGTCCTCCTTACCTTAGGAGTTTTCAAGCAGAAGTTAACTGCTCATTGGCCCAGCATACTACAATGGGAATTTCTTTAATCATGGATGAGAATAGAGTGGATGATCAGGCAGAATTAATATGAATGAAAATGAACCTTATTTGTGAGCCTCTGTAACATATGAAGACATAGAACATTTTAATACCAATATCCATCCAGTGTCACTATAAAGATATGAGCCATGGAATTATATGCTCACTAAAGAATGCAAATTGAAAATCCAAGGAAGAATATACAGGGAGAGTCAGTGATATGGACAGGAGTTTGGCAAGAACTCTATCAGTTAAAGCATTGATTATGCTCAATTGCAAACCTTATGAGGTCAAAAGAAAGAAGGGAATATCTCCAGAATGTTGGATGTCCTCTCTTTGGGGAATAAAAATCACAAGATAGTTAGCAGTAGATGAATTATGTGTGTGTTCATTCTTCGCTGCCAAAGAATACAATCAGAAAAATAATGACATGACTTGAACTTGACTTTGTTTTGAGCGAGGGAAAGTTGTTCAGGTCACCAGCCTCACCTCTCCTCCAGAGCTGTCTGAATCCAGGGAACAGATATTCGTCAAGATAACTGGAGATGACCCAGGATGAGTCAATTGGGGTAAAGTGACTTGCTCAAGGTCACACAGCTAGTGAGTGTCAAGTGTCTGAGGTGAGATTTGAACTCAGGTTCTCCTGAGTCCTGCACTGGTGCTCTATCCACAGCACCACCTACCTGCCCCAGAGGATGAGTTATTTATTTTTATAGGGAATATCCATATCGATAGGATCAATAATTCATTTTAATGTGAAAAAATCAATACAATATCACCTTCAAACTGGAATATCTGTAAGATTTTATAGCTGTAGCAGGGCTTCATAATCGACAAATTGTGAACTTATAAAAATACTTTTATGGCTATAATTCACCATTGCTTGTAATCTCTGGAATTTTACTTTATGTGTTTAAAACATTATTTCTAGAAGATATCTATATGTTTCCACCAGCCTACCAAATAGTTCCTTAAAACAAACAAAAACAAATATGCTAAGTACTGATTTATAGGAATCTCCGTTAATTTTTCCTGAATTGTGGACTTGGCATGGCAAAAAACTTTATAGAGCATATGTATATATCTCCAGTTTTTGTGTACTTTGATAAAATATACTTAGAAGATAAGAGAACATCATATATATTGGTGCATCATTCAATGAGTCATGTATCGTTGTACTCATGGTGACATATTTGAAAGTGACACTTTAAGGATGAGATTTGTCACTGTATTAATTTTTTAAAGCTAATCAGCATTTAAGCAGTGAGATTTATATATATATATATATATATATATATATATATACTCAATTTGTGTAGTTTTAAAGATGCAGTCTACTGTAAAATGCAATTTGTAAAGCCTACCTTTTCCCTTTATACTCTTTCACCAAAGATGATGCATTCAATGCTCTTAATGAACACATAGCTTATTCTCAGGAATGCAGTATTGTGCAGCTTGGGCTTGGAGTGAAAGATCTGGGTTTGAATTCAAGATCTGCTTCTTCACACCTCTGTGATGTGCTTGTTGTTGATTATGAATTTTTCAAACACATTTTTCGCAAATCTTTTAGCTCCTCAATGCACCAGTTTACTCTAGTGAAATGGAGGGCTTAAATTGATTACCTATAAATTTATGGTCCTGTGATCAAGAACAAACACGCAAATAGCATACTTAGAGAAAGCACTATCATGGGAACTGGATAACATGAGTTTTAATCTGTGTTCTTCCACTAATAAGTTTTGTGAGTTTTTGCAAGATCCCTAACTTTTTGACATCTGGAAAAGAGTTAATGGACTAGATGCAGATTTGTAGTTTAAACAATCTATGAATGGGTAAGAGATGAAGGTAGTTGATTCTATATCCTTCTTCATTCATACTATCTCAAAGTCAATCCAATTAAATTTTTTATTCTTGCTCAATTGTTTTTTTTTTTTCAGTTGTGCCCAGCTTGTTCTGACCCCATTTGGGCTTTCCTTGGCAAAGATACTGCAGTAATTTGACATTTCCTTCTCTGGTTCATTTTACAAATGAGGAAACAGAGGCAAGCAAGATCAAGTGAGTTGCCTAAAGTTGTCTGAAGCCACATTTGAACTCACAAGGATGAGTCTTCTTGACTCCATGCCTGGTGTTGTATACACTGTGCTACTTATTTGCCCTTACTTCACTCTGTTAACATTCTATTACTTACATAACTTTGAAATTTAATTAATATATAAATTATATGTATGCATACATATGTGTATATACACAGAAACATATAAACACACATATATACATACATACAGATAGATATAATAGAGTTATAATGTACTCCTTGCAAGACTTATAGCAAGGACTGGAAACTCAAGGGCTTTTTTGTATGTGTTCTTTTTGCTTGATTCCAGTGTTCTTTCTTCTATATTTATTTGGTGCAGATCACAGATAACCTAACACTTCTAATCCTGTGTACTTCCTATCCATTCCTGGCAAAATTCCTTCATAGTATGTGTCACCACTTTTGCGTCATGTCATCCAGTTGAAATTGTCAAGAATTTTGTAGGATGAAAGTTAATGGCAGCCACTTTATTGAAGAATATTTTTAATCACTCAAATTATTCTGTCATCAATTAACAATGTATTATATATAAACACATTGAATATACACATATATATTGTTTATTAACGACGTAAATTATGTATATTTATAATTATGAAAATGTTTATGTATATATAGAGATAAATACATATAGTGACATATTGATTTCTCACTTATGAAATGATTAAAATATGATCTGCTATAGAAAAAGTCATCAAAAGCATGCATGTCCTCATCTAATGTTTTCACCTCCCATACTCTCAGCACGTAAATGGATTATTTTAACAAAGTTATTTATGAAGATGAGAAAGTAATCATCTGGGTCAACCATTTTTCATCTTTGTTAAAAGACAAATGGCAGGGACTTATGAATTCTTCTGTTGTAAAGAATTTTGTTTTGTTGTTACTAGATAGAGTTTTATTATAATTGCAGAACCATAATATATTAGGCTGGAAGGAACTCTACAGGATATCTGTTCCTATGCTTTTATTTTATTTTAAATAGAACTGAAGCCCAGAGATATGAATTGATTTGCCCAAAGTGAGTCTTCATGTGTTAGTGGTGCAACTCAGAGTTCTAATCTACTAACTATAATGAGTGATACAATATTAATATGGATTACCTGTTATATAACGTTCTGCATAGGATCAAATGGATTAAAACAGACAAAGCACTTTATAACTGTAAAGTACTCTATAAATGTAAACGAATGTTAATAACAATAACAATAAAATCAATACATTATAATTACATTTGTTATTGAGTTCTACTAGTAACTTAAAATTAAGGAATTTCCAACCTGTAACCTTTAAAGCAAAATGGCCAAAAACATTGTTTGCCTCCTCCAATATTCCTACCTGTTCACTTTTATTTTTTCCTTTATTTTGTCAGTATTACTCTCTAGTCTAATTTATAAACCCACTTTTCTACCAATCACATTAAAATAAGCATGAAAAATGAAAAAAGATGTTCCTTATAAAGAAACAATTTCTTTTTTCCTATTGGACAATAATCAAAAGCATGAAACAAAAATGGAAAAAAATAAAATCTAAATGAGTCAACTCACTATGATGAATAGGTATACCTTAGAAATCAATGTATTGAGGTAAGGATATCACCTAATGTCACGAGATCATAGAATTTAAAGGTGACAGAACCATTTATTCCATTAGGACTTCTCAGTCCATTTCATTTTACACATGAGGTAAGGAGATATTGAATGACGCATTTAAGCTCACATACATAAGTTTTAGCAGAAGCATAGATAATCCGCCCTGGTCCAGATTTAATAAATTCTTTAGTCTCATCAAACAAATGGTCACTCTACAATCATTCATATTTTTATATTCCCCCATCACATTTTCTCAAATATCTGAATTTTAAAAGTTATAGTCCTATAATATTTATAAGTTCCAGAACCTTTTCTCCACATTGCTTTCTTCTGCAGAGGTGGGGAAATTTGCTGTCTTTCACTTAAAATTTGAAGGACATTGCAGACTGAAGGCTGATTCATGTGTGAATAAATTTATAAGTTGATGCCCCACCGAAACATACTTTTGTTTTAAACTCATTGACCTTTATTTCTATTCTAATATAAATTCCTTATTCTCTAGAGATCAAAAAAAATAAAAATAAAAACCTCTAGGCGACATAGTTCAGTGGCTAAGACAAACATTTCTTCCTGACTACTCTTATAGATGGACCTGTTACATAGGAATGTAGAAAACAAGTGCCTCTCCTCTTAATAGTGTTCAGGGAACCTGAAATCCCAGGTAATTTTCTTTCTTTAACCCTTTTGATTAGCAATGGGCTGCTGCACTCACCTGGATTCATATCCATAGACTCATCAGAGATTTGTTACAGAATGAAAATACATTAACTCTGTAGATTTTCCCATGAGTTTTTGAAAGAGCAAAATCCAGATTTATGCAAAGATGTGACATTAATATTTTATGAGCTTCCTTTATTTGACAGGCAATGTAGTTCATTTGAAAGACCACAAGATTAGAAATTCAGAGAGGTACCTTCTAGCCGTAGCCCTAGTCCTGAATTGTTATATGACCTTAGATAAATCACTTACAATAACCTAATCTGATATCTGATTGCCTAATCTGATGAAAAAAAATGTACTTGATATTAAAGATCTTCACAGTTTTTAAAATTATATTATTCTACATGTTATCTTCAAGTCATAGATTTAATATATTTACTGATTGATTAGAATTCCTTTTTTGCTTTCTGGAGACAAAGAAAAATAGATTTAGCTTGCACTTTCATATCACATGAAGAAGATATATATATATATTTTTGTACTCAAATTCAGTTTACCATATTTTTCTAATGAAGATATTGAGAAAATAGCTATGAGAATACAGGTAATATACTTTCCTCCTTTAAAAAGTAGACTCTGGCACATTTCTAAGCACAGGTGACTATTTGAAAACATATGACTGATGGACATAATAATAGAAAAGAGAGAAAAGCCTCATAATAATTCTTTACTGAGCCATCCACCCCACCCTTAATAAGCTCGTTTGTATCCTGAGTTCATTATACCCATAGCTCAATTGCTCAGAATTCCTTGGATAATTGACCTATTAATGAGGATAATTTTCTTCTTTTCCCATGAAAATCACTTTTAATTTTTAGTTCCTTAAAAATCTAATAGGAATTGTGCAGATTACCAGGCCCTTTGTTTTGCAGTTCCAATTTTAATTAGTCTCAAATTAATTACAATTTTTTCAGTGGAAATATCAAAGTGTGTTTTGGAAGGGAGGAGCAAAACCACTCTAAGATTTTTTGTTCCAGAAGAATACAAAATTAGTTTTGTACACATGTGTGTGGCATGTGTATCAAATGAGAAGGTAGAAACTTTTTCCTCATAAGAAGTATGGCTAATTTTGTTGTATATGGAGTTTATTAAACAATATAAAATTATTTTATGACTAGCTACATGTTACTCAGAACCACCTCTATATAATGTCAAAACAAAGTTCTTTTTGAGTGGAAAGGATCATTGCTTTAGTGTATGATTGGGAGGATGGATAAAAGAATATTTTTAATTGTACATCATTTATTACGTCAAAGATTTATAAATGCAGCACTCAAAACCGTACCTGATACTACTTGAAATATAATTACCTCCAACTTTGACTTGACCATTATGTATTTAGAATCTCATATACTAAGACAGAGTGCAGTAGTTGATGTTTTTATTTGGTCTTTTATGTGTTTAGAGAGACATGATAATGGATAGGTCATTCACTTGACTACACATTAAAACCTAGGAGAGTGACCCTGGGAGGATACTATCTATTATTTTGCAAATAATTTTCACTTAACCTGAGAAATGGATGAAGCTGTCAAGGCAAGTATTATTAAGGAAAAGTAATGGGCATTGACTTGTGAAAAATCCTTTAGTTAAAGGTTCTTTTTTGAACTGGCCTTGAAACCATTACCTCGATCTTATTTATTTCACCGTGCCTAACTTGTAATGACTAAATCTTTTCAAAAAGTTCTAATACATTAAGATTGACAACTATAACTTGACATTCTTCAAAGGAAAAATAATTACAAAGGTGATATTAAAAACTTGAGTTTATTTTCAAATTATTTTCCGTCTCCAGAACAGTATTAGAATAGCTTTTAGAACTAGTCTGTGTCATTTCCTCCTTCCCCCTCTCTTCACATTTTTTTTCTCATTAAAAGAATGAGATTTTAGGATGTCACTATATACATAGTATTTTACAAAGAAGGAAGTTCTGTTAAACAGTATCTAAATTTCAGGACAGTTCTTCAAGGACAGAAGTTTCTTGCTCACCCAACTTCTCTAGTTTATTTTCATTCCCACTTGTAAAGATGGTATTTACAGGTTGATTAAGGCAGACTCTTTGAGATTCCCAAATGAAAAGTTTAAAACATGTCAATGTCATAGCTTATGGAAGGAAATAGAATAGCATTGCATTTAATTTTTAGCCCAAGAGCATAATTATGTTTCCCTTAAAATCTGTCCTGTACAATCATGGATACAATAACTCTAGAAAATATTAAAATATAGTATTTAAATTAATATTAGATGCGGACATACTGTACAATGTTTATTTTTCATTGGTTTCTTTTTTCCGAAAACAAGGATTTTTCTCACCTTGAAAAGTTTCAGTGAGTTTGTATTAAATATATTTCCTACTCTGAGAGAGGAATATTGTGGCCTCCTGCTGTTTTTATGTTACTGTACTATAGCAAATTGCATAGCCTATTTTTTAAAGGCCTCTCTACTATAACATATACATTTAGTGCATATACATTTTATATTTTTACCTTTAAAAAATTGTCCATAGTACCTTTGAACATGATATAATTTCCATGCTTGCCTCCCTCGATGTTGCCAGTTTTTATTGATGACATCTTCTATCACAATGGCAATTTCTATTCTTCTTAGTAACCTCAAGCACAACAGATTTTATTTCATCTCTCATTTTCATGTTTATATGTTTAAAATATGTTTATTTTATCCAGGAAAGAGTTGTTAATTTGTTAGTTTCTTTCTTTAAATATATTTCTCTTTTCTCTTTCTATAAATTAGGGAATTTAATCATTCACATTTAAGATTATAATTTTTAAGCTTCTTTGTTTTCTTTCCATAAGAACATGTGTATTTGAATAAGAGATGTTATAGTGTAGCAAATTGAAAATAGAACTCAGAATCAAGAAGATATGGATTCACTTTTTTTTACTTAAGATACATACTATCCATAATAATATGATTATTTATACACATTATTATATAATTATTATTAATATTTTATATTATATTATAAATATTATACACATTTCAGACCTCCAGAACTTGGCAAAATAGTCACCAATGTTTAATAATAGAGGCAATTTCTTCCCTGATATATTGTAATGACAAGACAGAATCACAGAATCTCATAATTTTAGTGTTGGAACACTGGGCAGTACTTTATAGTATTAGTTTAACTACTCCTCCTTTTATCAAAACATACAGGGGTCACATTGGTATTTGAAACTAATTCACCAATGTGGAAAGGACTAGAACAAGAATTCATATTTTATGGCTACTAGTTGTATCTGTATAGAGAAAAATGTCAATGGAATGAATCTCTACTATTGAATTCACTGTCACTGATAGGTCAGGGCTGGGAATATTGAGTCTCTCATAAGCATATGATCAGTTTGTATCTAATATTATCATCATATGGCTATAAATTATTTATTTATAATTAAAGGGTGCTTTATATGCTCTTCATGCTCAATATATCTCTGGTTAAAGCAATCAATGTTAAATGACTTGTCCAGGGTCACACAGCTAGTAAATATCTGAGGTCAGATTTGCAACTCAGGTCCTCCGGTCTCCAGAACTGATGCTTTATCCACTGCACCACCTAGCTGCTCGAATCATTCTTTTTAAATTGATCAGTTTAGTAAAATAGAGATACAAATACATGTCAGATTTCATGATGTAATAAAACATGACCAAGGATGTTTTGTATGAATCTTTTAATTTTTTAATCCTTAGAGTAAAAGTACAAAACAATGTAAAACAGTCACAACTGTCCCTCTATCTTTATCTATATCTATATTTATCTTTCTAAAAATAATTACTTTTATGTAGGAAATTATGAATGCATTTCCTATTTCCATGATGAAATTTTCAAATATTTATGTTATCCTCATATTAAGGAGATTTCAAGCTCAAAGATACCAAATTTTAATTGTATAATAAGAATCTGCAAAACTCAGTTAATTCTATACATAATTTTTTTTCACCAAGACTATAAATTCTGCTGTTTCCCCAGCTTCAAGATTATTTAGTACAACAATATTAAGGACATTTAAAATAGATTAGGAGAAGCAAAGAACTCCAGCAATTATCATGGGAATGCTTTGTAATGTTAATGTTGATACTCTGGGGATAGTAAAATCTCAAGTAGAGTATTATGAAACTGATGAGGAAGAGATTGTCAGAATATTTAAATCAATGGTAAATTCCTTGATATGCAGGTTTTTTGTCTCACGCTATATTTTGTAACTCAGATAACTTAGTATATCACTGCTTGATTTAACTTTAAAATAAGTCACCTTGTTGTATTGGAACTTCAGTCAATAAATGCATATGACGTCCTTGTGTTTTGCACGCCATATAATTTGTTCTACTTCGTGAACCTTCTAACTAGGTCTTGATTTACAAGGAGTTTATGATAGATTTGAATATACTGATAATGAAATTCTCTGCTCCCTAGTTGAACAGTCTTGTTTTGGGCAATTAAAATTGTGTGAACATTAGTAATGTGAAACAAGGTTGGAAAGATGAGGTATAGTAACAATGTGAAGAACCTTGAATGTCAGAATAAGGAGTTTGTGTTTTTTTTTGTGGATAACAATAGAAGATGTTCAAAAATTTCAAGTATAGGGGTAATATAATCATAATAGCATATTATGGAGAATAATCAGTCATCATTTTGTAAAGGGACTAAATAGAGGGTAGAAAGACTAGAGAGGAGAGATGGATAGGGGCTAAACCCAGGTGATTGATTGCAATGAATGTGGAAATAAGGGATGGCTATAAAATGGACATATAATCTTCTGGCTTTGGTTAGTGCTCAAATGTAGTGAAAGGGGGAAGGTATCCAATATGACTCAAAATTTTCAAGCTTTGGTTACTGAGAAGATATTTCTACAATTATAGTAATAAGAAAAATGTAAGAGAGAATACACACATACTCATGCACAGACATACACGCACATATATATATGCATATACATAAATAAATGTCTATATTTATATAGCTACCTAAATCTATCTATATTTGTATGTATAGATATGTATATACAGATATATAGGACTATATACATACATAAATATGTCTAGATACAAATTTTGGGATGTATAAATTCATTCTGCTTTAGATAAGTTGATATTGCAGTGCTGTGAGAATACTATGGAAATTTCTAACAAAAACTTTTAAATGTGGCACTAGAAGCCTGGGGAATGGTGCAGAGTAGAACAGATTTCTGAAACATGTATATAGAGGTAACAATTGATAGAACTAAAGTGAGATTATGATGGCCAAAGAAGAATGGTACAAAACAGAAAAGGAAATAGATTGCTGTTTGCACGATGTTCATGTTTGAAGGAAGGCAAGAGTGGGAGGACTCAGCTAAAAACAGTCACAGAGATAGGAGAACCAACATCCAAAAACAACTTCATTTTCACAATATAGTGGAAAGTGGTGGTAAGGTAGGGGTTAGAGGGAGGATGAAGAGATATACAGTTTAAGACAAAATTTCTTTTTAATTTTTTTATTAATGTCTTCTGTTTCTACTATCACCATAGTTTTCCATCTAACCATCTCCCTCCCTCTCCCCAAGAGAGATCTATATAACAAATAGCATTTTTAGAGAGGAAAAAGAAATCACCACAACTGATTAATTCATTAAAAAGTCTAAAACATATATGATATATATCATCTGTGGATTTTCCACCTCCATGAAGATGGAGGTTTGGGAAGTCTTTTCATGTTATCCATTCATGTTCTGATCAATCTATATAATTTTATTACATTTATTTTCCTTTTCTGTTGTTGTGTCCCTGATCTTTCCATTCACGTTTTGTGGTCACTGTGAATGTTTTCTTATTTCTGCTTACTTCGGTATGCCTGTGTTCATATAGTTCTTCACTGTTGTTTTGTATTATATTTGTTTCATAAAAGGGTGCTGGTAGAGTTTCTTCTCAATCTTTGAGAATATATTTTGAAGTATGGGTGCTAGTTGTCTTTAGGCCATTGAAGGAATTATCCTGCACATTAACTCATCAGGTCCAAGATTTTATTTCCTCGCCAGTTTCTTTAAAGCTGGCTCTATTTTTTGTGACTTCACTTTATTCAATATCTTTATGATATATTTTGTTAGTTTGTGTAATTTTTTTTTAATTTTTGAAGGTATTCTTTTACTTCTTTTTTTGTTTGTTTGCTTTCAGGTGTTTTTTTTAACTGTCCTTAATATATTCTGATTGTTGTTTTCATTTCTTTTGACATTGCTGTGATCTCATTTTGTGCATTTGTTACTGATTTGATTTTATGTTCACTTTTTTGTGATAAGCTAAAGGTTTATCAGCTTTATTATGGTTTTAAAAACTGCTTTTAAATTCTATTTATACTTTCTGTGGTTTAATTTGTTTCCAACTTATTTATTTAATTTTGAAATTTTAATATCTTCCCTTCTTGCTTATTTAAGATTTATTTGTTGATTTTCTAATGATAATGCATATCCACTTCATTATTTTTTTTCTATTTTGGAAATGCATAATTGGAAGGATATATTTTTTCCCCTAAAGACTGCTTTAGCCACATCCTAGAAATTTTGGTGCCATTTCCTTTTTTTTGTCATTAAAATTTAATTGTAAATAGTTATTAAATTGTTCTATGATGTGTTTTTGACCTACTCATTATTTAAGATTCCATTATTATGTGTCTTTTGGATCTGTATCTTTTGTTTGTGGTGGCTGAAGCAATTTCTGTTATTATTCTATTATAGTCTATAAGGGATGCATGGACTATTTCTGCCTTTTTACAATCTCTATGCCCTAGTACATGGTCATTTTTTTAAAAGTTTCATGAGGTGCAGACAAATATATATGTACTGTTGCAGTCACGTTTAAGGTGCCATGCTTTTTTAACTCTTGTTTATACTGATAATTGTTCAATTTCATATTTTTTTCTTTTTGTTTAATCTTTCTGTCTGATTTATCCAAAGCTGATAAAGAGGTATTGAAGCCTCTCGTTATTATTGTGTTTTTGTCTATATCTTCTTAAAACAAAAATTTTCTTTATGAACGTGCAAGCTAAGGCATTTGGAGTATATGTTTATTACTGATATTGATTTGTTGACTACAGTTCCTTAAAGCAAAGTGTAATTTTCCTGTTTCAGACTTTTTATTTTTTTCATGTTTTTGCTTTCTTTGATAATATGATGGCAACACTTGTATATTTTCATTCATTTGATATTATAATTTTTTCTTCCTTTCAATTTTATTCCTGTCTTCCTGTCATTGTTTTCTTAAGTGATTCTTGTAAACAAGATTGGAGGAGTTTGCTTTCATAACAAATCTATCACTCTTTTGTTTTATTGGATTTTTTTCTTTATTCATATCTAAAGTTATAAGAGTTAGGTTTCTATCTTCTTCCATCTGTCTCTAAAATTATTTTGTCATGATTTTTCTCTCCTTCTGTAAGCATAATATTCTGTTTCTTCAGTTATTTTATGTTAACCTTGTTACCTTCATCCCCTCTACCCACACCCTTTTCTGATTTATTACCCTTTTCCTTTAGGATTTTGTTCATTTGTCCTTCCTCTTTCCTGATTTTGTCTGATTAAGTATTTCTTTCACCTTGTCATGTACCTTCCCATGTCATAACATAATCCCACAAAAGAAGCATTTATTTGTAGACAGTGTCATCAAGTTCTTTCCATAATATCGCTTGTCTACAGCTTTACTGTTACCTTTACCAGATGTTTGCCTTCAACAATTTCTGCTCGTTTACGTTTAGAAAAAAAGTATCTTACTGGTCTTTCTGCTGTCACTCTGTTGCTGTTGCTCTCTACTTTCATTCACTATTCCTGCAATTTGTTTGTTGGATGTTAAAGGGGCAAGTAGCCTCTTCAGTTCCTGTTTTCTTTCTAAATTTTTTTTTCAAACTTTTCTTTATTATTTAACAACCATCATTTGTCCTCTATGGTTAAGGTCAGATTTGCCAGTGTCAGTCACCCTTGCCTGTATCTTGAGCCCCACTGCTCTTTGGAAAACATTATTCTTTTTTTCTGTTGGATCTGTAATGGTTTCACATTATTTATATGCTATTTCTTTGGATTTGATGGGTTTTTTTTTTCCTCCTGATGGATTAAAGGCTTTCTTGATTCTGAATTGAACTAGTAAATGTAACCACCATGCTTTTTTGAATTTTTTTTATGGTGATCAGTGAATTCTTTCATTTGGGATTTCATTTTCTAGGTTTAGAAGCTTTGGTCAGTTCAAATTTATTATATCCTTAATTATCTATTTAAAGATTTGTGTTCTATCCTGTCCTTCTGAGACATCGATGCTCCTTAGGTGATCTCTAAACACCTGTTCTTCTAGATCTTTACACATTGCTTGCATAGTGAATATATTTTCTTCTAACACTTTTGGGATTTTTGCTTTCCATCTTTTAGATCATCATTCACTTCTGCGTATTTGTAGTCCCATTCTATTGTTATCTTTTTTGTTTCTTTATTGAGACTCACCTTTGCAGACCCAAGCCCAAGGGTTTTTGCGTTTTCTTTTTTCTATTCTGCTCTATACTTTTGCTATGCAAGATATAAATTTTGCCCTCATAATTACCATTTCTCTTTTAAGGCTCTTAGATACAATGTGTTGTGGTTCCATGTTCTCAGAATTCACAAGGTTCTCTATATCATCAAGGGTGTTCTCATTGTGGCCTGTACCAATGTATCTGTTAATTAATTCTCTGGTGTAGCACTAGTAATTAAAGGTCTGCTTGCCCTGCCACCACTAATTCAGCACTTTGTGGCACTAATGCTTCTAGATGACAGACTCCAACAGGCTTTTGCTCCTGAAGGGATGTGGCCAAATTGAGTGTTGATGCCTGAACAAACTAAAACCTGGAGCTTTGATGTGTATGGCACTAAGAAGAGGGAAGGGATAAAGAGGTACACGGGTGCATTTTGGTGTAAACTTGTATCATTTCCTTGAGGTAGCTAATTCAGCCTCACTGCTGGTAACATTGGAGGTAGGGGAAACATGCTAAGTGAGCTCAGGGTCAGTAAATGTCAGTTTCTGAGACTTTTTTAAAACTTATTTTGGATTAAGCTATCGGGTATGGAAAAAGCTGAAGTTGCTTTATCTTTGGTGTTTAATTTCAGTTTTGGAGAATTCTGAAAGGTAATACGTATCAGAAAAAAACATGTAGTCTACCATCTTGTTGCTCAAGTGGCTGTATAAAGCAAAATAATTAGGACTTAAAGGAAAACATTAAATTGGAATGTATTTAGATAAATTTGGGGCATTTAAATATTCTCTCACTTTTGTGACTACAGAAAATGCCATTATCAATAAGTTCAAGTCAGTCATTAAATATTGGTATAAATTTGATGTTATATTCTAGAGTTTAAAATACATCAGCGGATATTGTTATCTCAGCATTAACATTTTATTTGCATATCAGTAAGCATTCTTAGACAAATTAATAATGACTTTATGACTTGACCTGGTGTCTTTTATTCTTCATTCTTTCCTCCCTCTGTTCCCTCTTTCTTTCTCTTCCTCTTCTTCTTTCTTTCTTTCTATTTCTTTCTTTGTCTCTTTCTCTTTCTTCCTTCCTTCCTTCTTGTTTTCTTCCCTTTTTCCATTTATGATAGTCCAGTCAATGTATTATCTTTATCTCAATGCTTTAGTTATCTTTTCTGCTCTTGATTCTCCATATTGTTTTCTAGGAGAAATAATGTGTTGTTCTTAAATCTATTTTCATGTGATCAGGAGGACGTTTATTTATATTTTTGATCAGAAGTCTGATGACTCAGTTTTATTCAGCCTTATATGCTTTCACCTCTACCCTTCTATGGCATACAATTTTTCAAGATGCTTGACTACATGTAGGGAAGCATTAATCATAGATTAGGATTAATTTGGATTCCATTGTTTTATGAGATAAATATGACCTTGGCCTCAATAATATGATTCTTTAATGATAAGATATAATAAATATCACTACATCAGAAGATAAAGTAATCTGAAAGGTAAGTGTGTTATGATTGTTCGTATGTGCTCATGATGACTACAACTGCAGTTACATACTGCAACTGCAACTTATATACTCATGATGAGTGCACCTTTAGTTAGTATTTATGAAAAAAATTTCTTATAAAATGGGAGAACTCTGAGATACTATTAAGCCCAGTAAGTGTAGATTCACAAATGTATGCTTATTCTGGTAGTGCTTGAATTTC
Source organism: Notamacropus eugenii (assembly GCF_028372415.1). Classification (NCBI taxonomy): domain Eukaryota; kingdom Metazoa; phylum Chordata; class Mammalia; order Diprotodontia; family Macropodidae; genus Notamacropus; species Notamacropus eugenii. The sequence goes on from NC_092875.1 coordinate 380,841,368, forward strand.
TTTTTTTTTTTATTTTGGACTTTGTCTCTGTGGAGTCAATAGAGATACATACCACAGAGCTTATAGAATTCCATTAATATCTCTTTCTGGGAACGATGTTAATCATGATGGAACTGGTTGAAATATTTTGAATGTTTCTTCACTCTGATTTCTTATTTTCAGTTCTGCCTAAGTCAGCTTAAATAGCATTCTGTTTCCAAACATGTTTATAAACTGTATGTGCAAATTAAATTACTCATAAGGTATTTTCTATCACATATAATGGGATGTCTAAAAGCAAAAAAAAAGTAGACTGAGACTGTGGGGCATTAAAATATTTTATTACTTTCATGACTTAGGTTATAGAAAACATTATAATCCCTACATTCAAGTCAATCATTACAATAAAAACAGTATGAGACCTAGTACAAATTTCTTTTTACAAATATATTCTAAAGATTAAAGTATGTCATCTGTAGCTTTTATTTTATTGTGTAGATTCAGGAATTCACACTTTTCTTAAAGTTTTGAAGACAAAATAGCAGTTTTTGTAGTCCATTTATATATAACCTAATTTTGGAACATAATACAAATGCACAGATCGGGAGAGAATTTATGGTTAATGATTTTTAACTTTTCTTTCAACTGAGAATATGTGGGATGGAAACAGTAAGTAAAGATAGCTTTACAAAGTGTATGTGTATTAAGTTGTCTTCACCAGACCAATATCTCATTGCATTTAGGGCATTGTCTCATTATTTTACACTAACTCTTAGAAAAAATGTTCTATCTGAATAGGTTACATGACCTATGTCAAATTGAGTATTCACTACCTGTAGCTGATATCTTCTTGCTTTTACTATGATGGTACTTACAAACAGGGTTAACACTATACATTCTAGCTCAAATATTACTGGATTCAGTTTGTGATTTTATAATCACGTGTTGGCTACATCAGATTTTTAAAATGAACTAAAGCTATGGGCAATAGAGGTTACTTGAAAAGCATCTTGGATAATTAGAAAAAATAGGCCAAATTTTCTAAGTTCCATAAGTACTTCTTTATTGGTAAGCTAAGCATGTAGGATGAACACTAATCCCTTTAGATTACTAGGGAAGAATTTGATACATTACTACTAAGTTAGGTCCATATAATGCATCAGTAATGCACTAGATGGTACCCAAGTGGTGTGAAGGAGTTAATGTACCATTCTAAGTGGCTACCTTACTATCAGAGAATGAATGGGAGCACTGTGGATAATAGAACACTGTATCTAGTCGAGATTACTTTCAATGTGACAAAGTTATTAAAAATGGGGACGAAAAATTCATCAGATGCCCAAGCTGGTAACTGTTTAACATTTTTATTCATTTTATTCATTTGCCCAAGGACCAAAATAGGCCTAAATAGAAAAATTGCCGTGTCAGACACTACAGTGGTAAAAGAGAGAAGGTACCCAGAGTTACACAAAATTCTTTTCTCCTAGACATCCTTTAAAAAAATCCAAACTTCAAGATTTTACCTCATAAAAATTATGACTCTACTGGAATAGATGCAATTCCTAATGGAGAAATTCTTCAGTTCTTTAACAGCAAGAAGGTCCTTAGACCCCTCTTAGGTACCAAGATATTAGATACTTAATACTGAATACTTAAATTATTTCTACTATGGGAGAATAATTTCTTCCTTGCACTTTTCACTCCTTGAATCTTACAGAACCTGCTTGTCATTCACTTTGTGAACTCCAGTCCCATAAAATTCATTTTTTAAAAAATTTATCATTACTTTCTAACTTTGTTTGCCTTCTTACTCTTTTCTGTTGTCAAGTACTTCAGTGATTAATTTACCACTACCCTGGAAAACATGAAGGAACACTGAATGTGGAAGCAGATGAATTTTGTTCATGCCTTCTCTCCATGGAACTTTCATTTGCTCTCTGTGAAACTTGGGCAAGTAACTTAATTTCTTTGAGCCTCGATTTTCTTGTATCTCAAATGAGATGGTTAGACTTGATGGACTTTCATTTCCAACTCAAAACCTCTGATCTCATGAGCTACTTGAATTCTAGAAAAACATTCTTTAAAATAATTTAAAGTTCATTTATACTTTTCCTTATATGTCAAAAGATAGTCAAATATATGCTGAAAAGATAGTCAATCATTTTACAAGCCTTTATTAATGACTCATTATGGGATAAATACTATGCTAATCATCAGGGATACAAAGATGGGAAGAACAGTCCCACTCTTCAGGGAGCTCACATGGAGGAGACAAAATGCAAAGAAATATATGTGTGTATATGTTGTGTATTTTATTTGTGCACACACAAACAAGGTAAATTGCAAATAAATCTCAGAGGCAATAAACTGCGGAGGTGGGTAGAGAAATAGGAGCAAGAGAATGAGAAAGGCTTCTTGCAGAAGGTTCAATTTGAGGGGAGTATTGAAGGAAGACAGAAGGTAGGAGATGCATTCCAGGCATAGGGGACTGTCAGTGACAGAGAATTAAATACTGAGATAGAATATGCTGTGTGAAGAACAAGAACAAGGCCAGGATCAGTAAATCACAGAGTACGTAGAGTGAAGTACAAAAAATGGAAAGGATGCCAATGAGCAGATTATGAAAAATACTAAAAGTCAAAGAAGATTCCGTATTTGATCTTGGGGGTAATAAGGAGTCACTGGAGTTTACTAAGCATGGAAGTGACATGGTCAGAATTCTGCTAGTCTTTACTTGAATGTTCCCACTAAGAGTTTTGAAAACTTTACATAATAGAACCTTCCTCCTCATTCTGAAACAAAGCCTACCTCTTGCAATTTAACCAATGGATCTTATGTTTCTCTTTTTAAATATGAAACAAGATCACCCTTCACATCAGAACAACTTCACTCTTTACCGTATTTTCTCATATTTCATTGTTTGAAGTCCCTTCACCATTCTACCCCCTCACCCAACCTACTCTAGATGTTCTATTTTGTCAATATCCATCTTAAAATGTGACAATCAGAATAAATACAATATCCTAGATATAATTCAATTGTACATGGATCCCAGTTCCCATAGTGCAATAGAACATTTTCTCTTTTTAAAATTTTAATATAATTTATGTATTTTCAGTTTTCAACATTCAATTCAACAAGATTTTGAATTCCAAATTTTCTCCCCATCCTTTCCCTCTCCCTCCACAGAACAGTGTGCACTCCACACACCCCTTCCTCAATCTACCATCCTTTATATCACCCCCTTCTTCTAATATCCTCATTCCCTCTATTTTCCTAAAGGGCAAGACAGATTTGTATAACTCATTCCCTGTACAACTTGTTTCCTAGTTGCATGAATAAACAATTTTTAACATTCATTTTTAAAGATTTGAGTTTCACATTCTGTTCCTTTCTCTCTCCCGACCCACTCTCCTTAAGAAAGCAAGCATTTTGATACAGGTCATACATGTACAACCATGCAAAACATTTCCATAACAGTAATAATGTAAAAGATTAACCACATAACCCTTTAGCCTGTCCTGCTCTCCATTTATTTCATTCTCTTCTTTGACATGTCCCCCCACAATTGTGTTTCCTTGTGATTACCTCTTCTTCCAAAATTCTGCCCATTTTATTATCTGCCCTCTCCTATCCCCTTCCTCCCTGCCTTCCTGCTTGATTTTCCTGCCCAATTTACTGTGTGTTATTCCCTCCTTAAGCCAAATCCAGTGACAGTAAGGCTCACTCATTCCTCTCACCTTCTTGTTCCTTCTTTGTAAAATCTTTCTTGTTTCTTTTTTGTGAGATTGTTTACTATATTCTATCTCTACCTTTCTGTTTCTCCCAATACTTTCCACTCAACACTTAATTTTATTTTTAGGGATCCTTCCTTCATATTCAGCTCACCCTGTGCCCTCTATGTGTGTATACATACCTATACGCATATGTGTGTATGTATACACATATGTGTATAAATATATTTATATGTATTTGTATATGTATATATACGTGTATCTACATACAAACATATACATGCAAACACATCTATAACACACATATGTAGGTATATACATATCTGTATCTATATGTATATGTGTGTATACACACACACACATATCTATATATATATATTTGTGTGTATGTATATAAAAGTATGTATGTATGTGTGAGTATATGTATTTAGTCTAACTACCCTGTTACTGAGAAAGGTCATATGAGTTACAAATAATATCTTTTCATGCAGGAATGTCAAAAGTTCAACTGTAATGAGTCCCTTATGGATTCTCTTTCTGTTTACTTTCTCATGTTTCTTTTGATTCTTGTATTGAAAGCCAAATATTCTATTCAGCTCTGGTCTTTTCAATAAGAACGTTTGGAAGTCCCCTATTTCAATGAATTTCCATTTTTCTCTGATACATTATACTCATTTTTGCTGAATAGGTGATTCTTGGTTTTAATCCTACCTCTTCTAACCTCTGGAAGGTCATATTCAAAGCCCTCTGATCCCTTAGTGTAGAAATTGCTACATCCTTTGATATCCTGATTGTTTTTCCACATTAGATGAATTGTTTCTTTCGAACTGCTTGTAATATTTTCCCCTTGACCTAGGAATTCCAGAATTTATTACAATATCCCTGGGAGTTTTCCTTTAGGGATCTCTTTCAGGAGGGGATTGGTGGGTTATTTCCATTTCTATTTTACTTTGGGTCTAGAATATCAAGGCAGTTTTTTTTTATATATATAATTTATTCAAAGATGATGTCTAGACTTTGTTTTGATCATGGTTTTTAGGTAGACAAGTAATTTTAAAATTATCTCTCCTGGATCTATTTTCTAGGTCATTTTATTCCAATAAGATATTTCACATTATCTTTTTTTTTTTTTATTCTTTTATGTGATTTTTTTTATGTGATTTCTTCATTTCTCATAAAGTCGCTAGCTAACATTTGCTCTATTCTAATTTTGAATGAATTATTTTCTTCATTGACCTTCTGGAGCTCCATTTCCGTTTGGCCAGTTCAATTTTTTTAAGGCATTCTTCTCCTCATTGATGTTCTGGACCTCTTTTTCTATTTGTGTTAGTCGATTTTTAAAGGTATTATTTTATTCAAACTTTTTTGGGTCTCCTTTAGCAAGCTGTTGACTTGCTTCTGTTTTTGTTTTTATGATCTTCTTGCATTGCTCTCATTTCTCTTCCCAATTTTTTCTCTACTTCTCTTACATGATTTTCAAAATTCTTTTTGAGCTTTTCCACAGCCTGAGATCATTTCATGTTTGTCTTTGAGGCTTTGGATTTAGAAGCCTTGACCTTGCTCTCTTTCTCATACTGTATGCTTTGATCTTCCTGGTCCCTAAGGATGTAAGAAAACACCTTTTCAACAAGAATGTAGCCTTCCATAGTGTTGTTTTCCCTTGTCTGGTATCTTTCCTGTCAGTTACTTGACTTTTGAGCTCTTTGTTGAGTGGAGGTTGTAGTTTCCCAAGTGTCAGGGGGTTTGTGTAGCTGTTTTTTCTCCAAAGTGATACGACCAAAAACAAAATATTTACTCCTTTTCCGGTCTGCATTCTGGTCTGTGAGCAACCTCAAATACTCTTTTCTGTCCTGGAAATGTGAGTAGGATTTCCTCTCCACATCTACCACTAGCTCCACCAAGTTATTCCTCCTCTTTGCTTCAACACCACGTCCCAAGATCACCTGCTAGATTCGCCCACAGTTGTAGGCAAAGAGATCCAGAAACAGTCTCTGATGTGGCAGTGGCTGCTGTAGCTATGTGACTGGGGCTGGAGTACTGTTTCTTTCTCACCCATGTGAGAGGGCTTTCCCACTGACCTTTGAAGCTGTCTTTTCGTTTGTGGGTTGAGAAGTCTGGAATTGCTTCATCTGCTATTGATTCAGTGATCTGAGGTCTGCTTCAGCCCTGTCAGTCCTGGCATAGCCCATGCTGGGAGCACTGGGCACATGACCCTCTGCTCTGACCCAAGTGCAGTACCCACTTCCTGTTGACCTTCCAGTTTGTCTTGAGCTGGAAATACATTCCATTCTATCATTATTTTGCTTCTGCTTCTCTAGAATTTGTTTAGAATCATTTTTAAAGGTATTTTGAAGATTTTTGGGAGAGAGATCAAGCAGGTCCCTGCTTCTATTCTGCCATGTTGGCACTACTCCTCTCTATTTTCTTCTTGCTGTATTCGTTTCTATACTGAATATTAGATCATAATGATGGTGCAGAAATGTAAACTTCTTAAATATTTTACCAGACCTATTATTAAATTCACAACTTATGTTCTTGTGCAATGTTTTTTTTTTCTTTTAGCTGAACTTCAGAAACTTACATTTCAAATCTGATGCAATTCCATCTTGTTAGATTCATCTCATTATACCAAGCTGTCAAGATATGTTTGGAGTATAATTCTGCCATTGATTGATATTAGTTATACCTTCTAATTTATTGCCATCCCTGTATTTGAAAATCGTGTCGTTGATAGTCTCATCCAATTCATGAAAGAGAATGTTTAACAGAATAGGGGAAGGATAGACATTTTGTCACACCACTAAACACTTCACTGCAAGTGTTAGATATTAATTCATCAGTTTTTGTGTGTTTTTTGCCATTCAACTAGTCACTAACCTTTTTATTTGCATTATTGTCTAGTTCACATCTTTCTATGTTGATCAAAAATGTTATGAGAAGTTGTCAAATGTCAAACTTCCATGTCTAAATTTCTTTACTTTCTTCTTTAAAATTTATTTATTTTTAGTTTTCAATACTCGCTTCTATAAGATTTTGAGTTCCAAATTTTTCTACCTGCTTAACTTCCCATCTTACCCCAAAATCACGTGCAATTTAATATAGACTCTTCATATGCACTCAAATTACATACATTTTCACATTAGTCATTTTGTAAAGAAGATTTAGAACTAGTGGGAAGAATCACAGGAAAGAAGAAACACACAAACAAGAAAAAAGAACAAATTACATTCTTCAATCTGCATTCAGACTCCATATTTCTTTCTCTGGAGGTGGTTAGCATTTTCATCAAATGTTCTGAAGTTATGTTAGATTCTTGCATTGCTAAGAAGAGCTAAGTCTATCAAGGTTACTCATCATGCAACGTTTCTGTCACTGTGTACAATGTTCTCCTAGTTCTCACTTCACTCAGCACCAACGTCATATAAGTCCTTCCAGGTATTTGCAGAAGTCATCATTTCTAATAGAACAATAGTATTCCATTACATTCATATACCTCAACTTGTTAAGCCATTACTCAAGTGATAGACATCCCCTCAATTTCCAATTTGTAAGCACCACAAATAGAGCTATTATAAATATTTTTGTACCTGTGGGTCCTTTTCTCATTTTTTATGGTCTCTTTGGGATACAGAACTAGAAGTAGTATTACAGGGTCCAACGGTTTGCATAGTTTTATAACCATTTGGGCATAGTTCCAAATTACTCTCCGAAATGGTTGGATAAGTTCATAACTCCACCAACAAACTGTTAGTCTTCCAGTTTTTCCACATCTTCTACAACATTTATCATCTTGCTGTTTAGTCATGTTGTCCAATCTGATGCGTGTTGTGTGGTACCTCAGAGTTGTTTTGATTTGCATTTCTCTAATCAATAATGATTTAGAGCTTTTTAAAATATGGCTGTAGATAGCTTTAATTTCATCATCTGAAAACTGCTTGTTCACATTCTTTGCCCATTTATCAACTGAGGAAACACTTGTCATTTTCATAAATTCCACTCAATTTTCTATGTATTTTAGAAATGACGCATTTATCAGTTACTGACTGTAAAAATTGTTTTGCAACCTTCTGCTTCTCTTCTAATCTCGGTGGCATGGATTTTGTTTGTACAAAATCTTTTCAATTTAATGTAATCAAAATTATCGAATTTGTAGTTCACAGTGTTCTCTATCTCTCATTTGGTCATAACTTCTTTTGTTCTTCATAAATCTAACAGGTAAACGATCCCTTGCTCTCTTAGTTTATTTATAGTATCATCCTTTTTTGTTTGTTTGTTTATTTTTTGGGGTTTTTTTGTTTGTTTTTTCTTTTTAAATTTATTTATTTAAGTTTTCAACACTCATTTCCACAAAATTTTGGGTTCCAAATTTTCTCCCCATTTCTCCCCTCTCCCCACCCGAAAACACTGAGCATTCTAATTACCCCTAACAACAATCTGCCCTCCCTTCTAACATTCCTCCCTTCACTTATCCCCATATTCTGTTTTGTCCTATGGGGCAAGATAACTTTCTATACCTCATTACCTGTATGTCTCATTTCCTAGTTGTATGCAATAACAATACTCAACAGTTGTTCCTAAAACTTTGAGTTCCAACTTCTTTTCCTTCCTCCCTCCCCACCCATCCCCACTGGAAAGACAATCAATTCAATATAGGCCATATCTGTGAAGTTTTGCAAATGACTTCCATAATAGTAGTGTTGTGTAAGACTAACTATATTTTCCTCCATCCTGTCCTGCCCCTCATTTATTCTATTCTCTCTTTTGATCCTGTCCCCCCCAAAGAGTGCTCACTTCTAATTGCTCCCTCTTCCCATTACCCTCCCTTCCATCAAACCCCCCCACCCTCCTTATCCCCCTCTCCCCTACTTTCCTATATTGTAAGATAGGTTTTCATATCAAAGTGAGTGTGTATTTTATTCCTTCCTTTAGTCTAATGTGATGAGAGTAAGCTTCATGTTTTTTTCTCTCACCTCCCCACTTTGTCTCTCCACTGAAAAGTCATTTACTTGCCTCTTTTATGAGAGATAATTTGCCTGATTCCATTTCTCCCTTTCTCCTCCCAATATATTTCTCTCTCACTGCTTACTTGCACTTTTTAAGATATGATCCTATCTTATTCTATTCATCCTGTGCTCATCTCTCTCTCTATGTGTTTGTGTGTGAGTGTATGTGTGTGTGTGTGTGTGTGTGTGTGTGTGTGTGTGTGTGTGTGTATAATCCCACCAACTATCCATATACTGAAAGAGTTACAAATATTGTCTTTCCATGTAGGAATGTAAATAGTTCAACTTTAGTACGTCCCTTATGATTTCTCTTTGCTGTTTACCTTTTCATGCTTCTCTTGATTCTTGTGTTTGAAAGTCACATTTATTTTCAGGTCTGGTCTTTTCGTCAAGAACGCTTGAAAGTCTTCTATTTCATTGAAACAACATTTTTTCCCCTGAAGTGTTATACTCAATTTTTCTGGGTAGGTAATTCTTGGTTTTAGTCCTAGTTCCTTTGACTTCTGTAATATAATATTCCATGCCCTTTGATCCCTTAATGTAGAGGCTGCTAGATCTTATGTTATCCTGATTGTATTTCCACAATATTTGAATCGTTTCTTTCTAGCTGCTTGCAATATTTTCTCGTTGACCTGGGAACTCTGGAATTTGGCCACAATGTTCCTAGGAGTTTCTCTTTTTGGATCTCTTTCCAGCGGTGATCTGTGGATTCCTTGAATACTTATTTTGCCCCCTGGTTCTACAATATCTGGGCAGTTTTCCTGGATAATGTCAGGAAAAATGATTCTAGGCTCTTTTTTTTTTTGATCATGGCTTTCAGATAGTCCCATAATTTCTAAATTGTCTCTCTTGGATCTATTTTTCAGTTCAGTTGTTGTTCCAATGAGATATTTCACATTATCTTCCATTTCTCTTTCTTTTGGTTTTGTTTTGTGATTTCTTGGTTTCTCATAAAGTCATTAGCCTCCATCTCTTCCACTCTAATTTTTAAAGAACTATTTTCTTCAATGGGCTTTTGAACCTCCTTTTCCATTTGACTAATTCTACTTTTTAAAACATTCTTCTCCTCATTGGCTTTTTGAACCTCTTTTGTCAATTGAGTTAGCCTATTTTTCAAGGTGTTATTTTCTTCAGCATTTTTTGGGTCTCCTTTAGCAAGATGTTGACTCGCTTTTCATGCTTTTCTTGCATCTCTCTCATTTCTCTTCCCAGTTTTTCCTCCACCTCTCTTACTTGATTTTCAAAATCCTTTTTGAGCTCTTCAGTGGACTGAGACCATTGAATATTTCTTTTGGATGTTTAGGATACAGAAACCTGGACTTTTATGTCTTTCCCTGATGTTAAGTATTGTTCTTCCTCATCTGAAAGGATGGGAGAAGATATCTGTTCACCAAGAAAGTAACCTTCTGTAGTCTTATTTTTTCCCTTTTTGGGGCATTTTCCCAACCAGTTACTTGACTTTTGGGTCCTTTGTCAAGAGTAGGGTATACTCTGGGAATCTGTAATATCTCAGTTCCTCCAAGGTGGCACAATCAAGCATGTACAGTGATCTGGAAGCAGGCAGATATTTTTGAGTCCAGAATCTTAGCAGTTTTCTTTCCACAATCATCTGGCCTCCAGTTCTGCCAAGCCAGTGCTGGGGCCTGATTTTCAGACAAGCTGGATAGGCAGGGCCGCCATTCAGTTTGAGACCAGCTCCCTCAGGGCCTCTACAGAGGGCTGAGGTAACATACAGCTCCTCAGTGCCCCCAGGGGTTTTCAATATTGAACAATGGATGAGGACTGCTGTAGGAGCTCCAGTGAGAACAGCTGCTGCCTGCCAGATGTGGCCTCTGCAGCCGCTGCCTGAGGTCAGATCTATGGGAAGGTCCTTCTCCCTTCCCAGCCTGTTGAAAAATCCCTGTCACTGACCTTTTGCACCTGTGGGTTGAGGGATCTGCAGACCTGCTGCTGTTGCGACTGGAGATTCCACCCCCAAGGTGTCCTCCTCCCAGAGTCCCGTTGTGCTGTGTGGCCAAGGCTGGGCTGGGCTCCATGCTCCACTCCACGTCTGGTGCAACTGATGTTTCTCATGGGCCTTTCAGGTCACCCTGGGCTGGAAATCTCCTCCACTTTGTTGTTCTCCACTTCTGCTGCTCCAAAATTTGTTGAGAATCCCTGTCTATGGGTATTTATGGTCTGTGTGGGGAGACCCTGAATATGTGTGTCTTTCTACTCTGCCATGTTGGCTCCACCTCCTCAGTAACATCCTTTACATCTAAGTAGTGTACACATTTTGACTTTGTCTCAGTATGCAGTGTAAGATGTTGGTCGATGTCTAGTTTCTGCCGTACTATAATGCCTAACTTTCTATTCATCCATGATAGTTCCCCCATATGTATTTTTCTTCTTTATTGGGCAGCTAGGTGGTGCAGTGGATATAGCACCAGTGCAAGAGTCAGGAGGGCCTGAGTTCAAATCTCACCTCAGACACTTGACACTCAGTAGCTCTGTGACCTTGGGCAAGTCACTTAGCCCCAATTGCCTCATCCTGAGTAATCTTCATTCATCCCGATGAATATCTGGGCACTGGATTCAGATGTCTCTGGAGGAAAGTGAGTCTGGTAACCTCCACAGCCTTCCCTCACTCAAAACAAAGTTAAGTGCAGGCCATATCACCATTTCTCTGATAGCATGGTCTTCTGCATCAATGAAGGATGAACACACACAACTGTTTTTCTTCTTTAAAAAAATCTGTTAAATTCATTCCAGTAGATCCATCTTACATAAATTCACTTTGTTTCAAAGCTCAGTCATTACTGATGTTCATCCGTTGTTTTCTTCAGTTTTTACTGACTTATAATATTCTTTTAATAAGTATCCCCCCAATTTTCTTTCATCCTTTGATCTCATCCGTAGTCTTACCTCTAAAAGTCATTACTTAATATTCTGGAAGAGTAAGGTCCCTCTAAAGATGCTCCTTTCTGTCTTCAAAAGCCTTCTGTCTTAACTGAGATTTTCTTCCTTATCTTCTGTTTCTCATTCCATCAGAAAAAAGTATTTATTAAATAGTAATCAGGTATTTCTAGCATTATGCTAGAAGCTGAGAACACCAAAAAGCCCTCAAGAAAGACTCAAATTTTTCCTTAATTTAGCTTTTGTACCTCCCTTTTCCATTTGAACCAATTTAATTTTTAAGGATTTTTTGTTTTCTTCAGTGAATGCTCTGCTCTTTTCATCTGGCAACTTGTGCTTTCAAGGCATTCTTATCCTAATTGACTTTATATCTCTTTTGCCCTTAGGCTTGTTCTCTTTTGAAGATATACTCTTCTTCAGTATTTTTATGTCTCCTTTACCAAACCGTTTAGCCACTTTTCATGATTTAATTGCATCACTCTCATTTCTCTTCCCAATATTTCTTCTACAGCTTCCACTTGCTTTTCTTTTTTTTTTTTTTTTTTTTTTTTTTTTTTTTTTTTTTTTTTTTTTTTGCTTCAGCTTGTGTTTATTGACAAATGATGTACTCTACAGCCAAATACAGTACAATATGAGTGTGGGTTTGTTCCAGATTGAAAATAGAAGAGAAATATTGGAGGAACACAGACACTCACAATGTGAGAAGGCTGAGGGGCAAGGAGTGTAAGTAAGCCCTGCTGCTTGGGACAGTGGGGACTATTCTGTGAAGAATTTCCTTTCCGTCCTAGGCTCCCTCCTTGAAATGGAGGGAAAAAACTGGCTTATGACTGGAAGCTTCTTCTTCCCCCCAAGATAAGAGTGCCTTACCAGAGGACACCATTGCTTATTCACTAAAATGTATTGGTTTTCAGCAGCTGGATTCAGCTTCTATTTAATTTTTAACTTAATAAGTGTGTGAAACAAAGACACTTTCATTTACAGGATGGAGGCGGGGAAAGGGAGGGTGGTTCCTCTGGTCAGGAAAGATGTAGAGGCCCATATACATTGAGGACTTGTACTTAAAGGGACTGTGGCTAGTGCCTACTTGTGTGTGCATGAAGGATATCTGGATCAATTTAAAACACAATACTGATACATGTTACTTTTTAATCCCCTATGTCAAAGATGATTTGCAGTACCCCAAGCTAAGCCACAGCTGCTCTATCTTTACACACCACCAAGGGTGTGCTAAATTGATACTGATGTCTCTAAGTAGGGAGGAAAAGCAAAGTTTCTTTAAGAAGAGACTTTAATCTTTTTTTTTTTGGGGGGGGGGATGTTTTAGCAGTATAAAGCCTCTAATAGCTAGGAATGGACAACACCAATAATAGCTGCAGATCTAATGGATGCAGGCAGGGAAGGGAAGGGAGGATGCTGAAGTCACCCACAAGAAGGTCTTCAAATGCCCTTTTATGGAACTGGCAGCACACGCATAGTGTTGGTGAAACCTGGACCTGGGCGCCAACCATTCAGTACAATGACCACATCATCTTTCTTGAAAAAGCCACGAGCTTTGCCAACTTCCATGGCAAGGTTAACCCTGAGGTCCACATCTTCAGCCCATGACTCATGAACAGGGTCCTTGCACAGCACAGGAAAGACACCCCGGTGGAGATGAGCTTGACGTGCAGCCTGAGCAGAACGAGTAACAGCTATGATGGGGGCCCGAGGACGGTACCTAGCTACCTGATAAGCAGACCTTCCAGACTTGGTGAGAACGATAATGGCCCCACTGCAACACTTGAAGGAAGCATCTACGGCACCCACGGCAGCAGCTTCAGTGGGATCCTTGGTTACGGGGGCCAGGCGGCGAAGCTCCTCAAACAACTGCGTGTGAAAGATGGCGGCCTCTGCCTCTCGGGCAATCAAGTGTTGCATCCGCACAGCTTCTACTGGATAGTCCCCTTTGGCAGTCTCCCCAGACAGCATGATACAATCAGCTCCATCCAGGACAGCATTGGCTACATCACTGCCTTCAGCCCGTGTGGGGCGTGGCTTCTTAATCATGCTCTCGAGCATCTGAGTGGCACAAATAACAGGTTTCCCAGCTCTATTACACCTTCCAATCATCATCTTCTGAGCAACAAAGACCTTTTCTGCAGGGATCTCAATACCTAGGTCCCCCCGAGCAACCATGATGCCATCACTGGCTTCCAGGATCTCATCAAATCTTCGGACTCCTTCGTGGTTTTCAATCTTGCTGATGATCTTGATGTTTTTGCCTTTCTCTCCCAGGACCTTTCTGACTGCATGGACATCATCTGCCTTTCGGATGAAAGATGCAAACACCATATCCACCCCTTGCTCTAATCCAAAGTGAAGATCTTGGATATCTTTCTGAGACACAGCAGGCAAGTCGACAGCTGCCCCAGGAAGGTTGACACCCTTCTTGCTGCCCAGCATGCCTCCATTCTCCACCTCAGTGATAAGGTAATTGGCACCTTTCTCCTTCACAAGAAGAGAAATGAGCCCATCATCCACAAAGACTTTGCTACCAACATCCACCACCTTGCAAATGTTTTTGTAGTCTAACCACAGGACATTTTCATCACATTTCTCCATATAGGCTTCATCCAAGGTGACCTTCAGAGTGTTACCCTTCTTTAGCTCTACTTCGGCTGTGCCACTGCCCTTGATGAGTCCAGTTCGGATCTCTGGTCCTTTGGTGTCCAAGGCTATAGCAATAGGTCGGTAATGGACAGGGCTAGAAGCAAAGCTCTCTGTGGCTGTTCGAACATTTTTGATGGTTTCAGCATGATACTCATGAGTTCCATGGGAGAAGTTTAGACGAGCCACATTCATTCCAGCGTGAATCATCTCTTTTAACTTGTCCACAGATCGGGAGGCTGGGCCAATGGTGCAGATGATACCAGTGTTTCGGGCCATGATGGGCTCTGAGTCGATGTCCAGACGACACATATGTTCCAGAAAGGTGTCAGCCATGGCAGCAAACAGCTGCTGGTTTTGAGGAGTTTTGAAGGTCATTTCACTGCCTACTTTGCCAACCTCCATGTTGCTGTGATCTTCTAGATTTTTCTTACTGCTTCTACTTAAACTCTGTGACCCAAACTGTAAAGTATACCTCGCTGAGTAGAATGAGCTGTATCTTGAAGAGCTCGGGGCGCAGGCGTCTCCTTCTAAAGAGCAGCAAATACGATGTCTCCTACTCTAAAGCGAAGCTCCTTCTGCCCCCACTTGCTTTTCAAAACACTTTTTGAGCTCTTCCATGGCCTGAGACCAATCCAGATCTTCTTTTCTTGGAGTCTTTCGATATTGGAGCGTTTACTTTTTTGTCTTCTGAGTGTGTGTTCAGATATTCCCTGTCACCATTGCAACTTTATATGGTCAAGTTTTTTCTATTGTTTGCTCATTTTTCTACACTGTTTTTAAATCTTTTTAAAAGTGGGACTTTCCTTCCAGAATAGAGGGCACATTTCCCCAAACTTCAAGGATTTTTTTCAGTGTTCAGCTATTTTCAGAAGAAAATACATTCAGAGAACTGTAAATTTTCAGTTCTTGTAATGTGTATGATCCAAGAATCATGTGTAGTATTCTCCTGTTGTGTACTGTGGTCTGTGAATGACCACGAACTCTCATTAAAGTCTGAAATTGTGAAAAAGGTCACTTCTTCAGTGGTTGCAATCCTTGGTGTATCAGTGCTCAATCCTACCCTGGGATTACCACCCAGGATTGCAACCCAGATTTGAGTATGGGCAAAGCAACCAAATCCTTTCCCCCACAGTGCCAGCAAAGAAACTCCTTTAATATCTTTCTAATCAGTTGTTCAACCCCCTTACTATCTGTGACCTGAGAGCTCCAGAGGCAGTCAGTGCTGCTGCTTATTTATTGACTGAAAACCTGTTCCTTGTTTGCTGGCACAGCCTGTGCTAGCCTGTCCTGATCTCTTACCCAGGTGCAGCGGGCCTTTCCTGTCAAATTCCTAGATTGTCTTTTGATGGAAAATTATTTCACCTCATCCTTGTGGGTTCTGTCACTTCAAGAATTCTTTTATTACATTATTCAAAGGTGTTTGGAAGGGTTCTGGGGAGAATTCAGGGAAGTACCCATCTTTTGTTCACGATCTTATATTTATCCCTATTTTTATTTTCAGTTTTATTAATCTTTCTTTTAATTTTTCAAAATTTCCAGTTTGATTTTAATTGGGGACTTTTATTTCCTCATTTTCTAGTCTTTATAAACTTAATTAAATCACCTAGTTTCTTTCTTTTTAAAAAGTGCATGCATTTTGAGCTATAAAATTTCCCCTAAGTGTTGTTTTAACTGTATCCTACAAATTTGAAATGCTGTGTCATTATTGCCATTCTCTTCAATGAAAATGTTGATTTTTTTAAAACAATATATTTTTTTTTTTTTGCTTTGACCCATTTGTTCTTTGGGATTAGATTATTAGAAGAGGATTCTGGGAAGATGGCAGAGTAGGTCAGAAAATTCTAAGGTATCAAGATTTTTCTCCACAGATGAGATTAAAACAGTGCCTCAGGGCAAACATCAAGCAATAAAAATAATAAAAGAAAGGACAGAACAGGAGTATTACTGAGACAAACAGAATAAATCTGAAGAAAAAAAAGAGACAGGCTCAGTCTCTGTGAAGAGTAAGCACCTCTAAACTAGGGACAACTTAAACAAGAGGCAAGACTTGAGGTTAGCTGGGTTGAAAGGCTGCTTTGGACACAGCCACAGGAACTATTACCCCTGAGACAGTGAGAAAAATTGGGAATTTGAGTCTGGGAATATTGAGAAAACCTGTGCTGACAATGAACACCACACCCACATTTGCTGTGGGAATTCAACCAGGGGTAAGACGGATTCAGCACACACCTAGTAAATTCAGAAGCAGTGAGGCAGGGATGCCACTGACTACGGGCACATACAGGAGCCTAGAGGTCTGGATTTGGGTTGAAGATAAAAGAAAAACTGGTATCTGAGGTCAAAGCCACCATTCCTTCATACCCCAGAACCAGAGGCAACTACAAAAATTAGGATATTACAAAAAAAAAAAAATGAGCAGGCAAAGGAGAATAAAATCCAACCATTGGGAGCTACTATGGGAATAGAGAGGACTAGGATTCACATTCCAAGGAAGATACTGGAGCAAAGAAAGTCTCTTCTATCCCAAAGAATAATGTCAAATTCTCCTCTGCCCAAAAAGAATTCACAGAAGAACCTAAAACAGGCTTTAAAAATCAAATGAGAGATGCTGAGGAAAAAGTAAAAAAGCAAACGCAAAAAAGGAACAATCCAAGAGAAAAATGATTATCAAGAGAAAGTCAGCCAATTAAAAAAAAAAAAAGATCCATAATCCCAAGCAACAAAATGACTCCTTGAAAAACCAGAATTGGGCAAGAGGAAGCTGGTGAAGTCATACAAGATCAAGAAATTTTTGTATATATGTATATACAAATATACAAAAATGTATATATAAATATATGTATGTATGTATGTATGTATGCATGCATGCATATTCATACATACATGTATACAGAGAGAGAGAAATAGAAGAGAATGTGAAACATCTCATAAGAAAAGCAACTGATCTAGAGAACAACATAAGAGAGATCAGACTACCTGAAAGCTATAACCCCCCAAAATAAAGAATCTTGATACAATACTGCAAGAAATCATTAAGGAAATTTGTTCTGAAGTATTAGAAAAAGAGAGGAAAATAGAAATGAAAAAAAAAATCCACTAACCAGCACCTAAAAGAGATCCTATGAGAAAAACCCACAGGAATATTATAGTCAAATTCTGAAACCTCCAGGTCAAGGATAAAATACTACAAGCAACAAGAAAACAAACAAACAAAACCAATTAAAATATGGCATTGCCACAGTTAGAATCACACAAGCTCTAGAAATGGAACTTGGAGCTCCATATACCAAAGAGCAAAATAAGTGGGGTAATGCTTGAAAATACCATACCCGTCAAAGCTAACTATAATCCTAAATGGGAAAAGTGGATAGATAACTAAATATCAGACATATAAGATTTTGTTGAAAAAAAAAACTGATCATAATATGAAAATTGGTATACAAGAGCAAAGAGAAATATAAGATACATACCAAACACTAATAACAAGGGAATTGATAAGGACAGACTTTTTTTGTATGTAAAATGTATATCTAAGATTTTTATTAGCAATTGGGTAGTTCAAAAGAAAGACTTGGGTAGACTCTTTCTAAGACTATTTGCCAGCAACTGGCAGATGGGAGCTGCGGCAGTTACAGAAAAAAAGAGATAACAGCAGCGGGGGCTAGGCTAACCTGTACCATCTGTACATGACTGGGTTATTGATCTGAGGGTCAAGAATATATATTCTCTCAAGCAAGCAAGCAAGAATGGTTATTCCCATGAGAACATTTTTTAGCTTACATATTTTACTTCCATATCTTAGTTCCTTCTGTATAACAACCTCAAGGTACACAATCAGCATCAGGATGATCTCATTCTTGCTGATCAAGAATGGGATGGTGCACTAATTATCTTGAGAATGTCAGCTTTTAGGATAGTACAAGTCTCAAGTAAAACCTGGATAGTATCTCAACATTTCAGACTCCATCAGTATTGACCCTCTGCAACTATTCATCTCCTTGACCTCTCTCTTATATAGTATGCTATGACCTCAAAAAGTAAAACCTTTCAGGATTAGCTGAAAAAAGTAATTATTTTGTATGAATGTGGTGCAAGAGGAATATCTGACACACAGTAATTAGATGAGAATGAAGATCTAGTAGTTCTGGAAACCTACTTTCATTGGGTGTGGGTTCAAGAGGAAACAATACATAGATATATAGAAGAGCATAAAAGTCTTCTAAAATTAGAAAGAAATAAAATGCTAATGGAATAGGAAGGGTTGAGGAAAAGGGAGAGTTGTTTAGAGGAGAGGATTTGGCGATACCTTAGAAGAGTATTTGGATTAGTGAGGATTGGAGGTTAAGGGAGAGATCAATGGATGGCGGTAGGATAAGTAATGGGTAGAATTAAAATAGAGGAGTCAGAAAGGACAGGAAATAAGAGGAAAACAAACATTAAAAAAACAACAATTAGGAGTAGAATCTCTTAGGAAAAGTGTGTTTAAGTAGGTTTGTATGTATGTGTATATACGTATGTATATGTCAATATTTATATATTAATATATCCATGCTTAATTGTAGCTCGGGGAAGTAGGGAAGAAGAGGAAGGGAGGAAAGAACAAAATGAAATGTACTTAACAGAAAACAAAAGAAAATCTACAAGGAAGCAAAGAAAAGACGGACAGTTTTTAACAAAAAGCATTGTATTTAACATATAGGCTATATCGAAATGGAAATCTATTGCTATGTGTCTTGAACCTTCTCTTACTTTCTGCAGTGCACATGACGTGATTCTTTTCTTTTCTTCTTTCATATTTAAGTTTTAATATTTAATTGTATGTCATGTTCCTTTTTCTTTTCTTATTATGAGTTTATGTTTAATACTGAAGTATAAAATAAAGAAAAAATGATAATAAAAAAATAGGATAATTTAGTTTCCAGTTTACTTTGAATTTGTACTTCAATGGTCCTTTATTCCATGTACTTTTTATTGCATTATGGTCAGAAAAATGCTGTATTTTATATCTCTGTTTTTCTGCATTTGGTTTGAAGATTTTTTGCCCTAATATATGATCCTTTTTGTAAATATAAGATAAGAAAAACTGGTGCTCCTTTCTATTCCCATTCTGTTTTTTCAAAGGTCTGTCATGTCTAACTTTTCTACGACTATTCACCTCCCTGACTTCTCTCTTATTTATTTTATGATTAGATTTATCTAGCTCTGACAGGAGAAATTTGAATTTCCTCAGGTATCTAGTTTTACTATTTACTTATTTATATAATTTATTTAACTTTCTTTAAGAATTTAGATACTATATCATTTGGTGTATTTATGCTGAGTACTGACATTGCTTTACTGTTTATAGCTTCTTTTATCAAAATATATTGTCTCTGCTTATTCTTTTTAATTTGGTCTGTTTTGACTTTTTCTTTGTCTGTTAGCATCACTGCTACCCCTGTTTTATTCACTTCAGCTAAAGATTAATAGATCGTGCTGCAGCCTCTTATTTTAAGTCTGTTTTATCCTGCCTCTCCTCTAGAGTCTGTTTTGTTTCTGACCACTGCTTTTTAAAAAATTCCTCCTTCCTTTTATCACCATTGCCACCCGTTTCTCATACCCTTTCCTTCCTGCTTCCTTGTTGGATAAAATAGATTTCTATTACCAATTAAGTATGCATATATATTTCCTTTTTTCAAAACAATTTAGATGTCGGTGATTTTCAGGTGTTACCAAGCTTTGCATCCCATTTTCTCTTCCACTGCAAAATCTATTCATTATGCATATCTTTTACATGAGATATTTTACCCATTTTTTTCTTTTCCTTTCCCCTTCTACTCAGGTATACCTCTTCCTCAATTATTAATTTTTTAAACATTATCACAGCATAATAAACTCACTCCTGTGATATCTTTTTATGTTGTATGTGTGTAACTTCTCTAATAATGATAAAGTTCTTGGAAAACATATATATCATATTCCCATATATGTTTCAGAAAGCATCTGACACACATCCAGGATGACTTGCTGTCACAGGTTCATAGATCTGCCTTTCTTAGGAAAGTAACTTAGAAGGGGATCAACAATCTTGTTTAATAACATATACCAAAAGAGAAAATACAAGTAGAGAAATAAAGACCAGCAGTCAGGGCTTCTAACTGTCTGACTATAAGCAATGCATATATTACAGATCAACAGGCAGATTCAGCTGCCTCACTATTACATACATATAGAGTTACCAGAGAGAGAAGCACCAACATCTGGGTTTTCAAAGCCAAGTTTAGGGGTAGGGCTCCTTAACAGCTACCCAGAGTCTTATCTGGCATATGAACCTTCTTCCCAAGAGTAAGCCTCCAAAAGAAACCTCACCTCAGAGTATATATAATTTTCAGAGCAGGACGGCAAGACCCTCCTGATGTAGTCCTTCATTAGCAATTAACTAAGCGTGTGGATCTTCATATACAACAAGCCTCTTCTAATCTGAGGCCCATTAATGGACAGGGAAGATCTTTACAGTAAATATAGAAAGATAAGCAGTTTAACCTTATTGAGTCCCTTATGGTTTCTCCATCATATTTACTCTTTTATGCTTCTCTTAAGTCATATTTCAAAGTCAAATTTTTCTTTTAAATGTTGGTCATTTCATTCAAATTGCTTGAAAGTACTCTACTTCATTAAATATCCATTTCCCTCTGTTTTTCTGGTTTGGATATTCATGATTGTAATCTCTGCTCTTTAGTTTTTGAGAATATCACATTTCTAGCCCACTGATCCTTTAATATGGTAACTGCTAAATCTTGTACAGTTCTGACTGTGCCTGCCCCATATTGGCATGGTTTCTTTCTTTGTACTTTACGTATTACCTCTTTGACCTGGGAGCTCTGAAATTTGACTACAACATTCCTGGGAATTTTCATTTGGGGATGTCTTTCAACTAGTGATCAGTGGATTCTGTCAATTTTTTCTCATCTGCTTGCAGAACATTGTGGCAATATTCCTTGATAATTTCTTGAATGATGATGCTAGGTTCTTTGTTTTTGATCATGGTATTCAGGTAGTTGAATGATTCTTAAAATATCTCTCCTTGACCTATTTATCAAATCAGTTGTTTTTCTTTTTTCTGAAATATTTATTTAATTTATTTCACAAGAAGAAAATGATGATAGTGAAAGACAACACTGGTAGGAATGCAAACTATGTTTTGTATAACTTTATAGGTATAATAATTTTTTTTAAAAAATGTTTATTTATTTATTTTTAGTTTTCAGCATTCATTTGCAGAAAATGTTGAGTTTCAAATTTTCTCCCCCTCTCTCCCCTTCCTGCAGCCCATAACACCTTCCATTCTTATTACTCCTTCCCTCAATATACCCTCCCTTCTATGACACTCCTTCCTTCCCTTATTCCCATCTTCTTTCTTTTCTGGTAAGGCAAGATTGATTTCTATATCTCATTTCTTGCATTGCTTATGTCTCAGTTGTATGTAAAAACAATTGTCAAAATTCATTCCTAAAACTTTGAGTTCCAAATTATCTCCCTTACTCCCTCCCAATCCATCCCCATTGAGAAGGCAAGCAATTCAGTATAGGCTATTTATGTGTAGTTTTGCAAAACTTTCATAATAGTCATGTTGTGTAAGACTAACTATTTCCCTCCATACTATCCTGCCCCCGCCGTTTATTCTATTCTCTCTTTTCACCTTGTTCCTCCCCAAAAGTGTTTACTTCTAATTGTCCTTCTTTCTATCATCTCCCCACCTCACTTATCCCCTTCTCCCCTACTTTCATGTACTGTAAGACAGATTTTCCTACTGAACTGAGTGAGCATGTTATTCCTTCCTAAAGTGAAAGGTGAAGAGAATAAGTTTACTTTTTCGCTCTCACCTCCTCCCTTTTCTCCTCCATTGAGAAAGATATTTTTGCCTGTTGTATGAGAGATAATTTGCCCCATTCCATTTCTCCCTTTCTCCTCCCAATATGTTCCTCTCTCACCACTTAATTTAATTTTTTACATATGATCCTGTCCTACTGAGCTTATCCTGTGCTCTCTCTCTCTTTCTCTCTCTCTCTTTCTCTCTCTCTCTCTCCTTCTCTCTCTGTATATATATATATGTATATATGTATGTATGTATATGTATATATGTATACACATATGTATATGTGTGTGCATATAACCTCTCCAACTACCCAAATCTTGAGAAATATCTCAAGAGTTAAAAATATTATCTTTTCATGTAGAAATGTAGACAGTTTAACTTTAGAAGACCCCTTATGATTTCTCTTTCCCTTTACCTTTTCATCCTCTTTTGATTCTTGTTTTTGAAAGTCAATTTTTTTTATTCATTTCAGGTCTTTTCATCAAGAATGTTTGGAAGTCTTCTATTTCATTGAATGACCATTTTTCCCCCGAAGTACTATACTCAGATTTGATGGGTAGGTGATTCTTTGCTTTCGTCCTAGTTCCTTTGACTTCTGGAATATGATATTCCACACCCTTCAATCCCTTAATGAAGAAACTGCTAGGTCTTGTGTAATCATGATTTTATTTCCACAGTACTCAAACTGTTTCTTTTTAGCCACTTGCAACATTTTCTCCTTGTCCTGGGAACTCTGGAATTTGGCTACCATATACCTAGGAGTTTATTTCTTTTTATTTCTTTCAGGAGGTGACCTGTGGATTCTTTCAATATTTATTTTGCCCTCTGTTTCTACAATATCAAGGCAATTTTCCTTGATAATTTCATGAAAAAAGACGTCGAGACTCTTTTTTTTTTTTGGTCATGGCTTTCAGGTAGTCCCATAATTTTTCAATTGTCTCTCCTGGATCTATTTTCCAGGGCAGTTGTTTTTCCAATGAAATATTTCACAATATCTTCTCTTTTTCAATCTTTTGTTTTTGTTTTGTAATTTCTTGGTTTCTCATAAAGTCCTTAGCTTCCATTTGCTCCATTCTAATTTTTAAAGAACTTTTTCTTCAGTGAGCTTTTGAACCTCCTTTTTGATTTGGCTCATTCTGCTTTTTAAAACATTCTTTTCCTCATTGGCTTTTTTGGACCTCTTTTGCCAATATAGTTATCCTCTTTTCAAAAGTATTATTTTTTCAGCCTTTTTTTTTTGGGGGGGGGGTCTCTTTTAGCAGGCTGTTTACTCGCTTTTCATGATTTTCTTGTATTGCTCTCATTTCTCTTCCCAATTTTTCCTCCACCTCTCTTACTTGATTTCTAAAATCCTTTTTGAGCTCTTCCATAGCCTGACACAACTACATGTCCACTTTGGCGGTTTTGGATGCAGAGATCCTTCCTCCTATGTCTTCCTCTGATGGCATGCATCCCTCCTCCACATCTGAAAGGATGGACGAAAATACCTGTTCACCAAGAAAGTAACCTCCTATTTTCCTATTATTTTGCCCTTTTTGGGGCATTTTCCCTGCCAGTTACTTGACTTTTGAGTTCTTTGTCAACAGGAGGGTATACTCTGGGGACCTGTAAATTTTCAGTTCCTCCAAGGTGGCACAATCAAGGGAGAGGAGTTTATCCCTCTCTTGGCCTAAACAATGGTCTGGGAGCAGCCAAATACGTTTCTACCTAGAATCTGTGAGTAGTGGAATTCCCTCTCCATGGCTGTCTCCACCTCTGTCAGCATTCCCCCTCCTCACCCCAGGGCCTGGCTCAGGGCTGAGATTTTGATTGTTTCCTCAGTTTCCCCAGTGGATTCAGGCAAAGAGCAAGGCCACCTCTCAGTGCTGAGATTCAGCTCAGGTACTCAATTCCTGCAGGGGCTTATATAGAGTTCTGAGTCCCAACTTAGGGCTGAGATTCAGATCAGTGGCTCAGTTTTCCCAGGGGATTTTTAGATAGAGGTCTACAAAAATGGATGCTATCTCTGCAGTGGTTACTGCTGATGGGGCAAGACTATGTTCCCCTCTCACCCAGATGAAAAAGTTTTTTCATTGACCTTTGAAGGTGTCTTTGGAATTTGTGAGTGGAGGGATCTGAGAACCACCCCTGATGCTGGGGATTCTGTCCCTGAGACCTGTTCCAGTCCTGTTACTGCAGGTATTGTGTGGTCAGGGGTGTCCTGGACTCCGTGGGCTAAGTTCTGCTCTGTGAACCATGTGATAGACCTTTCCTGTCAGTTTTCCAGGCTACCTTGGCCTGGATATCTCTTTCACTCTGTTGTTTTGTGGCTTCTGCAGCTTTAGAATGTGTGGAGAGCCATTTTTACAGGTATTTTAGGGGCTGTAGGGGAAGAGCTAGAGCACGTGCATCTTTCTACTCCACTATCTTGGCTCTGCCCCAAGTCAGTTGTTTTTTGAATGAGATATTTTACTTTTCTTCTACTTTTTCATTGTTTTGACTATTAAAGGGGGTTGAGCAAAAATGGGAGAATAGAAGGAAAGACCTGCTCTAGCTTCCCCCTAATAGCCCTTAACATACCTATAAAAATGACTCTAAACAAATTTTAGAGCTACAGAAGTCATAAAATGACAGTGAAACAGATTTGTATCCCAAGAGAGCCTGAACAACCAATAGAAAGGGTCTATCACAACAGGCGCAGAGCCCAACTCAGTCCGGTGTGGGCCTCATGGCACAGACAGGATAGGAGGAGCCTTCAGTGTGTTGAATCAGAGGTAGTTTCTGTGGGTTTCCAGATTTCTCAACCTACAAATGCCAAAAGCAGCTTCCATCAATCAGAAAGTTCTTTCTTCAGGGTGAGAGGAGAGCATGGTCCAGCCCCAGGCTCAGGCACAGAGCTGCAGCAGCTACTGTTGCAGCAGTGTCCCCTTTTGGAGACCTGGCTTAAAGACCCTGGGAAAATCAGGCAGCTTAACTGTGTCTCGGTTCTGAGTGGTGGTCTTGGGGTGAGGCAGAGCACTGGTGTGGCAGAGCTTGTTGTGGCTGTGGAGAAGGAATGCTACTCACAGTTTCAGGGCAGGAAAGAGTGCTTTTACTTGCTCATGGACCAGAAAAAAGGCCAGGATATGAGAAAACTCCTCTCCCTTAATTGTGCCACCTTGGAGAAACTGAGAAATTACGGGTCCCTAGAGATATCTCAGAGAACAGCTGTAGAAAACCTCTGAAGCCTAAAGTAGTAGACCCTTCACTTGACAAAGGGCTCAAAAGATAAGGAACCAGCTGGAAAAATGCTCCAAATGGAGAAAAAATGAGACTATAGGTTACCGTCTTGGTGAAAATGTATTTTCTTCCATCCTTTTGAGTGAGGAAGAACAAAACATAACATCAGAGGAAAACAGCAAGGTCAAGGCTTCTATATTCTAAGCCTCTAAAAAAAATGCAGTGGTCTCAAGCCATGGGAGAGCTCAAAAAACATTTTGAAAATCAAGAAGAGAGGTGGAGGAAAAATTGGAGAGAGAAATGAGAGCAATGCAAGAAAATCGTGAGAAGTGAGTCAACAGCTTCCTAAATGAGAATCCAAAAAATGCTGAAGAAAATAACACTTTTAACAATAGACTAACCCAAATGGCAAAAGAGGTCCAAAAAGCCAATGAGAAAAAGAGAGCTTTAAAAATCAGAATTGGTCAAATAGAAAAGGAGGCTGTAAAGCTAACTGAATTTTTCTTTAAAAATTACAGTGGAACAGATGGAAGCTTGACTTTATGAAAAATGAAGAAATTATGAAAGAAAACCAAAAGACTATTATATTTTTTGTTGTTGTCTCAGATAATCTTTAGCTTCCACTTGTCAAATTTTAATTTTTTAAAGAATTATTTTCTTCAGTGAACAAACTTCTGTACCTCTTTTTCATTTCAACAGTTATGCTTTTAAAGAATTACTTTCATCAGAGCATTTAAGTACCTCTTTTTCCATTTCACCACTTCTTTTTTCAGTATTTTTATGCCTCTTTAACCAAACTGTTAACTTTCTTATCGTGATTTTATTCCTTTCCTTTCATGTCTTTACCTGTGTTTTTCTCTATCATTTTTATTTTATTTTATTTTGAAAATCATTTTTTTACCAATTCAAGGAATTTTTGTTAGGTGTGTATAACTTATATTTTTCTTTGAGGCTTTGCTTGTAGCCCTTTTGACATCCTTGTCTTATGCATGTGAATCTTGATGTTTCTTGTCTCTATAGTATATATTAATGGTCACTAGTGGTAAAACCACATTTTCACGGGTTTTTTTGTTTGCTCATTTTTCCACCCTATTGACTCTTAGAATGTAATGTTAATGATGTTAAATACTACCACAGGAGTATGTGGGACATTGTCTCAAGTCTCAAGCTTTTTTATGCTGCTGCTTTTTGAGTTAGTTCTGTGGATTTGGAAGTTTTTGGTGCTTCCTAGGTAGAGTGACCTCGGGAGACATGTGGTCACTGCTCCCTGGGTCTGCATTCTGGTTTTACCCCAGGAAGAGCCACTGATCCCTTGGTCTTCCAATTAATGCTGCTCTTTAGGGCATTTTCTCCCTGAGGACCAGAAGTGAAACTGCCTCTCAATGTTTCCACTCTTTCTTGACTGAAACTCCTATACTCTGCCTTTGAACTGACCAAAACTGATATGGACAAAGGAATTATAAAATATCATTTAGTCCTGCATCCAGTATTGGCACAGTCTTACCCTGCAGTCTCTTTCTGGATAGTTATCAGTTCCCTTTACTGTCTCTAGCTTGAGAGCTGCCCAGACTTTTGTTTTTTTCTGTCACTGACACCTAGTTCTATCACTTGTTTTTCATTCATGTGAGCTCCAAGCTAGCCTCCACCTCTGTGTCACAATTCTCTCTTCTCAACCTTCTAACTTGAATCAGGCTTGAAGAGTCTCTCACTCTGTCTGACCTTTTGTTTTCTCTGCCACTCTATAATTTGATTTGAGGAATTATTTTAAAGTTGTTTCAATGAGAATATTGGGAAAGCTCAGTTAACTGCTTTCAGTGCTTCGTAATTCACTATATTAATTCCACCCCTAGTACTGAGCAATCTGCTCTTGCTTCCAGACCAGAGGTTTACGAAAACCAATGTGAAAATGATGGGACCTATTTGATCCCCTCATCATTTGAAGAAGGCTGAAAATTTGGTCTGGCCAATTGGAGAGGATGATTTGATCCCTTATTGATTGACATACCTCTGAAATGCTCTCTGAGTGAAACCCAAAATTCTCCTGCTGTATCAGCAATCACAAAAGCAGATTAAGCTTGCACAGATATCCTGAGTCAGGGACACTTCCTTACTTAATGGAAACTGTAACCTTGGTTGGCAAAAGGCCAGACATCCTGGGTAAGGGAGTACTTCCTTGCTTCATGATTTTCTAATTTATGTAGCTTATCCTCAAAATGAGCTCAGTTCTAACTCCACCTCTGCTTGCATATCCACCTACCTAAGAGAAATAAATACACATAGAACCTAATTGTGCTTGTCGTTCTTAAACAAAACTCTGGAGGTTGATACAACCAAGGTATGGACTGGAGACAGAAGAATTTTGAGGCAGAAAGAAAAACAAGAAGGTTCTCGGTATAGTCTAAGCATGTAGTTATGAGTCGCTTCACTTGGGTGGCAGAAGTGTCAGAGGAGAGAATGGGGTGCAGTTGAGGGGTGCTACAAAGGATGAAACTACAAGACTGGACAAGAAATTGAATGTGGAAAGGGTGAAAAAGTGAGCAGATATGGATGATATCTATGTTGTGATCAACGCTGATTGGGAGGATACAGGTAACCTTAAGAGTAATGAAAAAGTTAGACTCTTTTAGACTTCTGAGAGAGAGGATTGCAGAGTAAACAGTAAGTCACACTCACTCTCCTTTATTGACTTCTACAATGCCAGAAAATGTCACCCTCAGGAAAAGTCCTGGAACAGTGGAGCCAGCAGAAAAAGAGAGTGCAACAATCTTTTAGCACAGGAGTCTTGGAGGATTAACGGGAAAAGTCATTTTTTTTCCTGGTAAAATGGAAGCAGCACAAAACAGAGGATGTCACAGAAAGCAAGCAGCAAGCCCTACCTCAGCAAACCAGTGACACATACTGAGTAGAGAAGGTGGTAGAGCAGACAAACACTAATACCAGGACACCCTGAATACCTTCACACAGCAAGGGTAACCAGTAGACTTCAGCTCAGAGAACCACCATGGGTACTGGTGAGCAGATATCTTCCAGGAGCCAACCCCCCGACCCCATGCTTCAATACAGTCCTGGTGAGCAGGTGTTTCCAGTGACCCAACTGTGCAACCCCCCATGCTGAAAATTTCAGTGTAGCACTGGGGAAACACAGAAAAAACCCACCTGCTTTCATCACACACCAACCACCTGTAAAGACGAGGACCCCAGCTCATCACCAGGTAAGCTGCATGAAATCTACAGACTCCAGCTGCCATCATCTGATGCCGCAGCACACAAAATCAGTGGCCGAGCCCCTGGCTCCCAACACAAGAAGCTTGGGTCAGAGTCCTCTGTTCTCCCTCAGGAGAACTCAACTTTAAAAGCCAGGAAATAGACTAATATTGTAAGCAAAAAAAAAAAAAAAAAGTAATGGACACTGACAATATATTCTTTCTATTGGTACAGGGGAGACCCAAACAGAAATTCTGAAGAGAAAAGCATTGAAAATACACCTACATCCTAAACCTCACAGGGGAATATGAACTAACCTCATGCCTAAAAAGCCTTCTTGGAAGATCTCAAGAAGAATTTTAAAAGTCAAATAATAGTGATAGGAGAAAAAATGAGAAAAGAAATGAGAGGTATACAAAATAAAGTCAACAGCTTTGAAAAAGAAGGGCAAAAATTGCCTGTAGAAAACAATTACTGATTTTTTTCAAAGTAACTTTTTCCAAGCACGCTTACACAATTTAGATCACAATTGTGATTGGAGGGGTCCTTAAATCTTTTATTAAATCATAAGAATTTAAGGCAAAAGACACTTTATTATTATTTTTAAAGATTTTTATTACATTCATTTAAATAATTCAACAGGAAATTGACTTTCCTAACAACATTTTGCAATGTCTTAGAACATTTTTTAAGTATCTCCTTCCAGAGGGCGGAGCCAAGATGGCGTAGTAGAAAGACGCACATACACATAGCTCCGAACCCACAACCCATAGAACAACTACAAAGAAGTAACTCACGGCGAATTCTGCACCCAGAGGCCACAGAACATTGGAGCGAGGGAGATTTCTGTTCCGGAGAGACCTGCAAACCTCTCGTAAAAGGTCCTTCGTGCTGCGGACTGGGCGCCGGGACTGGGAGCTGAGTACAGCCCTGCCGTGGCCGCGGCACCGAGAGGAACAGATCCGAGCGGGCTTCAGGGACGGGATCTCCAGCGGCCGCACAAGTACCTCCACCCACAGGTGATGGGGGTCTGTGAGAGAGTCCCTTTGGCGGGTCGAGGGGGGAGTGGGGTGCCCCCATGGCTCGGGCCCCCTCAGGAGACAGAAGCTGAGGGGCAGTGGCAGACCAGGGCTCCCCAAGCAGGCAGGAGCCTGGATCCATTGTTGAAGGTCTGTGCATAAACTCCCTGAGGGAACTGAGCCTGAGAGGCAGCCCTGCCCTCACCTGAGCATCTGAATTTAATCTCACACTGAATAGCAGCCCTGCCCCCGCCCAAAGCCCTGAGGCTGGAAGCAGCATTTGAATCTCAGACCCCAAACACTGGCTGGGAGGATCAGGAGGTGAGGTGGGTGTGAGGAGAATATTCAGAGGTCAAGTCACTGGCTGGGAAAATGCCCAGAAAAGGGAAAAGAAATAAGACTATAGAAGGTTACTTTCTTGGTGAACAGGCATTTCCTCCCTTCCTTTCTGATGAGGAAGAACAATGCTTACCATCAGGCAAAGACACAGAAATCAAGGCTTCTGTGTCTCAGCCCACTCAATGGGCTAAGGCCATGGAAGAGCTCAAAAAGAATTTTGAAAATCAAGTTAGAGAGGTGGAGGAAAAGCTGGGAAGAGAAATGAGAGACATGAAGTCAAAGCATGAACAGCAGATCAGCTCCCTGCTAAAGGAGACCCAAAAAAATGTTGAAGAAAATAAAACCTTGAAAACTAGCCTAACTCAATTGGCAAAAGAGGTTCAAAAAGCCAATGAGGAGAAGAATGCTTTCAAAAGCAGAATTAGCCAAATGGAAAAGGAGATTCAAAAGCTCACTGAAGAAAATAGTTCTTTCAAAATTAGAATGGCACAGATGGAGGCTAAGGACTTTATGAGAAAGCAAGAAATCACAGAACAAAGCCAGAGGAATGGAAAAATGGAAGATAATGTGAAATATCTCATTGGAAAAACAACTGACCTGGAAAATAGATCCAGGAGAGACAATTTAAAAATTATGGGACTACCTGAAAGCCATGATCAAAAGAAGAGCCTAGACATCATCTTTCATGAAATTATCAAGGAAAACTGCCCCGAGATTCTAGAACCAGAGGGCAAAATAAATATTCAAGGAATCCACAGAACACCCCATGAAAGAGATCCAAAAAGAGAAACTCCTAGGAACATTGTGGCCAAATTCCAGAACTCCCAGGTGAAAGAGAAAATATTGCAAGCAGCTAGAAAGAAACAATTCAAGTATTGTGGAAATACAATCAGGATAACACAAGATCTAGCAGCTTCTACATTAAGGGATCGAAGGGCATGGAATAGGATATTCCAGAAGTCAAAGGAACTAGGACTAAAACCAAGAATCACCTACCCAGCAAAACTGAGTATAATACTTCAGGGGAAAAATTGGTCTTTCAATGAAATAGAGGATTTTCAAGGATTCTTGATGAAAAGACCAGAGCTGAAAAGAAAATTTGACTTACAAACACAAGAATGAAGAGAACCATGAAAAGGGGAACAGCAAAGAGAAGTCATAAGGGACTTACTAAAGTTGAACTGTTTACATTCCTACATGGAAAGACAATATTTGTAACTCTTGAAACATTTCAGTATCTGGGTACTGGGTGGGATTACACACACACACATGCACACACGCACACACACATAGAGACAGAGTGCACAGAGTGAATTGAAGAGGATGGGATCATATCTTAAAAAAAATGAAATCAAGCAGTGAGAGAGAAAGATATTGGGAGGAGAAAGAGAGAATTGAATGGGGCAAATTATCTCTCATAAAAGAGGCAAGCAAAAGACTCATTAGTGGAGGGATAAAGAGGGGAGGTGAGAGAAAAACATGAAGTCTACTCTCATCACATTCCACTAAAGGAAAGAATAAAATGCCTACTCATTTTGGTATGAAAACCTATCTTACAATACAGGAAAGTGGAGAATAAGGGGATAAGCAGAGTGGGGGGGGATGATAGAAGGGAGGGCATGGGGAGGAGAGTGCAATTTGACGTCAACACTCATGGGGAGGGATAGGATCAAAAGAGAATAGAAGTAATGGGGGACAGGATAGGATGGAGGGAAATATAGTTAGTCCTATACAACACAACTATTATGGAAGTCATTTGCAAAACTACACAGATTTGGCCTATATTGAATTGCTTGCCTTCCAAAGGGAAGGGGTGGAGAGGGAGGGAGGAAAAGAAGTTGGAACTCAAAGTGTTAGGATCAACTGTAATGTTTTTACCACTAGGAAATAAGAAATACAGGTAAAGGGGTATAGAAAGCTATCTGGCCCTACAGGACAAAAGAGAAGATAGAGACAAGGGCAGAGAGGGATGATAGAAGAGAGAGCAGATTGGTCATAGGGGCAATTAGAATGCTTGGCGTTTGGGGGGGGAGGGGAGAAAAGGGGAGAAAATTTGTAACCCAAAATTTTGTGAAAATGAATGTTAAAAGCTAAAAAAAAAAAAAAAAAAAAAGAAAACTATTACTTAAAAAATACAATAGACCAAATCGGAAAAACTGTTCACTGAAGGAAACAGCTCTTAAAAATGTAGAATTGACCAAATGGAAAAGAAGGTACAAAAGCTAACTGAAGAAAAGAAATCATTAAAAATTATAATCAGGCAAATAGAAGCTAATGACTCTATGAGACATGAAGAACCCATCAAACAAAGTCAAAAGAATGAAAAAAATCATAGAAAATAAAAAAATACCTTACAATAAAAAGCAATGAACCTGGAAAATACATCCATGAGACACAACTTAACAATTATTGTCCTACTTGAAAGTCATGATCAGAAAAAGAGGCTGGACATCATCTTTCAAGGAATTATCAAGGAAAACTGACTAAACGTCCTAGAACCAGACGATAAAATAGTAAGGAAAAGAATCCACTGATCACCTCCTGAAAGAGATCCCATAATGAAAACTCCAAGTCATAATGCAATCAAATTCCAGAACCATCAGGCCAAGGAAAAATACTAAAAACAGTCAGAAAGTAACAATTTAAATATTGTGGAATCATAGTCAGGATTATGCAAGACATTGCAGTTTGTACATTTTAAGAT
Source organism: Notamacropus eugenii (assembly GCF_028372415.1). NCBI lineage: Eukaryota > Metazoa > Chordata > Mammalia > Diprotodontia > Macropodidae > Notamacropus > Notamacropus eugenii. The sequence goes on from NC_092875.1 coordinate 380,873,947, forward strand.
CTAAGGACTTGGAATATGACATTCTGTAAGGCAAAGAAGCTTGGATTACAACCAAGGACCAACTGTTCAGCAAGACTGACCATCATATTTTAGGGGAGAAGATGGGCATTCAGTGAAATTGGGAACTTCCAAACTTTCCTGATGAAAAGAATTGGGGTCAACAGAAAAAAAAAATATTTTCTTCAAATACAAGACTCAAGAGAGGCATAAAAAGGTAAACAGGAAAGAAAAAAAATCATGTAATTTAATAAGGGCAAACTTTTTACCTCCCTACCTGGGAAGATGATGTTGTAACAGTAAGCACCCCAAGAAACACGGGGGGAGGGTTGCTATCATAGGTTCTTAGATCTAAATTTATAAAAGGAAAGGCAGATTTTGAGAGGTCAACAATCACTTTAAGCAAACACATCTATCTTTCATGTATCTTTTCATCAGAAAAAGTCAGCACCCTGAAATTCAGAGAAAATATAGAGAAATCGGAAGTCAACAGACATGCTTCCAAATGTCTGACAAAAGCCATACATACATCATAGATCAACAGATAGATCCAACTCTCTGACCATAGTTACTAGAGACAGAAGCACCAACATCAGTGTTTTCAATATCTTGGGCTACTTAGTGGCTTCCCAGTGTCTCCTCTTTCCAAACAAACACTTCCAGTCAGTAAGCCCCAAAGTAAAACCTCACTCTCAGAGTATTTATAAATATTTTAGAGGGTATCACAACCCTTGAGAACTAGTACCTCATTAATATAAAATGCGGGCCTTCCTACAAATCTTCCCAGGCCCATTAATAGGTGGAGAAGAATTTAATCACATCATTCAATCAGAGGCACTTGATTATACTAAAACAAAAACATCAAAGGATCCTACTTTTCTTGCCATTACAATCCACCCTTCCATTATCCTTGACCTTATTATCTAAATGGCCATGGCTCCTGGAACAAACAGAGGCATTAATATTTCTTATGTAAACACAACATGATTCACATTTGTTGAATACTTAATAGCATCATTCCTTGGGGATGAATCTTTGGGGACTGAGTAAACAGCTCCCTATTCCTTAATCCAAAACAAAATATCCAAATAAAGTTCTCTTAGGGGTGTGTCCTCCCCACCTTGCCCTTGCAGGTACTCGCAGGTAGAGGCTCTAATGTGCCAAGTCCCAGTCTTAACACTAGTCCATCCACCACTTCCATGTCCTGAGGCATGACTGGGCAACAAATCCATCAGGTCTGAGCACTTCTGGATACAGGGAACTTGCCTCCATTCACAATAGGCAACTCTGCCCCATGGGTCCCAAATTGTCCCAGTAAAATGATGCAGAAAACCATACTCAGTGCCTTGATGTGCAGTCCCCATTTTGCCTTAGGGCTGAATTCTGAGTTCCTGGCTTCTTCCTCATCCAGCAGGATCCAGCTGCTTGTAATCATGGGAATTATGAGAATTGTATCTTTATTATGACATTCAGAAGGGGTATAGATAGACAGAGGGCAAGGGTGTAAGGTGACTTTGATGTGATAGTAAAAAATAATTACATTTAGAGAAGAAGAGGAAAAGGCAAAAATTGTTATATTATATCAATGAAGAGGCACAAAGACCTATTACAGGAGAGTGAAAGAAGAAAGTGAAATGAACATTGCTTGAATCTCATTTTCATATGATTTGGTTCAAAGAGGGAATATCATACACACTCAAGTGGGTATAGAAATCTAGTTTATCCCATAGAAAGTAGTAGGGAAAAAGGGGAAAGAAAAGGGAGGGAGGGATGGAAGGGATGGAAGAAGTTGAAAGGAAAAAAAGAAATAAGACGGAGTGGTAGAATGGAGGGCAGACTGAGGGAGAAGGTGATCAGAAGCAAAACACTAGTGAGGAGAGAAAGGTAGAAAAGAGAAAGAAAACATAAACAGATGGGAAATGGAAATGATAGAAAGATACAAATAGTAATCATAAGTGTTAATGTGAATGGGATAAACATTCCCATAAAACAAAATAATAGCAGAGTGGATTAAAAAGTGTAATCCAACTATAAGTTGCTTACAAGAAACACACTTGAAGTAGAGGGCTACACACAGAGTAAAGGTAAATGTTTGGAGTAGAACCTATTATGCTTCAGCTGATGTCAAAAAAGAAAAACAGGGGTTAGAAATCCTGACCTAAAAGAAAGGAAAACCAAAAATATATTGAATTATAAGAGACAAGGAAGGAGACTACATCCTGCTAAAAGCTACCATAGTCAATGAAGTAGTATCATTACTAAATACATATGCACCAGTGGTATAGCATCCAAATTCTTAGAGGTCCAGTTGAGATAACAAAATAAATTCATATTGGGCTCAGTCAGCACAGTTTTGTTATTTCTTCCACCTTCATTTAGCCACATGTTGAATGTATACAAAGTGGCAAATGTTGGGATTAATTCAAAGCTAATGCTTGTTGGGGCAGGATCTTTGATATAAGGGGGAAGAGTGCCATGTTGAGTTGTGTTAATTTATGAACAGTTCAAGATGGGAGAGGGAAGATTTTGTGGTTACTATAACAATAGGTTGTTGCTTGAGCTGGAAAAAATGATGGGTAGAGAAATGACTGGAGTCTGAGTAAAGATGAAAAAACATAATTCAGTTGAAAGGTAGAAGAAGAGTTGGAATGACAAAGGATTTTGATTAGATAAGGGAATTTCAGAGTTCATGAATTCAGATATGGAATACTTGTGGGTAATGGCAAAGCAATGACCATCTCTGTATAAAACAAAAGTGAGATTTTGGTTAATAAAGTACATTTATGTCTATATTTAATGGGGTGTAAGAGTTTATAAAGGAAAACTAGTACCTCTGGTACAAAGTCTTTCCAAGTTCTTTCCAGTTCTTTTCATTCTCTTTTGGTGTCCACCTGGCACTCAACTCTCACCTGTTGCTCCAGGAAGCTATAGCATGAGTAGTGGTCACACCTTGGCAAACCATCTTGGGAGATGAGCTAAATCAGGTTGAGAGTGACTTACAGGTCATAAAACTATCTGTCAGTTAGGGAAGTGTCTACTCCCAGCATTTAAACACTTCCTTCAGAGGAACGGGTACATAAAATCAATTTGTTCTAACAACCATGAAGATGCCTGAAAAATGCGCTGTGGAACACTTGATCAGATGTCAAAGATGTCAAGGTACTTAAAAACATCCTGGGTAATTTCCAGTCATTGCGATTTTTTTCTTGCCACTGGACTTAGATGACTCTGGAAGAGAAAATGACGTTGACTACTTTATGCAACTCTGCCTCACTTAAATCCAATTCACAAGCAAGTTAAGACATCATCTTGTGATGACATTGATCTTCTTAGAGAACAAAGGATGAACAACAAGTTCTGAGCACTCCACCTTAATTTGCCTACTCAGTCACTGGAACAAAGTATTCTTATCTGCTCATTCCCCCAGAGGAAGTATTCACATACTTGGGGAAGACCTCTCCCTCCCTCACTGGTGGGTTTTATTCTTGTCAATTACTCTAAAGCTGGTTTTGTCTTCCTCCCAAGAAAATTTTACTGAGGATATGGGCACTGTGCTTTCTATAGCTTCTTGAAGCGACAGGGGAGAGTTGGGAGAAAGGTGGACACCAAAGGTGCATGAGTAGCTCTGAAAAGGAGTAGGGGACCTCTTACACAAGAGGTTCTACTCGTCCATGAACACCTAATATACCCCAATTCTTCCTAGACCTTACACATGTAAGACTTAAAATCTAAGTTAGTTGCTCAATAAATGCAGAGGTTCAGTTACAGGACCATGGTCAAGATATTTATCATAGGCAGAACTTGAACTAGACCTTCCTTATTCCAAAGTCAATTATCAATTCATTGTGCCCACTGAGTGATTTTGTATCTCATTTATCGGTGACTTTTGATATTACAGGGCATATTGCAATCAATGCACATTTATTTACAAAGAGAAGTATTTGGAGGAAGTACATATCCACAGGGCATTCCACTTCAAGGTGGATATTGAAATGCCAGGACAGCAACAAACAGCACTGGTTACTAAACATTTGCTCTTTTTAACTTTTTAGTATTAAAAACTAAATAAACAAAAACTCATATATCTGTGTGTGTATGTGTGTATTTCAAGGCGTCTTTAACACTGTCATAGGAGATTCCTCTTTTGAAGGACAGTGTTTATAAAAGCATTTTGCTCTCAAGATGGTTACTTGCATCTCATTATCCTGGTGACTCCTTTAAAAAAAAAAAAGTAATTGCAATACATATCATTTCCATGAGCATTCAGTTATCCTCTCCTTTTTATTTATCTTTAAAATAGCTCCATTAGTGCTTTTAAATTATTTTGCCCGCATGAAAGCATGTATGCATACACATATATGTATATAAACACACACATTTCTACACATATATATGCATGCTGTGTGATGTGTGTCAATGTGAACATGTATGTAATATACATTCACTAAGTCATTTTTTCATATTTCTCATGTAGACCTTATCAGATTTAAATGAGTCGTGACTATGATTACTGTAATATCTTTCAGTTGAGGAAACTCATAGTTATTTATTTGGATACTTAATTTTGCAAGAAACTATGTCAGCCAGTTACATTTAAAATTGTACCTGGACAAAGCTTGAATCTAGATTGGTTTCCTGTTCATTTTTTTATCGAAATGTGGAGTATTAAAACTGATATATATATATATATACATATATATATACATATATATATATATATATATATTTGAGGGACCAAGTTATTCTTATGTTTATATCACAAAAGTCTCTAAAACTTGTTTTTGATGAATCTCTTATATTGGGAATATTAGTAAAACTTTTTTTGGATAATTGGTTAAATTGTTGTCAGTCAATTTTATTCTAACATGTAATTAAGTATATGAATATTGTACTTGTCAACAATCTTGTCACTCCAGAACTTTGTTGTGAAGTAAAACATTCACTACACATGTATAGATTACTTGTTAAATGAATATATATATACATATATGCATATATGTGTGTGTGTGTGTATATATATATATATATATATATATAATTTAGCATAGTAAAGGCTTTTATGCATGAAGCATCAGAAGACCTGTGTTCAAATCTTGGTTTTGACACTTTGTATCCATATGAGCTAGGGTAACATTTAATTTCTCTCAGACTCGACTTCCTTACCTGCAAAATAAGAAGGTTCAGTAACAGGATCTCTAAAATTCCTTCTCACTCTGTATTAATGATTCAAAAATTAATAAAAATAATTAATCATTCACCTTTACTCCCTTAATTACCAAAAAATATATTCTTTTTAATGATATATATAGAAAAGCAGCCTTTTATGTTACTGTATCAGGGGAAAAAATTACAAAATCTAACTATCGGTGCAAGACAATTTTATATGTAAAAATAAATCATGTAGGAGAAAACAATTATATACATAGTTTTTCATTTTCAATGAATTTATTTGTGAAGAGTAGAACACCTGGAACATTTTATAAAATTCTTTCAAAATAGTTAAAGCAATTTAAAAAATAGCAATTGTCTTTAATTAAACACTGGTTTTCATTTCAGATTCAATATTAATTTATAGTGGAATTTTGTCATGAAGACACAGAGCTAATTCATTAAAAGAAATGAAATACTTTGGCTATACAATGATAGCATACAACATCTTGGGTAATCCTAAAAGCTGAATCACAGCAATTATTCTTTAATAGGTTATTCAGAACTTAACTTTTATGATGACAGGGAACAACTGATTCACTCTGAAGACAGCTGATTCAGTATGCTATTAGATTAATTAATTCAGTGTTGTATACTGGAAAAAGAAGCTTGCACATAGATTTAGAAGACCTGTGTTAGTAATTTACTGGCTCTGCATGACCTTAAAAAAGATCCTTCCCCTCATGGAACCTTTGTCCACAAATCTGTATGTTGGGAGTGATGATAGCTGATAATATTCTGCCTTTCAAGGAACTTTTGTAAAGTTTAAGGAGCTATCTAAATAATTGTCTATATTATTATGCATGAATTCATTTCCTGGTTCAATCATCTAATGTTTCTTTTCCCCTACTTTATGAAAAAAGAAACATATTTTTTTTTTAAAGTCAAAGAAAACAAAGTTTATTAAGGATTTGCCTAATTGGGTTGCCTCTTAAGGAGTCTAAACATTTGTAATGCTTGTATTCACAAGCAGGCCAGACACATTCCCAGCTAGACAGAGTCTGAGCTGGATTGCATCTGAGCCAAAAAGAAACATACTGATACGGAGAGAAAAAGAAAGTCATAGAGGAAACATCTCTTTCCTAGAAAGAAAGTGTATACACTAGAGAGTAGTAGAAGAGAAAAAAGTTTTAGAAAACATTTTTCATGAAATAGAATGTCAAATTACAATAAAATTCATGATCAAAGTCCTACAGAAGTTCAAAGGAAGGAAATAATTTCTTGCTCCATGTTTTGAAAAATACTTACTGGAAGAAACTACATTGAATTGAAGGAAGAGTAAGCTTTGAAAGAGCAGTGTTGAATGGGAGTAGTATTTCAGGTAAAGGTTAACAGTGTAAGGAAATCCAGAAGATGGGAAAAAATGTAATGAGTTCTGCAGCTTGTGAATTGTCCAATTTATCTAAAGAAAAGTGTACATTAAGTGGGATACAGTTATTTAACCATATGGACATAATTATTTATCTATTTGCTTATGAGATTAGAATTAAAGTCTATATAATTATTTGAAACTAGCGAGGTCTGTTGCTATCTCGATTCTAATAAACTGCATTTGTCAGTCAATCGATACGTATTTATAGAGGGCCCAAAGAGTACGCAAAACTGTAATAATTTGAGTGCCCCACTGATTCTTTAAATAATACTTTTAAATCCCTTAATATAAAATTAACAAAATTGGAAAATATACACAATGATGTCTTTACAAAGAGAAACGATTCTAGAAATTGAAGATTCCCTAAAGAGTGCTAGGCTCTTAAGTAGTCAACATTTAATGTATTTACTAAATTGTTTCATTAGAAATACTATCATGTAAGTTCAGATAAAAGGACAATTTGCCAGGAGAAATAATGAATAGCACTATTCCAAATCATTCTTCTTAACATATTCCCATTTGACATTCCTATTGCCATTACACTAACTAATCACCTTCCTGGAGTGAGATTTTCATGCTTCAAATACAGGTTGATTAAAGATTAGTGTGTATGGTAGCTGGTCACTGGCTTCATAATTACAGTTCTAGTGTTGCTCAGATGAATGAACACTGTAATACTGAATATTTTAAATGCTTGATTTATTCCCTCACTCTATAGGAGTCTAAGATTTTAGAGCACGTTTATATGGCTTTTATATCCTTAGTGTCCTATGTCTAAGTATATTCAACAGAAATATCATAAAACCTATCTTTGAGTGAAGGTAAGTGGAAAAATAATGTGCAATAGGGAATGTTGATTTAAAAATAGACCATGGAAGCTAGGAGAAATTCTCTTCATAGGCACCATAAATAAATAAAAAGATTATTTTAAATTAGATAATCACATTTTTTCCTGCTATATATCCAAGTACAAGTGTTAGAGAAGTAACTTTGAGTAAATATCTCCCTATCACCCAAGCAAATTGCAATTAAAAAGCATAATATGTAAATGAAAAAAAAAAGCATTATATGTGAATTCAGGAAACTTTAGTTTAAATTCTAAATTGCTAATGATTTGACTTTGGGTAACTCACTTAATTTTTCGGGGCCTTTTTTTCTTTCCTAGAAAATGAATGAATTGCAGCAGATCAATTTTGGAGCCTTTACTATATCTAATTAGTATGCTATTGTGATAGAAACACTACTTTATGGGCTAGTATTTACTGGTATAAAAATGGCAAATGAGTTATCAATCTCTGTCACTGAGGAGCTCACAATCATTTGCAGGGAATTAAATTTTTCCAAAAATAATTATGGTCCCGTACCAGAGGAATATTAGGAACAAAACGGCTTAAGAGTTCCAGTGAAAAAATGGTGACTTCTAAGATCACACAATGAAAAGATTACTGCACTTAGAATTAGGAGATATGTGAGTTCAAATCTCATATTCAACCTTTTCTAGCTTTGTGACACATCATCACGTCACTTAGTCTTTGTCAACCTCAGTGGACTTATCATAAGGAACAAAGGAATGTAAAATGCAATTGTTATTTTTGCATGCAACTAAGGGAATTACGAAAGGAAAGTCACATTGAGGAAGTGAAATTTTAGTTGAATTTTGAGGAATCATAGGATTTTTTGAGTTATTTGAAGAATAGGAAACAGGAAAAGCAAAGTCATGAGATTAAGAATTACATGTGTTCATGGAATGTAAAATACTAAAATCTGGTTGGAGTTTAGAATGTATGAAAGAAAATCACATGAAAGAAGACTACGAATATATATTAAAAATTTGATGGCAGGCTAAGAATTTGGATTTCATTTGATAAATAATAGAAAACCATCGAAGAATTTGGGGTAGTAGAAAGATTTGACCATATCTGTAGATTAAAACAATTAATCTAGGAAATGTGTGAAGGTTTGATTGGATGGGATAGAAACTACTGTTAGGGATCATGTTCACAATAATATTAAAATGTTGTAGGAAAAATAAACCTAGAGTAATTCAAAGAATACCTTCAAAAGTTAGGAGAAATAAAAACAAAATTAAAAGTACTTTTAATTAAACACTAATTTTATTTTAGATTAGAGGCCTGACTTTTTTTGTGTACTGACTTTTTTTTTTCCGTTAAGGAATGAATTAATGAGGACTCATGGAAAGGAAGTTGCAGTAGGAATTTAAAGGAAAAGAAGGATGGAAAAATATTACAGGAATTGAACTGACAAGACATCCCAAAATATTTGTTGTGATTGGGTAGGTGACTGATAAAAAGAGTCAACACATATAATTTAAATAACATATTTGTAATATATAACATATATGTAACAGAGTCAAATATACTACACCAATATTTTGATACTGCATGACTGAGATAATGAAGATTAGAATATTATTTCTACAGTGTCTACCTCCATATTCTCTCCTCTCACTCTGTTTTTAACTTCTTACAATCTAGCTTTTGATCTTATCATTCCATTGAAATTTTCTCCAAAGTTGTCAATAATCTCTTAGTTGCCAAATCTAATTGCCAGTTTTCAAACCTCATTCTCCTTGACCTCTCTGTGGTCATTGACACTGTTGATCACCCTTTCTTCCTTGAGACTCGTTTTTCCCTAGGTTTGCATGACACTCCTCTATCTTGGTCCCCCTCCCACCTATCTGACCGCTTCTCAGTCTCCTTTGCTGGGTCCTCAACCAGATATTGCCCTCTAATGTATTTGTCCCTCAGCGTTCTATCCTTGAACTTCCTCTCTTCTCCATCTTATACTATTCACTTGGTTATTTAATCAGCTTGCATTAATATAATAACTATATTCCATGCTGATAATTCTCAGATCTTCTTATCGTGCCCTAAACCATATTCACTGACCTCTAATCTCACATTTATAACTGGACATTTCAGACATGTCCAGTAGACAGCTTAAATTAAACATTATACAAACAGAAATCATTATTTTTCCCCTAATCCCTCCCTTTCTATCACCTTCTATATTAGTGTAGAGGGCAACTCCATCATCCCAACTGCTCAGGTTATCAACCTAGGAAATACCCTTTGCTCCTCATTATCTATCAGCACTTTCCTCCATCCAATGCGTTGCCAATACCTGTTGGTTTTACATTTGCAATGTATTTTGAATATACTGTCTTCTTTTCTTTGCACTGCCTTCTTTCTAGTGCAGGTCCTCATCATATCACACTGAGAATTACAATAGTTTGCTGGTGGTTCCTGCTTGCTTCAAGTCTCTCCCTATCCTCCATTCAGGGACCAAGTATTTTTTTTTTCTAAAACGCAGATCTGACCATGTTATTTTCATACTCAATAAACTCCAATGTTTCCCTATTGCCTCCCAGATCAAATACCAAATGCTCTGTTTGGCATGCAAAATTCTTTATAACCTAAGTATTGTCTACCTTGATAGTCTCCTTACATGTTACTCCCTGCATGTAAAAATACCTATACCAATGCAGATTTGCATCTTCTCTGAAATTTATTCTCTGATATAGTCACTTATAGAACTGAGATCTTAAACGATTTGCATAGCTAGTAAGTTTCATCGGTAAAAACTGAGCTTAGTCTTTATGTCTTTTAGGACAGTTCTCTATTACATGTGAAGTACTTTGCAAGCCTCAAGGCACTATTTAAAGGTGAGCTCCTAGTAGTAGTAGTGGTACCAGCAGCAGCAGCAGTAATAGTAGTAGTAGTAGAAGTAGTAGAATTATTCATGGTGGTGGGTTTGGTAGTAGGAGTAGTAGTAATAGTAGTAGCAGTAGTAGTAGTAGTAAGTAGTAGTAGTACTAGTAGTAATAGTAGTAGTAGTAGTAGTGGTAGTGGTAGAAGTAGTAGGAGTAATAGTAGTAATAGTAGTAGTCATGTAGCACGCTGAAGACTTGTGTATCATTTTGTTGGAGTCTAAGGATGTCCTAAACATGACAGTACCATAAAAAAAAAAAAAGATTTTCTTTGATTAGTTTCCTTATTTTAAAGAATGGATTGCTTGTGTATAGATACTTTATAGTTTATAATGTTTTTTCACATTCACTCCTTTAATCATCTTAACAATGCAATGAATTAGAGGTTCAGGAATTACAGTTTTCATCTGCAGTTAAAGAAACTAAAACTCAGAGTGGTTAGCTCACCAACCTTAGGCCCAAGAGTTAGCAAGAGGCCAAGCCAAAACCAGAGCAGAGGTCTTATGAGTTTTTGTCTTTTTATCTTCCCAATAAAACAGGCTACCTTGCTGTTAGAATATCATTAGAGAGTCAGCTCCCTAAGTTGTAGAGTTCAATGACAGCTTACAATCTTGCATTGTTCTGGTTAGCGATTTGGCTAGAAGTAAGGTTTATTTAATTCAGGCTCATATATAACCTCAGTCTTCAAGCTATCTGTACCTATGATCAAAGTAGCCTCTGCCAAGCAGCTCATAATCATTTGCATATCTTCTTGCCTGTGTACTTCAAAAGCACATTTATCAGGATACAACAGTTCCTGGATTACTGTCTCAAGGACTTTTGATGATGTTCTTTGCCTAGTGAATTTGAAGAGGTTCCCAATGGACCAGAAGTATATTCTTCTCACTTCAGAACAATCATTCTTGGAAAACTTTTTTATTGAAGATGAATTCTTAAAAAAAAAAGCTATTCTCTGAGGAACAATGATGTTGAAGCATCAAGAGAAAATATAGGTAGTAATTTTAAAATAAAAAAATCATTTAGAATAAGGATGATAACATAATCTGACTTTACACCTTCATAAATATTGATATTTATTTCCTATAGAAATATTAATATCTTCTTTACACATAAAAGCACTTTGAATATTCACTACAAAAGAAGTCAGTTATTTGCTGTTAGATACTAGTGTTTCATTCCAGCACATATCAAATGAGTTATTTATTGCTGCTTAGGTAATGGCAATGACTATATCATCTGAAAATTCCTTCATTAATGGATTCATGATTACTTGCAATGATTCTAATTATGCCATGTAAATCTGAGTGTATAAGAATTTTCTTTGAAGAAAACTGACACCAAATAGAAGGGAAGCATTTTAATGGTTCTGTCTGTTTGGAATTGCTTGAGATAATATTATATATTACATAAACATACCTATTATTATAAGCTAACTTGATGAATTGTATTGTTCAGAGTATAAGCTTCCCCTGAGAAAAGTAACATCCCTAAAATTATATATCTATATGTATACATACCGGAAGGTATTTGTACTCATACATATGTGTGTGTGCATATGTATTTGTATATGTAGTCCTATAACGTTGCCTGAGATATTAAGGCAATTGACTGCAATCATATACGTTGCAGTTGTTAGAGGTAAGATCTTAAATTAAATCTTTTTGAAAGATCAACTCATGTATAAGTACATTTTCCTGAGGGGTAAGAACTCTGAGTCATGTGATTAGCAATAGCTTTGTCTTAGACAACAGCAGTGAGATTATCTGGTAATGCATAGGGCTATGAGCTCTAACTCAGTTTTACCTAGGGCTGGCTAAACTCTTATAAACCAGATACACATACACACGCTGACACAAGTATATGTCATAAAATAGGGTAAAGCTTTAAAATATTAATAACACAACAGATACATATACTTTGAGATATTTTGAGGTTTGCAAAATACAAACATCTCATTTGATTTCCATAACAATTTTATGAAACAAGTGCCATCATTATCACCATTTTATATATAAGGAAAATGTGGTTTTCGGAAGTTAATTTACTTGTCCAAATTCACGTAGCTAATAAGTATCTCAGAAGGAAATTGAACTCAGTTCTAAACTTCAGATCCAGAACTCTATCCACTGTGCCCTGTTGTGAATATATAAGAAAAAAGAAAGTATTGTAGGTCATTTGGTCATTGATCTTATGGCATGGAGTTCTAACTCTCCAAAACTTTGGGGGCATTCCGTTTTCCATGTCCAAGATTTTAGGTATTTTAAGATATGGCCTAATAAATACACCTTTCTCTGGAAGTATTGACAACATAGAGGGGTGGGAGTGGAGGAGGCTACCCAGACAACCAGCCTTTCTAGAACCATAATTCTCTGTCACAAATCTGTTCTATCTGGTTCCTTTAAATTCAATAAGTATCTTCTTAATACTAGGCATTAAGGATTCAAAAATAAACATCTTCCTTCCAAACATACAGTTAAAGTATAATGGGTAACTCTAACACAAATTTAAATGTTTAAATTTCCTATCCTTATAAAGGAGCCTCAGAATGGAGGAGAGATGAGTGACATCATTAGGTCTATTAGCAACACAAGCTGACTTACTCATCCACAGAGATCGCCAGTCCTGTGTCACTGAATGAAGTAATATCTGTTTGCCTTGAAAATTGTTCCTTTCTGTCATATTGAGAAAAACTCTCCAAATAGATGTGTATGTGATATATGCATATATGTGCACGTACACCTACACACATGCACATGCATGTTTACCTGTATGTGCCTACATGCATACAGATGTGCATGTACATGTATGCACATGTGCATATATACATGCATATTATATGGTATATATGTGCATGGGTATATACTCATATACATACACACAGACACACACACACACACAGACACACACACCCTTCTTCTGGTTATCTGTCAAAAGGGGATATTTTAATTCTACTGTGCGTTTAAGCTCAATTAGTAGACAGACCATAATAGATTCACAGACTTTTGAAACTTGAGGTGATCATAGACAAGTTAGATGACAACAAGAACTGTTAAAATGACTTGCTTAAATCATTCAGCAGGAGAACACAGATGGGAAGGAGGACTTTTTATATACAAATACATTTTTTAAATACTTAAATTATCCAAACTTATATAGGTTATGAATTATGGATATGTACTGAGATGAAAAGAGAAGTTTTTTTTGGGGGGGGAGGAAGGAGTTTGACTTTCTTTTCCTCAATGAACAATTATTAATTTACTAATTTCCATGGAAGTCCTACTCTACGCATCTTATAAAGGTGAGGTGACCTTTGGTTCTTGAAGTCAGTTCAAAGAAAGCCAATCTCTGACAGGCTCCATGTAGTAGGAAAGACTGGGTCTGAGAGAGTAAGGGTCTAGTAATAGCAGATATCCCTTGTCTAAAGTTCAGCCTAGATAATATCAGAACTCATCAACACATGGGCTCCAGGGAGGTGAATCTACTATGGCTGTTCTAAAACCTTGTCATTTATCTCATAGAGGGGCCCAGTTGCTGAGGTATTCTGAAGTTCAGATAATGTCTCCACTATTGCATAATTGCAGAACGTCTCTCAGTAAGTGGGGCTCGCTTACCTGGATTATCTTCCCAAATCTGTGGCTGTTCAGCATGGAATATGCCTCCAAAAGATGTGACCTCCTTCTCCCATTAAGAAGCTCTCCTGGGAGCTCTACTATGTGAAAAGACTGAGACTAGTCTGTCTTCATTTTTCTCCGGATTCTTTTTCTGATCTTTGGATTTCAAAATCATGTTTTCATTTCTCCACATCTTCTTGTTTTCAAATGTTTTGTGTCTTATTTTTCTTCATTAGAATATAAATTCCTAGGAGTGGAGACAAGATGGCAGAGGAAAGGGAGGGACTCCCTTGAGATCTTATCCAAACCTTTCCAAATACCTTTAAAAAGTGACTCTAAACAAATTCTAGATATGTACAAACAATAAAAAGATGGAGTGAGAAAAATTTACAGTCTAAGACAACTTGGAAGTTTCCCAGGAAAGGTCTGTTACACTAGGGTGAGAGAGGACTGCAGTCCAGCACACTTGCACTAGCACAGAATAGGTTCTAGCAAACCAGGAACAGTACTTGAGAGTGACTGAATTAGCAACAGCAGTGGTAGGATGTCCAGCAACTGGTCAGAAGTAGATCACAGAGGTCTTTTTGCTAGCACTGGGGCAGGACTCTGTTGTTTTGTCAATACTTGAATTTGGGTTGCTATCCTGGGTGTCAGTCCTAGGGCAAAGAGAAGAACTAAGTGACAGTAGAACTTAGTGCCACAGTGAGAAGGGACTCTTCTCATATGTCGGGGCCATAAAGAGTGTTAGTGATCACTCACATACCATAGCACAGGTCAAGATAGTAGTAAACACTTCTCCTTAGATAATATCACCTTAGTGGAACTGAAAACTTAGAGGTCCCTAGAAGTATCTCTGAAAACAGTTGCACCACACCTCTGAAATTTGGGACAGTACTTCCTTCACACCATAAGCAGGACCTTACCTTAACAAAGAGTTAAAAAAAGTCAAGTGATAGGCTGTAAAATTGAGCAAACAATGGAAAAAAAAACTCTGACAATAGAAATTTATTATGGTGACAAGGAAAATCAAAACGCACATTACACTCAGAAGAAGAGAACAAAGTCAAAGCTCCTAAATCAAATGCAGAAAAAAAAATAATTTATTTTACGTCATGGAAGACCTCAGAAAGGATTTTGAAAATCAATTAAGAGAAGGAGAGGAAACATTGAGAAGAGAAATGAGCATGATGCAAGAAAATCATGAGGAATGTGTCAATAGCTTAGTAAAGGAGACACAAAAAATATTGAAGAAAGTAACAACTTAAAAAAGACACTAGGGGGAAGCTATGTGACTCAATGGATAAAGCACGAACCCTGAACTCAAGAAGACCTGAGTCCAAATCTAGCATGAAACATTTATTAGCTATGTGATCCTGGGCAAGTCACAACCCCAATTGCCTCAAATGAAAACAAAAACAAAAACGAAAACAAAAACAAAAAAGGCTAGTCCAAATGATAAAAAAAAGAGGTCCAAAGAGTCAATGAGGAGAATGCCATAAAAAGCAGAATGGACCAAATAGGAAAAAAAAAATACAAAAGTTGACTAAAGAAAATAATTCCTTGAAAATTAAAATGGAACAAATGGAAGGGAATGACTTTAAGAGAAATCACAAACAGCAGAACATAAACAAAAGAATTTTAAAAAAAACAGGAAATGATGGAAGGATAATTGACCTGGAAAGTAGAACCAGGATAGATAACCTAAAAATTGTTGGATTAGCAGTGGTAGCCAAGATGGCTGAGTAGGAAGACAGACTTGCACTAGCTTTCCCCCAGTAGCCCATAAAATAACTGAAAAAATATGACTTTAACAAATTCTAGAGCAGCAGAAGTCACACAAAGATGGATTGAAAGGAATCTCCATCCCAACAGCCAGAAAGGCCAACAGGAAAGGGCTATGGCACTGGGCTAGGAGTGGAGTGCAACCCAGCCTAGGCCACGCAGCACAGACAGGAATAGAGCAGGCTTCAGGGCGCAGAATCATGGGTAGCACTACAGTTCCCAGACTTTTCAACCCACGAATGACAAAGACAACTTCAAAGGTCAGTGAGAAACCTCATTCACATGGGTGAGAGGAGTGTGCCACTGCAGCAGTGAGTGCCCCAGCCCCAGCCAAAGGGCAGCAGCACTTACTGCTGCAGTAGCATCCACTTTTGTAGTCCTCAATCAAAAGACCCCGGGAGAATCAAGCAGGCCACTGGGTCTCAGTTCTGAGTGGCAGTTCTGGGGTAAGGAGGAGCACTGGTATTCTGGAACTGGGGAGACTCTGGAGAAGGAATCGTACTCTTAGATGCTAGGCAGAAAATAGTGCTTGTGGTTACTACCAGAACAGAGGGCAGACCAGGACAAGAGTAAACTCCTACCCTTGATTGTGCCACGTTACAGGAACTGAGCACTTATGGATCACTAGAGTATACCCTCCACTTGAAAAAGGACTCAGAAGTGAAGTAACTACCTGGGAAAATATCTAAAAAAGGAAAGAAATAGGCCTATAGAATGTTCCCTTCTTAGTGAAAAGGTATTTTCTTCTATCCTTTCAGATGATGAAGAACAAAGCATACTATGAGAGGAAGACATCAAAGCCAAGGATTCTACATCCAAAAATTCCAAAAAAGATATGCAATGGTCTCAGGCTGTCGAAGAGCTTAAAAAGGATTTTGAAAATCAAGTAAGAGAGATGGAGAAAAAAATTGAGAAGAGAAATGAGAGTGATGAAAGAAAATCATGAAAAGCAAGTCAACAGCTTTGTAAAGAGACTTGAAAAAATACTGAAGAAAATAACACCTTTAAAATAGATTAACTGAAATGGCAAAAGAGATTGAAAAAAGTCAAGGAGAAGAAAGATGCTTTAAAAAGCATGTTAGGCAAATGGAAAGGGATGTTCAAAAGCTCACTGAAGGAAGCAGTTCTTTAAAAATTAAAATGGAGCAAATGGAAACTAATAACTGTATGAGAAACCAAGAAATTATAAAACAAAACAAAAAAAGAATGAAAAATTTTAAGTCAATGTGAAATGTCTCATTGGAAAAATAAATGATTAGGAAAACAGATCCAGGAGAGATAATCTTAAAAAATATTGGTCTACTTGAAAACCATGAACAAAACATGAGCCTAGACACCATTTTTCATGATATTATCAAAGGAAACTGCCTTGACATACTAGAAGCAGAGGGAAATATAGAAGTGGAAAGAATTCACCAGTGAACTCCTGAAAAAGACTCCAAAAAGAAAACTCCTAGAAATAATGCAGTCAACTTTCAGAGTTCCCAGGTCAAGGAGAAAATATTGCAATCAGCCAGAAACAAACAATTCAGTATTGTAGAAACACAATCAGAACAACACAGAATTCAGCAGCGGCTGCACTAAGGGAGTGAAGGGCTTGAAACACCATGTTCCAGAGATCAAAGAAGCTGGAATTAAGAATAAGAATCACCTACCCAGCAAATCTGAGTATAATACTTCACGGGCAAAAATGGAATTTAAATGAAAGAGAGGACTTTCAAACACACTTGTTGAAAAGACCAGAGATGAATAGAAAATTTGACTTTCAAATACAAGAATCAAGAGAAACATGAAAAGGTGAACAGGAAAGAGAGGCCTTAAAGAACTCATTCAACATGAACTCTTTAAAATCCTACATGGAAAAATGTTATTTGTAACTTATGAGATCTTTTCAGAATTAGGGTAGTTGGTTGTTGTCCTTTGTCCTCAAAGAGGACCAAAATGACATCACCATTTTAAAGTGAAATTTAAGTGTGTCCAGCTGTGGCTGATAAGACCAATATGAGCTCGGAAAGCTCTACCACAGGTTGGGCACAGATAGTCCATTTGAATATTTGGGGTGGATATACCAAATTTACATATCCTGAATTTACTTTTTGCTGTCTCAATTCTACTTTGATCAAAGAGCACAGCACCTTTTCTCACATGGGCACACCATGTTGAGCGGTCCTGTGCCAGTGTCTCCCATGTTGCACAGTCAAATCGAAAGTTCTTGAGAGAGACCTTGAGAATGTCCTTTAATCATTTCTTTTGGCGACCATGTGATCACCTGCCCCATGCAAATTCTCCATAAAATAGTCTTTTTGGCAAGCTTACATTTGGCATTTTAACAACATAGCCAACACATCAGGAGTTGCACTCCCTGAAGCACAGTTTGAATGTTTGTCAGTTCAGTTCCAGCAAGGACTTCAGTGTCTGGTACCTTATCCTGCGAAGTGATCCTCAGAATCTTTCTAAGACAGTTGAAACAGAAGTGATTCAGTTTTATGGCATGGCACTGGTAAAGTGTTCATGTTTCACAAGTATGCAACAATGAGGTCAGCAAAACGGCTCTGTAGACCTTCAATTTGGTAGTAAGTCTAATACCTCTTCTCTCCCAAACTTTTCTTCAGAGCTTCCCAAACACTGAGCTACCTCTGACAATGAGTGCATCAACCTCATTGTTAATGTGTACATCCCTGGAAAGTACACAACCAAGTTAATGAACTTACACACAACATTCAAAACTTCTTCATTTGTTGTAATTGATGGTTCCACATATGGATGGTGTGGTGCTGGCTGATGGAGCACCTGTGTTTTTTGGTGTTAATTATTAGGCCAAAATTAGCACAGGCAGCAGAGAACTGATGCAAACTTTGTTGCATCTCAGCTTCAGATGCCGCATTTAGTGCACAATCATCCGCAAACAGAAAAGTATGCGCCAACAGTCCCTCTACTTTGGTCTTGGCTTGTAACCTTTTCAAATTGAAGAACTTACCATCAATACAGTAGTTGAACTTGATGCCGTTTTTATCCTCATTGAAAACATTTGTCAACATGGCTGAAAATATCATGCTAAAAAGCATAGGAGTAAGTACACAGCCCTGTTTCACTCCATTGATGACTCGGAAGGCATGACAGCTTTGTCCATTATCCAGAACCTAGGCAAACATTAGTTACTTCCCTATTTATATATTCCCTAGTTAGAAGGAATGCATATACATATACATATACATATATACACACACACACACACACACACACATATATATATATGTAGGTGTGTATGGGTAAAGTAATGTTTGTGCATATTATATATGTAGGTATATATGTGTACATGGGTGTATTGTATGCACACATATATACATATGCACTTACATATGTATACATGTATATACATATATGTACATGTATATATGCATGTGTAGATATATGTGAATATATATACATATATATATTTATATATAAATAGAGGGCACATGGTGAGCTGAATATAAAAAATAAAATTTACTTTTGAATGCAATATGTTAGGTGTAAGAGAAAAGTAGAGATATGATGTAGGAAATCGTCTCATGTTTATGAGAGAGGAAAGAGTATCTGCATTGAAGGGGAAGTGGAGGGAGAGGAAATAAAATAATTTAACCTTACACTTATGGGATTTGGTTTTAGGAGGGAATAAAACACACACACACACACACACACACACAATTAGATATGGAAATCTATTTTAGCCTGCAGTAAGGTAAGGGGGAAGGGGATAGGAGAGGGAAGATACCAGAAGGGACAGAAAATTGGGGAAAGGGATAATCAGAAGCAAACACTCTTGTGGGGGTACAGGCAATAGAAGAGAATGGAATAAATGAAGGGTAGCATAGGACAGAGGGAAATGTGGTTAGTCTTTTACAATATAAAGTTTATGGAAGTCCTTTGCATTGATACACATATATGCCGTATGTTTAATTTGTTTTCTCAATGAGGGTGGATGGGGAGTGAGAGAGAGAATATAGAATTCGAATTTTTGAGAATGAGTGCTAAAAATGGCTTTAGCATGCAACTGGAAATTAAGCTATACAGGCAATGAAATATACAAAATTATTTTGCATACAGGATAATAGAGGGGAAGAGGGATGGAAGAAGGGAGGGTAAGAGAAGGCATGATAGACTGGAGGAAGAGGTGGATGGGGTGCATGCTGTCCTGGGGTGGGGCTAGGGAGAGATGGGGAGAAAATTTTGAATTGAAGGTCTTGCGTAAGTGAATGTTAAGAATTGAAAAATAAATAAATTACATATTAAAAAATGTTGCAGTAGTTGAAAGTCATAATCCTCCCCCCGAAAAAAGAGAGAGCTTCATTATCTTTCAAGAACTTATTACAGAAAAGTGCCTTGATATTCTAGAACCAGGGGAAAAATAGAAATTGAAAGAATTTCCTGATTCACTCTTGAACGATATCTCAAAAAGAAAACTATCAGGAATATTATAAGCAAGAATTAAGACTTCCCAGGTCAAAGAGCAAATATTGTAAGCAGTCAGAAAGAAACAGTTCAAGCATGTTGGTGCCATTATTAAGATAACCCAAAATTTAGCATCTTGTACTTTAAAGGATCAGAGGTCATGGAATATGATATTCTGGAGGGCAATGGAGATAGGACTACATTCAAGTATCACTTACCCAGGAAAACTAAATGTCATCCTTGAGGGGAAAAAATGGTATTTAAATAGATAGAATATTTGAAGCAATCTTGAGAAAAGCCCAGGGTTGAATAGGAAATTTTACTTTCAACTACAAAATTCAAGAGAAGCATAAAATGTAAACAGTAATGAAAAATTATAAGGGACTTATGAAAGTTAAACTATTTTCATTTCTACATGGGAAGATATTTATGACTCACAAGACCATTCTCATCACTAGTGTAGTTAGAAGAATGATTTTTTTGCCTTGCTCTCATTTTTTTTCTCAATTTTTCCTCCACCTCTCTTACCTGACTTTCAAAATCCTTCCATGGTCTGAGAAAATTGCATTATTTTTGAAGACTTTGAAGGTAGGATCCTTGACCTTTCTGTCTTCTCCCAGTTACATTCTTTGGTCTTCCTCTCATTGTATACTTTGCTCTTTCTCTTCTGAAAGGATGGAATAAAATAACTTTTCACCAAGAAAGTAACCTTCTATAGTTTTATTTTTTCTCCATTTTGGGGTATTTTTCCAGTCAATTACTTGACTTTTGAATCCTTTGTCAAATGGAGGGTATACTATGCCAGGCTTCAGAAATTTTCTGCAACAGTTCGCTGAGGTATCTCTAGAGACCTGTAAGTTGTCACTTCCTCCAAAGTGGAGTAGTCAAGGTAGAGGGGTTTACTCCTCTCTTCATCTGTGCTCTTGTCTGTGAGCAATCACAAACCACATTTTCTGCCCTGGAAATTCCAGTAGAATTCCACCACCATTACCACCACCAGCTTTGCCACAGTAGTGCTCCTCCTCACCATAAGACTGGCACTCAGGACTGAGATGCAGATCAGCTGCTCAATTCCCCCAGGGTCTTTAGGCTGACAACTCCAGAAGTGGCTGCCACAGTCCTGAAATCGGTGATGGATTTCGAGTCCAACAACACTCCCCTCTCACTCAGGTGAAAGATTTTTCACTGATCTTTGAAGATGTCTTTGGCATTTGTGGGTTGAAAAATCTGGAAACCACAGCAGCTACCAGTGATTCAACACCCTGAAGCCTGTTCCAGTCTGTCTGTGCTGGTGTGGCCCATGCTGGATTCCACTCTGCTCTGAGCCCAGTGAGATAGACCTTTCCTATTAGCCCTCTAGGCTGTCTTGCCTGGAAATCTGATTCATTCTGTCATTTTGTAGCTTTTGCTGCTCTAGAATTTGTTTAGAATCGTTTTTCCAGGTATTTTAAGGGTTTTGGGGAGAGAACTGCAGCAGGTCTATGTTTCTACTTTATCATCTTGGCGCTACCACCCTAAAATTACATTCCTCATTCACAGAAGCTAGCTCAATAAATTGGCTTTATCTTAAATTTTCCCCAAATATCATAGGAAAATAGCTTTAAAACTGGAAGGGACTTTAGAAGCCACATAATCTAAGACTTTCATGTTACAGATAAGTCAAGATACAGCTGATATATCTCAGGCAAAATTGAAAATTTCTCAGTACAAATTCAAACTTCTATCCACTGCATTACCTAGCTGCCTATATTCTCTCTCTCTCTCTCTCTCTCTCTCTCTCTCTCTCTCTCTCTCTCTCTCTCTCTCTCTCTCTCTCTCTCTCTCTTTTTCTCTCTCTCTCTCTCTCTCTCTGTATCTCTGTAAGTATATATACACATATATACACACACATACACACATGTTGTATATATGTATGTGTGTATATACACGTACATAAATATAGATGCATACATAAATCTGTCTATTATAATTTTGAGGAAAAATCTAAATATTGTGTAATTTATTATGTTACTAGGTTACAGTTTACCAAAATATATTTTCAGCAACTGATGATCTCGAAACTTAATGGCAAGAATAATAAATATAACAACTTATTACTTCTGGGGGGAAAATTCTTGAAACTCCTTTAATAACTCTAGTAAAGATTAAGTATATGCAGCACATACATACTAAATCCTGAAATAACATTAGCATCTTCATAAGAAAATGCTCTTCAAATAGTTTTGCCTAAAGTTCTGTTTACTTGGGCAACAGAATACCAGTTTTCCTAAGCCTTACACTCATGATTTTCAATCTAACTGACCTGCTACAGCCTGTCTAAAGTTCTAGATTACTGAAAAGAATGATTCCTCTGGGTCTCTGTGAATCTTGTTGCATGTGAAGAAACTCTGTTGATTAATTGGTTCAAAAGTATATTTGAAGTAATTCTTTGGTTTATTTTATTTCTGGGAAAAATAGTAATAGGAAATAATTTATTTTATTTAAAAATACGTGCATCAGCTTCCTCAGTTTTTAAAAGGCATCACATATTTTGAAATATAGGACTTTGTTAAGGGGGTAGGGCATAAAGAGATATGTATATTAATAAAATATCGGAAAAATCCTAATTTAATTAGGGACAGTCTGTGATGTTGAGAAGACAATCAGCCTCAATATCAGGAAGACCTGAAATTAATTTCTGTTTCTGATATAACCTGGTTATATGAAACTGAGCATGTCATCCACTCCTACCTTTCTAATCTACTTACACCTTATTCTCCATTGCGTAATCTCTGATCCAATGACTGGCCTCCCAGAAGTTGCATGAACAAAAGATATTCCATTTTCTGCTGTTATCATTTTTTCTGACTGACCCCCGTGCTGTTGCTCCCTCCTCATCTCTGCCTACTCCCTTCTCTGGCTTCTTTGAAGTCTCACCTAAAAGTCCATCTTTTATAGCAAGTGTAATTCTGGTTCCTTCTCTGTTTTAATTATTTTCTATTTATCCTCTGTATAACATTTTTCTACTTGTTGTCTTGCCCATTAAGTTGTAACCTCCTTGAGGACCTTTTGCATTCTTTTATATCCTTGATGTTAAGCACAGTATCAGGCACATAGTGGGTACTTAATGTTTATGGATTCATTTGTTGAATTATTTGAGCAATTCTACCAGGCTCTAAGTCGAAGAGAAAGTTCTTGATCTACTTCAATAGGGTTTCCTTACCTAGCAGTGTCCTATATCAATGAAATCACAGGTCCAGTCACTATTCCTGTCTTCAATGAACCTATGTCTTGTCTTTAAGCTGAAAGCAAATTATCTACCATGCCCAAATTATGAGTCTATATTACTAAGGTTAATGCCACTAGAATCATTGAATTAAAAATGAAAAGAGGAAAATATCTAGTCCCAGAATATCTTTCACTGTGTTAGACTGATGCAATATAGTTCAACACGTATACAACTGTGTTAAAAATCTGTTTTCTTGGGGATGGAATATTCAGACCTAGTTGCTTCCCTGTGATATTTATGATCAAATAAAGAAAATGATAAAGGGAAAAGTTTTGCAACTAGTTTTTCTTTTTTTCTTTTCTACTTGTCTAGTCAAATGCAGGTCTCTATGTCAAAGAACATTACTATACTTTCCCTCTACCCTTTCCAAGTCCCACTTGAGATGCTTTTCCATACATGGTGTTTCAAAGTTATGCACTGTGATATGCCTTTTATAGAAATTGAACACAAGTTATAGTTAAGAAACAAGGGGTAGAAAGGTCATTTCATCCAGAAAATGAGGTTGAAGAGTAGATTATTACAGACAGGTTCCTCTTAAAGGGGCCATTAAGATCACATTTAGAAATGTGGGAAAGGGTAGCAGAAATGATCCAGGTCAAAGATCCACTCATATGTGGTCACTAAGAAATAGTATCTTTATCATTTATTGTATTTTATTTGAATGTCTGATTGACACTTCTCTCTGCTGGGCTACACTCAGGGTTCTTTTAATATGTGGAAAAAACTGAGGATTTGGACATTTATCAATCACATATGGCAATTGGATTAGATTATGCAAAAAAAAATACAGCACAATTTAGAAGGCAAACAGGAAATTGAGGGGGAAATTATAGCAAGTCCCCTGATTACATACAAACACATACATGCATACATACCTAAATATATATGAAAATAAGCATCTATTTATCTATATACATATATACACATATGTATATATTTTGAGAGAGAGAAAGAAGTAAAATATAAAGGGAATTGAGTCAAATTTATAAGGATACAAGTTATCACCCACTTGATAAATGGTCAAAGGGTCTGAACATGCAGTCTTCAGAAAAAAAATGAAAGTTATCAATAGTCACATAAAAATGCTTGAAATTATTTCTAACTAGAGAAATGCAAATAAAAGTGGCTCTGAGACACTGCCTTATATGTTTCTGATGTCTAACATAACAGAAAGGAAAATGATGAATGCTGGAAAAGTAAAAGAAAAAAGATATACTAATACACTGTTGGTGAAGTGGTGAACTGTTTTAAACTTTCTGAAGAACAATTTACAACTAAGCTCAAAGGACCATAAAACTGTATATACCCTTTGACCCTACAATACCATGACTAGGTCTGCATCCCAGAGAGATTAAGGAAAAGGGAAAATGACCATTTTATACGTATATAAATATATATGTATATACATACATACATGTGCATGTGTGTATATATACACACATATATGTACATATGTGTGCATATTAATATATATATCTATATACATCTGTGTATCTATATCTATATATCTATCTATATCTCTCTCTATATATATTATCAGTTCTTTCGCTGGTGTCAAATGTTGGAATTTGAGGGGTGGTTGCATCAATTCGGGAATGGCTGAAGGCGCTGAGGACTATCATTATGTTGGGACACTGCTGTGCCAAAAGAAATGTTAAGTAGGATAGTTTCAGAAAAATCTGCAGAAACTTGTTTTAAAATTGAGGTAGGCAGAACAAGGGGATATTGTACACAGTAACAATAATATTGTGAAAATGATCAACTCTGACAGGCTTAACTTTGCTGATCAGCACAATGATTTGAAAATTCCAAATGACTCATGATGAAAAAAAGTTATTCCTTCTAAAGAGAGAACTGAGAAACGCTGAGTGTAAAATGAAACATATTTTTCACTTTCCTTTTCTTGCTGATTTTTGCTTCCCCCAGCCCAATATGGCTAATATGGAAATGTGTTTTGAATAACTTCATATGTAAAATTGATATCATGTAGCTTTCTTTCTCAATGTGTGAGGGAGAGGTGGGAGAGAAGTAGAGAATTTGGAATTCATTTTTTAAGGATTATTAAGCTATAAAAAAGAAAAGGAAGTCTGTTCGTACACCTTAAAAAATCTGTATTCAAAGCTGGGGCAGTTGTGATAAAATTCTACCGCTGACACTTAGTACTTGTGTCACTAGAGCAAATCATACTGACTTTCTAAGCCATTTTATTAAATTTATAATAGAGATAATAAGGCCAACTTTTTTTTTCCAATAAGGAATGGATATGCTCATAAAAGTAACCTACAAAAATGTCATGAGAGAAGAGAAGTCCAATGTTGATTCTCTGATTGGGGGCCACATTTCGTATGAGAAACAGACAATAATATTTGTGCCTCTGTCACATCTATCTTCATTCCATGTAGAGAAATCATAAGTATAATGTACTTGAATTTTGCTGAAACACAAGAATACAGGTAATGGAAAGGAAAGAGGAGACAATAATTAGCATAAAGTATATTCATGAGTATGAGAATAGAAAGATAATAAGATCAGAAGATAATAGCCAATGTTTGAACAGCGTTTCAAACTTTTCAAAACGCGTTTCATATATCATGTTATTTAAGCTTTACCACATCATTTTGAAGTAGATTATCACAGGCACTATTTTGCCTGTTTTCAGAAGATGAAAAAGAGACAGTGAGAATAAATGATTAAACCATGCTTAAAGAAAACTTCTAAGTGTCAGAAGAGAAATTGCAGTTCAGAATTTCCTCACAGAAGATCTGTCATATCTTCTAGTCCAATCTACTGAAGCAACTTCATAAAAAATTGATATTTTTTAGTTAAAACATATCATTTCAATTTCCCATCTAATACTAATTTCCTATTATTTTTCTCTATCTATCTCTTTTTACTCAACAAAGTTTTTTGACAGCCTACTGTTCATCATTGTACTAAGTACTATGAGGGAATCACAGGAAGTTTAATCTGTGAATTTAAGTATCTTTCTGTTTAGTTATAGAAACAAGACTACTAGAAGATATTCATTACCTTACCCCAGGGATGGGGAATCTGTGGCCCAGAGGCCACATGTGGCTTTCTAGGTCCTCAAGTGAACCCTCCAGATCACCAATTCCCCACTCCTGTCTTGGAATAATATTACTAGTCTTATATCAGCCTTATCCATTCAAATAGAGTGCAATTTCTGTGACTCATATGACATTATTGCCGATAGTGTAAAATTTAGATAGTCTGTGTTGCTTGATTACCTCAAATTCCACAGTTCTTCTGACTTAATGGTCATTAAAAAGGAACTATATATTGATACCTACATATACTCGCCCATCATTATCAATAATGCGTTCTTCCTTTTCAGATACTTGTAAAATCAGGAAAAAATTTGCCTTATAATATCTCATGATAATGTAACAGAAAAAGATACTACTTAGCAGGTATTCTTTGAGAATTTAAGAATTTTATATTTTGTAGAGAACATGTTTAGAAACTTGAATAGTCAATGAATGTGGGAGAATTCATTTGTAGAAGAGTTTTTAGTTCAATGCAAAGCATTTGGAAAGAGAAAGAATGTATATACCCAAAATAAAATTGAAATTAACTTTGTATTCACTACTATGCTGAATTACTTTCTGTAATTTTCGCAGGTATTATAGTCATAAATTTTATCACTAGAAAAGTAAGGTAAAGATCTTTGTCACATATAGACCATATGACCAAATTAGTACACCTTATATGTGATTAAAAATAGAAACTATATACAGTATGACTAGGCAAGATGATTTTTAAGAAATATTGCAACTCCTTTTATGCTTAATAGATGTTTTAAGTAATATCAAGTATTTTACAGATTCTAATAGACCATTTTGAATGTTGAACTAACCTCTTCAAGTAGTTTTCTCATACAAGAATCAAGAATTCTTGGAATAATTTTGATTAACTCTACTAACAAGTACAGTTTATGTCTATTTGGGTATTTTTAATATGATTGTTGACTAATCAATAGCTTATTTTTTGTTATTGACCATGCCATTTTATTCTCTTTTTTGTAAATGAAAAAATGAAAGTCAAAAGTTGTTAGGAGTGACTTTTCTTGATATCCTTATAAGTCTGATAAGATAAATTTAACATGCATTTTTCAAATCATGAATAAAAGGTTAAAAAAACAGGCATCATTCAATTTTGAAAATATATTTTCATGATTTTGAATGATGCAGACAGTCAATAAGCATTTATTAAGTTTCTGCAATGCATCAGGAGCTATATCAAATGTTGAAGAAAACAGTTCTAATATAAAAAACTTCTTCTGAATCTTTGGTGAGAAAACTTGAAAGAATCTTCATTTTATTCAGCAATGGCTCTAAAAGTTGGAATAAAGTTAACAAAACCCTAGGGCTTTGCTCTCAAATTTTTGTTCTTATTACTTTAATCTTTACTTTAATAACAGCTTGTTCTGCTTTCATAGTCACATTTACAATGAGGCTAGAATAAAACAAAAATGCAGAATTTCAAAGCATTAAATGCAAATGAATGAAAATGAAAGAGAAGAAATTCAAATCAATATGAATGGATTCCTCATATAAAATAATGTTTATGTAAAATGGTTGTCATTCCACTTTCTTTTCAACTAGTATAATCCTTGTACTAAGTATATCTATTTGGGGGATATTAACTTCTGCATTTATGTCTATAAAATAGACATATAGAGTTCCATTTTTTTTGTAATATATATGTATGTATGTATGTATGTATATTATTTGCATTAACTAAATGATAAAAACTTCTGGAGGTAGCAACGTAGCATGGTGGCAAGAGGAATTCTTAGCATACTAAAGAATACAAACTCTAACATTTTATGAAATATTTTTTCACATAAACAATAAAATTTCCAGTTAATTTTGTCTAGGCACTAAAGTAGCCCAATAGCATTTTTATTTGAGAAACCTGTTAGCTGACAGAACTGTTGTATTCAGTCTCCTGTAAGACACTTTAATATCCAAGGCTAATAAAATTTCACTTTAAAGTTCACTATATAATTTAGACTTTAAATTTGGAGGCATCTATGTGATACAGTAAATAGACTTAGTTCACTAAAAAGTTTTAGTGTCAGGAAGTTGTAAGTTCCATTCCTGACTCACAACCTTACTAGCTGTATGATACTGGTCATTCAGTTAATCTCTCTACCTCAGTCTTTTTACCTATAAAATGGATATGAGAATGGCCTTTCTTTAATGGAGCTGTTGTGAGGATCAAATTAAACATCATATATAAAGTTTTTTATACATCTTAAAGTACTTTCATATTATATTATGTATGCATATGTATCTTCATATAGAAAGCTCTGTGTATATGTTAATTTTCAATAAGGATAATAGACATGCAATACACTATCTATTTTGAATCATTTATTCCCCCTACACAATAACAAAATAGATATTTTGGCAGAGTCAAGATCGCTGAGTGAGAGCAAGACTCACCTAAGCTCTTAAACAAACTCCTCCAGATACCTCCAAAAAGAGAATCTGGCCAAATTTTGGAGGTGCTGAATCCAATAAGAGACAGACTGTGGCAGACTCACAGCCCACTCTGTAAGTCACCTACTTGAACTTCTGGGAGCCACAATGGCAGAGTGAATGGTGAGTGCTCACTCCTCCCCGCTTGTTGACCTCGAAAGAATCATAAAACATTTGCCCAGAAAAATCTTGGATCAGTGGGAACAGCCAACAGGGCAAACAGTCTCGTAACACCAGAGGCTAGTAAAATAGCTAAGGGGGATTCATCTTACTGTGGCAGAGGTGAACCAGAAGGAGAGGGGCCCCAGGCTGGTGAAAACTTTCTCTAGGGCCCAGGTGTGCCTCAGCTGTAGAAGAGGAGCTCCAGAAAAGGTAATAATAAGGATGCAGGGAAGCCTCAGTCCTAGGAAAGGAGTGGTGGAAACTTGCACTAAGATCCAGGTGTGCCTCAGCACTCGAGGGGAAATGGGAAGACAAAAGAGCAGCTGGGATCACCAACCCCTGAGTTTGCCTTTCCCTCAGGTCAGCTGAGATCTCCCATGACCAGAACACCTGCCTCCCACAATCAGCAAGCTAGGCTCAGGGCTGATCTGGGAAACACACACACAAAAACTATAAATTAGCACCTGACCTCAGCTTTTTCACACCAGTCAACTCAACACCAACTTCTACAGGTTCCATCTGAAAGAACCAGGGGCCACAACACACAATCACCATCATGAGCAAGAAATAGCAAGACAAGGGTGAATAAAACCATAGAATCTTTCTATGGGGACAAGGACCAAAACACAAATACCAAAAAGGTCAGTACTGACACTACTCCCATGTGAAACTTCAGAAGTGTATATGAATGGCTCATATGCACAAACAGGTCTCCTGGAACGCCTGAAGAAGGGAATATAAGAGAACCTGGTAAAGAAAAGCATGAAAAAAAGAATTCCATGAAGAGAACAGCTCTTTAAAAAGGAAAACTGAAGAAATGGAAAAGGAAGTTCAAAAACTAACTGGAGAAAATAACTCCTTAAAAGGAATAATTGGACAGATGGGAAAGGAGATACAAAAGTTAACTGAAGAAAACAATCTAAAAAAAAATTAGAATTGGGGAAGTAGAAACTAATGACTCTATACTACATCAAGAATAAGTCAAACAAAATCTAAAGAATGAAAAGATAGAAGAAAATGTAAAATATCTAACTGGAAGAATAGCTAACCTGAAAAATAGATTCAGGAGACAAAACTTAAGAATTATTGGTCTGACAGAAAGCCACGATGAAAAAAAAGAGCCTGGATAATATCTTCCAAAAAATCATCAAGTAAAACTGCCCAGATGTGCCAGATCCAGAGGGCAACAGTCATCTAAAGAATCCACCATTCACATCCTGAAAAGGATCCCAAATAAAGTCCCAAAAAATATTGTTACCAAATTCCAGAACAATTAAGTGAAGGAGAAAATATTACAGGCAGCCAGAAAGAAATCATTCAAATATAGAGAAGCTACAGTCAGGATCACACAAGACCTTGCAGCTTCTACATTAAAAGATCAAAGGAATTGGAATCCTACATTCTGTAAGGCAAAGGAGCTGGGACTAAAATCAAGGATCCATTACCCAGTAAATTTAAGCATAATATTTAAGGCAAGCATATGGTCATTCAATGAAATAAGGGATTTCCAGACCTTCCTGACGAAAAGGGCAAAACTCAATAGAAAACTGCATCTTCATTTGCAAGTCTCAGGAGAGGCATACAAAGGTAAACAGGGAGGGGAAAAAAAACACAAAACTTGTTACTCAATTTGGGCAAACTTTTGACCTACATATAAGGGAAGATGATACTGGTTAATCTTGAGAATTGTACATCTATTATGAAATAAAAAAGGGTTATACATAGAGGAAATGGGTATAAAGTAAGTGATGTCGTGATAAAAATATGATTTAAGCATGCAAGGGGATTGTAACAGGAGGTGTGAAAAGGAGGAAGCAGAAAATGGTAAATTACATCACAGAAAGAAGTTCAAAATTATATTGTAACAGAGGGAAAGAGGGGAGGGAGATGAGCATTGTTTGAGAAGTACTATCATCTGATTTGCTTCAAGAAGAGAGCAATAAACTTAATTAAGTATATAACGCTAATTCACTCTATAAGTAGTAGGAGTGGAAGGGGGAAGAAAGGGGAGAGGAAGCTAAAAGTAAGTGTAAAGGAGAATAAAATGGAGGGGAGCTAAAAGAAGGAAGGGGAAGACTACAGGTGGTGGTGGTGGTGAAAAATGAAAACTATTGAAGAGGGGAAGGGAAATGGGAGAACTAAAAGCACAAACGGTGGGAAAGAGGATGGATGGAAATACAGAGATTGTAATCATAACTGTGAATGTGAATGGAATGAACTCTCCCATAAAACGGAGATGGATAGCAGAATGGATTAAAAGCCATAATCCAACGATATGTTGTTTACAAGAAACACATTTGAAATGGGGGAATACACACAGGGTAAAAGTAAAAGATTAAAGGAGAATATATTGTGCTTCACCTCATGTAAGAAAAACAGGGGTAGCAATCCTAATCTTAGAAAAAGAAAAACCTGAAATCGATCTAATCAAAAGAGATAAGGAAGGAAACTATATCTTGCTAAAAAGCACCACAGACAAAGAAGCATAATCATTACTAAACATGGATGCTCCAAGTGATATAGCATCCAGATTCTTAGAGGAGAGGCTGGGGGAATAGAAGGAAGAAATAGACAGCAAAACTATACTAGTGGGGGACCTCAACCTCCCCCTGTCTGAACTTGATAAATCTAACCTCAGAATAAAAAAGAAAGACATCAAGGAGGTAAATAAAACTGTAGGAAAGGTAGATATGATGGATCTCTGGAGAAAACTGAATAGGAATAGAAAGGAATATCCCTTTTTCTAAGCGGTACATGGCACATATACAAAAATTGACCACGTTCTAGGGCATAAAAACCTCACAGTTCAGTGCAGAAAGGCAGAAAT
Source organism: Notamacropus eugenii (assembly GCF_028372415.1). NCBI lineage: Eukaryota > Metazoa > Chordata > Mammalia > Diprotodontia > Macropodidae > Notamacropus > Notamacropus eugenii. The sequence continues at coordinate 380,905,842 of NC_092875.1, forward strand.
AGTAAATGCATCCTCAGATCATAATGCAATAAAAATTTCATGTAATAAGAGGCCACGGAAAAATAAACCAAAACTTAATTGGTAACTAAATAATTTAATCCTAAAGAAGGAGGGGGTTAAACAAAAAATCATAGAAACAATCAACAACTTCATTCAAGAGAATGACAATAATGAGACAACCTACCAAATCTTATGGGATACTGCAAAAGCAATTCTTAGGGGAACTTTTATATTTTTGAACGCTTGCATGAATAAAATACAGAAAGAGGAGATCATGATTTGGGCATGCAGCTGAAAAGGCTAGAAAAACAACAAAATTGAAAATCCCCAAGTAAATATCAAATTAGAAATCCTGGAAATCAAAGGAGATATTAATAAATTTGAAATTAAGAAAACTATTGAAATAATAAATAAAACCAATATTTACTTTTATGAAAAGAACTAACAAAATTGATAAACCTTTGGTCAATTTCATTTAAAAAAAGAAGAAAACCAAATTACTAATGTCAAAAATAAAAGGGATGATCTCACCTCCAATGATAACAAAATTAAAACAATAATTAGAAATTGCTTTGCCCAACTTCATGCCCATAAATTCAACAATCTAAATGAGATAGATGAGTATTTAAAAAAATACAAATTGTCCAGATTAACAGAAGAGGAAGTTGAATACTTAAATAACCCCATCTCAGAAAAAAAAAATTGAATAAGTCATCGTTGAACTCCCTAGTAAAAAATCTCCAGGGCTGAATGGATTTACAAATGAATTCTCTGAAACATTTAAAAAACATTTATTTCTAATAGTATATAGACTATTTTTTCAAAATTGAGGAAGAGTCCTCCCAAATTCTTTCTATGGTACAAATATTGTTTTATAATTAAACCAGGAAGAGATAAAACAGAGAAAGAAAATTATAGATCAGTTTTTCTAATGAATATAGATGCAAAAATTTTAAATGCGATTTTAGCAAAAAGAATACAGCATCTTATCACGAGAATAATGCATTATAATCAGGTAGGATTTATACCATGAATGCAAGGCTGTTTCAATATTAGGAAAACTATTAGTATTATTCATCATATTAACAAGAAAATTCTCAGAAACTACATGATTACCTCAGTAGATGCAGAAAAGCTTTTGACAAAATATAGCACCTATTCCTATTAAAAAGAGTGGAGAACATAGGTATAAATGGAACTTTCTATACAATCGTAAGCAGCACCTACCTAAAACCTTCAGGAAGCATTATATGCAATGGAGATAAGCTAGATGCATTTCAAATAAGATCAGGGGTGAAACAAGGATGGACATTATCACCACTATTATTCAATAAGGTACTACGAATGTTAGCTGTAGCAATTAGACAAGGTAAAGAAATTGAAAACATTAGAATAGACAAAGAAGAAGCCAAGTTATCACTCTTTGTAGATGATATGATGATATATTTAGAGAATCCAAGAGATTGAAGTAAAAAAACTACTTGAAATAATAAACAATTCTGGCAAATTATCACGTTACAAAATAAACCCACACCAGCACAAATCTTCTGCATTCCTTTATATTAGTAACAAAGTCCAACAGTAAGAGATGGAAAGGGAAATCCCATTTAAAACTAGGGTAGACATTATAAAATATTTGGGAGTTTTCCTACCAAAAAAACCCAGGGAGTATATGATCAAAATTACAAGACACATTTTGCACAAATAAAATCAGACCTAAGTAAGTGGAAAAACATCAGATTTTCATTGGAAGGCTGAACCTATATATTAAAAATGACAATTCTATCTAAATTAATTTACTTATTTTGTGCCATATGAATCAAACTATCAACAACTATTATCTAGAGCTGGAAAAATAATATCAAAATTCATCTTGAAGAGCAAAAGAACCAAAATATCAGAGACTAATAAAAAGAAATGCTAGGGAAGGTGGCCTAGCACTACCAGATCTCAAATTGTATAATAAAGCATCAGTTATCAAAACCACTTGGTACTAGCTAAGAAACAGAAGGGTAGACAAGTGAAATATGCTAGGTACTCAAGACACAGTAGACAAAGAATGTAGCAGTCCACTGTTTGGTATACCCAAGGACCCCAGCTGCTGGGATAAGAACTCACTGCTCGACAAAAATTGCTGGAAAAACTGGATAACAATGTGGTGGGAGGTGGGTGAAGACTAATGCCTGACACCATACACAAGCATAAAATGGAAACGGGTACAGGATCTAGGTATAAAGATTGATACTATGGACAAATTGGAGGAGTAAGGAATAGTGTATTTATCATATTTATGGAGAAGGGAAGAATTTTTTTACTAAAGAAGAGATAGAAAGCATTATGAAGTGCAAGATGGATAATTTTGATTACGTTAAACTGAAAAGTTTTTGCACAACCAAGCTCAATGCAAGGAAAATTCAGAGAGATGTAGTATATTGGGAAAGAATTTTTATAGCTAATCTCGGGGATAAAGTTCTCATTTCTGTAATATATACATCACTGAGTCAAATGTGCAACAATACAAGTCATTCCCCAATTGATAAATGGTCAAAGGATACGAACAGGCAATTTTTAGAGGAGGAAATTAAAGATATCTACAATCATATGAAAAAATGCTCTAAATCACTTTTGATTAGAGAGATGCAAATCTAAAGAACTCAGAGGTACCACATCACATCTATTATATTGGCATACATGACAGAACAGGAAAATGATAAATGTTGGAGAGGATGTGGGAGAGTTGGAACATCAATTCATTGTTGGCCATTCTGGACAGTGGTTTGGAACTATGGCCAAAGCTTTGTCAGAGCATACATATCTTTTGACCCAGCAATATCAGTACTAGGACTGTATCCCCAAGAGATTATAAAAATGGGAAAGAGTCCCACATGTACAAAAATATTTATATTAGTAATCTTTGCAGTGGCCAAAAACTGGAAATCAAAGTGATGCCCGTCAATTAGGGAAGGGTGGAATGAACTATATTGTATGAATGTAATGCAATACTATTGTGTTATAAGAAATTATGAACAAGAGGACTTCAGAAGATGCCTGAAAATACTTATATGATCTGATGCTGAGCGAAAGGAGCTCAACCACAACAACTTTGTGCACATCAATGACCACAGTGTGCAAGGGTTTTTTTTTTTTTTTGGTAGACTGGGAACTTTGTAGCAATTCAAGGACTTAAAAAAATTCCCAAAGGTCTTCTAAGGCAAAATGCCCTCCATATCCAGAGAAAGAACTGTGCAAGTCAATTGCAGAATGTAGCAGATCACTTTGTGTGTATGTATTATGTTTTTGCTTGTTATATTAGTTATCCCATTCATTTTAGTTCTTCTGCACAGTATGACCATAGTGAAAATGTATTTAATAAGAATGTATGTGTAGATCCTTTATAGAATTATATGCTATCTCTGGGAGGGAGGAGGGAGGTGTGGATTAGGTAAGGGAAAAAATATCTAAGTTATATGGTAGTGACTGTAGAACACTAAAAATAAATAAAATTAATATAAAAAATTGATATTATAAATCATGTGCTACATGGTAAGTTGCACACACAAGTACACAAGCACACATTCACACATACACATGGCACACCACTAGAGATGGAGTTTTCTTAAAAACTATTTTTTAAAAGTGATTATTCATTATTTTTTAAAAATTAAACAAGAATTTTTATGCTATTCTCTTATAGGAGGTAATAGTACGTCCCAAGGTTGCTGTGAAGATAAAATCAGAAAATATTTATAAAAGCATTTAGTGCAGTGCTTGGCATATAATAAACCCTTAATAAATAATTCTTTCCTCCCATCTGTTCTTATATCCCTCCTTTCCTTCCTTCCTTCTTCCTTCCTTTCTTCTCTCCCACTCTTTTTTTTTCTTATGAATTCTATCTAACAATTATTTATATATGTATAGGCCATAGTTGTAGTCACCTCATTGTCTATATGCCATGTGTTATAAGGGAACCAAGGCTGCATAGTAGCATGATTAACGTAACAATATATAAGAGGTGTTGGGAACAGAAATGTATGGAAGAATTAGGATTTGCTATTACCCTCCTGCTCCCATAGAGCAGAGTCTACTTGTTAAAGAGAGGGAGTGATTATCCTGCACTGTAGCCCATCTGGTGTCAACTGTAAATATGACAGAACAGCCAACGTTATGTTTATTGGCTTATCTTCTTAACATCAGTGACATAATTTTTCCTTCATATACTCTCATAATAAAAATTAAAGTATTCTTTCAATATTATTTTTCTCTCTTTCCTTTTTGGTTTCTTTCCCTACATTGTCATAAATAGCACTATTAATTTTACGAATTTGTCCTATAAAGATCTTGTTTGTTTAAGTTTTATGCAAATGTTCCAGTTACCCCAAATGACTAGCTGAGAAGATTGTTTCAGGGGGAGGAGCTAAGGTGGCAGAGTAAAAAGATACACATATACTAGCTCTGAACCCACAGCCCATAAAATACCTGTAAAGAAGAACTCCCAACAAATTCTGAAGCAGCAGAAGCCACAGAACAATGGAGCAGAGGAGATTTCTATTCTAGAGAGACCTGAAAAACTGACCCGACAGGTCCATCCCACACTGGACCTGGAGCAGAGCCCAGCCCTGCCTTGGCAGCACAGCAGTGAGAGGAGCAGATCCGAGAGAGCTTCAGGGGCAGAATCTCCAGCAGTCACGCAGGTCCCTCCACCTACAGGCACCAGAGGTCAGTGAGAGGGTCTTTTTGGCTTGGCGAGAGGGGAGCAGGGTGTCTCCATGACTCGGGCTCCCTAGGGAGGCAGCAGCAAGGACAGCAGCACAAAGAGGCTCCCAAAGCAAGCAGGAGCCCAGATCTATTCTTGAAGGTTTCCCCATAAACCTCCTCAGGAAACTGAGCCCCTTGTGGGGGCCCTGCCCGCACCCAAGCACCTAAACTTAATCTCACACTGAACAGCAGCCCCACCCTGCCAAAATCCCTGAGGCTGGCAAGCAGTATTTGAATCTCAGCCCCCAAGCCCTGGCTGGGCAGATCTGGAGGCATGGTGGGTGTGGAAAGGACACTCAGAAGTCAAGTCACTGGCTGGGAAAATGCCCAGAAAAGGGAAAAAAAATAAGACCATGGAAGGTTACTTTCTTGGTGAACAGATATCTCCTCCCTTCCTTTTTGATGAGGAAGAACAACACTTACCATCAAGGCTTCTGTATTCCACACATCTAAAATAAATATTCCATGGGCTCAGGCCATGGAAGAGCTAAAAAAGGATTTTGAAAATCAAGTTAGAGGAGTGCAGGAAAAACTGGGAAGAGAAATGAGAGGTGAAAGAAAAGCATGAAAAGCAGGTAAACACCTTACTGAAGGGGACCCAAAAAAATGCTGAAGAAAATAACACCTTGAAAAATAGGCTAACTCAATTGGCAAAAGAGGTCCAAAAAGCCAATGAGGAGAAGAATGATTTAAAAAGTAGAATTAGCAAATGGAAAAGGAGGTTAAAAAGCTCACTGAAGAAAATAGTTCTTTCAAAACTAGAAGGGAACAGATGGAGGCTAATGACTTTATTAGAAACCAAGAAATGACAAAACAAAAGCAAAAGAATGAAAAAGTGGAAGATAATGTGAAATATCTCATTGGAAAAACAACTGACCTGGAAAATAGATCCAGGAGAGACAATTTAAAAATTATGGGACTACCTGAAAGCCATGATCAAAAAAAGAGCGTAGACATCATCTTTCAAGACATTATCAAGGAAAACTGCCCTGAGATTTTAGAACCAGAGGGCAAAATAAGCATTACACACCCCTAGTATTTAAGAGGTTCTCAGTAGATATTTCTTAAATCCTCCATTGATAAACCATTGATAAACAAGGAGGACATCACTATCATCATCATCATCAACATATACATAGGACATACTAGGAGAAAGCCACAGTTCTAAGCACTTTACAATTATTAGTCACTTGTTTCTCACAATAATCTTAGAGACAGGTGGTATTATTATGTCCATTTGACAGATAAGGAAGCTGAAGGAAAGAAATTATGACTTGCTCAGGGTCACACAGCTTTTAAGTGCCTATGTAAGTATTTGACTCAACCTAGAGCATTACACTTTGCTGCCTAGTTGACCCAATAAAATGATAGGCACCTTGGGGTGGAGAAGAAAGAGAAGGAAGGAAGAAGGCAGATATACAACAGCAACAACAAAACAAAATGTTATGGTACAAAAGAGATGATAAAATGGATATGTTTTTAGGGTTTTTTTTTTGCCTTCATCTGTATAGAATGACTCTCTTCTATGAACTTAAAGGACTCCCTGTCAAGCAACTAGCAATTGTTTCAATTAACTAGTCATGATGCACTAAGTAAACAATGTTTATCATATTTCTAACCTGTATAGATTGTTCATCCTTCATTTTTGAAGAGGACCAATGACATTAGGAGGGTTATGTATTGGCTTTGCAAGTAAATTTGATTTGAATAGGGCAGAGCTGTGCAAAGTCATCAGCACATTATTGGATGATATGAAGAATTACAGAGAGAATAGGAGAAAAGTTCCTGCTTTTAGACAATATTTAAACCAACTGCTTGCAGAAAATAGGAAGCAAAGAGGAACTTTTAAAGTGAGATGACTTTTTTGTTCATTGGAGTTTTTTGAGTGGCTGCAAATACAAAAGGAATATTTTTTAAAAGCACTGTCAAAAAAACTTTCATCTGTTATTACCAAAAGAAAATGTATTAATGTAGACATTATATAGCCTCCATTCATACACAAAGCATTTTATATGACAATGCATATTTTTCTAAGATTTTTTCAAGAATTATTCTTAAACATGCCACATGTCAGAGTGCAAATGTTCAAAGGCAGGTGATTCTTTTTTAAGGAAAAAATTATTTGTCATTCAAATGTAGTCTTAATTTACTTAAGTAGACATCTTTCTCCTTATATTCTCATATTCGATTTGTTTCTCACAATCAGAAATGGGATCCCTTTCTGATTGCCATGAGGGAGATACCGATTCCTATTTTCTCAGCAAGTGACAACTCATGCAAATGTATTTTCTCCCTGAATATTTTTTCATATGGGAGGAAAGGAACTGTTAGAACAGTTTTGTAACCTCTGGAAATGAATGTCCTAGTATATAAAATAACTAAAATAAAATTCTAAATTTTTCCAAAACTAAATCTTAAGTCTGTAAGACAGAAAATATACTTAGCACATTACAAAAATATAGGTTTGCATTTAGTGAGAGAGTTCTTATAGAAAATGCTAGTAGAAAAATTGGATATCCATGTAGAAGATTAGAAAGGGAAGTGGGGAAATCATAGAATCCTGGCAGATTCCTGATTTATTTTGCTTATATAGTACATATATCTATATCTATATCTATACATGTATATGCATATATACATATATATGCACATAAACATATAGACATATACACATATATACATACATATGTACGTATACATAAATATGTGTAGATACATCTTGTATACTTATATACACACATGTATGTATGTGTATGCATATATGAGAGTAAGTGTGTTTTTTGGCAGAAATTATATCCATATTACAGATGGATGCATTAATCTTAATGAGCAGTAAGGATATCTCTTCTGATGTGACTGTAAAGATAAAGGCAGAAATAAAAGATCAAATATAGGTAAACCAAATAAAAAGTCAGTATACTGTACATTACATATATATGTATATGTGTGTGTGGGTATGATTGTATGCATATATATACATATATATGTTGTCCACTCTGAAAGAGGACCAAAATTACATCACTATGTTAGAGTGAAGTTATAGTGTGTCCAACTGTGGTTTATCAAACCAATAAGAGATTGGAATGCTCAACCACAATTTGGGTACAAATAGTCCATATGAATATTTGGAGTGGATAATCTAAATTTGCACAGCTCACATTTCTTTTGAGCTACTTCAATTCTTCTTTGCTCATAAAGCACAGCACCCTCTTTGATGAGGGCATGCCAAGCTGGGCAGTGCTCCCATGTCACATAATCAATTCGTAAGTCCTTGAAAGACCTCGAGAGTATCCTTATATCACTTTTGACCACTGTGTAATCGTTTCCCCTGTGTGAGTTCTCCATAAAATATTTTGCATTGGAAAAACATGGTCAGTTATGGGAGTTGTACTCTCTGCGGTAGAGTTTTAGTGGTAATTTAGTTGAGAAAGGATCTAAGCATCTAGAATCTTATAACACCAGGTGAACTTCAGTGTCTTCTTAAGACAATTCAAATGGAAGTGATTCATTTTCCTGGAATGGCACTAGTATACCGACCAGTTTTCACAGGCATGAAACAATGAGGTCATCACTACAGCTCTGTAGACCTTCAGTTTGGCAATACATCTAACACCTCTTCTCTACCTCACTGTGCTTCAAAACTTTCTAAACACTGAGCTAGCTCTGGAAATGTGTTTGTCGACCTTATTATCAATGTTTACTTCCCTGGAAACTATATTGCAAAAGTAAGTGAAGAGCCAAGGTAAGTGAACTCACAGTATTCAAAACTTTTCCATTTACTGTGACCAATGGTTCCAAAAATGGATGATGTGATGTTGGCTGATGGAGCACGTATTTCTTTTTTTTTCTTTTTCTTTTTTAAATTACTTTTTAATGTTTAACAATCACTGCCATACAATTGAGATTTTATCCCCCCCACACTTACTCCCCACAACCCCCCTCCCTCCCCACGACTGCATACAGTTCTGTATAGGTTCTACATATACTTTCCTATTGAGTACATTTTCACTATAGTCATGCTATGTAGTTGGACTAAAATAAATGGAAGAAATCATATAACAAATCAAAACATGATACACAAAAACATACACATACACAAACATGATCTGCTACATTCTGCTAATGACTTCCATATTTCTTTCTCTGAGTGTGGAAGGCATTTTGCCTTAGAGAACCACCATTGGGATTTTTTTTTTAAAGAAGTTCTTGTGTTATTACAAAATTCCAAGTCTACCAGAAAAAAACTCTCGCACACTGTGGTCGTTGCTGTGCACAAAGTTCTCCTGGTTCTGCTCCTTTCACTCAGCATCAGGTCATATAGGTCCTTCCAGGCCTCTCTGAAGTCTTCTTGCTCATCATTTCTTATGGCACAATAGTACTCCATTATATTCATATACCATAATTTATTCAGACATTCCCCAATTGATGGACATCCCCTTGACTTCCAGTTTTTGGCAACTACATAGAGTGCTGCTATAAATATTTTTGTACATGTGGGACCCTTTCCCATTTTTATGATCTCTTGGGGATACAGTCCTAGTAGCGATATTGCTGGGTCAAAGGGTATGCACATTTTTGTAGCCCTTTGGGCATAGTTCCAAATTGCTCTCCAGAATGGTTGGATGCGCTCGCAGCTCCACCAACAATGAATTAGTGTTCCAACTCTCCCACATCCTCTCCAGCATTTATCATTTTCTTGTTCTGTCATGTTTGCCAATCTTATAGGTGTGATGTGGTACCTCAGAGTTGTGTAGATTTGCATCTCTCTAATCAACAGTGATTTAGAGCATTTTTTCATATGATTATAGATATCTTTAATTTCTTCTTCTGAAAATTGCCTGTTCATATCCTTTGACCATTTATCAATTGGGGAATGACTTGTATGATTGGAGCACCTATTTCTTGGTCTTAATTTATAGGTCAAAATTAACACAAATAACATAGAATTGATCCATAATTTGTTGCATCTCAGCTTCCGAGACTGCATTCAGTGCACTACCATCTGCAAACAAAAAAATTATGCACCCACATTCCCTCCACTTTGGTCTTAGCTTGAAGCCTTTTCAAGTTGAAGAATTTGCTATCAGTGTGGTAGTTAAACTTGATGCCATGTTTGGCCTCATTGAAGCCATTTGACAACACAGCAGTAAACATCATGCTAAAAACATATATAGGTCTTGTTTCCTTTGGCTGGTCATTGGAAAAGTGCAAGAACATTGTCCATTATGCAGAACCCAGGCAAGCATGATGTCAACAAATTGGTATACAATATTGATGAACTTCTCCAGGCAACCAAATTTTGACAAAATTTTCCATAAGCTTTTGTGATTGATCTTAGTTAGATATACAAACATTGTATGCAGACATCTGTTGTGCTCCTGGCTTATCTCCTGGAATTGTTCAGCCCTTTTTGAAGTCACACTGTCTCATATGTAGATGAACATCATTTTGGTGATGGAGCAGCCTATTAAGTAGGATGCTGGTCAGATTTAACCAGCAATGATAAAGAGAGAGACCCCCCTATCACCAAACTGTGATTATCCCAGAGCAGTGTATATCCTTTACCTTTATAGAGACAGACAATGGAAGTGTCCTTGAAATCCTGGAGAATAACTTCCTTATAACAAAAAACCTAGAAAATTTCAGGCAGGTTTGTACAAGCAGTGGACTCCCCACCTTATAAATCTCAGATGGAATAGAATTAACACCAGGTGCTTCGCCACAGGAAAGGAGCCTAATAACATTCAAAATCTCTTCTTCAGTTGGAACACTGGGTGCAGAGGTATTGATTTTAACCTGAGATAAGTGGTCAATGACTTCAACATTCATTGATTATGATCTTTTAAGAAAACTATGGAAATATTCAGCTCATCTTTCTAAGATTGTGTCTTTATAACTAAGCAATATGGCTCTACAAGCACTCAGTAATTGAGATGCACTAGGTCTTTGGTCCGTAAATAGCTTTCAGGGTATCATAAAAGAGGTCTGGATTGTTAGTGTCAGCATAAACCTAAATTTCATCTGCTCTCTTACTGAGCCTAAATTTCTGTATCTCTCTAAGCTTCACTTGTACTACACTTTTTAAAACAATTAATTTATTTGTTTTTAGTTTTCCACAATCACTTCCACATATCTTGGATTTTTCCCCTCCCTCTCCCATTCCCTCCCTGGGATGGCATGCAATCTTATAGAGGTTCTACACATATGTTCTTTCTTAAAATCATTTATTTATTTATTTATTTGTATTTTTCGGCATTCATTTCCATAAGATTTTGAGTTCCAAATTTTCTCCCCATCTCTCCCCTCCCTCAGTCCTTAAACACTGTGCATTCTGAACACCATTTCCCCCAATCTCCTCTCCCTTGTGGTACACTCCTCCCTTCCCTTATCTGCATCTTCTCTCATTTCTTGAAGGCCAAGATAGAATTCTATACCCCATTACCTGCATTTCTTTTTTCTTAATTGCATTTAAAAACAGTTCTCAACATTTGTTCCTAAAACGTTGAGTTCCAACTTCTCTCCCTTCCTCCTTCCCCCCCATTCCCAATGACAAGGCAAACAATTCCTTATAGGCTATATATGAATAGTTTTGCAAGACTTCCATAAAAACCATGTTGTGAAAGACAAACTATATTTTTCTCCATCCTATCCTGCCCCCTATATATTATATTCTTTCTTTTGATCTTGTCCTTCACCTAAAATGTTTACTTCTAATTACTGCCTCTTCCCATTTGCCCTCCATTTTTTCATCCCCCTACCCCTTCCTGCTTTCTCTTTTCTTCCCTACTTTCCCGCAGTGTAAGATAGATTTTCCTACCAAATTGGGTGAGCATGTTATTCTCTCCTTAAGCCAAATATGATGAGAGTAAGTTTCACTTTTTCCTTCTCACCTCTCTCCTTTCCCGCTCGATTGAAAAAGCCTTTTCTTGCCTCTTTTATAAGAGACAATTTGCCTCATTCCATTTCTTCCTTTATCCTCCCAATATATTCCCATCTCACCCCTTAATATTATTGTTTGAATATCATCCCTTCCTATTCAAATCACCCTGGGCCCTCTATCTAGATGTATATAATCCCTACAACTACCCAAATACTGACAGAAGTTTCAAGAGTTACAAACATTGTCTTTCCATGTAGGAATGCAAACAGTTAACTTTAGTAAGTCCCTTATGATTTCTCTTTCCTGTTTACCTTTGCGTGCTTCTCTTGATTCTTGTGTTTGAAAGTCAAATTTTCTATTCAGCTCTGGTCTTTTCATAAAGAACACTTGAATGCCTTCTATTTTTTGAATGATGATTTTTTATTCTCAGTTTTGCTGGGAAGGTGATTCTTGGTTTTAATCCTGGTTCCTCTGATTTGTGAAATATCATATTCCAAGCCTTTCAATGCATTAATGTAGAATATGGTAGATCTTGTGTTATCCTGATTTCATTTCCACAATACTCGAATTGTTTCATTCTGGCTGCTTCCAATGTTTTCTCCTTGAGCAGAGAATCCTGGAATTTGTCTACAATATTCCTAGGAGCTTTTTTTTTTTTTTGATTTCTTTCAGGAAGTGAGCAGTGGATTATTTCAATATTTATTTTATCCTCTGATTCTACAATATCTGGGCAGTTTTCCTTGATAATTTCATGGAAGATGATATCTAGGATCTTTTTTGATCATGACTATTAAGTAGTTTCATAATTTTTAATTATCTCTCCTGGATCTATTTTCCAATTCATTTGTTTATCCAATGAAATATTTCCCATCTTCTATTTTTTTCATTCTTTTGGTTTTCTTTTGTAATTCCTTGGTTTCTCATAAATTAATTAGCTTCCATGTGTTCCATTCTAATTTTTAAAGCCACATTTTCTCCAGTGAGTTTTTGAGCCTCCTTTTCCATTTGTCTAATTCTGCTTTTTAAAGTAGTATTCTCCTCATTGCCTTTTGTATCTCTTCTGCCATTTGAGTTAGTGTACTGTTAAAGGTATTATTTTTTAAGCATTTTTTGGGCTCCTTTAGCAAGCTGTTGACTTCTTTTTCATGATTTTGTTGCATCACTCTCATTTCTTTTCCCAATTTTTTTCTCCACCTCTCTTAATTGATTTTCCAAATCCTTTCCAAGCTCTTCCATGACGTGACACCATTTCGTATTTATTTTGGAGATTTTGAATGCAGAAACCTTGACTCTTATGTTTTCCTTTGAGGACTTGCATTATGCTTCCTCATCTGAAACGATGGAAGAAAATACCTGTTCACCAAGAAAGTAAGCATATTCCTATTTTTATCCTTTTTTGGGGCATTTTCCCAGCCAGCTACTTGACTTTTGAGTCCATTGTCAAGAGGAGTGTATACTTGAGGGACCTGTAAGTTCTCAGTTCCTGAAGGTGCCAATCAAGGGGGAAGAAGTTCCTACTCTCCTGGCCTGCTCTCTGGTCTAGGAGAAACCCCAAGGCTTTCTGCCCAGGATCCTCTCCAGATCCTCCGCCAGCTCAACCATGCCAGTAACCTTCCTGACGCCAGGGCAATAACTCAAGGCTAAGACCCAGATTACCTGTTCGATTATCCAAGGGTCTTTAGGCTGCAGGCTCCAAAAATGGATGCCGCTGCCACCTGATGGTGCATGGAGCCATCAGGAGCTAGGGATAGTGCAGAACCTTGTCCTTTTCTCACCCAAGTGAGAGAACTTACTCACTGACCTTTGAAGCTGTCTTTGGTGTTGGTGAGGATCTGGGAACTGCTGCTGCTGTGCAAGATTCCTAGCCCCTGCCTGCTGCAATTCTGTCCCTGCTGTGCCAGGCAGCCAAGGCTGTGCTGCACTTCACTTAGAGACCAGTACAATAGACATTTCCTATTGGCCTTCCAGG